>NC_134080.1:31233757-31846257 GCF_000715075.1 Nicotiana tabacum
TATTTGGAATATTGTGAAAAAAAGGGAAATAACGGTTAGGAATTGATTGTTTATTGTTGAAAAAAAAAAACAAATACTGTCAAAACTCTGCCAAAATTTTGAAAAGTCGTTGTTCTGCCTTTCATAATAAAAAATATATCAATAGAAATATAGAGTTGTCTTGTCATAAAAATAAAAAAAATCTTATTTTAAAATTTTTTTTATAATAAAAAAGAAAGTCTTGTGTGGTCTTTACTTTTATTATTTGTTACAAATATATGTATATATATATATATATATATATATGAAAAATTCAAAAGTTTTGCTTTATTTCAAAATGTATATATCTTTATTTATGGCAAAAGTATTTATCTTGTTAAAGGTCTAGAAAAGTCCTTTCAGGCTCCCAGTTTTTCGAAAAAAAAAAAAAAAAAAATCCAAAATATTTTCCGTTATTGACTTCTTTAGAAAGTTTTATATATATATATATGAAAATTCAAAATTCACAAAAAATCGCATATATTTTTGTTTTTAGCAGGATAAGTGTCGTTTGTTAAAATCTTGTTAATAAATGTGCAGAATGAGCACGATTCCGAATGAACCCTTTTCAATCATGAATAAAATTCCCCTCCAATTGCGGCTCTGGTGGAATGATTTGGGCAAAGAGGGGCATGACGAAATCAAGAAGTATCTGAAAGGCCTCACGAGTTTGTTGGATATCAGGCCACGAGGAGATATCATAAGGGCACTAGTCCCCCACTGGGATCCTGCGCACAATGTCTTCCGCTTCTCAGATTTCGAACTTACCCCAACTTTAGAAGAAATAGCAGGGTATATCGGCAGCACTGAGACTCCTTTGAGGCACAAATATCTGATTGCTCCAAGAGCTGTAGCAGTACACCGGTTCCTGGACTCCTTAAAGATAGTCAGAACAGTTCATAACCCTGACTTGGCAAAAGGTTTTTGCAGCACGAGTTTCATATATCAAAGATATGGTCACATAGGAGGATTCGACAAGCCAGAAAACCAGTTGTGCAGCAAAGGTAATCGCCAGAAGTGGGAAGAACATAGACGAATTGCTTTCATGATAACTTTCTTAGGACTACTAATATTCCCAAGAAAAGATGGGAATATTGACATAAAGATAGCAGGGGTCGTCAGTACGTTGCTCACACAGAGTGATAGTACGTTGGCGCCCATGATAGTATCTGATATATTCCGGGCACTCACTTCTTGCAAAGCCGGAGGAAGCTTTTTCGAGGGTTGCAATTTGTTGTTGCAAATGTGGATGATCGAACACCTATGTCACCGAGCCCAGTTTCTGAGCCATGGATCCGCTGGAAAGACCTGCATAGAGGAGTTCTATACCAGAGTTGATGAAACCTACCTACCAGAAGGAGTTGTAGCATGGACCTCATATTTCCAAACCCTCAACGCCAGTCAAATACAGTGGGCGCTAGGATGGTTACCGATCGACGAAGTCATATACATGCCAGCAGCCAGGCCCCATTTTCTTTTAATGGGACTTAAGAGCATTCAACCATACGCGCCGCATCGGGTTTTAAGGCAACTTGGGAGGTATCAGATAGTGCCGAAAGACGAGGATCTGAGCATCCAGGTAATCGAGATCAGTCCCGACGGCCAGTTTCCTGAAGCAAGGGTTCGTCAAATTTGGAGCCAATGTCAATACTTAGAAGCAAATACTTGTGTAATGAATCGGGCAAAAGGGGAAGTTTCGCCCGGGTATCAAGCCTGGTACAAAAGGGAGACATCACCTGGAAGACCGACCAAAAGACCTCACCTGCAAGAATTTGCCAAATCTTCACAAGAACAGTGGGACTGGTTGGCCAAAGAGCAAGAATATCTTGTCAAAGCAGGCAAACTGAAGCAACAAATCCAGGATATGAAGTTTGAGTGCCAATTACAGTCTGCTGCCCACAAGGGAGAAAAGAACCAGTTAATCAGAGAAGGCGAGATCCTCAAAGCTCAGATCCGGAGAATGAAAAAAGAGGCTAATAGCCAGCTAAGAAGCCAGGCAGATAAAAGATTGATAGCAGGGTTAAAAGATCAGGTTGCGGAATGCCAGGAAGATTTGGAAAAAGCCAGGGCCAGCACAGCAAAATTGCAAACCAAGTGGGCAAAGGGTGCGATGGCTCGGAGGCAGCGCCTGCAACAAGTCATAAGGGAGTATGAACTGAGCATCGGGACATTAAGGGAAACGAATGCCTCTCTTCGAGAAAGGATCCTCAAGCAAACACGAAATGCCCAAGACGACAGAAGGCAATATTACGATGCAATGACCAGAATGGAAAGGCAAATGGAGATGTTCCAGGATCAGCTTGCCAACAATGCGCAAACACTGGGATTGAAGAACCAACAGATAAGGCATTTGTTCACAGAAAGGGACAACATCCGGGGAAGGATTGATGAAATAGGTCATTACATCTACATGAAATGCTTGGCATATGAGCGAACACCTCGGAAGACCCTCCTTGTTTCCATCATGGGTTGCGTCCGCCGGATTATGAACGAATTGAAGAGCTTGCAAAGAGACCTTACACCTAGAGCCGCAAAAAGGCCGGATGATGCCTCACGGCCCCTTAAATTGGAGAATTAGTTTTGGTCAAGTCCTGTTTATTTGGCTTTGGTTGTTTTTCCATATGTTGTTTTCTTTTTCGTTAAACCGAGTTTGAAACCGTCGAGTTTGTACTATTGCTATTCCTTGCTTGATGTAATTTGTAATAGCAAAACTTTGAGAATGAATTCAATGATTTCACAAAAATTGTGTGTTTTTACTTTAAGGCAGAACTACGCCTGGTCTGATTCACGCGGGGACGTGATACGTAGGCAATCCCCATAAGATTCGACCGCTTTTAATAAATAAAGAAAAGAAAATGTAAATAAAATAAGACGCGGGGTTTCGCAGAATACTCTAAAAAGAGACGAATGAACAAACCGGGATGACGCATGTGGTTTGAAGCAAAGCATGTAGAAACGGTTAACTGCCTAGGTGCATTGCATCCTCTATGTGTTATGATCAAATCTGTTAAGCTCTAACACTAACAAAGTTTGTTGTTGTCTGATAACCAGACAGTTAGTTGTTAAAGAATTCTGGCAACACATTCATACCAAACCAGATCCAAAGGACCGGTAGCAACAAGCATGACTACTTCAGAGAATAGTAATGAGGAAGAAAGGCCGATGAGCCAGTTGCTAAAAGAGGCGATGGAAAAGATTGAAAGGATGGGACTAGAGATGCATGCAATGCAGCTAGCCCTGGCCAAAACACAAAAGAGCCCTGAGACACTGGGACACATGCCGGCATACCCTCACTCTGGCCCCTCCACAAGCCGCCCAAATCCCCTCTATCATCAAGAAAGAAGCCCTCATGATTCCCAAGCTCCACCACCCCATCAACCTCTCCCAACACCCAATATTCCCATTTTTGTGGGACCTGCATCGGCCCCTTTGCAACGAACGACCAGTGAGCCATTGTTTCAGGCTCACGATACACAATTCTATCCCCCTGAACCTACATTCCATGCACCCGAACCACAGGCTTACAATCCCCATTTGGAAGTCCCGGCAGAGGTTGAGAAGCCGGTTAAGGCCCCTGAACAGGATGAAGTGTTGAGAAAGTTCAAAAGCCTGGAGCAATCCTTCAGGAACTTACACGGGCTGGGCAATCAAGTCAGCGTGGCATACAAAGATCTGTGCCCTTTCCCAGATGTCCAACTCCCGGCTGGGTTCAAGATGCCCAAGTTTGATTTATATGAAGGGCACGGTGATCCCATGACACATTTACGGGGATTCTGTAGCAAAATGAGAGGGGCAGGAGGCAAGGATGAGCTGTTGATAGCTTATTTCGGCCAAAGTCTGAGCGGATCTGCACTGGAATGGTATACCAGGCAAGATTTCAGCAGGTGGTACACGTGGGATGACCTGGCGCAGGCTTTTGCAGGTCATTTCCAATACAATCTGGAAATAGTCCCAGACCGTCTCACGGTATTGAGAACTGGGAAGAAACCCGGGGAAAGTTTTCGCGAGTTCGGGTTCCGCTGGAGAGAACAAGCAGCTAGGGTCGATCCTCCCATGAGAGAGGGAGAGATGGTAGACTACTTTTTGCAGACATTGGATCCAACCTACTTTGGTCACTTGGTGACAACGGTTGGAAAATCTTTCAACGAGGTGGTCAAAATAGGGGTCATGATAGAAGAAGGTTTGAGGTCGGACAAGATCTTAAACTATTCGGCACTTAAGGCCACAACCCAGGCTATTCAAAGCGGCACGGGAGGTGCGCTAAGAAGAAAGAAAGAAGAGGTTGCCACGATCGAGGCAGGCAGTTGGCCCAGGGCTGGCAGGCCACACTACAACCAACCCAGGCCTCACAGGTCAAACTATCCATACAACCCACCACAAAATTTCTATCCACCTCGAGAACCGCATTGTTCCGTACACCAAGCCCAGATATACACTCAGCCCCCGGTTCGCCCACAATGGCGCGCACCGGCTCCCCAGAACATATATGCACCACCACAAAACACTTACCCTCCACCAAGGGCATATAGAAATCCTTCAGGGGCAGGTTTCCGGGGAAATCCAGATGCCAGAAATGACAGGTTGCGGAAGCAAAGAACCTTCACCGAACTGGGAGAAACCTACACCGCTGTGTTCCACAAGCTGCGACAATTGGGTTTGGTTAGTCCCGTCCATACTCGGGAACCAAATCCCCCGCCTCAGAATTTGGACCGTTCAATCAGTTGTGAATACTGTTCAGGGATGCTCGGGCACGATACCGAGAAGTGTTGGAAGTTAAGGCATGCCATACAGGATCTTATTGACACCAATAAGATCGAGGTCCAGACACCGGAGGCTCCTAACATCAACCAAAACCCGCTGCCAGCGCACCACGAAGCTCACATGATTGAGTTGGTGTGTGAGGGAGGTGAATTAAGAAAACCCTCACAAACAGTGATGATGATCCAAGCTGCCCCAAAAGAAGTCTTAACCAGGGGAGGAACAAATGTACAGTCGCAGGGAGAAGGTGTCAAGCCGGTAGTAATATGGGGGAAGAACCCGTCCGTCATAACAAGCAAACCCGAGCCAAGCAAATTGGTAATACCAGGGATCCTGCCCACACCGGCAGTCATGTTGAAAGGGGTATGTAGAGAACGGGTGACCATAAAGCCGGTGGTCCAACTGCCTGTGCTTGACAGCAGGGCTGTGCCCTGGAAATATGAAAAAGCAGTGGTAACGTACCAAGGAAAACAGGTGGAAGAAGTCAGTTGTGAAGCGCAAGGTTTGACTCGATCAGGTCGATGTTTTGCTCCGGCGGAGTTAAGAAAAACCAACCCAGTGGCAACCAAGAAGCCAGTGTCAGAAGAAGAGGCTGAAGACTTCCTGAGGAAGATGAAAGTACAAGACTATTCTGTGGTTGAGCAGCTGAGAAAAACACCTGCCCAGATCTCACTATTGTCATTACTCCTCCATTCCGAGGAACATCGTCGGGCCCTGTTAAAGATATTGAACGAGGCTCATGTACCCAGTGAGATTTCTGTAAACCACCTGGAAACCATTGCTAGCAAGATTTTCGAGGTGAACAGAGTGACATTCTCAGATGATGACCTGCCGGTGGAAGGTACGGAGCATAACAAAGCTCTATACCTAGCTGTCAAATGTGAAGACTCGGTGGTAACCCGAGTATTGGTGGATAACGGCTCAAGCGCCAATATTTGTCCATTGTCCACCCTGGACCAGTTAAAGATTGACCGTGGAAGAATCCGGGAGAATAGCATCTGTGTCCGAGGGTTTGACGGAAACGGAACAGCCACTGTGGGGGATGTTGTACTTGAACTAACCATTGGCCCGGTCCTGTTTACCATGGAATTCCAGGTATTGGACGCCACGGTATCTTACAACTTGCTGTTAGGACGACCCTGGATTCACGCAGCTAAAGCGGTGCCTTCCACCCTACATCAGACAGTGAAGTTCGAGTGGGAAAGACAAGAGGTCGTGTTGCACGGTGAGGATACAACATACACCATGGGCGGAATCATTGTGCCTTTCATAGAGACCAGTGATGACAAGGGTCCTTGGGTCTACCAGATTCTCGATACAGGGTCGGCCAACAAAATCTCTGAAGGAGAAATCATCCCGCACCCTAGGGTAGCTGCCGCAACAGTCATGATGGTATCGGAGATGCTGGGTAACGGATTTGTGCCGGGAAAAGGCCTGGGAGTTGAACTTCAAGGGATAGTCCAACCTGTTTCCCTTCCTAAGAATCTGGAAACCTTCGGGTTGGGGTTCAAACCAACCGCAGCAGACAGGAAGGAGGCGCGAAGAATGAAGAAGAAGGTCTGGTTTCTGCCTAAACCAGTGCCACGCCTCTCAAGGTCTTTTGTTAAAGCAAGTGCCAAGGGGTCAGCGATCCCAAAGATTCGAGGACCTTTGATCGGTGTAAATGAAGACCTGAATCAGAGTTTTGAGAGACTATTCGCAGATGTCAGTATGGTGGAAGCTGGAGAGGGTTCCAGCAGGGCAGAGATACAATTTGTGGGGCCTAAGGCCAAGACCAACAATTGGACGATTACTCCTCTCCCTGTCCGAGGGGAGTCTTGGTAGTAGGCTTTGATTAATGTTTTGTTTGTTTGTTTGTTTGATCGGATTATCCAAGGGTGTAATCCCAATTTTACTTTCGTTTTGTAAAAGTGTGAACCCTTTTTATCCTGCAAATTTAATAAAGTTCTTTTCTTTTGTCCCATTTTAATTTCTGGTTTTGTTTTCTTTCTGAACAGTTCTCTTTTTACTGGTCCTAATGACATGGCATGCACAACGGATCTTCGACCTAGTCTAATAAATCAATCTGAATCTGACTCAATGATGCAAGAGGTCGTTTGTGATAATGAATCCGAATGTGACGAAAGGGAAGCCTTCGAAGAAATAAATCGAGAACTATGCCAATTTGAAGAGAAACCCAAGCCTAACCTAAATGACACTGAGGCTGTGAACCTAGGAAACGCTGATAACATCCAAGAGACCAAAATTAGCATCCACATTGAGCCGAATGTCAAAGCAGAATTGATCGAAACTCTCAGGGAATTCAAAGATGTTTTTGCATGGTCATATGATGATATGCCTGGATTGAGCACCGATTTAGTGGTTCACAAATTGCCCACTGACCCGGCATACCCTCCGGTCAAGCAAAAACTAAGGAAATTTAAAACAGAAATGAGTGTAAAGATCAAAGAAGAGGTGATTAAGCAATTACAATCTAAGGTCATTCGGGTCACTCGGTATCCCGAGTGGCTGGCCAATGTGGTACCAGTCCCAAAGAAGGATGGAAAAATCAGGGTGTGCGTCGACTACCGCAATCTCAACAAAGCAAGTCCCAAGGACAATTTCCCGTTACCCAACATTCATATCCTGATCGATAATTGCGCTGGGCGCGAGATCGGATCCTTTGTGGATTGCTATGCGGGTTATCATCAGATCCTAATGGACGAAGAGGATGCTGAGAAGACAGCGTTTATTACGCCATGGGGAACCTACTGCTATCGGGTAATGCCGTTCGGGTTAAAGAACGCCGGGGCAACGTACATGCGAGCAATGACTGCGGTGTTTCATGACATGATACACAAGGAAATTGAGGTGTACGTCGATGATGTGATCATCAAATCTTGGCGTCAGGAGGACCATGTAGCAGACCTAAGGAGATTTTTCCAAAGACTCCGGAGGTATGATATCAAGCTTAACCCGGCCAAATGCGCATTCGGGGTTCCATCAGGGAAGTTGCTAGGATTCATCGTCAGTCGACGGGGGATTGAGTTGGACCCATCCAA
Source organism: Nicotiana tabacum (assembly GCF_000715075.1). NCBI lineage: Eukaryota > Viridiplantae > Streptophyta > Magnoliopsida > Solanales > Solanaceae > Nicotiana > Nicotiana tabacum. The sequence goes on from NC_134080.1 coordinate 31,241,575, forward strand.
AATTGAATCCATCCGAGATTTGCCACCGCCAAGGAACAAAACAGAGGTAATGAGCTTGCTGGGTAGACTCAATTATATCAGCAGGTTCATCGCTCAACTCACAGCAACTTGTGAGCCCATATTTCGGCTACTGAGAAAGGATGCTGCAGTAGGTTGGACGGCAGAGTGCCAGGAGGCTTTCGACCAAATCAAAGGGTATCTGTCTAATCCACCCGTATTGGTCCCGCCTAAGCCCGGGAAACCCCTAATCCTTTACCTGACGGTCTTGGAAAATTCATTTGGTTGTGTACTGGGGCAACATGATGACACAGGGAGGAAGGAGCAGGCCATCTACTATCTTAGCAAGAAATTCACAGTGCATGAGGTCAAGTACACTCAACTCGAGAAAACATGCTGCGCCCTGACTTGGGTAGCTCAGAAGTTGAAGCACTACCTGTCTTCATATACTACTTATCTCATATCCCGCTTGGACCCATTGAAGTATATCTTTCAGAAACCTATGCCCACGGGGAGGTTGGCAAAATGGCAAATTCTGCTCACAGAATTTGATATCATCTACGTGACAAGGACGGCCATGAAAGCCCAGGCACTGGCAGACCATTTGGCAGAAAATCCCGTTGATGAAAAATACGAGCCCTTAAGAACGTATTTTCCTGACGAAGAGGTGATGCATACGAATGAGTTGGAATTACCCGAGGAATCAGGTTGGAAGCTTTTCTTCGATGGGGCTGCAAACGCAAAAGGGGTTGGAATAGGGGCAGTACTCATTTCTGAAACAGGACGGCATTATCCTGTTACGGCCCAACTGCGCTTCTACTGCACTAACAATATGGCCGAATATGAGGCTTGCATTCTGGGTCTGCGCTTGGCTGCTGACATGGATGTCCAAGACGTCTTGGTCTTGGGAGACTCGGACCTCTTGGTACATCAAATTCAGGGGGAATGGGAAACACGAGATCTAAAGCTCATACCATACCGACAATGCTTGCATGATCTGAGCAAGCAATTTCGATCGGTGAAGTTCAAACACATCCCGAGAGTTCACAATGAGGTTGCAGATGCCTTAGCCACCTTAGCATCAATGCTGCACCACCCTGACAAAATGTATGTTGATCCTCTGCATATCCAAGTCCGTGATCAGCACGCCTACTGCAATACCATAGAAGAAGAAGCAGATGGCGAACCCTGGTTTCATGATATCAAGGAATACCTCAGAATGGGGATATATCCAGAACATGCCTCGGGAGACCAAAAAGAGCCCTTCGGCGTTTGTCGAATGGTTTCTTCCTCAGTGGAGGAGTGTTGTACAAAAGAACCCCGGATTTGGGATTGTTGAGATGCGTAGATGCCAGTCAAGCAATGACGGTTATGGAAGAGGTACATGCGGGAGTTTGCGGACCACACATGAGCGGATATGTATTGGCAAGAAAGATCCTTCGAACAGGGTGTTATTGGCTCACCATGGAACGCGACTGTATCACTTTTGTGAGGAAATGCCATCAGTGCCAGATACATGGAGATTTGATTCATTCTCCGCCAACAGAGTTACATACGATGTCAGCACCTTGGCCGTTTGTGGCCTGGGGCATGGATGTCATCGGGCCCATCGAGCCAGCAGCATCCAACGGTCACAGGTTCATTCTAGTGACCATTGATTACTTCACCAAATGGGTTGAGGCTAAAACCTTCAAGTCGGTAACCAAGAAGGCAGTGGTGGACTTTATTCACTCCCATATCATCTGCAGATTTGGGATCCCAAAAGTGATCATCACGGATAACGGTGCGAATCTTAATAGCAGCTTGATGAGAGAGGTATGCCAACAATTCAAGATTACACACCGCAATTCCACCCCATATCGTCCTAAGGCAAATGGAGCAGTCGAAGCAGCCAATAAGAATATCAAGAAGATACTGCGAAAAATGGTGGAAGGGTCCAGACAGTGGCACGAGAAATTGCCCTTTGCTTTGTTGGGCTACCGCACTACCGTTCGGACTTCCATAGGCACAACTCCTTATTTGTTGGTGTATGGGACTGAGGCCGTGATACCAGCGGAGGTCGAAATTCCGTCCCTCCGAATTGTCGCTGAAGCCGGGATTGATGATGATGAATGGGTCAAAGCTCGATTGGAACAGTTGAGCCTGATAGATGAGAAAAGATTGGCAGCAGTGTGCCATGGTCAGCTGTACCAGAAGAGAATGGCAAGAACGTATAATAAAAAGGTGCGCCCCAGGAAGTTTGAAGTAGGGCAGCAGGTATTGAAGAAGATCCTCCCACATCAGGTCGAGGCGAAAGGCAAATTCGCCCCAAATTGGCAAGGGCCTTATATTGTGACCAGAGTCTTGGCCAATGGTGCCTTGTGTTTGACAGATGTCGAAGGTGGATGTGTCGACATGGCTATCAATTCAGATGCAGTCAAGAGATATTATGCGTAATTTCTTTAAATTATAGCAATTTTGGTTTATTTGTTTGTATTTGGCATTTGTTGAATAATGAGATGACGGAGGCAATTCTTTCTTCTATCCAAACACTTTTAACCTTCGCTTTCCCCTTTGAGCCTTGAGCAAATTCTTTCAATACCCCTCTTTTGGAATCACTAATGGGAAAGATATATAAAAAAAAAAAAAAAAGAAAAGAAAGGAAAAGAAAAGAAAAAGAAAAAGAAAAGGAAAAGAAAATGAAAAGAAAGAAAAGAAAAATCAAGGAATATAAAACCATGGGAACTACGTTTGACCTGATTCCTCAAAGAGGATACGTAGGCGCCTCACGGCTCGGTCATAGTATGCATCATAGCAAATATAGGATGCATAATGTACATAGTGTGCACAATATGGCACAATGTGCGTAACGCACGTAACTCAACATAAGCATAAAAAATAAAATTCCCCAAGCAAGAAAACTGGGGCAGAGGTTATGTTTTAAGTTCCAACAAAGGTTAGATTCCAAAAGTTGTAGCACATCACCCTTCAAATTGTTTTCATTTTTGTAGCCTTTCTTCAATCCCACACCAAAACCAACGTCAACATCCAAAAGACCTCCCGATCAATGTTCGAGAGATGCCAAATCCGGAAAATAAGGCCGAGAATAATACACCAAGCCCCAGCAAAGAAGAGGATCGTAAGATTGGGAACGAATTGATAGTCAAAGGAATCTCCAGAAAAGAGGGTCGTATCTACAACACCCCGATTCCTCGAAAGAAATAAAATGAGAGAGTCTCATCGGTGAAAACCTTCGCAGGCACCGAGAGGCGATGTAAGATGAGGGATATAAAATGAGAGAGTCTTATTGGTGAAAACCTTCACAGGCACCATAAGGCGCCGGGAGATGAGAGAAAAGAGAGAGTCTCATTAGTGAAAACCCCTCGAAGGGCACTATGAGGCGACGAGACAGATCAGCGAAGCTACCACATTTGCAACAAGATGAACATCCATTTATCATCCCCAGCAAGTCAGACCGTCGGACAAATTGATTGATACAAATAGACTGGGTCGGGAATCTATGGTGCACGTCATGATCACGGGGACCAATTGTGTCCTCCAGATAAGTTCTTTGGATTGTCTCCTCCCACAAAAATATTGGTTCAGAAAGTTTTTCTTTTTTCCATATCTTTATTTCTTTTCCTAAAATGTGTCTTGAAAGGATTTTTCAAAGCTTACTACCAGAAACCAAAGGAGAATTCATCCAAATGCCGGATGATACAAACAGTCGTAAAGGCCGGTCCCAGGCAATGCAGGGATTGTGCCCGGAAATTTTGGAAGAAGTAAGCTCCAAAAGGGAGTGGTTTCGGGAGTTAGAAGCAGACCCCCACATCATGTGTTTAAAGAGAAAGAAGAAAAGGGGATAAATTGAAAACCGATCCCCAGCAGGCGAGAGACCCCCAACAGGCAACTTTGCCCGCCAACCAATTATGGGGACAAAGAGCAAGAAAAGGGGAAGAAAGGAAGACCATCCGCCAGAAAGGCACCCTCTACCACCACGATAAAAACTAATTAAATCCTTCTGTCTGCTGCAGGAAAGCAAAGGATTGACGAGAACAGCAACGCCAAAGGAGTCACCAAGACCGGGGCAGAAAATTTTCTGCCGGTTGTCGAAAATTTTCTCGGAAGAACGAGGAAGCAATTTTAATACATTTAAGTTCTAGGTCGCCCACCAGTATAATGCGGGAATACTTTTAAGTTCTAGGTCACCCACCAGTATAATGCGGGAATACTTTTAAGTTCTAGGTCGCCCACCAGTATAATGCGGGAATACATTTAAGTTCTAGGTCGCCCACCAGTATAATGCGGGAATACTTTTAAGTTCTAGGTCGCCCACCAGTATAATGCGGGAATACTTTTAAGTCCTAGGTCGCCCACCAGTATAATGCGGGAATACTTTTAAGTTCTAGGTCACCCACCAGTATAATGCGGGAATACTTTTAAGTTCTAGGTCGCCCACCAGTATAATGCGGGAATACATTTAAGTTCTAGGTCGCCCACCAGTATAATGCGGGAATACTTTTAAGTTCTAGGTCGCCCACCAGTATAATGCGGGAATACTTTTAAGTCCTAGGTCGCCCACCAGTATAATGCGGGAATACTTTTAAGTTCTAGGTCACCCACCAGTATAATGCGGGAATACTTTTAAGTTCTAGGTCGCCCACCAGTATAATGCGGGAATACATTTAAGTTCTAGGTCGCCCACCAGTATAATGCGGGAATACTTTTAAGTTCTAGGTCGCCCACCAGTATAATGCGGGAATACATTTAAGTTCTAGGTCGCCCACCAGTATAATGCGGGAATACTTTTAAGTTCTAGGTCGCCCACCAGTATAATGCAGGAATACTTTTAAGTTCTAGGTCGCCCACCAGTATAATGCGGGAATACTTTTAAGTTCTAGGTCGCCCACCAGTATAATGCGGGAATACTTTTAAGTTCTAGGTCGCCCACCAGTATAATGCGGGAATACTTTTAAGTTCTAGGTCGCCCACCAGTATAATGCGGGAATACTTTTAAGTTCTAGGTCACCCACCAGTATAATGCGGGAATACTTTTAAGTTCTAGGTCGCCCACCAGTATAATGCGGGAATACTTTTAAGTTCTAGGTCGCCCACCAGTATAATGCGGGAATACTTTTAAGTTCTAGGTCGCCCACCAGTATAATGCGGGAATACTTTTAAGTCCTAGGTCGCCCACCAGTATAATGCGGGAATACTTTTAAGTTCTAGGTCGCCCACCAGTATAATGCGGGAATACTTTTAAGTTCTAGGTCGCCCACCAGTATAATGCGGGAATACTTTTAAGTTCTAGGTCGCCCACCAGTATAATGCGGGAATACTTTTAAGTTCTAGGTCACCCACCAGTATAATGCGGGAATACTTTTAAGTTCTAGGTCGCCCACCAGTATAATGCGGGAATACTTTTAAGTTCTAGGTCGCCCACCAGTATAATGCGGGAATACTTTTAAGTTCTAGGTCGCCCACCAGTATAATGCGGGAATACTTTTAAGTTCTAGGTCGCCCACCAGTATAATGCGGGAATACTTTTAAGTTCTAGGTCGCCCACCAGTATAATGTGGGAATACATTTAAGTTCTAGGTCGCCCACCAGTATAATGCGGGAATACTTTTAAGTTCTAGGTCGCCCACCAGTATAATGCGGGAATACTCTTAAGTTCTAGGTCGCCCACCAGTATAATGCGGGAATACATTCAGCTCTAGATTTTGGAATCAGTCGCCCCACCTGAAGACGGAAGGGTACAACAGAGATCCCCAAACGGGAAACAATGAAATCCCCAGCACCAAGAAGCAGACAACTGCAGAGGCAAGCGCGCCATTCAAAAGGAAAAAGGAACAGTTTGGGAACGTTGTAGCATGCCTAGTATAACAATTCTGATGAAAAGCCATACCGCTGAAGAAACCATTGGAAGATTTAAAGAAGAAAGCCGTATCCCCAGCAAATCAAGCAAAGTGATGAGAACTGACAGTCAGAAAAGGTGAAGGACCAGCATCATCTCCAAGTTCACAAAATAAAGGCGTCAGAGGAAAACGTTAGCCGACAAGAAAGCAAGGCAGCAAGAACAAGTTGAAGATGGATGAGATCTCAGGATCCTCAGTTTAGCTTAGCTTCTTGTTTTCCTTTTAGAGCAATGTAATAGGGGGATCGGTTGAGCAGTAGCATCCTACAGCAGCATACAACAGCGCACAACAACAGCAAACACTACAGTCGCACGGTAGTCCCAGCTACCAAAATTTCCCGAACTACATTGACCTGATTCCTGTTTCAGCCCAGGATATGTAGGAAACCTCTGAAGCAAAGGTTCGGTCAAATCATTTTCAAAAAATGCTTCACACGGAGTATTCGGACGGGCAAAAATCGCTCGCTTTATCTTTGCGCAAAAACCCTTCGTGTCTTCGTGCAAAGAGGGGCAGCTGTAAGCACGTGATTTTTGCTTCACGGACAATTGCTCCAAAAGAAAATAAAAATAGCGGCAAAGGGCTTCGCTGTACAATTTTTCGGTCTTTCCGTGACATGTTTTGTTAATCGTTTGTGAGTCTGTCCGTTTTGCATCTAGTCATTATCAAACAAAAATACAAAAAAAGGCCTGTCGTTAAAAGAAAATTCAAAAAAATGTGTGTATGTGTGCATCGTTCATTCTCAGCTGTGAGTTAACCATTTTTATTTTTATTTTATGTTAAATTGTTATAGGTGCTAACCAATATGTGTGTAAGTTTATTTTAATTTTTACAATTTTTAGGAATTTTTAGTTTAATTTGTTGATTTGAAAAAGAGAAAAAAAAAAAGAAGAAGAGAAGAAAAGGGAAAATCGGATTGGGCCCCAAAATGAGGCCCAAAGCCAAGGCAAGACCCAGTCCAAACCAGGCCTGCCCAGGCACGCCCCCAAAACGACGCCGTATAGGGCGTTCGATCTGAGCCGTCCGTCCAGGCCAATCCAACGGCTCAGGACCTTTTTCAACAACCCGTGTTCAAACCCGACCCAATAACCAATCCGACCCAACCCCTCACTTAAACCAAACGACCTCGTTTAACTACCAAACGACCCCGTCTCATTTCTCACCATCAGATCCAAGCCGTTGAGATCATTTGATCTAACGGCTCAGATCCAATCCCCTACTCCGTATATAAACCTTCCCTTACACCCACGCCCCCTATACCAACACCCCACCCCTTCGTCCCCAAGTTCAAACCCAGACCTCCCATTAGAAACCCTAGCCGCCCTCGTCTCCCTTGCCATTAAAGCCGGCGGCATGGACGCCGGTGGCCACCTCCTGAACACCCTAGGACCACCTCACTGTCCTGAACACGAATCCACTAACCACGAGCCTCGAATCACTTCCGTTCGTCTCGAATCTTCGTTTGAAGATTTGAGCCGAACCCGGATCCATGCCAAATCATCCCATCTTCATACCAGACACTCCCCTGACCTTCCTCGTGACCAAACCAAACTTGGTTTGGTCCGAATCTACCCACAACTCCCAAAAATCTAGATCTGGAAATCCAGACTTTTGAAACACATGCACCTGGGGAACCCGGCCAGTTTTGACATGGGTTTGAGGTCTAATAGACCTTAATCAAGGTGTTCTCGTGTGAGAACACCCTGATTAAAAGTTTGTTCGGCCTCAGAAGGTCGACGTTGAATCAAGTTTGGGTCTGTTTGATTTAAACATTTTCGGTAAGTTTTTCCTTTCTTTTGTGTTAGTTTTGATTAAGTGGTCAGCATGTTTCGTTGTGTTTGTTTGTTATTTCTGTTATTTTCATCCGGATTTCTTTCTTCCCTGTAAAGGCCTTTTTATTTGGTCGATTGTATTCTGTGTATGACTCTGAATGTACTCTGTGAGTAAACATGATCGTCGATTAGTTTAATCGTCAGATAAGTTGACTCATATAGGCCCCAGTAATTGAACAAAAATTGTCCGATGCCCTTTAGGTCCCTAAATGTATTGTTTATGTGAGCGATCGATTATTACCTGCTATAATTAGTATAGTCGACTCGATAAATGTCGTCGATTAGTTTTCTATAACTAATGAATCGAATGAGCTAATAATGTCGCATCACTAATGAGCCTGTATTGTGATTTGGAATAGGGGCATTACCCATGAATGGTAGTTTGTAACTACATTGTAAACAATTAAAGGCCAGGTCGGGGCAGTTCTGAGATCGAATGTTCAAAGCCCAAAATGCCCTGATGCTGCAATAGGCAAGGCAGTAATAATCCAGGGATAACAAGGGCATTCTGGGGTGTTGAAAAAGACAAAAAAGATTAGTATAAATGGGCTGATAAGTAGGGTACTAATTTAGGATTAAACTAATACCAATGGGGAACAAGACACAAGGGTATGGGGCTTAAAATGAGTAAACAAATGAGCCCATAATTCTGGATTAAACAAAAACCAGGCGTGGGGAATAAAGGGGGGCTGACACCAGAAGATGCTGAGGCATGGGGCTTAAAGGGGTATGGGCAGGCTGCAAGTTGCAGCAAAAAGGGCAGCCTAGCTGCACTGAGTCATTTGGCTTATAAATAGGCCATTTGATAACTTAAAAAGGATTTTTTTAGTCTTCAGAAAAGGAGAAAACGAAAGGTTGGAATTTTAGTCTTGAGGCTGGAACTCTTAGTCTAAAGAGAGGTCTAGTGAGCTTAAAGAAAACTGAAAAGTATAAGGCAGTTTCCAATAAACATTGTAACCAAACACTGCCTGAAAGTTGTATAAGAGTGCATATTGGTCAAGCTGTCTTGGCCAAGTTCTATTGTTTGCATTGACTGAGCTGTTTGGGGTTGTTGAACTGGTGGTTTTGCTGCATTGAACACTCAGTTATTGCTGTTGTTTCATTATTCTTTCCTGGGATTGCTGGCTTGGTTTCGACTATCTGTTAGTCCTTGTATTCTGGGAGATATTGTTGGTTATCTGTGGCTGTGGAAAACACTTGGTCTAGTTGGTTATTGCTGTGTTGTTGCTGCGTGTCTGTGTTGCTGCTGTATTTACTGCATACTGCCCAGCTGATCATTTCCTTCTTCTTTTGTCTCTCTATACCAGGTACATGACTAATACTCTGTCAAATGTAATTGGAAAGTTGAGCATGAATACAAAAGAAAAGACCTGAAGAGTGACTTTTATACATAAATTGTTACATTAGACATCATGTACTGTATAATGATTTTCATTTCTGTTTTGACAATGGAAGTAGCCTGTATGCCCAGTATATATCAATGTGGATTAGTTGAATGTTAGTTTATATATGTATGTTGTTAGGTGGAAATATTCCCAATATAATAGGTTGTATCTTAGACTTAGTTTAACTGTGTAGTATATTCTTTAATGTAGGCCAAGCATGAAAACTATCCCCTACTAGTTAATTTCTTTCCCTTTAATAGGCGATCCCTTTATACCACGCCAATAGAACCCAGAACGAGTTCACGGCCTCAACCTCACAAGGGTCGAGCCCAGGTCGAAGACAGACTAGACAGGCCCGCATCGAACGAGCAGTGGCCCAGGTCTGGCCAACCGCGCGTGGGCTGGATTTGGGCCCATGATTATTCGTTTGGCCGACTGTGCACGCAACTTCGGTCCTGATTTTGAAGCATTTCCTAATTACATCACAAACAACTTGCAAGCATATAATTAATTAGGACTATCTACTGTTCTCGATTGATAGAGACGAACACGACAAGAAACGTAGTTGCTATAGGATATCCTTTAAAAAAAATAAGAACGAGATGAGCCTCGACGAAAATAAACAAAACACGCAGATGCGGGGCCCTTGTTAAATGTATATTATTGAAGCATTTAGTTTCCGGGACGGGTTGTTTAGCAAATCTCACAACCCTCCTAAAATAACAATACGTTAGTCTCTTTAGGATGCGCTTTAATAAGCCTTGCCTTCTTAAAAACTCGGGTGCACATTTATGTGACCCAAATCCAAATCTCGACGGATTCGAAATGTATTTCTAATCACGGGTACATTGATTGTGACGTGATCCGAGAGGCATATCCATGACGTCGCTAATTCCTTTTAAAAGTAGAACGAGACGAGCCTCGTCAAAAAATGAAAATGTACACAGCCACGGGGCCCTCCAACTGTATATATATTAAAACACTTAGAATTCGGGATAGGTCATTTAGCGAATGTTACGGCCCTCCCCAAAACAACCATACGTTAGTTGCTTTAGGCGCGTCTTAAATAATTTATTTTTCTTAATTCGGGTGCACATTTATGTGACCCAAATCCAAATCTCAGCCGAGTCGAGATATATCAATAACCACGGGTGCATTGATGTAGCGTGGTTCGAGATATGTTTTCACGACGTTGCAAGTCCTATAAAAATAACGGTGAACGATAAAAGCGGATAAAAGATAAAATTGGCACATAGGTTCATAATTGTATTAAAAATCAGATAAATAAGCCGAATATAACAGTTGAGCGACCGTGCTAGAACCACGGAACTCGGGAATGCCTAACACCTTCTCCCGGGTTAACAGAATTCCTTATCCGGATTTCTGGTACGCAGACTGTAATATAGAGTCATTATTTTCCTCGATTCGGGATTAAAATTGGTGACTTGGGACACCCTAAATCTCCCAAGTGGCGACTCTGAAATAAATAAACTAATCCCGTTCCGATTGTCCTTTAATTGGAAAAACTCCCTTGCGCCCTCTCGGGTGCGGAAAAAGGAGGTGTGACACTTTCCTGTCGCCTTAGAATTTCTCCTTTTAAGCACCTTAAGGGTCATCTAGAACCGTCCAGATTTAGAGGTCCTAAAATACCTCTGGGGCCACAAGGAAGGAACGGGTAGTGCACGCGTAGGCATCGTCAAGTTTACTAGCACGCTTTAGGCTAAGACCACGGGGTGGGAAGGGTAGATATGGGATATGATGACTACGCGCTAATGTCACGTGTAGCCCCTCATTGAGGAGTATTTACCGGACATTATGTGGGGTGATCCTGTAGGCTAACCAACCTAGGACCCCTCATTTCCCAAATCCCTTCTGTTTAAAACTTTGTTTTATATATAACTTGTTCAAAATCTTTGTCTTATTATTTGAGTTATACAACGTCCAACGTGCTTTACTTGCAAATTATTTAATTCAACTATTTATTTGCTAATGGACTGATTCGTGAATATAAGTTCGGCCGGGACCCACCATTGTGGATCGAGAGGGGTGCCTAACACCTTCCCCTCAAGGTTATTTCGAGCCCTTATCCTAAACCTCTGGTAATGCAAACCAATCCAAGAGTTAATTGCTCTAGGTGCCCTAACGCACCATAATCCGTTAGGTGGCGACTCTTCAAATACCCAATTCCCAAAAGGAAACGAGTTATTACCCCTTTATAATGTCGAAATCCAAACTTTCTCCGCGAAGGGAAAAAAGGCCGCGTGACAGTCTATATCGAGGGTATGCCTTTTTAGGGGTCTTACAAGTTCGATATATAGCCTTGGTCTTAATATTGACGTTATGCCTTTTTAAGGTCTTTTAAGTTTTGGCATGCCTTGTTGAGGTCTTACAAATTTGGTGTTGCCTCACTTAGGGCCTATGAGCTCGAAGTTGCCTGATCGAGGTCTAACGAATTCGAGTTTTCAATGGCTCGATGAGCTGACTGTCGATGACAGTCCCTGAGTATTTGAGAGTTTTTGGCCCTCGAGCCGTCTTATGAGAAAGTAGTGAACTTCTTCGAGGCACAAAGTGTTTTGATAAGCATATGGGCTTTTTCAATTACTTGACATATGCATACATGCTTTTTGCCTTTGGAGGCTCGATTATTCTACATGGACGCGGTTCATTTGACCGTTTGGCCTAATACAACATTCTCCTATCGAAGCTCTCCTAGGCATAGTTCAATTTCTTTGAAGAGGTGACCTCATTGGGCGATGCCTCCCAGTATTTGGGGTTGATCGAAGAGAAGCCTCGAATACTTGATGAGTTCTCCTTAGGTAGCATATGGATGTTGCCTTGTTAAAAACCTCGCCGGTAAAACCCGTTTGGGATAAAACCCGGTCTAAGGGAAAAAGAGTGCAACACATGCCTTAAAACCTAAGGTCTTCGAGCTAGAGGGTGCTTCGACTCCTCTTAATCGAACGCTTGCAATAAGTTAGTATAAACAAAAGTGAAAAGGGAGAAGTTTGTACGTTAGCATTGATAGCGTTAGAGCCTCGATCCGTTTTAATTGCTTGCCCCGAAGACGCGTCAAAATCCTTTATTTACTCTTGTCTTTTCGCTTCTTCGATGTATAGGGTTTTGATGCTGGTGCTACGTCGTGCACTGTGAACATCTCTCTCGCTGCGTGCTGCTCCCCGTACACTGCTTTTACTCTATTCTTGGTTGGGAACTTTATCATTTGATGAAGGTTTGATGGTACTGCCCTCATACTATGTATCCACGGCCTTCCAAGTAAGGCATTGTATCTCATGTCACTTTCGATGACATGAAACTTGGTATCTTGGATTATATCGGCCACGTTAACCGGGAGGATGACCTCTCCTTTCGTTGTCTCGCTCGCCATGTTGAATCCATTGAGGACTCGAGAGGTGGGTACGATATGATCGAGTAGTCTAGTTGCTCCACCACCCTCGACCTGATTATGTTGGCCGAGCTACCAGGATCTACGAGCACACATTTAAATTGAAACTTATTTAAAAGAAAAAGAATTACCAGTGTTTCATTATGAGGCTGAGACAAGGTTTCGATGTCCTCTTTGCTGAATGTGAGAGCATCCTCTGGTATGTAACTCCGAGTTTGTTTTTCCCTGGTGATGGATATTTTCGTTCGCTTAACGACGGGCCCCTATGGGGCGTCGACCCCTCCAATGATCATGTGGATGACGTGATGTGGTTCTTCTGGTTCGTTCTTCTTGTTCGCCTCTCTTTACCGAAATTGAGTTTTAGCTCAGTCGCTGAGAAACTCTCGAAGGTGCCCTTCATTGATAAGTCGGGCTACCTCCTCTCGAAGCTAACTGCAATCCTCAGTCCTATGGTCGTGAGTGCCGTAATATTTGCATACTAAGTTAAGGTTCCTTTGTGAAGGATCTGACAATATGGGTTTTGTCTACCTTGATGTGATTCTTTGAGTTAACAAAGAACCAACCGACCAGGATCAAGATCTTGAAACGAAATAGTAGTTTGTGGGCCGGTTTCAAGATACATCGTATCTCAAGTTTTAGGACTCAGAATCTGATGATTCAAAAACAAGGTGAAAGATGACGATCTGAACTATAAGAAAGACTATTTACTCGTTCAAAACAAGTAAATATTGATGATGTACCGGTTCAAGGAAAGTTATGATCCTATGATAACAAAAAATGAATTTAGATCAAGAAACGGGTTCTTGAATGATCAAGAATTATAAGATTCTTAAAGTCGCCACTTGGAATCAATTAACGTGATAAAGAAACACCACACACAATTGAAAACAAGATAAATACTATCACCACCTTGCTCGGAACCCAAAACAAGGATAAAGAAGATAAAATAGAGAAACACACTCTATTGTAAATTAGGGTAAAACTCAAAAACGTTGAATTCTACTCTACAAAGGCATGAGAACCCTTTATATAGACCTAGGGTCTTTTCTTTTATGACTACAATTCCTATTCTAATAAGGAAATAAAATAACTAAAGACAAGAAGAGTAAAATCCCTATTCTACAAGGAAAAGAAACTAGAATCCAACTAGAAGGAAAATCCTTATTCTAAAAGGAATAAATTAAATCCTATTTTAAGAAGGAAAGAATCTTGGCTTCTTGAAATCAATCTTGAGCTTCTTGAACTTCTTGTGCTTCTTGAAAATAAGTCCATATGTTTGGACTCGAGCTTTAAAACATGATCTTGGCCAAATTTAATAAAATTTAACATAGATTCTTCTTTTACATCACACCTAGTATCTTTGATTTTACCTATGTCCGATACGATGTCCGAGACATCGATGTTGAAGTTGTACTCAGTTAACCAGGGTGCCTTTACCGGCCTAGCGTGCCTATCGAACTCGGCTTTACTCATGAGTCCCCGGGAATTTTGAACTCGATCTATCTTTCAATCTCCTCGAGGTGTGTTATGCCTCGGGGCGTTTCTTCGATCTTCTACATACGGCTGATATCTTTCCTTGTTTGGTCTCGATTCTCTTTCCGTAAACCTTTGTTCCTTTGTTAAGAGCCTGCTAGGGTATACTGAGCCAGAGTGGGCTCCCAGTTGGTCGTCCTCGACCCTGATCTTTGATTGATATCGGTTGTATACATCTGCCCAAGTCACGACGAGATACTCAACCAAGTTATGCTTTAGCTGCTTCGAAGCTATCGAGCTTCGCTCATTTAGACCCTAAGTGAAAGCCTGCACTGCCCAGTCATTGGAGACTGGTGGCAATTCCATTCGCTTCATATGGAAACGAGACACAAATTCCCTCAGCATCTGTTCTCTCTTTGTCTAATCTTGAAGACGTCGGACTTCCTTGTAGCAACCTTGATGGCACCGGCATGCGCCTTCCTAAAAGAATCTGCCAACATGGCAAACAAATCCATCGAGTTCGGGGGTAGGTTATGATACCACATCATGGCTCCCTTCGACAATGTTTCTCCAAATTTCTTCAGCAGGAGGGATTCAATCTTATCATCTTTTAAGTCATTCTCTTTTACAGCACAAGTATAAACAATAATGTGCTCATTAGGGTTCGTGGTCTCGTTATACTTCGGGATATCGGGAATTCTGAATTTCTTCGGGATGGGCTTCGGAGCCGCACTTGATGGGAATGGTCTCTGCATGAACTTCTTTGAATCTACACCCTTTAGAATCGGGGGGTGCGCCTGGGATCTGATCAACCATCGAGTTATAAGTCTCCATTTTTATCGTTAACCTCTATCTTCTTTTCCCCTGACTCGATTCTTTTAGTCAATTCCTCGAGCATTTTCATGATTGAGGGGTCAGTCCCCGAGCCGCTTTCATTGGGTCTTTCCAGTGCTAGTTCGTGCTGCATGTTTACTGGTTCGACGGTGTTCAAGGTTCTGTTCTGACTTTGAAGTTGAGCGATGGCAACTTGCTGAGCTTGCAACATCTCGAATATTACTTGGAGGCTGACTCCCCCTTCTTCCATTCCTCGTGCTTCCTGACCTCCAGCCCGGGCTTCCTTGCGTTCATTCCTTGTGGGGTCTGCGCATGCTTCCACGTTTAGAGCATTATGGGAGCTAATATCAATTGGCTCCACATTTGGCACCCCCTCAAGGTTTACAGGTGGTATATTGAGCCCTATGCCGCTGTTTTCTCCAAGTCCTTCACTGTCATGAGCAGGCGCATTTTGTGTGCTAGACATGATTAAGCTTGAAATCAAAGAATCTTTGACAAGAAAAAGTGTGAAGAATAACGTGCGTTATTAGAAAACTAGCACCAAAATAATCACTATTATTTTTAGTCCCATGGTAGGCGCCAAACTGTTTACCTTGAAAATAGTATTAACAATTATATTTGATTTGTGGTTATAAAAATACATATTTTATCTTAATACTAGTTGTTATGTGAATAATACTGAGTATAAATGAACAAGAAATGATAAGCAAACCGGCGTGGTCACAAAACTGAGGGCCTCGAGCTCGGCAATATGGGACCTCGAGGGCAGCCTTTAAAAGCTGACATGAAGAATAATGAACGAACACAACAAATGAGAGGTGATAAATGAAGAACAATGTAATAAATTCGTAGAGTAATTGCTGAGAATGTTTAGGCAAGAAAAGTAGAGAATGTTCTATTGTATTCAATATTGTCCTCCTCACAAAATAAAAAGGGTCCCCTTTTATATAGGAGAAGGTGGGGGATCCCTATATAGTACATGTTTAATAATAACTAGGAAATTCTATTGGTACAATTGTATAATGGCTTAGTACGGATTTGTACTATTCTTGCAGACTTGGTCAGCTCTAACCATGTGTATTTGAGAATTTTCCCGTCTCTCCATGACGATCATCGATTGTACTTCTCCGAGGTTGACCATAATGGGCCTTCCAAGTGCTCCCTCGAGGGACACACCTCGGGGTCATACCTCATGCTCTGCTTCGGGCTTCTCAAGGTTGGACGTGGAGCAGTAGAGTAGTCCCAAAGTCGAACTCCCCAATTTTGGCCGTATACATGTACTCAATGAAATAATCGAGGTGCACAGAAGTTGTCCCGATATTACAATTATAAAAAATAAAAGCAATAAGGTAGACTTAAAAATTTAATTTAGGTGGATAAGAAGGCTCGTCCGCACAAGTCATCCGGTTGTTCATCTACTTCTCCTTAATAAAACACTGTAGGACTTGCATTATTACCTTTTTTAAATTTTTGTCTACAATGCCCCATTATTAATGGTTTTTAGAGAATTAAATAGCACAAAAATTTCTCAAGAGAAAACTTAACAATTTAATAAAAAAATTCATTTCAATTTCAAATATTACACTTTTATATATGTCCACTAGGTGAAAAGTGACAACATCAACCGTTTCAAGTAGCAAAAAGTGACAAGATGTAGTCTACAAATAAAGAGGGAGTGACAACACAACCATGGGGTAGGACTCGCTATCGTCCTTGTTAGCATATTTATGCCCCCCCCCCCCCCTTCCCCCTCCCTCTTCCCTTTCTAACATTCTGTACTTCTCTTTGATAGCTTAAAATTTTAAAATGCCTTCACTACACCTGCCCTCCAATTTTCATATATAAATAATAGGACAAGTTGATGTATAAAGTATTCCGTATTCAAGTAGAATCCGAGAAAGAATCGTACTTTAAGGATAAAATATAGACAGTATATCTTAATATAAATATTAGTGGTTAATTTTACAACTTAAAACCATAATTTATAGATCACATAAAGATAATTTTATTGTTGATCCCATACAGGATTATCTAATTTAAGAGCATCTTGTTTGCGTATCTTTGTCCACGTACTTGCATTACACTCTTATCTCATATTCTATCTCTAAAATAATTAGTATATAGATTCTAGTATAAATTATAATCAGAGTAGTAATAGATCGTTGGTTTATACGAAAATCAAATGTATACGAATATTAGCTATGCAGAATTTTATATAGAATCAAACATTTAATAAAAAATAATAAAATTTTAAATAGAAATTGGATATTTTTATCTAAAAATATTTATGTCAAAGTATACTGACCATTGAGTTCGGTTTTACTTGGGATTGTTCTAAGAATAAAAAAAGGTTTTACACGGGATTAATTAAGCACTGACACTGTTTAACGTAAGTGGATAGATCAATTAGTGACATTTGTTAGGGTTAAAGAACACACTTTAATTGTTGATTTCTGTCTTGATTTTCTGCAACACTTATATGTTTTCATGCTAACTTTTGAAACAAAAAAGAAAAAAATCAATTTAACATGACTATTGACTAATAAATGTTAGTATTGCCTTTTCTTACCATATTTACTTTCTTGTAACATTGTTTATACAGTCAGACCTCTTTATAACAACATTCATATATAATAACATTTTACTATAAAAGTCAAACTTTTTCCAGAATCAATTTTCATATTATGTTATAATATATGTTCTTTATAACAACACTATATAGGTCAAAATATGACCGCAGTGATCGCCACCAATAGGAATGATTGGGGGTCGACCAAGCTGGGATCCCGTCCAGGTGGCCAAATAGCAAAGAACACCTCGGCCATCCTCGGGGTCAAATCATCGAAAGCATATGCCAAGTCAATACTGTGTTCGAGTGATGACAAAAGGAACAATCGCAAGAAAACATGTTGGTCAAAGACCTTTGAATAAAAAGATCTATATATATAGTTCCTAAGCTCAGAAAAAGGGGGGGGGGGGGATTTTTCAAGGGAAAAAGAGACAACAGACAGGGGAGGAAAAGAGAGAGAAAATAAGAAGAGGAAAGAAGGATCTCTCGCGGATGAACAATTGCTTCATTTTTTCCTCTATACTCCTTCATTCACGATTCTTTTTTGCTTCAGATGTAAGCTCATCTCTCGTGTTTGATGTAAGATTATCACATCAATAAATCTAATATGCTCTTACCTTTCGTTATTTCACGCTGTATATGTTTGGATCAGAAGATTAATTATGTTTGACTAAAATTTACCTTCTTCATTGATGATAATTGATTTGGCAAAAGAGTCTTAAACTTTTTGTTCAAACAATTTGGCACCGTCTGTAGGGAATTCTTAGCCAAATTTCCTAGTTTCCTTCAGATCCGAAACCGGCGAAATGTAACCACCCACCCGAAAGAGTGGTAAGTAAACCTCACATGCTAATCCAGATCACGCTGCTACATAAAAGCAGAAGTTACAACCAATATCCACTCAAAGCCCACACATGAGAGGACGACACCTGCTGCGCAATCCTGTAAGAGAATGGGCACATCCTGCCTTACTCTTACACCCCCCCTACGCATGAAAAAAATATGACATGTCTCCCTTGTTGTGGGTACGAATCAGACGAGATCGAACCGGGACTCGATTTCAACACCGCAGCAGTTCCGCCGAATCTAAAAACCACCATTCCATCAACTATTTAAATGCTAGGCAGAGCAGGCAACACTATAAGGCTACCCTCGTTCACCGACTCATTTGATCGAGGTAAGAAAAATCTCATTTTGGTTTACCCTCTGTTGTTTGTTTAAACAGGAACACAAGCGCCACACGGGCAAGCGAGCAAAAGAGCATTACAACTAGAAACAATGGAAGGAAAACTACTACAAAACAACTGGAATGTCGCCCATCTTAAATACTTCAACTTCTGAAAAATGACGCCCCTCAAGTCGTACTCTTTTTCCCTCATCCGGGTTTTGTCCCAATTAGGTTTTCTCAGTGAGATTTTTAACGAGGCAATGAGGGGGACATCTCTAAGTTCAAGGTAACATTCATCGCCCTGCCTACCGACGAGCTCTCCAGGCCAAACGATGAAAGGACTAGATATAGGGAAATTCCAATATATGCATGAAACGAACGCATACTGCACCCCCCAGTTAGCGAAACAACAACATTTTATACTCCCTGTCATCATACTCTCCAATGCAAACAAAATTAAGCAAACCGGGATTCACCCAGGAAACGCAGAAGTTAAGCAAACCCGGGACTCCCCTAGGGGACACCCAAAATTCTCAAAAAAAAAAAAAACCGAGTACGCTAGGATCCGCTCTGATGTCTACACACACAGTATGGTAGCCTATGATTCGCCAAAATCTGCCAATGACATAACAAAAGAGAAGAGTTCGACCTCGTTCGAATCATAACGGGTTAACGTTCCGACATTAACTCGAAATAACACTCCTACGACCAAGGGCCATTGCCAAAGAGAAAAGTTCGGCCTCGTTCGAATCATAACGGGTTAACATTTCGACATTAGCTCGAAATAACACCTCTACGGCTAAGGGCGATTGCCAAAGAGAAGAGTTCGACCTTGTTCGAATCATAACGGGTTAACATTTTGATATTATCTCGAAATAACATCCCTACGGCCAAGGGCCATCGCCAAAGAGAAGAGTTCGACCTCGTTCGAATCATAACATGTTAACATTTTGACATTATCTCGAAATAACACCCCTACGGCCAAGGGCATCGCCAAAGATAAGAGTTTGACCTCGTTCAAATCATAACGGGTTAAAATTTCGACATTAGCTCGAAATAACACCCCTACGGACAAGGGTCATCCCAAAGAGAAGAGTTCGACCTCGTTCGAATCATAACGGGTTAACATTTTGACATTAGCTCGAAATAACACCCCCACGGCCAAGAGCCATCACAAAAAAAGAGAAGAGAAGAGTTCGACCTCACTCGAATTATACGGACTAACATCCTGGTCTTACTCTCAATAATGCCTTTGCAGCCATCGGTTGTCGTCAGACATTATTTTTTACTTACTAAGAAATTGATTTCGCTAAAAGCCCCATGTTCGACCTCGCTCGAGTATATATATGAAAAGAGCGACTTCGCCTAAGTTAACAATAGTTCAATCCCCCTCGAATGACTCAAGTCAAGACTGACTTCATCTAAAACGACGAATCCAAATACAACCTCGTTTGAGTCAAAGACGAATCTGCTTAAAGCAACAAGTCAAAAGTCAATCTCACCCAAATGTGTGAATCCGAAGAGACTCTATTTGGACTCACGCGATGAAATCCTACTTGTTCCGGCTAAAATTGGTTTCCCTAAAAAGTCGGGGATTCACCATACAAAAATCCGAAAGTCTACACCAAAGCAAAAAAAAAAAATGTGTAAATCAAGGGGAAGGGAGAAGAATACAAAGGACGTACAACGATGAAAACCCCTTTATTTAGATAGTTGCACAAATGGCCGTAGATTATACTCGGCCAAAACCGGCCCAGTACAAAAAAAATAGAGAAAAAAAAGGAAAAAAACAGACTAAGGTAACAACTTTTCACTCGGCGTCATTACTGTCGTTCTCCCCATCACCATCTCCAGGAAATTCCTCCTTAGCATCAACATCCTCGCCGGCCTCCGGTGTCGCAGGATCGTAGCCACAATTAACATGAGCCTCTCGTGCCTTCGCCCGAGCTCCTTCATAAGCAACCTCAGAAATATTGTCCGCCTCCCACAAACTCTTGTATATGTCCCGCAGGGCTTCAGCATAGACCCAGAGCTTGTGCAAATGGCGAGGGACAGTGGCGGAGGCAGATTCGACTTGTGCCAACAATTGTGCCTTTTCGACCTCAAGAGCATCGACCCGATCTCCTATGTTTGAAGCTTCCCGGTCAATTTCGCCAATGCGATCTTCAAGCCTCGCCTCCCTCAGCGTAGCCGCCTCCCTCTCGGACTCCTTCTTGGATTGAAGGACGCGGATAGTGTCCTCTACCACCACCGCCCTCGCTGAAGCCGACACCCAAGCACTCTCCAAAACGGAGACCTTCCTCTCCAGCCCGATTAATTTGCCCATCCACTCCGCATTCAAGGCCTCAACTCTGATGGCATTTTGATCCAACTTGGACTGCAACAACAACACCTTCGCCTGAAGATGATCACACTCTACGGCGACCCCTTTTCCCAACTCAAGTTCTTCATCATTTACACGAAATAACTCCTCGAGATCACTATTCCTGTGAATAGACTGTATCAACTCCTGATCTCTCTTCTACAGTTACTCCACGAGAGATTGATTACCGGCGTTCGCCCTGAGCCGTTCGTGCATCTCACGGCACTTGTTGCGGTAGCACCGATACTTCTCCAACATCATCAGAAAATTTTTGGCTCGAGTGTCGACCTTGCGAGCACTTTAAATCTTCATACTTTGTTTGGATGATCTTGAATCCGAATTTTGTATAGTTTGATTTCTTGTTTACCATTTATGATTATTGCTTGAATTGTTCTCATAATCTTGTTTTAAGTTTAATATAAGAATTGTTTGTTGTAATGTTGTTAGAGTTGATTTTAAGTTCAATATGATTGAATTTAGAAATCTTCATACTTTGATTGTTGTTGTTGTTGAATCCGAAAATAGGATTGTTTGTTGCTAAAATATTGTTCAATCAAATTTTAGTTGTTCTTTGTTGTTCAATTCGTGTTCATGTGATTTGTTGTTGAAATGTTGTTAAAATCGTGTTCATGTGATATTGTTGTTATGATGTTCATCCATGTTCATATTGTTGTTTGAACATTGTTAGAAATTGATCATATTGTCTATATTTTGGTTAAGTTTGATTAATTGATGTGTTATAGCTGATGGGTAGTTTGGTAAATTTGTAGTACGTTCAGGGGTAGTTTGGTAATTTCAGTAAGGTCGGAGGGGGTAGTTTAGGAATTGTACATTTTGAAATTGTTTATTTGAAGCATGGGGGACAAAATGAAATGGGGTGGGTTGTGATATGATTATTTAATATAAAGGGGGGACAAGATTTAATTTAAAGGGGAATCTTGCATTATTTTAAATGAAGCATGGGGGACAAAATATAATGGGGTGGTGTGATATGTTTATTTAATGTAATGGGGATGAGTGGAAAGATAATGGGTTGGGTAGAGAAAAAGTATTGATTTAATTGATTAAAAGATTTATGGGATGAGATTATATATATGTGGGAAGTCTTGAACACAAGACAGAACAGAAATAGAGAGAGAACACATACAGACGAGAAAAAATACACACACAGATAGAGAGAAAAAACGGATAGAGAATAGAAGAGAGAAAAATTCCGAAAAAATATTTAAGCTTTCAAAATAAAAATAAAAGCTAAAAAATCTACTGCTTTCTTTCTTTGTTTGAAATTAGTATTAATGGTTGTTGTTTCATTTAAAGCTTAAAGCTTTTGTTTTTTGGGATTACTACTCCACCGGTCTGTTACCGGTTTGTTACTGTTGCTGGGCAGTTGTTGTTGTTGCACTGTTATTACTGTTGCTGATTTTCATCTTCATTTTCTTTTGCTTCCAATATCAGGTACATATCTTTTAAACTCATGTTGTGAAGAGCTTCAACATGGCAAGTAAATGAAGTTTGGAATTATAAGGATGTCTTCTACTCATTTAAATTTTATTAGTTTAAATTTCAGTTTTGTTTTAGTTGGTTAATATAGTATTAAATCAATTGGTAGATTAGTTCTCTTTCTTAATAACTAATGGCTTAGTTATTTTAGGAACGCGATCAACTCATTTCTTTTAATATATGAAATAATGTCAATGATTTTTTTACAAAATATAGAGTTAAGTGTTTGCAAATATTCGCATAGGCAGAGAATAAGAATTGGTTTATTTATCTCAAACTCAATCTTTGTAAACAAATTAACCAAACAATTATAACTTTGGACTAAAAACAAGTATATGAGAAGGATATGGGATTTACAAGCACAAATTGCAACATTTTATGTCAAGGATATGTAGAAATAGAATTCGCATTAAATATAACAATAAAAATTCTTCAGAAACTATTAATTTGTTTATCAAATTAATTCTTTTTCCAGTTTTATATGCGATTCGATTTTTGGATATGTTAATGTTGTATCCACGATAAAAATGGTAGTATTTTTAGTTACTGTTGTTTGTTTCTTTTTCATATCATTAATTCTTTAAAATTTGAATAGTTTTGAGGTATATAATTCATACGCGTAAAATAAGACTTGTAGCAACGCCTAATAAATTTTGAATTCTTTGTCAAGAAATTTGGTGGCATCCCAATCGGTAATTCTCCATGATTCTTACATTTAAAAATAGATGGATGCAATAAACATTTATGGAAAATCTATACTACTATTAAGAATCTTTTGCGTGATTAGGGATGCGTTCGCGTAACCTGATTATATTTCTAAAAGCAATTCGGATTATGCGTTCGCGCAACTTCGAACGAATATTTAATAAAAAGGGGGATCTTCGGAGAATATAAATATTAATTTCATATAACTCGAGATGTGCGGTTCAATATTTAATTATACAAGAGCGACGAACGTTCTTAATTTTATTTTTAGCACAATTTCGAACTTAAGTCTTCTTTTTTTTATATAATAAAAAATTTCGAAAAAAAAATAATAATTATTATATTATCATTGTGTATACGTACGCGTGACACGATTTTCACGTTAAAAAATATTAATATATAAAACGAATACACGTACGCGTGATTCGATTCGAAGAAGGGTCTTTAATTATAAACAATCTAATTAGAAGCGGTAACAATAAAATCATGCAATAAAAATGTATTTAACAAATCAAAATAATCAAGCCGAATATAACAGTTGAGCGACCGTGCTAGAACCACGGAATTCGGGAATGCCTAACACCTTCTCCCGGGTTAACAGAATTCCTTATCCGGATTTCTGGTTCGCAGAATAATAAACAGAGTCATATTCTCCTCGATTCAGGGATTAAAATTGGTGACTTGGGATGCCTTAAAATTCCCAGGTGGCGACTCTGAAACAAACAAACAAATCCCGTTTCGACTGTCCTTTAATTGGAGAAAACTCCCTTGCACCCTCGCGGGCGCGGTAAAAAGGAGGTGTGACAGCTCTGGCGACTCTGCTGGGGACAAAACCCAGAACCACTGGTTCAGGGTTCAAGAATTCGAGCTTAAAATAATTGTTATAGTTGGCTTTATTTATTATCTGATTTTTTTTACATGATATATGCCCAATGTGCTAAATGACACTTTTACCGCTTTAATATTATTTGAATTATGAATATATACAACTGCTACGAAACCCCCTTCTTTCTGAGTCTTCTAAATTTATGGTGCACACGTGCGCGTGGCCCACCTTTCTGTTAAAGTCATACCAAATAAGACGAAGTTGGGACAAGTAACTAGGCCGGGTAGACTTTCGTGCTCCCGGTACGTTGCCCCCGCTTCGGCTCAAACTGTCCGTTTGGGTAAGCCAGGGCTAGATCAATATGCCTCAGGTTTTTTCACTTAGAATAACTCAGCTTCATGCCGGATCCCTAGTAGGAGCGATTGTTTGCATCACGTGCATTTGACTTTGGAGACTCAACACAGGGGTTGGGTCTGTCTAGGACAAGTGGAAAAAAAAATGACCATCCTGATGCATCTTACTTGCTGCTACTTGCGCATTTATTTGATCCGGATTTGTGTGTTGACTGACTTTTGAATATCATGAATAATATTTTAAAATTGAAAAAAAATAGCGGTTAGGGAATTGACTGTTTATTTTTGAAAAAAAAACCAATGCCCAAATAACTGTCAAAACTCTGCCGAAATTTTGAGAAAATGAAAAAAAAATGTTTTATTAGTTTGTTTTATTAAAAGCAAAGGAAAAATAGAAAATGAAAATAAAAAAAGAGTCTTATTTTTAAAATGGTTTTTTTTATTTTATTTGCTTATGAAAACGCAAAAAATAAAAAAAATAAAAAATAAAAAAAAAGGTCTTTCATTATTTGTCGCAAATATATATATATATATATAAATCCGAAAAGTTTTTTTTATTTCCAAAAGATATATATATCTTTATTTGTTGCAAAGAGTATTTGTCTTGCCAAGAAAATTCAAAATAAAATTCCAAAAAATATGTCTTGCAAAAAATAATATAAATATCTTTATTTTCCATTGTTGATAAAACAAAAATAATAAAAATGTTTTCTTTTAAGAAAAAAAATCCGAAAATATTTTGATTCCTCTTTCAAAATTGAAAAGAAAATTCAAAATTCAAAAAATATTTTTTAGAAGCATTTCTTTTATCAAAAGTAAAATTCCAAAAATATTTTTTTTTCTTTAGAATAAAAAAAAAGACAAATGGAAATTCGAAAAAAAAAACTTCCTTTTACTTTTGAAATTCTCAAAGTTCAAATCAAAAGAAAAGGAATTTTTATGAGTTTTTCTTTCAAAAAGAAATCAATCAAAAAAAAATATTTATACTTCCTTTGAGCAGTTCTTTCACAGTTCCAATAAAAAAAATATTAGTTCATTTACTTATTCACGAGGCCCGAACTACGCGGGTTTGATTCTCACCGGATGTGAGATACGTAAGCAACCCTCATCGGGTCCAACCCCCATTTTTGCTAAAATAGCCAAAAACCAATAAATAAATAAAAAACATGTCAAAATTTTAATTTTTTTTTTTCATAAATAAGTCGGGCAGTGTCCAGCCTCCACTTTTTGCTAAAACAAAATAGCCAAAAAAAAATATGTCAAATTTTAAGAGTCATAAAGAAGTCGGGTGACGTTGTTTTATCAAGACATAGCCGAATGTTCCCGAAAGGGACGCCAGAAGACCGACTTTGCATAAATAACCACCTTTTGGGTCATGTTTAGGATTTTGGTCTAGTTGACTCACACAGCCTTAAAAATCTTCGTCCCCGAGGCGCTGAAGGGCCGTGTTTGCAACACCAGGTTTTTATTGTAATTTGAAAAAAAAAAAAAAAATAGTCGGCGGTCAGGTGAATACCATTTGAATTTTGTCATAATAAGCCGAGCCAGCTTCGGCCGCGTCTTAAACCGTTCTTGCCGAAATAGCCTCAGAGTATCTTTCAGTTGTCGAAAGGCTATTTTCGTAAAAGAACGGACAAGTGTGTAAAGTGTCATAAAATAATCCTCTCCGGCCTCAAAATTTGGACGGGGCCACATTTGCAAAAATAACCGTTTGGTTGCATTTGTCAAACGGAGAAAGGAAGCTGGCCGTTTGTTTTGGAGTTTGTAAAACTTTTGATTATAATATGTGGGTCGTTTGATTTTCAAGTTTGTAGGTCATTTTTAAACCTTTGAAACCCAATATGAAAATTGAAAAAAAAAATGATTAGTATTGCTTATCTTTTATTGGTCCGAACTACGCAAGGTCTGATTCATGCGGAGTCATGATACGTAGGCAATCTCCATAAGATTCGACCACCACAATAAAATATATATAATAAAATAAAATAAAATATAAGTGAATAAAATTTTCAAGAAAACTGGGACGACACAAGCAGTCGAGCAAATGCATAATAGAAAGGGGATATTTGTCTAGGAGCATTGCATCTCAACGTGTAATTATATATGTGTTAAATTCTCAAAACTAACAAGTTTGTTCATTTCCAGAATTCAAGCAGTTAGTTTCTCTAAAGAGTATACTGACATATTATCATTATCACACGAGATCAAAAGGACGAATACCCGAAAGTATGTTTATCCCAGATGTTGACACAGGTATTGAGCTAGAGGAAATGGATGTCGGGAAAATGAAAGAAGAGATGTTTAAACTCAAACAGCAAATGGCTGAAATGTACCAGGCTTGGTCTACAGGGCAGTTACCCCTATCTTACCCAACTAACCCTGCTCCATCAATGACCCAAACTCAGGATAATATTACCACTGAATTATCCCCAAATTTCCCCATTTACCAACACTACCGAGGAACCACCTCTCAAACACCGCAGTCTCCACCTCCAAAACCAGTTTCATACTTTCCTCCACCTGTGACTCCTGTTTTCGTAGCACCTCCCCCGACTACATTCCACAAATCTCCTAGTGAGCCTACATTCCAGGCCCAGGACAACCAATATTACCCCCGGAGCCCACCCTCAAAGCCTCCGAAATCCATTCAACTGCTCCTCGTTTTGATATCCCAACCGAAATTGACAAGCCAGCCAAAAATGCTGAACAAGAAGAGATGTTCAGGAAGGTCAAAAGTCTAGAACAATCGTTCCGAGACATGCGGGGATTGGGTGGGCAAGTCAGTGTAGCATACAAAGATTTATGCTTATTCCCTAATGTACAATTGCCAGTTGGCTTCAAGATGCCCAAATTTGACCTATACAGCGGGCACGGCGACCCAGTAGCTCATTTAAGGGGTTTCTGTAGCAAGATGCGAGGAGCTGGGGGAAAGGATGAATTATTGATGGCTTACTTCAGTCAAAGTCTAAGCGGATCAGCTTTGGAGTGGTATACACGCCAGGACCATGGGAGATGGTACACCTGGGATGACCTAGCACAGGCATTCGCACACCATTTCCAATACAATCTGGAAATCATCCCAGATCGACTATCTTTGACAAAATTTGAGAAGAAACACAATGAAAGTTTCAGAGAGTATGGCTTCCGGTGGAGAGAACAGGCAGCAAGAGTGGATCCTCCTATGAAGGAGAGTGAAATGGTAGACTACTTCCTCCAAGCCTTGGAACCAACTTACTATGCCCATTTGGTTTCAGCGGTAGGGAAATCATTCAACGAGGTAGTGAAGATGGGAGGTATGGTGGAAGAAGGCCTCAAGACAAATAAAATTATGAGCTATTCAGCAATTAAGGCAACTACTCAAGCTATTCAAGGCAGGGTAGGAGAAATCGGAAGAAAGAAGAGAGAGGAAGCAGCGGTAGTTGATTCAGGAATTTGGTCGGGACCCAGAGGTTCACCGCCTTACTATAATCAACAACGACCTCGCCAATCAACTTACCACCACAATTCATCCCAACACTACTATCACCCTTCAGAGCCCCATTCTTCCATTAACCAAGCCCAAACATATACTCAGCCTCCGGTTCGCTCGCAATGGCGCGCACCGGCTCCCCAAAACACACATACACCACTGCAAAACACCTATTCACCACCAAGAGCCTACAAGAACCCTCCAGGGGCAGGTTTCCGGGGAAATCAGGCTTTCAGAAATGAAAAAATACAAAGAACATTCACTGAGTTGGGGGAAACCTATACTGCCGTGTTCCACAAATTAAGGCAGTTAGGCTTGTTGAGTCCCGTTGAGCCCAGATTGCCAAATCCCTTTCCCAAAAATATGGACCACTCGGTAAGCTGTGAGTATTGTTCGGGGGCTCTCGGTCATGATACCGAGAAATGTTGGAAGTTGAAACATGCAGTACAAAATCTTATTGACACCAACAAGATTGAGGTTCAGACACCAGAGGCACCCAACATCAATCAGAACCCGTTGCCGGCACACCTTGAAACCCACATGATTGAGCTAATGCACGAAGGAGGGAAGCTAAAGAAACCCTCACAAACAGTGATGATGATCCGTGTCGGTTCAAAATAAATGTTAACCAGTGGGAAAACGGTGGTATAGTTGGAAAAGGTGGATAACAAGCCAGTTATGGTGTTGGGAAAAGGGTCCAATGAGGCAGATGTACAGTTTGTGGGGTTGAAAGCAAAAATCAACAATTGAATGGCTACTCCTCTTCCTATACGAAGGGAGTCTTGGTAGTGGGCTCTGATTTTCTTTTTTGTTGTCTGGATTATTCCAGGGTTGTAATCCAAATCTTTCTTGTGCTCGCCAAAGTGTGAAACCTTGCTATCCCGTATTTTAATAAAGTGAAAGTTTTTTTTCCCTCATTCCTTATTTTGTTTTAATTTTTCTTCTTATTTTTCTCTTCTGAACAGTTCTCTTTCTACTGGTTCTAATGACATGGCATGCACGACGGATCTTCAACCTAGTCTAAAAGAAGAAATCAATCAATCTGATTTCGAACTTATAGTACAAGATTGTGATGATAAGTCGGAATATGATAAGGATGAAGCCTTTAGAAAAATTAACAGAGAGTTGAGCCAAGTTGAAAAAAAAGAAAGAGCCCAACTCAAATGACACGGAAGCCGTCAATCTAGGGGATGCGGATGGCATCAGGGAAGCTAAGATAAGCATCCACATGGAACCAAACATCAGGGAAGAACTAATCAAAGCACTTACTGAATTCAAAACATTTTGCATGGTCATACGACGACATGCCAGGCTTAAGCACCAATCTAGTGGTTCAAAAATTGCCCACTGACCCGGCATTACCCCCCGTCCAGCAAAATTCAGGAAGATCAAAACCAACGTGAGTGGGAAGATTAAGGAAGAAGTGACCAAACAGCTGAATACTAAGGTTATTTGGGCCGCTCGATATCCTGATTGGTGGGCTAATGTGGTGCCAAAAAAAAAACGGAAAATCCGAGGTATGTGTTGATCATCGCAATCTAAACAGAGCAAGCCCGATGACGCTTTATGATCCACAGATATCGAAGGGAAATGCGTCGACATGGCTATAAATTCTGACGCAGTTAAGAGATATTATGATTTCTGGTAATTGTAATTGTTGTTTGTTTGTACTTAGCATTTATCAGAGAATGAAATGACGGAGGCAATTCTTTCTTCTATCCAAACACTTTGACCTTTGCTTCCCCTTTTGAACCTTATTTACTCTTTCATACCCCTCTTTTGGAATCAGTAATGAAAACGAAAAAGTAATGATAATAAGAACAAAAGAAAAGTCAAGAAAAAAAAACAAAGGAATGGGAACTACGTTTGACCTGATTCCTCAAAGAAGGATACGTAGGCGCCTCACGGCTCGGTCATAGTGTAACATAGTGTGCATAAGGTAATATATTGTGACAAAATAAAAATCCCCAAGCAAGAAAAACTGGGGCAGAAGTTGGCGCTTGTAATTTTGGCAAGAAAGTTTGATTCCAAGAGTTGTACTATTTTACCCCTAAAAATTATTTTTGAACTTTTGATACCCCCTTCTCCTTTCAGCCATACACAAAAATCCCTATTGATGTCCAAAAAAGACCTCCCGATCAGTATCTGAGAAGTGCTAAGTCAATGCAAATGGAAGTCGGGAATAACACTCTGATCCCCAGCAAAGAAGAAGATCATAAGCTGGAACTGAATTGATAGCCGAGAGAATCCCCAACAGAGAGAGTCATATCGGCAACACTCCAATTCCCAGCTGAAAAATAAAATAAAATGAGAGAGTCTTATCGGTGAAAACCTTCACAGGCACCATAAGGCGACGGGAGTTGAGATAAATGAGAGAGTCTTATTAGTGAAAACCCCTCGAAGGGCACTATGAGGCGACAAAACAAGATTGGCGGGAAGGATCCGCAAAGAGTTGAGTGCCTGTTTATCCCCAGCAACATGAGGCCGTCTGGAAGGTTGATTGATACAAATAGACTGGGTTGATTAATCCGGAATGCGCGACATGATCGTTGGAATCGGTTATATCATTCAAATAAGTTCTTTTCTTTCCTTTTCCCTAGCATTTGTTCAGAAAGACTTCTTTTTTTTTTCTATTTTTTGAAATCATCACTTTTTCATTTCTTGGTTTAAAAGACTTTACCTTCCCAGCAGTTTGTTTTTGAAAAGGATTTTCAGAGCTTACTACCAGTTGCCAAAATGATGCAAAGCAAAATGCGAATAGGACACGCCAAAGATAAGGCGATAAAGAGAAAAGAAGTTGGTCGCAAGACCAAATGATGAAAGGGGCCTAGATCCCAATAGGACCAAATTTCCAGGGGAAGTTGGAGAAAAACAGGAAAACAACAGTTGAGAAAATTGTGGACCTAATTCCAAGAGGGCCCCTGGCAGATCATCGAGATGTAGGAGCATCCCCGACAGATTTTCGACCAAGTTCCAAGAGGGTCGGACAACATAGAGTGGGGAAGGGAAAAAGGGAAAAAACCATCCCAGTAGGAATATCATAACCAACCACCGGGTTTTTAAACTAACAAATGTTGTTTGGTTTGAAACAGGTAAAGGGAATGGCAGTGAAGACCATAAGGGAAAATGCAAACTGGGGCAGAAAATTTTCTTTTCAGTTAGAAAATTTTCTGGAAATCAGGTACCCATTTGGGGAAGAATAAAGATAGCACCAAGGAAGTGGTCTTTGAACCAGGGTTGCCCCCAACATAATAAGTTTCCAATGGAGGAAGTTGATCCCCAGCAGACAGAACAAAGAAATGACATTTGTGCTCAGAAAAACAAAGAGCCATTATCATCCCCAGCAACTTTCAAAAGAATGAAGCATCGATTTGAAGGGATAAAATTCTCCAGCAGCGTTATCCTCAACAACGTTATCCCAAGAAAATAACACTTTTATCCCCAGCAGTGTTGAAAAAAAAAGAAAAAAAAAACCAAAAACAAATTTGAAGGAGGGGAAGAAAGGAGACTCCCACAGTGGTACTATCCCCAGCAAGCAAGAACAAAGCAGAGCGGAGGATAAAAAAAAATTGAAAAAGAAGTCAGGCGTCCACCTGGAGAATGAGGATGAATAATTGTAGAAGAAATCAGGCGCCCACCTGGAGAACAAGGGAAAACAGTTGAATTATCAGAAGTCAGGCGTCCACCTGGAGAACAAGGAAGGACAGTTAAAATAGCAATCAGGCATCCACCTGGAGAACAAGGAAGAACAGTTGAAATATCAGAAGTCAGGCGTCCACCTGGAGAACAAGGAAAAGCACCAAAACTGGGGCAGAAAATTTTCTGCCATTGTAGAAAATTTTCTCGGAGGAACGAGGAAATTAATTCAAGTTTTAAGAGATAGCAAGACAACACGATTCGAAGAAAAACAGTCGGAGGTAAGACAATTCCAAGATTTTGAAAATGGGATCATCCGCCCTCGAATAGGATATTTTGGGTTCATCCGCCCTCGAATAGGATATTTTGGGTTCATCCGCCCTCGAATAGGATATTTTGGGTTCATCCGCCCTCGAATAGGATATTTTGGGTTCATCCGCCCTCGAATAGGATATTTGGGTTCATCCGCCCTCGAATAGGATATTTGGGTTCATCCGCCCTCGAATAGGATATTTTGGGTTCATCCGCCCTCGAATAGGATATTTGGGTTCATCCGCCCTCGAATAGGATATTTTGGGTTCATCCGCCCTCGAATAGGATATTTTGGGTTCATCCGCCCTCGAATAGGATATTTGGGTTCATCCGCCCTCGAATAGGATATTTGGGTTCATCCGCCCTCGAATAGGATATTTGGGTTCATCCGCCCTCGAATAGGATATTTTGGGTTCATCCGCCCTCGAATAGGATATTTTGGGTTCATCCGCCCTCGAATAGGATATTTGGGTTCATCCGCCCTCGAATAGGATATTTTGGGTTCATCCGCCCTCGAATAGGATATTTCGGGTTCATCCGCCCTCGAATAGGATTTTATTTTTTAAAGTTGTTGAAATCAGGAGCCCCCCTGAAGAACAGAATGGCGATGTATTGGTTGAAGTCAGGAGCCCGCCTGAAGAGAGGAATGGCGATTATTTTCAAAGTTGTTGTTGAAGTCAGGAGCCCGCCTGAAGAGAGGAATGTCATTCATTTTTAAAGTTGTTGTTGAAGTTGGGAGCCCGCCCATAGAACAGAGGCATACATTTCAGTCTTTAATTTTCAAGCATTGAACTTGGGAGCCCGCCCAGATAACAGAGGCATACATTTCAAGTCTTTAATTTTCAAGTATTGAAGTTGGGAGCCCGCCCAGATAACAGAGGCATACATTTCAAGATCAAGTTAGAGGACAATAAAACAGAGGGTTACAATAAGAATCCCCAGCAGGAAACAATAAAATTCCCCGGCACCGGGAAGCAGAAGGTTGCAACAAGAGGTCACAGCACAAACTCAAGTGCATGTGTCAAAAGAAGAAAAGCACCGGAAGAAATGCAAGCTGACAAGGAAGCAAGGCAACAAAAACAAATTGTACTCTAGCCTAGCTTCTTGTTTTCTTTTAAGCACGTTGTAACAAGGAGATCGGTAAGCAGTAGTAATAGCATGCAACAACAGTAACAGTGCAGTCCAACGGTAGTCCCAGCTACCAAAGTTTCCCGAACTACATTGACCTAATTCCTGTTTAGCCCAGGATATGTAGGAAACCTTTGAAGCAAAGGTTCGGTCAAATCTTTTTCAAAAAATGCTTCAACGGAGTACTCGAATGGGCAAAAAATCGCTCGCTTTATCTTTGCACGAAAACCCTTCGTGTCTTCGGGCAAAGAGGGGCAGCTGTAAGCACGTGATTTTTGCCCTATATGAGAATTACTCCCAAAAAATTCAAAAAATAAAGTAATTTTCTTGGTGTGCAATTTTGTGATATTTTGAATAATTATTTGTATTTATCTGTGCATATTTATTTGCTAAATTAATAAAAAATACAAAAATATGTCGCATTTTGCATATAGGATTTAATTCTACAATTGTTAGTAATTAAATTTGTTTTACAAAAATTAAAAATTACAAAAATAGGCATCGTTTGCATTTTTAGCATTTAATGTCCAAATATACAATTTTATGCTTAATTAATACTTAATTGTGCGTTAATTGTTATTGGGAGTTAATTTGCGCTTTTATAACTTAATTTAGTTCTTAATAATAGTTTAAGTATTTTTATAATTTAGTTTTAGAAAAAATAAAAGAAAAATAGAGAGCGAAAATATAAAGAAAGTCGGAATTAGGCCTCTTCTTCAATTTCAAGCCACAGGCCCAAAAAATGGCCCAATCTTCCCTACGACCCAGTCCATTTCGAACTGGGTCGACCCAGTCCATAACCCAACACCCCTATTATCTTACAAACAACACAAAACAAAAAGAAAAAAATGAAGAAAACCCTAAAAAATGTTAACTCATCCGCCACCCCTCCTATTGGCTTCATCTTCTCCAACCTTCAAACCCCACCTCCTATGGCTTCCCTTTGCCTTCAACTTCAAGCAGCCATGGCTACACACACACACGCACGTCACCCTCACGACCCCGGCTCAACTAAATGACCCCAAGAGCCATAGTTACTGCTGACCACGCAGCTATCTCGGCGTCGTCGCTTCATCTTCTTCGTCCTTCGTCAACCACGAGCTCGAGCTTCGACATCCATCCATGGCTGTCGTTGTTGCTACTCAGACAGCTATCGCCATAGCCGCTTCTTCGGCTTTCAGCTTCAAGCGAACCAAACAGACCCATCACACGAACCGCTGCCTCACCTTCATCTTGTTTGCCACAACCAAACGCAGCTGCTTCTGTTTCGCGGCACGCTGCTACTGTCTGCTCCTCCATCGTCGCAGTTGCTGTATTTTCATCGCATTGCTGCCCACGAACAGCTTATTTCGAGTTCGTCCTCGTTTGGTCGAGTTTCATCTTCTCCGTCATGGTTGCCATAGCTGCTGCTCCATTTGTTGCTGCTGCGTTGTTCTTCTTCGTCTCCGTCGCGGCCAAGATCACGCAGCAACTGCTGCTGCTCACGTTTCCGCCATGGACGAGCAAGCTTTGATGCTGCCATGGCCATCTGCGAACTGCTGCTCTTTCCTCTCCATCTTCTTCGTTTATTCGTCGTTGTTTCGAATCAGTTAGTTGGTTTATGTTTTAAAATTTCGTCCATTTTTTTTGTTGTTCGTTGTTTTTCGGATTCAAAATCGATAAATGATTCAATGTTTGTTTTGTTTGTCCGTAGTTGAAATAATTTTAGTTTGTTCATATGTTTCGTTAAATTAATTTTCAGATTTCAAAATAGAAGTTTAATTAGTTGTTTTCATGTTTATTTCATGTTTGTATTATTGTTTAAGTAAGTATTTGTTAGTTTGATGTTTGTTAGATTCAAATTGAAATTTAATCAACTATTTCTTCAATTTGTTTCATATGTTTATGTATTGTTAGAAATTGTTAATATTGTTAAGTTCAAGTTTAAGTTCATAATTGTTTCTTCGTCGATCTTGTTATTTGTTTAAAGAATTTAGTTGTATTAAAGGAATATATTGTTTTAATCGTTTAATCCGTCATGTTTGTTGTCTTAAAATAGATTCATTCATGTTCATACTTTGTTTGGATGATCTTGAATCCGAATTTTGTATAGTTTGATTTCTTGTTTACCATTTATGATTATTGCTTGAATTGTTCTCATAATCTTGTTTTAAGTTTAATATAAGAATTGTTTGTTGTAATGTTGTTAGAGTTGATTTTAAGTTCAATATGATTGAATTTAGAAATCTTCATACTTTGATTGTTGTTGTTGTTGAATCCGAAAATAGGATTGTTTGTTGCTAAAATATTGTTCAATCAAATTTTAGTTGTTCTTTGTTGTTCAATTCGTGTTCATGTGATTTGTTGTTGAAATGTTGTTAAAATCGTGTTCATGTGATATTGTTGTTATGATGTTCATCCATGTTCATATTGTTGTTTGAACATTGTTAGAAATTGATCATATTGTCTATATTTTGGTTAAGTTTGATTAATTGATGTGTTATAGCTGATGGGTAGTTTGGTAAATTTGTAGTACGTTCAGGGGTAGTTTGGTAATTTCAGTAAGGTCGGAGGGGGTAGTTTAGGAATTGTACATTTTAAAATTGTTTATTTGAAGCATGGGGGACAAAATGAAATGGGGTGGGTTGTGATATGATTATTTAATATAAAGGGGGGACAATATTTAATTTAAAGGGGAATCTTGCATTATTTTAAATGAAGCATGGGGGACAAAATATAATGGGGTGGTGTGATATGTTTATTTAATGTAATGGGGATGAGTGGAAAGATAATGGGTTGGGTAGAGAAAAAGTATTGATTTAATTGATTAAAAGATTTATGGGATGAGATTATATATATGTGGGAAGTCTTGAACACAAGACAGAACAGAAATAGAGAGAGAACACATACAGACGAGAAAAAATACACACACAGATAGAGAGAAAAAACGGATAGAGAATAGAAGAGAGAAAAATTCCGAAAAAATATTTAAGCTTTCAAAATAAAAATAAAAGCTAAAAAATCTACTGTTTTCTTTCTTTGTTTGAAATTAGTATTAATGGTTGTTGTTTCATTTAAAGCTTAAAGCTTTTGTTTTTTGGGATTACTACTCCACCGGTCTGTTACCGGTTTGTTACTGTTGCTGGGCAGTTGTTGCTGTTGCACTGTTATTACTGTTGCTGATTTTCATCTTCATTTTCTTTTGCTTCCAATATCAGGTACATATCTTTTAAACTCATGTTGTGAAGAGCTTCAACATGGCAAATAAATGAAGTTTGGAATTATAAGGATGTCTTCTACTCATTTAAATTTTATTAGTTTAAATTTCAGTTTTGTTTTAGTTGGTTAATATAGTATTAAATCAATTGGTAGATTAGTTCTCTTTCTTAATAACTAATAGCTTAGTTATTTTAGGAACGCGATCAACTCATTTCTTTTAATATATG
Source organism: Nicotiana tabacum (assembly GCF_000715075.1). Taxonomy (NCBI): domain Eukaryota; kingdom Viridiplantae; phylum Streptophyta; class Magnoliopsida; order Solanales; family Solanaceae; genus Nicotiana; species Nicotiana tabacum. Next base: position 31,277,846 of record NC_134080.1, read on the forward strand.
AAATAATGTCAATGATTTTTTTACAAAATATAGAGTTAAGTGTTTGCAAATATTCGCATAGGCAGAGAATAAGAATTGGTTTATTTATCTAAAACTCAATCTTTGTAAACAAATTAACCAAACAATTATAACTTTGGACTAAAAACAAGTATATGAGAAGGATATGGGATTTACAAGCACGAATTGCAACATTTTATGTCAAGGATATGTAGAAATAGAATTCACATTAAATATAACAATAAAAATTCTTCAGAAACTATTAATTTGTTTATCAAATTAATTCTTTTTCCAGTTTTATATGCGATTCGATTTTTGGATATGTTAATGTTGTATCCACGATAAAAATGGTAGTATTTTTAGTTACTGTTGTTTGTTTCTTTTTCATATCATTAATTCTTTAAAATTTGAATAGTTTTGAGGTATATAATTCATACGCGTAAAATAAGACTTGTAGCAACGCCTAATAAATTTTGAATTCTTTGTCAAGAAATTTGGTGGCATCCCAATCGGTAATTCTCCATGATTCTTACATTTAAAAATAGATGGATGCAATAAACATTTATGGAAAATCTATACTACTATTAAGAATCTTTTGCGTGATTAGGGATGCGTTCGCGTAACCTGATTATATTTCTAAAAGCAATTCGGATTATGCGTTCGCGCAACTTCGAACGAACATTTAATAAAAAGGGGGATCTTCGGAGAATATCAATATTAATTTCATATAACTCGAGATGTGCGGTTCAATATTTAATTATACAAGAGCGACGAACATTCTTAATTTTATTTTTAGCACAATTTCGAACTTAAGTCTTCTTTTTTTATAATAAAAAATTTCGAAAAAAAATAATAATTATTATATTATCATTGTGTATACGTATGCGTGACACGATTTTCACGTTAAAAAATATTAATATATAAAACGAATACACGTACGCGTGATTCGATTCGAAGAAGGGTCTTTAATTATAAACAATCTAATTAGAAGCGGTAACAATAAAATCATGCAATAAAAATGTATTTAACAAATCAAAATAATCAAGCCGAATATAACAGTTGAGCGACCGTGCTAGAACCACGGAATTCGGGAATGCCTAACACCTTCTCCCGGGTTAACAGAATTCCTTATCCGGATTTCTGGTTCGTAGAATAATAAACAGAGTCATATTCTCCTCGATTCAGGGATTAAAATTGGTGACTTGGGACGCCTTAAAATTCCCAGGTGGCGACTCTGAAACAAACAAACAAATCCCGTTTCGACTGTCCTTTAATTGGAGAAAACTCCCTTGCACCCTCGCGGGCGCGGTAAAAAGGAGGTGTGACAAGGATCAAGATCGGATTCAGACTCGTAGTCATCGACCACGACACTCTTTCCCCTATCTGCGGCTGAAGAAGAAGCACGACTCGGTCCGAAAGACGAAGGCCTTCCCAAAGTGGCAACAGCAGCCTCGGGGCCCCGACTTCCTGTCGCAATAGCTTGTTGATCAATCACGACAGCCGGATCCTCTACCGTCGGGTTGGTCTCGATCGCCGGGTTTACCTCTGCGACCGGGTTAGCACCACCACCCATTTCAAAAACTGTCAAGGGAAGGTCGCCCTCTGAATATACTACGGCTGAAGAAGCCATTTTGGACTTCACTCACTCTCTCTTCGACGGACCCTCCCCGTCCTCAGCACGGGAAGATTCACCCGTTGAGTGGGCAGTAAGAGCAGGAGTCCCAGGTTGGGGAACAATTTCCATGCACACGGCTCCGGTCGTAGGTTCAACTTGAGTAGCCCTCAATGTATGTCAGGCAGCAGACCTCGGTGCAAGTCGAGCAGAATACGTCGGTCGACGGAATGTTAGCGGAGGAGCCCTCGTCCTTCGCACTCTCACTGTTAACAGTAATGGTCGTGTAAGTAACGAGGTCAAATTGCAAGGCGAAAAATAGAGAAGCTGCGGCAAGTCGACTTACCAGTAAGGGGCTTACGCCCGTATTTCTCATAGAAGGACGCCCATTCGCGAACCCCCACCGTATGGGAAGAATGTCATTCACCCATTCGCAGATATTGTCAACAGGCGTAGGAGGTAATCTCTCGGCTGCAAAAGTAAAAATGATTTAACAATGCTACCCAAAGAAAAATGGTCGACCACCACTCCGACAGGAGATACAGAAAAAAAACTTACGTGTGAAGTTCCACCTCTCAGGGAACCTTGCTGAGTCCGTCACAAGGTGCTCGGTTCGCACATAAAAGTAGCTTTCCCAAAAATGACGATTGGATCTATCGTCCATCTTCACCACCAGACTCTTCATTCCTCGATGGCGTATGTGGATCATCATGCCTCGAATAAGTTGAGGGGCAAAAATATTGAGCATATGCCCCAGAGTGTTCTCCCGACCGGTAAGCTCCACGAACTTGAGCAGCATGAGGAACAACTTGTATCCGTATTGCGAAAGTTGAGCCGGGCATACTTCGTAGAAACGGCAGAAGCCTACTACCAAGGAAGGGAGAGGAAGCATCCGACAATAAAAGGGTATGCGTAGAAAACATAATATCCTGGGCTGTCAAAATGTACAATATCATCTCCCACCGCCGGCAACATCTCAACATGGTGCGGAATCCCCCATTTGATCTTAAGCTCTGCAATCGACGCTTCATCCATAATAGAGGAAACAGACTCCGGTTTCTCTTCGAAAGTCTTTTGAAATCGGTCCATAACTTTCCCGAACGGGGCAATATTTCGGCCGCTGTTGGGACCCCCTCATCCTCTGCCACCTCCATTCCTCTGGGAGCAAAAGCATCATTTTCTGGCACCGAAACTTCGGCAAGTCTGTCAGCGCGGGATGAAGTACCAGCCATTTATCTCGATTGAACAAAGTAAATGAGCGGAGGGAAGTAAGAGGGAAGACGGTGGCGTCAATTTCCGACTAACATAAGAGTGAACTAAAAATCTGAAGTATCAGAGAAGGTAAAGACTCGCAAAATTCCTTTGATAGATCGAAAAGTGTGGCAATATAATGGTGTTTCCCCCCTATTTATATGAACATAAATGCCTCGAGCGGGAAACCCGAGAGTCACCAATCAAAACTGATAGGGCACAAGAAACGGTTCAATCCATAGGAACGTGTGTCATAATGGCAGTGACTACAAACTATATTTCGAATCAACGCAACGGTTCAACTCTGAATGGATGTGACGGTCCAAGGGTATCATTGAAGCGTCACGCCATTGCCTCGATCTAAAAACCTCACTCAAGGCGTAAACATTAAGATTTCTCCTAACTTTCGAATCGACAGAGTGCGCCCGTCGAGCCCGCTAAGAGACGACCTCGGCGGACGGAGGGACTAACTGTATATGTCAAAACCTGACTGTAGAGGTCGCCCCCAATAGGAATGATAGGGGGTCGACCAAGCCGGGATCCCGCCCAGGTGGTGAAATAGCAAAGAACACCTCCGCCATCCTCGGGGTCAAATCATCGAAAGCATACGCCAAGTCAATATTGTGTTCGAGTAATGACAAAAGGGACATTTGCAGGAAAGCATGTTGGTCAAAGACCATTGAATAAAAAGTTCTAGGAACTATATATATGGCAGGTAGGCTCAGAAAAAGGGGGGACTTTTTCAAGGAAAAAAGGGACAACAGACAAGGGAGGAAAAAGAAAGAAAATAAGAAGAGGAAAGAAGGATCTCTCGCGGATGAAAAATTGCTTCACTTTTTCCTCTTTGCTCCTTCATTCACGATTCTTTTTTGCTTCAGATGTAAGCTCATCTCTCGTGTTTGATGTAAGATTATCACATCAATAAATCTAATATGCTCTTACCTTTCGTTATTTCACGCTGTATATGTTTGGATCAGAAGATTAATTATGCTTGGCTAAGATTTACCTTCTTCATTATTGATAATTGATTTGGCAAAAGAATCTTAAACTTTTTGTTCAAACAAACACTTCTCTGTAATATTCAAAAATATTCAGAACAAACGAGGTTGTTACAGAGAGATTTGACTGTATAACAAACTCATAAGCTAAAAAGATAACAATAAGCACTGACTAATAGCAAGTTTAATGTATATCATATAAATTAGAAGAAAGGGAAATATCATTAATAACCTAATTTTAATAGTTTAAAAATAAAAAAGAACTTTTGTATACATTTGATTGTTAATAACGTAAAATACTCAAAAGAATGAAGATATTAGATGTGAATTCTAATGTCCATAAGAAATCCATATTTAACCACTCCAAAAAAAAAAAAGAAGAAGAAAAGAGCAAATAAAAAAAACCAAAATATTAATTCAATGACTCGTTTTATGTGATGCACTTTAATTATATTTAAAATTTTAAAAATATTTTAAAATTTATAATACAAAATAAGTTATAAATAATAATGTGTCTATATTTATCTCACTAGAAATATAATATATAAAATTTGAATATAAATTATTTTTAAATATAGAACTACATTATTCTTTTTATAAGAAATTCTATCACATCACATAAATAGAAATAGAATGAGTTTGTACTTAGCAAAAATAAGAGTGCCCATATCATAAATCACTTTAGCGATAACGGAAAAGGTACCAGACAGCCAGCTAACCTTTTGGCCATTTTTTTCCCCTTTTTCTCTTCATCTCTCTCCTTCTCTTACAACCTTCCAGTCTTCCCATCTCAAATCTTGCCGCTATTCTGCTTTTCTTGTAAGTATTTTCCAACCAATTTATCCCAATTTCTAATTTTGTATAAGCTCAATTGATAATCCCAAATCTTGTTAATTTGTAATTATATCTCAAGATTCTTGCTCCAAGACTTTAAATTTCTCATGAATATTCACCCCTTTAATTGTTTTCCCATAACAGATCATCCATAGGCAGAATTTCATGTTTATCATATCCCTTTTGCTGTGATGCATCTATATAAAGCTGCTTTATTCTTTTTAATCAAATGGGTATTTATTGGATATGATTATGTACATATGTATTGGTGTTAGACAATTTTTTTTTTTTGTGTGTGAAAAAGTTTGGATTTTTATGTGTTTTGGATAATTCTGAAGTATTGATGAGTGGGTTTTGTGTATGTTGGTATTTTTAGGGAATTTGATGAATTAGCTGAAATTTTAAAAGGAACTGTTGTTTTATTTAAAGGGTTTGTGAAGGAAGTGTAGAGAATGGCGTGTAAAGGGTTCTGGGAGTGCTTGTTGAAGCTCTTGAACTTCTTGTTGACCCTTGTTGGTTTGGCAATGGTGGGGTATGGTATTTACCTCTTTGTTGAGTACAAAAATCATTCATCCTCTGGGGATGATTACCCGGTTGCACCAACAAGTAGTGCTGAAGTGATAGAGTTCGGTCGTCCAATGCTGATCGCTGTATCGTTGGCTGACAACATCTTTGATAAACTTCCAAAAGCTTGGTATGAATACCCTTTTCCCCATAATTCTTATTTTGATTGTTTGTGCTAAGCCTTGAAGCTGAATTCGAGATGATTACGATGGTGTGATTACTTCTACTGGAAGCTGTATTTGCTAGTTAGTAATGTCGCATATGCTAGTTCTTCATTGGTTTTTAGAGGGATGTCACACTTAAAAAAGATAAGGGCAGAATCTTTTAAAGAGTTAAAAGGTATAGTCTGTTGCTTCTCTGATTAGTGAAATTGAGAAGATAGTCTCTTCCGCATAGGAGATGATTGTTCATTTAGACAGAATAAACGTGAACTGGATTTGGGAAACATTGCTTGATTTTTTCCTAAGAATTTACTTGCGTCTAATGATCTCTCTATCTTTTTCACTTTGTTCCATGAGAAGTACCAAAATAGATGATCTCAAGTTCTCAACACTAGGTTTATTTCTTTCACTTTTTGCACATCAAAGGGATCCTCGTTGAACTAGAAGTTTTTAGCACTTCCTTTTTGTCTTTCTTCATGGAAAGTACAGCAAAATTGGCACTCACAAAATTTGCACTTCAACCTAGAGCAGGTACGCGTGTTACTCTTTTTTTCATGGTCATGCCAGCTCCATCCATCATCATGTTTATTGCTCAATACTTCCGTGACCAAAATGAATAGTATGGGAGATAGGACATCCCTTCACTCTCTCCCCTCCATTATACAAAGTTTTTCCCACTACTAAAACTTCTCCAAAATTTCTCCTCTTATTCGCTGTAACTTGCACTGGGAGAACTTGTCTTGTTATCCCCTTCCTTTAACCATGATACCCTCTATTTTTGTCTCCAACTAATTTCTTGTGCTATATCCATTAAATCTAGCTCTCTCTCCATTTCATATTTCCTCATTTTTAGCCATCATCTAGTTCCAACCCCCCTCCGTTCTCTTCTTTGTTCATAAGTTTTGACATCTCGACTTTTCTACCCTTCCAAATACTTCTATATTTTATTGGCTAAGAACCCCTTTCAAATTTCTCAGTTTCTTTACAAGGCTGAACTAAAGATTCCCTTTAACTTGGCAACTCCACCATTATGTCTGCCTTGGCCAAAATATTTCGCTTTCAATCACATTCTCAAATTGAAGAGGTGCTTGTAGTTTTCTTAGTTTTGCTGTGTCTAAAAGAATAGGCAAATAATCTGAAGCAAGTTTTGGCTAAGGCTTTTGATTTATGTCCAATGTCATTTTCTCATATCCGGTGGATGCTAAAAATTTGTTTAATCTAGATTTAGATCTTGACTCCTATGATCTAGACCATGTAAAACTATCACTTGTCCATGGAAGATCTAGGGATTGATGGTTAACAATAAAAAGCTCCAAAGTCCCCTCCATTTCTCTAGAGAAAGGATCACACCCGATCTTCATCCCTAGGAACCTTATTGAGTTAAAATCTCTTCAAAATCACTCAAAGTAGTCCCCGACCTGATAAAAGCACGGAGTTAATTCTAAAACTCTCTCTTTGATCCCTCACCCACTGGCCTGTATCCCTCCCCTAACCTCACTCCATGTTGCTTCCTATGCTCTTGGATCATGATGCAGTGGAGTAAACTCCTTATCATCCAACCATTTCCATCTTTCTTTCATCCCATAGGATAATGATTCCTTCTGCATTTCCCTTACCAGGGATCACATATTTCACCCATCTGTTTTTTTTCATGTCACTCCTAACAATTACGTTAATCATGGTCTGAAACTCACCAAACCCACCTGCACTCTCTTTACTCCAATTTGATGATAGCCCTTTTTCTACCTTATGTAAAGTGTAAATAGATTTCCTATGCTTCTGTGCTTCTCAACATCTCTAACATATAAGGTGATTGATTTGGGGTATTCACACGAGGACATGGATTAACTGCAAACTTCATGTATCTCCATTGTTAGTTTTGACTGTGTATGGAAGGCTTTATATCCATCCCTTGATAAACTTCAAACTCTACTCTTCATGTCAGGAATAACCATCATCCAGAATGTATGACTTCATTTTTAGTTTCATCCTCCTTTTTTCTTCTTTTCAATTTTCAGGGGTGCTGTTGGGGGTGGGTGGGGGGGACTTTAATGCTTTCTCTGTGAGAATGTAAAGTACATTCTGTGGAAGTGATTGAGACACTTTTCCCAAGGAAGTAGGATGCCCCTATTGTACTACATTCTATACAACCAAACTACGTTCAAGAAGTCATGCATTGAATTGTCAATTCTGTGTACTGTAATTTTCTCTTTGGAGATTTTGAAGCTTATTTTACTAAAAATTTTTGATTAAAATTTCCTCCCACTTCACAAGTCGTAATTTAGAACTTTTAGAAAGCAACTGAAACAATTTTTAGTTATTATTTTATTCAATACTTCTATGAGTTTTTGGTCATGACCCTTTGAGGATTATTGATAATGTTTCTGTCACCTAGGGGTATAGATTACTCTGCTGTGCTGTAATCCTTTTGTATTGCATGTTTGCTGCATTGGCAGCAAATCTGGAACTGATAGGCAATTAATATATTTTTAGCTTTTTGCTAAACTGTAACTTATTGTATTCCTTGAAGAAAGTATATGCAAAGGTTGAATTAATTTGAGTGTTCCCTAGGAGTAGAAGGAAAGACATGTGGAAATATAAATGAAGAAAACGAACTATATATGGTCTTCACCTGTTTGTTTACGTCAATATTAAATTATAAACATAGACGAGCCTTTTCGTCATAATATGGTCTTTAGTTTTGAATGGGTTTGAATTCTCAGAACTTATCTACACGAGTTTTGGAAAATATAAAATGAAAAGACCATTCTTCCTTTTATTGCTAATCAATGACTTATTCTTTTGGGATAAAGTTTTGCTAAGGATTTTGTTGATGTCTGGTGTACAGTGGTTGAATTATTTTAGGTGTTTCTTGGGAATAGAAGGGAAAGAAATGTGGAAACATAAATGAAGAAAACAAACTATATACCACATCCAAGGGTGTGGCCAAGTGGTGATGAAGTGGATGAAAACCTTGGAGACAAGGGTTTCAAATTCCAAGAGAGACAAAGAAATGCTAGTAGATCTTCCCATTTGCCTAAACCTTGGTGCCAAAGTTAACTGATACCTGTGGTTGTGGGGATAGCAGATACCTGGTGGAATAGTCGAGGTGCATGCTAGTTGGCTCGAATACCACCTTTATAAAAAATAAAATATAAATTGCCTCGCCTGTTTGTTTGCGTTCATATTAAGGTTAAGAGCCTTTTTGTCATTCTATCTCTTTAGCCTTGAGTAGGTTTGAATTCTTAGAACTTGACTACGTGATTTATAAAAAATATAAAATGACAAGACTATTCTTCCTTTATTGCTAATCAATGACCTTTCTTTGAGATAAAGTTTTGCTGTGGATGAGTCATATTGGTATTCTGCTGCTTTTCCAAGTTGACTTTCATGCACTAATGCTTAGTTGATTGGACTTTGTACGTGTTCTTTGGAAAACTAATTGATCTATTTGTTATGTTGCAGGTTCATATACTTATTCATTGGTATTGGAGCGGTTCTTGTCGTTGTATCTTGCTGTGGTTGCATTGGAGCGGCAACAAGGAACGGATGCTGCCTGAGTTGTGTATCCTTATCATTTGTTCAGTAGTCATGGTAACTTATTTGTGAAAAACCTATGATTTTTTTAAGAAATATATTCTTTCATCAAAATCAAATATTTCGAAATGCTAGAAGTTATGATGTTGGGCAGATTTGTGATTTGGATCAATAGGAGCATTTTCAGTCAGATTTTCGAAATCTTACTTTTATAGCTTTTTATTTTGAACAAACTTGGATGAGTTCTGGATCATTTTGGGCTTAATCCTAACTTCGTCACATGTCAGAGGAGATGGACTGGACTACATGTCTATTAATTGCTTTTTCGGTTTATTGTTATCCTCTTGCCCGTGTTGCAGTACTCCCCGAATCCCTCATGTCCGACAGGCGTTGTTGATTTTTAGGATATCGGAGTTACTAGAGTGTTCATCTGAGTTCTCTTCTCAGGCTTCTATGAAGCATGTTTGGCACCTTAACTATGACAGTACTCTGTGCTGCTTTTCTTGTTGATCTTGGTAGAGCTAGGTGCTGCTGGTTTTATATTCTTTGACAAAAGCTGGAGAGAGGTAAGAGTTTTTCTAATTCATGAATTCACTTTCAAACTATACATTTGTTGTCAGAAAAGTGATGAAAGTTTTTGTCAGGAAATTCCAAGTGACAAAACGGGTAACTTTGATACGATCTATGACTTTCTGGAGGACCACTGGAAGATTATCAAATGGGTTGCCCTTGGGGCAGTTATTTTGGAGGTAAGGTTAAGCAGGGGCAGATCTATGTAGAGGTGACGGGGTGGTACGCCACCCGGTCGCTCGGGTAGAATTTCTTGTACGGATTGGTGTTTAACTAGTATTTCACGTAGAAAAGGTATATAAATAATTAGTGGCACCCCAAGTCACAAAATGGCTGTAGGTGCAATGGGCAAAGTAGCCCTTCCCAAGCCCAATACCAAGATCGATCCTCCTCTCACTCATATTGAGCTAATTTTTTTTTTATGTTCCTTCTTTCCATATTGTTTTCTTTTCTCCTCTTTTTCTTAACTTCTTTTATCTTCATTTTTATATTTTCTCTCTATATAAATCTCATTTTTATTAATTTAGATTATAAAAGTATATTTGCCTATGTTTTCTTGTTCTAGGTCTCAAATTTTTTTATTTGAATATATTTTTAATCATTTTTCTTTTTTATCTAGTTAAAATTATTTTTTTCTTGAAAGGACCAAATATATTTAGTTTTGTTATCATGTATTATTTATGCACTAAAAGATTTTGTAAAGCAAACCAAATTAACTCAAAATGAACCGAACTGAACCGAACCGAATTAATTTAAAATATAGCGAACCAGCCTAATGGATGTATACTCAAATTCAACCTTTTTGGCTACTGGTAAGTTTACATTAAATACAGTGGCACCCGCAACCATCAAATCCTGGATCTGCCGCTGAGGTTAAGAACAGTCTATATGGTTTTTTGTTCCCAAGAAAAAAGAAGGATAGAAGAAAAAGACATGCATTGTTGGATTGTGAGTGAAATACGAGGAGTTTATACAAAACTGCTTTCAATGTTGTTTGCGCCCTGCGCCATGTTCTTTCACATTCAATTCCGTTATGTTGTCTATCCAATGATCATTTGAATTTCTTACTAGCTACTGATCCTATTCAGATGTCTATCTCCACAGTTGGAGTGGTTATGTTGCTAAACTTGCCCATGCATTGATAATCACTGAATTGGTCTGCAAAATGCACTAAAATATAATCTATTCATCCCTGTTGGTGCAATATGCCCCCTACCAGTTATATCTGCTGTGGCCTTTTGGTGTGCATTAGAGATGTTGGCATGGTCGTCCTAGTGAAAGTCATTGCTTACTGCTGGCTTGACCATATTGAGTATAGAGAATATTTGAACTGGATGTTTGTTTTGTCCTTTCCTCCCAGTATAACAACTAAGTGTCAATCCCGAACTAGTTGGGATTAGTTACGTGAATTTCAATAATGTCTTTATCTCCCAGCATTTCTCAATTTTGGCTGTTGACATGAGTTGCAGGCTCTTATATTCTTATTGGCCCTCGTTGTAAGGGCAGCGAACAGACCAGCAGACTATGATAGTGATGATGAGTACATAGGTGGTCCCAGACAACAAATCCGACAGCCACTGATCAACAATAGGCCACCAAATCCTGCAACTGGCGTCCCTGTTGCTGGTACCCTTGATAATCGTCCAAGTAGAAATGATGCATGGAGTACACGCATGAGGGAAAAGGTTTGTTCTCTGTTAGTTACTGTTCTTGCATGTTGATGTGGATCATGATGTTTAGCCTTAGTTGACTGCTCGACGCTCATTACCAACTACACAATCTTTGCACTCATGATGATTTTTATAATCGGTGCTTGTTTGTGGTGGGCCTCTATTTATTTTTGACCTTTTTGTGGGGCTTTGCAGAGATTTTTTTTCTTTTCTTTTAAAAAATATCCGATCACGGCAAGACTTTTTTTTGCATCAGCCAGGACTTTTTTGGACAGTGAGATGATTTTTACTTTGAGATGATTTTTCTTAGTTTTCGAAAAAGCTTCCTTGTGACAGCATATGGGATTATTGTTTCAGTTGGTTTGTGGCAGTAGATTCCTATGGTTTTTATCTCGTTTATGTGATTGCAAGTGCACTTAAAATATTTGGGTGTCTGGTGTCACCTCTTTTCCTTTTGATAGTACTGTCTATCAAGTTTCTGACCCGGTTCTTGAATGACTGTAACACAGTATGGGCTCGATACATCGGAGTTCACTTACAACCCATCGGACTCAAACAGATATCCGCAAACTGCCGTACAGCCACAAGAGGAAAGGAAAGGTTGTGCCATAATGTAATGATGGACTTCTGTAATTTATGGAGGACTCGTGATTGTTCTTGTTTGTGTAATTTAGTCTGGTGTGAGGTATTTGTGTCTTCTGTAAGCATTTTCTCTTTGTGGAGTCTATGTACAAAACACAGTTTTCAGGATCATCACTTGTCTTAACAGCACATTTTGAAGGGTATTTCCTCCAGTTCATGTTATGAAAGTTAAACATGATTAATGACAGTGTTTGGTTCTTGACAGAATCATGTAAATGAAGATGAAAAATGAACTTCAGGGAAGTAGTTTTCTATATCTGGGGTATTCTCATGTTCTTGATAGTACCTAAATCGATGTTTCGGATGCCCTCGGTTAGTCATACCGATGTATTTGTGTACGTTTGAATATCAGCAATGATTCTTCTAAGTTGTATGAAAGTGAAAATGTGTAACGTAAACCCTTATGTTGCACGGTAGATCCGCCCCTGATAGAAAGACTTATCCTGGATTGTTCCTGTTGGAGTAAATCACTTCTTTTCTCCATCGTGATTCATGACCCGCTAAAGTTATTCCCAAGAAGTAATCTTATCATCTTTAATTAAAGACCTCATATTCTTCTTTTTTTCTACTTTTGATAAAGAATTCCAATTCTTGTTTATTTTTTCAAATTATACCAAAGATAGAAGGAAAGATGTATAGGGACAAGTCTAGTAGAAATTATAAAAAGCAGAAAGAGCCACATATATAGAATATATGTACTAACCAATGCAAGTGAAATTAGTCGTAAGAAACACGTGTTTGCTCCTTTAATTTTGCTGCTTTCTACTTCAAGAATCTCTACAACAGCATGTAGACTTGTTCTTGTTTGATTCGAGACAGAGGTGGACCCACGATTTGAGAGCGATGGGCACTAACGCCTATACATATGCCAATTAGTAGCGACAAAGTTCGGTGTGCAACTCTGTAAACTAAGCGATTATGATAGGTTATCATCAAAGTACAAACTCTCAGTCGCCATTGTCAAAATCGACATATGTGGTTGCTTCTCGTCGAAAGTGATTGTTAAAGGGAGGAAGAGAGTTTGTATTTTTCTACTTGTTGAGAGAGGAGCTACACTTTGGGGCTTTCTATTTTAATTTTTAAGAGAGGGACCCGGAAAAGAATAAATTAATTAGATTGACTATTAAGTAGTACTAAATTATAATTGAATTCAAAAAAGATAAATTCATAATAAAAAAAGTAAACCAGTTGACTATTAAGTACTTCCTCTGTTCACTTTTATTTATCCACTATATTTAAAATACATTTTCACTTTTACTTTTCCACTATACTAAATCAAGAGAAAGACAATCTTTTTTTCCTGTTTTACCCTTATCATTAATTACTTATTTTCAAACTTAATTCCCCCGACTTTTTGAAAGGCTAATATTATTAGGGGTTGTGTGGTAAATTAAATATACATTATATTTATTATTTTTTAAAGGGCGTAAAAAATCCATAGCGGACAAATAAAAATGAACGGAAGTAATATAAATTATGGTAGGAATCAATAAAGTGAAGCAAAAGACCAAATCTGTCACGACCCGAATTTTTCACCCTCGGGAGTCGTGATGGCGCCTACTAATGTGAGCTACGCAAGTCGACTGTTTGAACAAATTACCTTTTTACCCATTTTATATTCTTTAACAATTATGAAGCAATAACGCGTAGACAGCGGAATTTACAATAAGCAGAAGAAAAGCAATGAACTATCTGAATATGTATCCAATACAACTGCTTAAGCATCGACTATCCAGAACTGGTGTCACAGTTTCACAGACGGTCTACATACAAAGTCTGAAAGATAAAAGATACACTATTTCTGAAATAAGTAAAGGAAACAGGATAAAGGAAAGATAGGAGGTGACGCCAAGGCCCGCGGACGTCTGCAGGACTACCTTGGGTCGCCTGTGTGGACTGAAGACAACACCCTTACTGCGGTCCAAGCGCTCCGGTATCAGTATCTGCACACAGTGCAGAGTGTAGTATCAGCACAACCGACCCCATGTGCTGGTAAGTGCCTAGCCTAACTTCGACGAAGTAGTCACGAGTGTCACACCTCCTTTTTCCGCGCCCGAGGGCGCAGGGGAGTTTTTTCCAATTAAAGGACAATCGAAACGGGATTGGTTTAATTATTTCAGAGTCGCCACTTGGGAGATTTAGGGTGTCCCAAGTCACCAATTTTAATCCCGAATCGAGGAAAAGAATGACTCTATATTACAGTCTGCGTACCAGAAATCTAGATAAGGAATTCTGTTAACCCGGGAGAAGGTGTTAGGCATTCCCGAGTTCCGTGGTTCTAGCACGGTCGCTCAACTGTTATATTCGGCTTGATTATCTGATTTTATACAAGTGTGAACTTATGTGCAAAATTTAACTTTTAACCGCTTTTATCATTTTACTGTTTTTATCAGGAATTGCAACGTTGTGAAAATGTATCTCGAACCGCGTTACAATCAATGTACCCGTGGTCGTCGACACACTTTGACTCCGTTGAGATTGGGATTTGGGTCACATCAATGCGCACCCAAGTTTAAGGAAATTAAATTATTAAAGACGCGCCTAAAGCGACTAGCGTACTTATTTTGGGTAAGACCGTGGAATTTTACTAAACGGTCCATCCCGAAATCCAAATAATTTCTAAAGCAAATATTTACTGAGGGCCCCGCAATTTGTATTTTTTATTTGGCGAGGCTCATCTCGTTCTTTATTTTTTAATGAATTTGCAACGTCATGGACATGCATCTCGAACCACGTCACAATCAATGTACCCGTGATTAGAAACACATTTCGACTCCGTTGAGAATTGGATTTGGGTCACATAAATGCGCACCCGAGTTTAAGAAGGTAAGATTTATTAAGGCGCGTCCTAAAGAGTCTAACGTATTGTTATTTTAGGAGGGTTGTGAGATTTGCTAAACAACCCGTCCTGGAACCTAAATGCTTCGATAATATACATTTAAACAAGGGCTCCGCATCTGCACGTTGTGTTTATTTTCATCGAGGCTCATCTCGTTCTTATTTTAAAAGGATATCCTATAGCAACTACGTTTCTTATCGCGTTTGTCCTTATCAATTGAAAACAGTAGATAGTCCTAATTAATTAGATGCTTGCAAGTTGTTTGTAATGACATTCAGAAAAGCAAAAAAATCAGAAATGAGGCTGCACATACAGCCAGCCGAACAAATAATCATGGGCCCAAACCCAGCCCATGCGTGATAGGCCAGACCTGGGCCTCTGCTTGTTCGATACGGGCCTACTTGGTTTGCTTCGGTTTGGGCTCGACCTTCATGAGGTTGAGGCCCTGAACTGGTTCTTTGTTCTATAAGTGAGTTTATCAATTTATATGTGGCAATCTGACAAAAGAGGAAAGTACTTTAATTAAAGTGGATAGTTTTCCTATTTGACCTACGTTAGAGAATATACTACATCATCAGACTAAGTTTAAAATACAACTTATTGTAATGAGAATATTTTCACCTAACAGCATACATATATGACTAGCATTCACTTACCTACATTGATACACTAAGCATGTAGGCTACTTCTATTATCCAAACGAAAATGTAACTACTATATACTACATGACATTTAACACAACAGTCCACGTGTATATAAAAACAATCTGCAGGTCCTCTCTTTTGCATTCATGTTCAAACTCTCAGTTACATTAGTGGTATCGATTGTGTACCTGGTAAGGAGGACAAAGAAGAAAGGAATGATCAGCTAGGCAATATGCAGGGAATACAGCAGCAGCAGACACACAGCAACAACACAGCAATCAACCAACTAAACCAAGTGTTTTCCACAGCCACAGATAACCAACAAGGTCTCCCAGAATACAAGGAGAACCAGCAAATAGTCGAGCACCAAATGAGCAATCCCAGGAAAGAATAATGAAACAACAACAATAACTGAGTGTTCAATGCAGCAAAACCACCAGTTCAACAACCACAAACGGCTCAGTCAATGCAAACAATAGAACTTGGCCAAGACAGCTTGACCAATATGCACTCTTATACAACTTTCAGGCAGTGTTTGGTTACAATGTTTATTGGAAACTACCTTATGCTTTTCAGTTTTCTTTAAACTCACTAGACCTCTCTTCAGACTAAAAGTTCCAGCCTCAAGACTAAAGATTCCAGCCTTTTCTCTCTCTTTTTCTGAAGACTAAAAGTCCAGCCCTCTTTAAGTTCTCAAATGGCCTCTTTATAGGCCAAATGCACTAGTGCAGCTGAGCTGCCTGCCCTGCCAATTGGCAGAATACCCATACCCTTTAAACCCATCCCTAAGCATCTTTGGTGCCAGCCCCTTTTGTTCCCCACGCCTGGTCTTGTTTAATCAGGAGTTATGGGCATCCCTTTTTTATTCAATTTAAGCCCCATACCCTTGTGTCTTGCTCCCCATTAGTATTAGTTTAATCTTAATTAGTACCCTACTTGCCAGCTTCATTTAAACTAACCTTTTCTGCCTTTTTCAAACCCCAGAATACCCCTGCTTGACCTTGATTATTACTGCCCTGCCTATTGCAGCATCAGGGCATTTTTGAACTGATGAAAGTTCAAATTCAAAACTGCCTGGACTGAACCTTTTCAGTCAGTTTCACAATGCAAACAAACCATTTCAAACAATGCTGGGGCATTCAGTCAATGGCAAGGTTCAATTAGTCATGCGACATTATTAGCTCATTCGATTCATTAGTTATAGAAAACTGATCGACGACATTTATCGAGTCGACTATACTAATCATAACAGGTAATGATCAGTCGTTCAAATAAACAACACATACAAGGACCTAAAGGGCTTCGGACAACTTGGTCAGTCACTAGGAACCTATATAAGTTTATTCATGCGACGACTATACTAATCGGACATGCTTATCATAGGATACATTTAAATCATACACAGAAACCAATCGACCAAATAAAAGGTCTTTACAGAGATGAAAGAAATCCGAATGAAAATAACAAAAAATAACAAACAAACACAACGAAACATGCTGACCACTTAATCAAAACTAACACAAAAGAAAGGAAAACTTACCGAAAATGTTTAAATCAAACAGACCCAAATCTGATTCAACTTCGAACTTTTGAGGTCGAACAAACTTTAATCAGGGTGTTCTCACATGAGAACACCTTGATTAAGGTCTATTAGACCTCAAACCCATGTCCAAACTGGCCGGATTCCCCAGGTGCATGTGTTCTAAAGTCTGGATTTCCAGATCTGATTTTTAGGGAGTTGTGGGTAGATTCGGACCAAACCAAGCTTGGTTTGGTCACGAGGAAGGTCAGGGGAGTGTCTGGTATGAAGATGGGGTGGTTTGGCATAGATCGAGTTTTGTCTCGAATCTTCAAATCCAGATTCGAGACGATAGGAGGTGATTCGAGGTTCGTGGTTAGTGGATTCGTGTTCAGGGTGGTTGGATGCTTTAGGGGTGTGAAGGGGGTGGTCACCGGCGTTCGTGCCGCCGGGTTTTGGTGGAAGGGAAACTAGGGCGGCATTAGGGTTTGGGGGTTTCAGGGTTCGGGGAAGGAGATGACTGAAGGGGGGGGGGGGGGGGTTCGGATAGGGGGTGCGGGGTAAAGGGTCAAGTTTATATATGGAAGGGGAAGAGAGATTGGAGCCGTTAGATCAAGTGATCTGAACGGCTTAGATCTATTGGTGGGTAACAGGACGGGGTCGTTTGGTATGGGAACGGGGTCGTTTTGGTTTAGGTGAGGGGTTGGGTTAAACCGGCTAAATAGGTCGGGTCATGAGGGAGCCAGGGACCGTTGGATCAATGAGGTTGGACGGCTCAGATCAACTTGCCTGAAACGGCGTCGTTGAGGTGAGTTGGACAGCCTGATCTGGACCGTTCCTTTGAATCAGATCAACGACTTCAAATGGGGACGCCGATACGACGTCGTTTGAGTCCGTGCTTGGGCAGGCTGGGTTTGGACTGGATCAGTACTTTGGTTTTGGGCCTTGTTTCGGGGCCCAAATCGGATTTTCCTTTTCTCCTTTTTTTCAATTTAAACAAAAATTCCTAACACAATGTAAAAATTAAAATAAACCTACTCACATATTGAGTGATACCCACAACGATAAACACACATAAATGGACAATAAAAAATAAAAATAAAAATAAAAAAAAATAAAAAAAATGGTTAGATCATAGCTTAGAACGAACGATGCACACATACATATATTTTTTGAGTTTTTCTTTTAACGACAGGCATTTTGTATTTTTGTTTGGTAATGACTAGATGTAAAATGGACAGACCCATAATTGACTAACAACACATGTCACGGAAAACTCGAAAAATTGTACAGCAAAATCATTTGTCACTATTTTTTATTTTCTTTTGGAGCGATTGCTCGTAAAGCAAAAATTACGTGCTTACAGCTGCCCCTCTTTGCACGAAGACACGAAGGGTTTTCGCGCAAAGATAAGCGAGCGATTTTTGCCCGTCCGAATACTCCGTGTGAAGCATTTTTTGAAAAAGATTTGACCGAACCTTTGCTTCAGAGGTTTCCTACATATCCTAGGCTGAAACAGGAATCAGGTCAATGTAGTTCGGGAAATTTTGGTAGCTGGGACTACCGTGTGACTGTAGTGTTTGTTGTTGTTGTGCGCTGTTGTATGCTGCTGTAGGATGCTACTGCTCAACCGATCTCCCTATTACATTGCTCTAAAAGGAAAACAAGAAGCTAAGTTAAACTGAGGATCCTGAAATCTCATCCATCTTCAACTTGTTCTTGTTGCCTTGCTTTCTTGTTGGCTAACGCTTTCCTCTGACGCCTTTATTTTGTGAACTTGGAGATGATGTTGGTCCTTCACCTTTTCTGAATGTCAGTTCTCATCACTTTGCTTGATTTGCTGGGAACATGGCTCTCTTCCTTAAATCTTTCAATGGTTTCTTCAGCGGTATGGCTTTTTATCAGAATTGTTATGTTGGGCATGCCATAGCGCTCCCAAACTGCTTCTTTTGAGACGCATTCCCTTTTCCTTTTGAATTGCGCGCTTGCTTTGGCAGACTTCTGCTTCTTGGCGCTGGGGATTTTATTGTTTTTCCTGCTTGGGGCTCTCTGTTGTAACCTTCCGTCTTCAGGTGGGGCTACTGACTCCAAACTCTAGAGCTAAAAGTATTCCCGCATTATACTTAGAACTTAAATGTATTCCCGCATTATACTGGTGGGCGACCTAGAACTTAAAATTATTCCCGCATTATACTGGTGGGCGACCTAGAACTTAAATGTATTCCCGCATTATACTGGTGGGCGACCTAGAACTTAAAATTATTCCCGCATTATACTGGTGGGCGACCTAGAACTTAAATGTATTCCCGCATTATACTGGTGGGCGACCTAGAACTTAAAAGTATTCCCGCATTATACTGGTGGGCGACCTAGAACTTAAATGTATTCCCGCATTATACTGGTGGGCGACCTAGAACTTAAAAGTATTCCCGCATTATACTGGTGGGCGACCTAGAACTTAAATGTATTCCCGCATTATACTGGTGGGCGACCTAGAACTTAAATGTATTCCCGCATTATACTGGTGGGCGACCTAGAACTTAAATGTATTCCCGCATTATACTGGTGGGCGACCTAGAACTTAAATGTATTCCCGCATTATACTGGTGGACGACCTAGAACTTAAAAGTATTCCCGCATTATACTGGTGGGCGACCTAGAACTTAAATGTATTCCCGCATTATACTGGTGGGCGACCTAGAACTTAAAAGTATTCCCGCATTATACTGGTGGGCGACCTAGAACTTAAATGTATTCCCGCATTATACTGGTGGGCGACCTAGAGCTTAAAATGTATTCCCGCATTATACTGGTGGGCGACCTAGAACTTAAATGTATTCCCGCATTATACTGGTGGGCGACCTAGAACTTAAATGTATTCCCGCATTATACTGGTGGGCGACCTAGAACTTAAATGTATTCCCGCATTATACTGGTGGGCGACCTAGAGCTTAAATGTATTCCCGCATTATACTGGTGGGCGACCTAGAACTTAAAATGTATTCCCGCATTATACTGGTGGACGACCTAGAACTTAAAAGTATTCCCGCATTATACTGGTGGGTGACCTAGAACTTAAATGTATTCCCGCATTATACTGGTGGGCGACCTAGAACTTAAAAGTATTCCCGCATTATACTGGTGGGCGACCTAGAACTTAAAATGTATTCCCGCATTATACTGGTAGGCGACCTAGAACTTAAAAGTATTCCCGCATTATACTGGTGGGCGACCTAGAACTTAAATGTATTCCCGCATTATACTGGTGGGCGACCTAGAACTTAAAATGTATTGAAATTGTTTCCCCGTTCTTCCGAGAAAATTTTCGACAATCAGCAGAAAATTTTCTGCCCCGGTTTTGGTGACTTCCATGGCGTTGCATCTTGCTGCCCTCATCAATCCTTTGTTCCCCTGCAACAGACAAAAGGATTTGGTCAGTTTTAATCGTGGTGGTAGAGGGTGCCTTTCTGGCGAGCAATTTTTCTCTCTTCCTCTTTTCTTGCTCTTTGTCCCCATAATTGGTTGGCGGGCAAAGTTGCCTGTTGGGGGTCTCTAGCCTGCTGGGGATTGGTTTTCAATTTATCCCCTTTTCTGCTTTCTTTTAAAACACATGATGTGGGAGTCTGCTTCTAACTCCCGAAACCACTCCCTTTTGGAGCTTACTTCTTCCAAAATTTCCGGGCACAATCACTGCATTGCCCGGGACCGGCCTTTAAGACTGTTTGTATTATCCTGCACTGGATGAATTCCCCTTTGGTTCCTGGTAGTAAGCTTTTTTTTTTTTAAAAAAAAAATCCTTTCAAGACACATTTTAGGAAAAGAAATAAAAGATATGGAAAGGAGAAAATCTTTCTGAACCAATATTTTTTGTGGGAGGAGACAATCAAAAGAACTTATCTGGAGGACACAACTGGTCCCCGTGATCATGGCGTGCACCATAGATTCCGACCCAGTCTATTTGTATCAATCGATTTGTCCGATGGTCTGACTTGCTGGGGATGATAAATGGATGTTCATCTTGTTGCGAATGTGGTAGCTTTTGCTGCTCTATCTTGTCGCCTCATAGTGCCCTTCGAGGGGTTTTCACTAATGAGACTCTCTCTTTTCTTTCATCTCCCGGCGCCTTATGGTGCCTGTGAAGGTTTTCACCAATAAGACTCTCTCATTTCATATCCCTCATCTTACATCGCCTCTCGGTGCCTGCGAAGGTTTTCACCGATGAGACTCTCTCATTTTATTTCTTTCGATGAATCGGGGCATTGTAGATACGACCCTCTCTTCTGGAGATTCCTTTGATTATCAATTCATTCACGATCCTCTTCTTTGCTGGGGATCAGTGTATTATTCTCGGTCTTATTTGCCGGATTTGGCATCTCTCGAACATTGATCGGGAGGTCTTTTGGATGTTGATGTTGGTTTTGGTGTGGGATTGAAGAAGGGCTATAAAAATGAAAACAACTTGAAGGGTGATGTGCTACAACTTTTGGAATCAGACCTTTGTTGGAATTTAAAACATAACCTCTGCTCCGGTTTTCTTGCTTGGGGAATTTATTTTTTACGCTTATGTTGAGTTACGTGCGTTACGCACATTGTGCTATATTGTGCACACTATGTACATTATGCATCCTATATTCGCTATGATGCATACTATGACCGAGCCGTGAGGCGCCTACGTATCCTCCTTGAGGAATCAGGTCAAACGTAGTTCCCACGGTTTTATATTCCTTGATTTTTCTTTTCTTTCTTTTCATTTTCTTTTCCTTTTCTTTCTTTTTCTTTTCTTTTCCTTTTTTTTTTTTCGTATCTTTCCCATTAGTGATTCCAAAAGAGGGGTATTGAAAGAATTTGCTTAAGGCTCAAAGGGGGAAGCGAGGGTTAAAAGTGTTTGGATAGAAGAAAGAATTGCCTCCGTCATCTCATTATTCAATAAATGCCAAATACAAACAAATAAACCAAAATTGCCATAATTGAAGAAGTTACGCATAATATCTCTTGACTGCATCTGAATTGATAGCCATGTCGACACATCTACCTTCGACATCTGTCAAACACAAAGCACCGTTGGACAATACTCGGGTCACGATATAAGGCCCTTGCCAATTTGGGGCGAATTTGCCTTTTGCCTCGACCTGATGTGGGAGGATCTTCTTTAATACCAGCTGCCCTACATCAAACTTTCTGGGGCGCACCTTCTTATTATACGCTCTTGCCATTCTCTTCTGGTACAGCTGACCATGGCACACTGCTGCCAATCTTTTCTCATCTATCAGGCTCAACTGTTCCAATCGAGCTTTGACCCATTCATCATCATCAATCCCGGCTTTAGCGACAATTCGGAGGGACGAAATTTCGACCTCCGCTGGTATCACGGCCTCAGTTCCATACACCAACAAATAAGGAGTTGTGCCTATGGAAGTCCGGACGGTAGTGCGGTAACCCAACAAGGCAAAGGGTAATTTCTCGTGCCATTGTCTGGACCCTTCCACCATTTTTCGCAGTATCTTCTTGATATTCTTATTGGCTGCTTCGACTGCTCCATTCGCCTTGGGACGATATGGGGTGGAGTTGCGGTGTATAATCTTGAATTGTTGGCATACCTCTCTCATCAGGCTGCTATTAAGATTCGCATCATTATCCGTGATGATCACTTTTGGGATCCCAAATCTGCAGATGATATGGGAGTGAACAAAGTCCACCACTGCCTTCTTGGTTACTGATTTGAAGGTTTTAGCCTCAACCCATTTGGTGAAGTAATCAATGGTCACTAGAATGAACCTATGACCGTTGGACGCTGCTGGCTCGATGGGCCCAATGACATCCATGCCCCATGCTACAAACGGCCAGGGTGCTGACATCGTATGTAACTCTGTTGGCGGAGAATGAATCAAGTCTCCATGTATCTGGCACTGATGGCATTTCCTCACGAAAGTGATACAGTCGTGTTCCATGGTGAGCCAATAACACCCTGTTCGAAGGATTTTTCTTGCCAATACATATCCACTCATGTGTGGCCCACAAACTCCAGCATGTACTTCTGCCATAACCGTTGTTGCCTGCCTGGCATCTATGCATCTCAACAATCCCAGATCCGGGGTTCTTTTGTACAATATTCCCCCACTGAGGAAGAAACCATTCGACAACCGCCGGAGGGCTCTTTTTTGGTCTCCAGAGGCATGTTCTGGATATATCCCCATCCTGAGGTATTCCTTGATATCATGAAATCAGGGTTCGCCATCTGCTTCTTCTTCTATGGCATTGCAGTAGGCGTGCTGATCACGGACCTGGATGTGTAGAGGATCAACATACATTTTGTCAGGGTGGTGCAGCATTGATGCCAAGGTGGCCAAGGCATCCGCAACCTCATTGTGAACTCTCGGGATGTGTTTGAACTTTACCGATCGAAATTGCTTGCTCAGATCATGCAAGCATTGTCGGTATGGTATGAGCTTTAGATCTCGTGTTTCCCATTCACCCTGAATTTGATGTACCAAGAGGTCCGAGTCTCCCAAGACCAAGACGTCCCGGACATCCATGTCAGCGGCCAGGCGCAGACCCAGAATGCAAGCCTCATATTCGGCCATATTGTTGGTGCAATAGAAGCGTAGTTGAGCCGTAACAGGATAATGTCGTCCTGTTTCAGAAATGAGTACTGCTCCTATTCCAACCCCTTTTGCGTTCGCAGCTCCATCGAAGAAAAGCTTCCAACCCGGTTCCTCAGGTAATTCCAACTCATTCGTATGCATCACCTCTTCGTCAGGAAAATACGTTCTTAAGGGCTCGTATTTTTCATCAACGGGATTCTCTGCCAAATGGTCTGCCAGTGCCTGGGCTTTCATGGCCGTCCTTGTTACGTAGACGATATCAAATTCTGTGAGCAGAATTTGCCATTTTGCCAACCTTCCCGTGGGCATAGGTTTCTGAAAGATATACTTTAATGGGTCCAAACGGGATATGAGATAAGTAGTATATGAAGACAGGTAGTGCTTCAACTTCTGAGCTACCCAAGTTAGGGCGCAACATGTTTTCTCGAGTTGAGTGTACTTGACCTCATGTACTGTGAATTTCTTGCTAAGATAGTAGATGGCCTGCTCCTTCCTTCCTGTGTCATCATGTTGCCCCAATACACAACCAAATGAATTTTCCAGGACCGTTAGATAAAGAATCAAAGGCTTCCCTGGCTTAGGCGGGACCAATACGGGTGGATTAGACAGATACCCTTTGATTTGGTCGAAGGCCTCCTGACACTCTGCTGTCCAACCTACTGCAGCATCCTTTCTCAGCAGCCGAAATATGGGCTCACAAGTTGCTGTGAGTTGAGCGATGAACCTGCTGATATAATTGAGTCTACCCAGCAAACTCATTACCTCTATTTTGTTCCTTGGCGGTGGCAAATCTCGGATGGATTCAATTTTGGATGGGTCTAACTCAATCCCCCGTCGACTGACGATGAATCCTAGCAACTTTCCTGATGGAACCCCGAATGCGCATTTGGCCGGGTTAAGCTTGATATCATACCTCCGGAGTCTTTGGAAAAATCTCCTTAGGTCTTCCACATGGTCCTCCTGACGCCAAGATTTGATGATCACATCATCGACGTACACCTCTATTTCTTTGTGTATCATGTCATGAAATACAGCAGTCATTGCTCGCATGTACGTTGCCCCGGCGTTCTTTAACCCGAACGGCATTACCCGATAGCAGTAGGTTCCCCATGGCGTAATAAACGCTGTCTTCTCAGCATCCTCTTCGTCCATTAGGATCTGATGATAACCCGCATAGCAATCCACAAAGGATCCGATCTCGCGCCCAGCGCAATTATCGATCAGGATATGAATGTTGGGTAACGGGAAATTGTCCTTGGGACTTGCTTTGTTGAGGTTGCGGTAGTCGACGCACACCCTGATTTTTCCATCCTTCTTTGGGACTGGTACCACATTGGCCAGCCACTCGGGATATCGAGTGACCCGAATGACCTTCGATTGCAACTGCTTGATCACTTCTTCTTTGATTTTTACACTCATTTCTGTTTTAAATTTCCTTAGTTTTTGCTTGACCGGAGGGTATGCCGGGTCAGTGGGTAGTTTGTGAACCACTAAATTGGTGCTCAATCCAGGCATCTCATCATATGACCATGCAAAAACATCTTTGAATTCCCTGAGAGTTTCGATCAATTCTGCTTTGACATTCGGCTCAATGTGGATGCTAATTTTGGTCTCTTGGATGTTATCAGCGTCTCCTAGGTTCACAGCCTCAGTGTCATTTAGGTTAGGCTTGGGTTTCTCTTCAAATTGGCACAGTTCTCGGTTTATTTCTTCGAAGGCTTCCCCTTCGTCACATTCAGATTCATTATCACAAACGACCTCTTGCATCATTGAGTCAGATTCAGATTGATTTATTAGACTAGGTCGAAGATCCGCTGTGCATGCCATGTCATTAGGACCAGTAAAAAGAGAACTGTTCAGAAAGAAAAAGAACAAAACAAGAAATTAAAATGGGACAAAAGAAAAGAACTTTATTAAATTTGCAGGATAAAAAGGGTTCACACTTTTACAAAACGAAAGTAAAATTGGGATTACACCCTTGAATAATCCGATCAAACAAACAAACAAACAAAACATTAATCAAAGCCTACTACCAAGACTCCCCTCGGACAGGAAGAGGAGTAACCGTCCAATTGTTGGTCTTAGCCTCAGGCCCCACGAATTGTATCTCTGCTCTGCTGGAACCCTCTCCAGCTTCCACCATACTGACATCCGCGAATAGTCTCTCAAAACTCTGATTCAGGTCTTCACTTATGCCGATCAAAGGTCCTCGAATCTTTGGGATCGCTGACCCCTTGGCACTAGCTTTAACAAAAGACCTTGAGAGGCGTGGCACTGGTTTAGGCAGAGACTAGACTCTCTTCTTCATTTTTCGCGCTTGCTTCCTTTCTGCTGCGGTTGGTTTGAACCCCAACCCGAAAGTTTCCAGATTCTTAGGAAGGGAGACAGGTTGGACTATCCCTTGAAGTTCAACTCCCAGACCTTTTCCCGGCACAAACCCATTACCCAGCATTTCTGATACCATCATGACTGTTGCGGCAGTCACCCTAGGGTGCGGGATGATTTCTCCTTCAGAAATTTTGTTGGCCGACCCTGTATCGAGAATCTGGTAGACCCAGGGACCCTTGTCATCAGTGGTCTCTATGAAAGGCACAATGGTTCCGCCCATGGTGCATGTTGTATCCTCGCCGTGCAACACGACCTCTTGTCTTTCCCACTCGAACTTCACTGTCTGATGTAGGGTGGAAGGCACCGCTTTAGCTGCATGAATCCAGGGTCGTCCTAACAGCAAGTTGTAAGATACCGTGGCGTCCAATACCTGGAATTCCATGGTAAACAGGACCGGGCCAATGGTCAGTTCAAGTACAACATCCCCCACAGTGGCTGTTCCGTTTCCGTCAAACCCCCGGACACAGATGCTATTCTCCCGGATTCTTCCACGGTCAATCTTTAACTGGTCCAGGGTGGATAATGGACAAATATTGGCACTTGAGCCGTTATCCACCAATACTCGAGTTACCACCGAGTCTTCACATTTGACAGCTAGGTATAGAGCTTTGTTATGCTCCGTACCTTCCACCGGTAGGTCATCATCTGAGAATGTTACCCTGTTCACCTCGAAAATCTTGCTGGCAATGGTTTCCAGGTGGTTTACAGAAATCTCACTGGGTACATGGGCCTCGTTCAATATCTTTAACAGGGCCCGACGATGTTCCTCGGAATGGAGGAGTAATGACAATAGTGAGATCTGGGTAGGTGTTTTTCTCAGCTGCTCAACCACAGAATAGTCTTGTACTTTCATCTTCCTCAGGAATTCTTCAGCCTCTTCTTCTGACACTGGCTTCTTGGTTGCCACTGGGTTGGTTTTTCTTAGCTCCACCGGAGCAAAACATCGACCTGATCGAGTCAGCCCTTGCGCTTCACAACTGACTTCTTCCACCTGTTTTCCTTGATACGTCACCACTGCCTTTTCATACTTCCAGGGCACAGCCCTGCTGTCAATCATCGGCAGTTGGACCACCGGCTTTATGGTCACCCGTTCTCTACATACCCCTTTCAACATGACTGCCGGTGTGGGCAGGATCCCTGGTATTACCAACTTGCTTGGCTCGGGTTTGCTTGCTATGATGGACGGGCTCTTCCCCAATATCACTACCGGCTTGACGCTTTCACCCTGCGGCTGTATACTCGTTGCTCCACTGGTTAAGACTTCTTTTGGGGAAGCTTGGATCATCATCACTGTTTGTGAGGGTTTTCTTAATTCTCCTCCCTCACACACCAACTCAATCATGTGAGTTTCGTGGTGCGCTGGCAGTGGGTTTTGGTTGATGTTAGGAGCCTCCAGTGTCTGGACCTCGATCTTATTGGTGTCAATAAGATCCTGTATGGCATGCCTTAACTTCCAGCACTTCTCGGTATCGTGCCCGAGCATCCCTGAACAGTATTCACAACTGATTGAACGATCCAAATTCTGAGGCGGGGGATTTGGTTCCCGAGTATGGACAGGACTAACCAAACCCAATTGCCGCAGCTTGTGGAACACAGTGGTGTAGGTTTCTCCCAGTTCGGTGAAGGTTCTTTGCTTCCGCAACCTGTCATTTCTGGCATCTGGATTTCCCCGGAAACCTGCCCCTGAAGGATTTCTATATGCCCTTGGTGGAGGGTAAGTGTTTTGTGGTGGTGCATATATGTTCTGGGGAGCCGGTGCGCGCCATTGTGGGCGAACCGGAGGCTGAGTGTATACCTGGGCTTGGTGTACGGAACAATGTGGTTCTCGAGGTGGATAGAAATTTTGTGGTGGGTTGTATGGGTAGTTTGACCTGTGAGGCCTGGGTTGGTTGTAGTGCGGCCTGCCATCCCTGGACCAACTGCTTGCCTCGATCGTGGCAACCTCTTCTTTCTTTCTTCTTAGCGCACCTCCCGTGCCGCTTTGAATAGCCTGGGTTGTGGCCTTAAGTGCCGAATAGTTTAAGATCTTGTCCGACCTCAAACCTTCTTCTATCATGACCCCTATTTTGACCACCTCGTTGAAAGATTTTCCAACCGTTGTCACCAAGTGACCAAAGTAGGTTGGATCCAATGTCTGCAAAAAGTAGTCTACCATCTCTCCCTCTCTCATGGGAGGATCGATCCTAGCTGCTTGTTCTCTCCAGCGGAACCCGAATTCGCGAAAACTTTCCCCGGGTTTCTTCCCAGTTCTCAATAACGTGAGACGGTTAGGGACTATCTCCAGGTTGTACTGGAAATGACCTGTAAAAGCCTGCGCCAGATCATCCCACGTGTACCACCTGCTGAAATCTTGCCTGGTATACCATTCCAGTGCAGATCCACTCAGACTTTGGCCGAAATAAGCTATCAAAAGCTCATCCTTGCCTCCTGCCCCTCTCATTTTGCTACAGAATCCCCGCAAATGTTCCATGGGATCACCGTGCCCTTCATATAAATCAAACTTGGGCATCTTGAACCCAGCCGGGAGTTGGACATCTGGGAAAGGGCACAGATCTTTGTATGCCACGCTGACTTGATTGCCCAGCCCGTGCAAGTTCCTGAAGGATTGCTCCAGGCTTTTGAACTTTCTTAACACTTCATCCTGTTCAGGGGCCTTAACCGGCTTCTCAACCTCTGCCGGTACTTCCAAATGGGGATTGTAAGCCTGTGGTTCCGGTGCGTGGAATGTAGGCTCAGGGGGATAGTATTGTGTATCGTGAGCCTGAAACAATGGCTCACTGGTCGTTCGCTGCAAAGGGGCTGATGCAGGTCCCACAAAAATGGGAATATTGGGTGTTGGGAGAGGTTGATGGGGTGGTGGAGCTTGGGAATCATGAGGGCTTCTTTCTTGATGATAGAGGGGATTTGGGCGGCTTGTGGAAGGGCCAAAGTGAGGGTACTCCGGCACGTGTCCCGGTGTCTCAGGGCTCTTTTGCGTTTTGGCCAGGGCTAGCTGCATTGCATGCATCTCTATTCCCATCCTTTCAATCTTTTCCATTGCTTCTTTTAGCAACTGGCTCATCGGCCTTTCTTCCTCATTACTATTCTCTGAAGTAGTCATGCTTGTTGCTATCGGTCCTTTGGATCTGGTTTGGTAGGAGTGTGTTGCCAGAGTTCTTTAACGACTAACTTGTCTAGTATCAGACAACAACAAACTTTGTTAGTGTTAGAGCTTAACAGATTTGATCATAACACATAGAGGATACAATGCACCTAGGCAGTTAACTGTTTCTACATGCTTTGCTTCAAACCACATGCGTCATCCCGGTTTGCTCATTCGTCTCTGTTAAAGTATTTTGCGAAACCTTGCGTTTTATTTTATTTACACTTCTTTTCTTTATTTATTAAAAGCGGTCGAATCTTATGGGGATTGCCTACGTATCACGTCCCCGCGTGAATCAGACCAGGCGTAGTTCTGCCTCAAAGTAAAGAAACACACAATTCTTGTGAAATCATTAAATTCATTCTCAAAATTTTGCTATTACAAATTACATCAAGCGAGGGATAGCAATAGTACAGACTCCACAGTTCTTAACCCGTTTTGACTAAAAGAAAGGAAAACAACATATGGAAAAGCGACAAAGCCAAATAAACAGGACTCAACCAAAGATTAATTTTCCAACTTAGGGACCCGCGAGGCATCATTCGGCCTTTCCGCGGCCCTAGGTGTGAGGTCCCTCTGTAGGTTTTTCAGCTCATTCATGATTCGGTGGACGCAACCCATGATGGAAACAAGGAGGGTCTTTCGAGGCTTTTGCTCGCATGCCAGGCATCTCATGTAGATGTAATGCCCGATCTCGTCGATCTTTCCCCGAATGTTGTCCCTTTCCGCGAACAACTGCCTTATCTGTCGGTTCTTCAATCCTAGTGTTTGTGCATTGCTGGCAAGCCGGTCTTGGAACATCTCCATCTGCCTTTCCATTCTGGTCATTGCCTCGTAACATTGCCTTCTGTCGGCTTGGGCATCTCGTGTTTGCTTGAAGATCCTCTCTTGAAAAGAGGCATTCGTTTCCCTTAATGTTTCGATGCTCAGTTCATAATCCCTTATGACTCGTTGCAGGCGCTGCCTCCGAGCTATCGCACCCTTTGCCCACTTGGTTCGCAATTTTGCTGTGCTGTCCCTGGCTTTTTCCAAATCTTCCCGGCATTCCGCAATCTGATCCTTTAACCCTGCTATCAATCTTTTATCTGCCCGGCTTCTCAGCTGGCTGTTAGCCTCTTTTTTCATTCTCCGGATCTGAGCTTTGAGGATCTCGCCTTCTCTGATTAACATGCTCTTTTCTCCCTCGTGGGCGGCAGACTGTAATTGGCACTCAAATCTCATATCCTGAACTTGTTGCTTCAGTTTGCCTGCTTTGACAAGATATTCCTGCTCTTTGGCCAACCAGCCCCACTGTTCTTGTGAAGATTTGGCAAATTCTTGCAGGTGAGGTCTTTTGGTCGGTCTTCCAGATGATGTCTCCCCTTTGTACCAGGCCTGATACCCGGGGCGAAACTTCCCCTTTTGCCTGATTCATTACACAAGTATTTGCTTCTAAGTATTGACATTGGCTCCAAATTTGACGAACCCTTGCTTCAGGAAACTGGCCGTCGGGACTGATCTCGATTACCTGGATGCTCAGATCCTCATCTTTCGGCACTATCTGATACCTCCCAAGTTGCCTTAAAACCCGATGCGGCGCGTATGGTTGAATACTTTTAAGTCCCATTAAGAGAAAATGGGGCCTGGCTGCTGGCATGTATATGACTTCGTCGATCGGTAACCACCCTAGCGCCCACTGTATTTGACTAGCGTTGAGGGTATGAAAATATGAGGTCCATGCTGTGACCCCTTCTGGTAGGTAGGTTTCATCAACTCTGGTATAGAACTCCTCTATGCAGGTCTTTCCAGCAGATCCATGGCTCAGAAACTGGGCTCGGTGACATAGGTGTTCGGTCATCCACATTTGCAACAACAAATTGCAACCCTCGAAAAAGCTTCCTCCGGCTTTGCAAGAAGTGAGTGCCCGGAATATATCAGATACTATCATGGGTGCCAACGTACTATCACTCTGTGTGAGCAACGTACTGACGACCCCTGCTATCTTTATGTCAATATTCCCATCTTTTCTTGGGAATACTAGTAGTCCTAGAAAAGTTATCATGAAAGCAATCCGTCTATGTTCTTCCCACTTTTGGCGATTACCTTTGCTGCACAACTGGTTTTCTGGCTTGTCGAATCCTCCTATGTGACCATATCTTTGATATACGAAACTCGTGCTGCAAAAACCTTTTGCCAAGTCAGGGTTATGAATTGTTCTGACTATCTTTAAAGAGTCCAGGAACCGGTGTATTGCTACAGCTCTTGGAGCAATCAGATATTTGTGCCTCAAAGGAGTCTCAGCGCTGCCGATATACCCTGCTATTTCTTCTAAAGTTGGGGTAAGTTCAAAATCTGAGAAACGGAAGACATTGTGCGCAGGATCCCAGTGGGGGACTAGTGCCCTTATGATATCTCCTCGTGGCCTGATATCCAACAAACTCGTGAGGCCTTTCAGATACTTCCTGATTTCGTCATGCCCTTCTTTGCCCAAATCATTCCACCAGAGCCGCAATTGGAAGGGGATTTTATTCATGATTGAAAAGGGTTCATTCGGAATCGTGCTCATTCTGCACATTTATTAATAAGATTTTAACAAACGACACTTATCCTGATAAAAACAAAAATATATGCGATTTTTTGTGAATTTTGAATTTTCGTATATATATATAAAAACTTTCTAAAGAAGTCAATAACGGAAAATATTTTGGATTTTTGTTTCGAAAACTGGGAGCCTGAAAGGATTTTTCTAGACCTTTAGCAAGACAAATACTTTTGCCACAAATAAAGATATATATACATTTTGAAGTAAAGCAAAACTTTTGAATTTTTCATATATATATATATACATATATTTGCAACAAATAATAAAAGTAAAGACAACACAAGACTCTTTTTATTAATATTTTCATAAAAAACCATTTTAAAAACAAGACAAACTCTATATTTCTATTGATATTTTTTTTTTGAAAAATAGAACAACGACTTTTTTTTTCAAAATTTTGGCAGAGTTTTGACAGTATTTGTTTTTTTTCTTTTTTTTCAACAATAAACAATCAATTCCTAACCGTTATTTCACTCTTTTTTTTTCACAATATTCCAAATATTCAAACACCGGTCAGCATGCGGGCATGAGACAAATAAATGCACGGACAACAATAGGATGCATCAGAATGGTCTTTTCATATCAGGTTGCTAGTCCTAGACGGACCCAACCCCTGTGTTGAGTCCCCTAATTCATATGCAACATGATGCAAATAAGCGTTCCTACTAGGGATCCGGCATGAAGTCACGTTATTCTATGTTCAAAACCTGGGTCGGTGTTCTAGACAGTGTACCCGAGCGGACAACTCGAGTTGAGGAAGGAGCTCCTTTCCGGGAACCAAAAGGCCAGCCGGCTTAGAAACTTTCCGAGCCTCTTTTATTTAGGGTACGACACTAACAGAATAGGGAGTCTCAACCAGTAAGCACATCCCCAGAGGTAAGAAGAGAAGGGTTTCGGCACAGTTTATATACAGTTCAAATAATATCAAAGCGGTAAAAGTAGCATTTTGCACATTTAGGCTAAAACAAATAATAAAATCAGATAATAAATAAAGCCAAATAATAACAATTATTCTAAGCTCGAATTCTTAACCCTGAACCAGTGGTTCTGGGTTAGATCCCCAGCAGAGTCGCCAGAGCTGTCACACCTCCTTTTTCCGCGCCCGAGGGCGCAGGGGAGTTTTTTCCAATTAAAGGACAATCGAAACGGGATTGGTTTAATTATTTCAGAGTCGCCACTTGGGAGATTTAGGGTGTCCCAAGTCACCAATTTTAATCCCGAATCGAGGAAAAGAATGACTCTATATTACAGTCTGCGTACCAGAAATCTAGATAAGGAATTCTGTTAACCCGGGAGAAGGTGTTAGGCATTCCCGAGTTCCGTGGTTCTAGCACGGTCGCTCAACTGTTATATTCGGCTTGATTATCTGATTTTATACAAGTGTGAACTTATGTGCAAAATTTAACTTTTAACCGCTTTTATCATTTTACTGTTTTTATCAGGAATTGCAACGTTGTGAAAATGTATCTCGAACCGCGTTACAATCAATGTACCCGTGGTCGTCGACACACTTTGACTCCGTTGAGATTGGGATTTGGGTCACATCAATGTGCACCCGAGTTTAAGGAAATTAAATTATTAAAGACGCGCCTAAAGCGACTAGCGTACTTATTTTGGGTAAGACCGTGGAATTTTACTAAACGGTCCATCCCGAAATCCAAATAATTTCTAAAGCAAATATTTACTGAGGGCCCCGCAATTTGTATTTTTTATTTGGCGAGGCTCATCTCGTTCTTTATTTTTTAATGAATTTGCAACGTCATGGACATGCATCTCGAACCACGTCACAATCAATGTACCCGTGATTAGAAACACATTTCGACTCCGTTGAGAATTGGATTTGGGTCACATAAATGCGCACCCGAGTTTAAGAAGGTAAGATTTATTAAGGCGCGTCCTAAAGAGTATAACGTATTGTTATTTTAGGAGGGTTGTGAGATTTGCTAAACAACCCGTCCTGGAACCTAAATGCTTCGATAATATATATTTAAACAAGGGCCCCGCATCTGCACGTTGTGTTTATTTTCATCGAGGCTCATCTCGTTCTTATTTTAAAAGGATATCCTATAGCAACTACGTTTCTTATCGCGTTTGTCCTTATCAATTGAAAACAGTAGATAGTCCTAATTAATTAGATGCTTGCAAGTTGTTTGTAATGACATTCAGAAAAGCAAAAAAAATCAGAAATGAGGCTGCACATACAGCCAGCCGAACAAATAATCATGGGCCCAAACCCAGCCCATGCGTGATAGGCCAGACCTGGGCCTCTGCTTGTTCGATACGGGCCTACTTGGTTTGCTTCGGTTTGGGCTCGACCTTCATGAGGTTGAGGCCCTGAACTGGTTCTTTGTTCTATAAGTGAGTTTATCAATTTATATGTGGCAATCTGACAAAAGAGGAAAGTACTTTAATTAAAGTGGATAGTTTTCCTATTTGACCTACGTTAGAGAATATACTACATCATCAGACTAAGTTTAAAATACAACTTATTGTAATGAGAATATTTTCACCTAACAGCATACATATATGACTAGCATTCACTTACCTACATTGATACACTAAGCATGTAGGCTACTTCTATTATCCAAACGAAAATGTAACTACTATATACTACATGACATTTAACACAACAGTCCACGTGTATATAAAAACAATCTGCAGGTCCTCTCTTTTGCATTCATGTTCAAACTCTCAGTTACATTAGTGGTATCGATTGTGTACCTGGTAAGGAGGACAAAGAAGAAAGGAATGATCAGCTAGGCAATATGCAGTGAATACAGCAGCAGCAGACACACAGCAACAACACAACAATCAACCAACTAAACCAAGTGTTTTCCACAGCCACAGATAACCAACAAGGTCTCCCAGAATACAAGGAGAACCAGCAAATAGTCGAGCACCAAATGAGCAATCCCAGGAAAGAATAATGAAACAACAACAATAACTGAGTGTTCAATGCAGCAAAACCACCAGTTCAACAACCACAAACGGCTCAGTCATTGCAAACAATAGAACTTGGCCAAGACAGCTTGACCAATATGCACTCTTATACAACTTTCAGGCAGTGTTTGGTTACAATGTTTATTGGAAACTACCTTATGCTTTTCAGTTTTCTTTAAACTCACTAGACCTCTCTTCAGACTAAAAGTTCCAGCCTCAAGACTAAAGATTCCAGCCTTTTCTCTCTCTTTTTCTGAAGACTAAAAGTCCAGCCCTCTTTAAGTTCTCAAATGGCCTCTTTATAGGCCAAATGCACTAGTGCAGCTGAGCTGCCTGCCCTGCCAATTGGCAGAATACCCATACCCTTTAAACCCATCCCTAAGCATCTTTGGTGCCAGCCCCTTTTGTTCCCCACGCCTGGTCTTGTTTAATCAGGAGTTATGGGCATCCCTTTTTTATTCAATTTAAGCCCCATACCCTTGTGTCTTGCTCCCCATTAGTATTAGTTTAATCTTAATTAGTACCCTACTTGCCAGCTTCATTTAAACTAACCTTTTCTGCCTTTTTCAAACCCCAGAATACCCCTGCTTGACCTTGATTATTACTGCCCTGCCTATTGCAGCATCAGGGCATTTTTGAACTGATGAAAGTTCAAATTCAAAACTGCCTGGACTGAACCTTTTCAGTCAGTTTCACAATGCAAACAAACCATTTCAAACAATGCTGGGGCATTCAGTCAATGGCAAGGTTCAATTAGTCATGCGACATTATTAGCTCATTCGATTCATTAGTTATAGAAAACTGATCGACGACATTTATCGAGTCGACTATACTAATCATAACAGGTAATGATCAGTCGTTCAAATAAACAACACATACAGGGACCTAAAGGGCTTCGGACAACTTGGTCAGTCACTAGGAACCTATATAAGTTTATTCATGCGACGACTATACTAATCGGACATGCTTATCATAGGATACATTGAAATCATACACAGAAACCAATCGACCAAATAAAAGGTCTTTACAGAGATGAAAGAAATCCGAATGAAAATAACAAAAAATAACAAACAAACACAACGAAACATGCTGACCACTTAATCAAAACTAACACAAAAGAAAGGAAAACTTACCGAAAATGTTTAAATCAAACAGACCCAAATCTGATTCAACTTCGAACTTTTGAGGCCGAACAAACTTTAATCAGGGTGTTCTCACATGAGAACACCTTGATTAAGGTCTATTAGACCTCAAACCCATGTCCAAACCGGCCGGATTCCCCAGGTGCATGTGTTCTAAAGTCTGGATTTCCAGATCTAATTTTTAGGGAGTTGTGGGTAGATTCGGACCAAACCAAGCTTGGTTTGGTCACGAGGAAGGTCAGGGGAGTGTCTGGTATGAAGATGGGGTGGTTTGGCATAGATCGAGTTTTGTCTCGAATCTTCAAATCCAGATTCGAGACGATAGGAGGTGATTCGAGGTTCGTGGTTAGTGGATTCGTGTTCAGGGTGGTTGGATGCTTTAGGGGTGTGAAGGGGGTGGTCACCGGCGTTCGTGCCGCCGGGTTTTGGTGGAAGGGAAACTAGGGCGGCATTAGGGTTTGGGGGTTTCAGGGTTCGGGGAAGGAGATGACTGAAGGGGGGGGGGGGGTTCGGATAGGGGGTGCGGGGTAAAGGGTCAAGTTTATATATGGAAGGGGAAGAGAGATTGGAGCCGTTAGATCAAGTGATCTGAACGGCTTAGATCTATTGGTGGGTAACAGGACGGGGTCGTTTGGTATGGGAACGGGGTCGTTTTGGTTTAGGTGAGGGGTTGGGTTAAACCGGCTAAATAGGTCGGGTCATGAGGGAGCCAGGGACCGTTGGATCAATGAGGTTGGACGGCTCAGATCAACTTGCCTGAAACGGCGTCGTTGAGGTGAGTTGGACAGCCTGATCTGGACCGTTCCTTTGAATCAGATCAACGGCTTCAAATGGGGACGCCGATACGACGTCGTTTGAGTCCGTGCTTGGGCAGGCTGGGTTTGGACTGGATCAGTACTTTGGTTTTGGGCCTTGTTTCGGGGCCCAAATCGGATTTTCCTTTTCTCCTTTTTTTCAATTTAAACAAAAATTCCTAACACAATGTAAAAATTAAAATAAACCTACTCACATATTGAGTGACACCCACAACGATAAACACACATAAATGGACAATAAAAAAAATAAAAAAAAATGGTTAGATCACAGCTTAGAACGAACGATGCACACATACATATATTTTTTGAGTTTTTCTTTTAACGACAGGCATTTTGTATTTTTGTTTGGTAATGACTAGATGTAAAATGGACAGACCCATAATTGACTAACAACACATGTCACGGAAAACTCGAAAAATTGTACAGCGAAATCATTTGTGGGGCTTTGCAGAGATTTTTTTTCTTTTCTTTTAAAAAATATCCGATCACGGCAAGACCTTTTTTTGCATCAGCCAGGACTTTTTTGGACAGTGAGATGATTTTTACTTTGAGATGATTTTTCTTAGTTTTCGAAAAAGCTTCCTTGTGACAGCATATGGGATTATTGTTTCAGTTGGTTTGTGGCAGTAGATTCCTATGGTTTTTATCTCGTTTATGTGATTGCAAGTGCACTTAAAATATTTGGGTGTCTGGTGTCACCTCTTTTCCTTTTGATAGTACTGTCTATCAAGTTTCTGACCCGGTTCTTGAATGACTGTAACACAGTATGGGCTCGATACATCGGAGTTCACTTACAACCCATCGGACTCAAACAGATATCCGCAAACTGCCGTACAGCCACAAGAGGAAAGGAAAGGTTGTGCCATAATGTAATGATGGACTTCTGTAATTTATGGAGGACTCGTGATTGTTCTTGTTTGTGTAATTTAGTCTGGTGTGAGGTATTTGTGTCTTCTGTAAGCATTTTCTCTTTGTGGAGTCTATGTACAAAACACAGTTTTCAGGATCATCACTTGTCTTAACAGCACATTTTGAAGGGTATTTCCTCCAGTTCATGTTATGAAAGTTAAACATGATTAATGACAGTGTTTGGTTCTTGACAGAATCATGTAAATGAAGATGAAAAATGAACTTCAGGGAAGTAGTTTTCTATATCTGGGGTATTCTCATGTTCTTGATAGTACCTAAATCGATGTTTCGGATGCCCTCGGTTAGTCATACCGATGTATTTGTGTACGTTTGAATATCAGCAATGATTCTTCTAAGTTGTATGAAAGTGAAAATGTGTAACGTAAACCCTTATGTTGCACGGTAGATCCGCCCCTGATAGAAAGACTTATCCTGGATTGTTCCTGTTGGAGTAAATCACTTCTTTTCTCCATCGTGATTCATGACCCGCTAAAGTTATTCCCAAGAAGTAATCTTATCATCTTTAATTAAAGACCTCATATTCTTCTTTTTTTCTACTTTTGATAAAGAATTCCAATTCTTGTTTATTTTTTCAAATTATACCAAAGATAGAAGGAAAGATGTATAGGGACAAGTCTAGTAGAAATTATAAAAAGCAGAAAGAGCCACATATATAGAATATATGTACTAACCAATGCAAGTGAAATTAGTCGTAAGAAACACGTGTTTGCTCCTTTAATTTTGCTGCTTTCTACTTCAAGAATCTCTACAACAGCATGTAGACTTGTTCTTGTTTGATTCGAGACAGAGGTGGACCCACGATTTGAGAGCGATGGGCACTAACGCCTATACATATGCCAATTAGTAGCGACAAAGTTCGGTGTGCAACTCTGTAAACTAAGCGATTATGATAGGTTATCATCAAAGTACAAACTCTCAGTCGCCATTGTCAAAATCGACATATGTTGTTGCTTCTCGTCGAAAGTGATTGTTAAAGGGAGGAAGAGAGTTTGTATTTTTCTACTTGTTGAGAGAGGAGCTACACTTTGGGGCTTTCTATTTTAATTTTTAAGGGAGGGACCCGGAAAAGAATAAATTAATTAGATTGACTATTAAGTAGTACTAAATTATAATTGAATTCAAAAAAGATAAATTCATAATAAAAAAAGTAAACCAGTTGACTATTAAGTACTTCCTCTGTTCACTTTTATTTATCCACTATATTTAAAATACATTTTCACTTTTACTTTTCCACTATACTAAATCAAGAGAAAGACAATCTTTTTTTCCTGTTTTACCCTTATCATTAATTACTTATTTTCAAACTTAATTCCCCCGACTTTTTGAAAGGCTAATATTATTAGGGGTTGTGTGGTAAATTAAATATACATTATATTTATTATTTTTTAAAGGGCGTAAAAAATCCATAGCGGACAAATAAAAATGAACGGAAGTAATATAAATTATGGTAGGAATCAATAAAGTGAAGCAAAAGACCAAATCTGTCACGACCCGAATTTTTCACCCTCGGGAGTCGTGATGGCGCCTACTAATGTGAGCTACGCAAGTCGACTGTTTGAACAAATTACCTTTTTACCCATTTTATATTCTTTAACAATTATGAAGCAATAACGCGTAGACAGCGGAATTTACAATAAGCAGAAGAAAAGCAATGAACTATCTGAATATGTATCCAATACAACTGCTTAAGCATCGACTATCCAGAACTGGTGTCACAGTTTCACAGACGGTCTACATACAAAGTCTGAAAGATAAAAGATACACTATTTCTGAAATAAGTAAAGGAAACAGGATAAAGGAAAGATAGGAGGTGACGCCAAGGCCCGCGGACGTCTGCAGGACTACCTTGGGTCGCCTGTGTGGACTGAAGACAACACCCTTACTGCGGTCCAAGCGCTCCGGTATCAGTATCTGCACACAGTGCAGAGTGTAGTATCAGCACAACCGACCCCATGTGCTGGTAAGTGCCTAGCCTAACTTCGACGAAGTAGTCACGAGGCTAGGACCAAACTACCAAATAAACCTGTGCAGTTAAATCATATACAACGGAAAAATAAAAGCAGATAATTATAGTTAAAGATGGGAGGGGGAAAACATGTTTTGGGGAATAACAGTTAACAACAGAATATCAAGAGGAATATAAAGAAACCAAAATCCAATTACTAACAAGGATAAGGAAAACAAATGCAGAATTCACTTTCATTTCACATCTTGTTGCAGGCGTGCAACTCAATCCCATTTCATGTATCTCGTTGCAGGCGTGCAACCCGATCCCATTTCATATATCTCATTGCAGGCGTGCAACCCGCTCCCATTTCATATATCTCGTTGCAGGCGTGCAACCTGCTCCTATTTCATATATCTCGTTGCAGGTGTGCAACCCGCTCCCATTTCATATATCACGTTGTAGGCGTGCAACCCGCTCCCATTTCATATATTTCGTGGCGGCGTGCCACCCACTCCCATTTCACATATCATGTTGCAGTTGTGCAACCCGCTCCCATTTCATATATTTCCGTGGGGCATGCTACCCGATCCCAGTTACAAATCAACAACAATCACAAAAGAATCCCGGCAAGGGAACAAGAGCAATATAACAACATCTCGACAAGCGAACAATAATATCAAAAGAAACATCCCGGCAAGGGAACAATAATGATAATAACATGTGAAGCGCAATAAACCACAACAGAGTCATAACAATTACAATACAAGACTCACAGGAATGCTTGACACCGACGTATAGATATTCGTCACCATGCCTATACGTCGTATTCCACAATTAACAAGTAGAAAATAAAACACGACTCCTAATCCCTTAAGCTAAGGTTAGGCCAAACACTTACCTCGATGCCACGAACACAACTCAAGTCTCAATTATCGTTTTACCTCTTGATTCTACCACCAATTCGCTCGCATCTAGCCACAAGTTACTTAATTACGTCAATAAATTCTAAATGAATCAATTCTAATGCATGAAAATAAGTTTTCCAAAGTTTTACCCAAAAAGTCAACAATCGCCCCCGGGCCCACAGTGTCAAAACCCAAGGTTCGAACCAAAACCTGATTACCCATTCCCCCACGAACCCAAATATATAATTTGTTTTGAATCGGATCTCAAATCGAGGTCAAAATCGCTAATTTTTGAAAAACCTAGGTTCTACCCAAAACATCCAATTTCCCCCATGAAAGTCATTGATTTTGAGTTGAAATCATGTAAAAGATGTTAGAGATTGAAGAAAACTAGATAGAAATCACTTACAATCGATTACGAAGAGAAGTTGCCTTTGAAAAATCGCCCTAGAGAGTTTATATTTTGAGAAGATGTGAAAAATGGTTGAAAATGCGTCTAAGTTATGAACTTACAGGTTGTAGGTATCGCAATTGCGAACCCAGGCTCTACTAAGCTTGCATTTGCGAGGAAACGTTTGTATTTGCAAAGTCGGAATTGCGAAAATACAGTCACATTTGCGATAACATGCCCAAATGGGGAGCATCGCATTTGCGAAGGGAAATCTCGCTTTTGCGAGGAAGGGCTGGCCTGGGCTGTTTTGCATTTGCGACTCAGCCCTCGCATTTTCGAGCCAGGCTTCGCAAATGCAAAGCCTGCAGGTCTGCAATGAAACAGCTGAAGCCTGCAATTTGTCAAGTCTAAAATCCACCCCGTGGCCTATCCAAAACTCACCCGAGCTCTCGGGGCTCCAACCAAACATGCACACCAATCTAAAAACATCATACGGACTTGCTCGTGCATTCAAATTACAAAAATAACATCAACAACTATGAATTTAGCATCAAAATCATGAAATTTCTTAAGAACTTCAAATTTTTCAAATTTCTCAAATAAGGTCCGATTCATGTCATTTCAAGTCCATTTCTTACCAATTTTCACAGGCTCGACTCAAATCAAATATAAGACCTGTACCGGGCTACGGAACCAAAATACGGGCCCGATACCAATGGTTTCAAACATAAATTCTTTTCTTTACTTCATAATTAATTCAGCAAAATAATTTCTTTCAAAAATTTATTTCTAGGGCTTGGGACCTCGGAATTCAATTCCGGGCATACGCCCAAGTCTCATATTTTCTTACGAACCCTTCGGGACCATCAAATCATGAGTCCGAGTCCATTTACCTAAAAAATTGACCGAAGTCAACTTAAATTCATTTTAAAGTCAAAATTCATCATTTTTCACAAATTTTCACATGTTGGCTTTTCGGCTACGTGCCCGGACTGCGCATGCAAATCGAGGTGATGCTAAAAGAGGGTTTTAAGGTCTCGGAATGCAGAATTCATTTCTAAAACAAGTGATGACCTTTTGGGTCATCACATTCTCCACCTCTAAACAACCGTTCGTCCTCGAACGGACATAAGAAGGAAGTACCTGAGTCAGGGAAAAGATGGGGATAATGGCTCTACATATCAGACTCGGACTCCCAGGTCGATGCCTCAGCAGGATGACCTCTCCACTGAACACGAACAGAAGGGAAACTCTTCGATCTTAACTGACGAACCTGCCGGTCTAGAATAGCTACCGGCTCCCCCGCATAGGACAAGTCCTTGTCCATCTTGATAGTGCTGAAATCTAACACATGGGATGGATCGCCGTGATACTTCCGAAGCATGGATACATGAAACACTGGATGCACGACTGATAAGCTCGGTGGCAATGCAAGTCTATAAGCCACCTCTCACACTCGATCAAGAATATCAAACGGGCCAATGAACCTAGGGCTAAGCTTGCGCTTCTTCCCAAATCTCATCACGCCCTTCATAGGCGATACTCGAAGCAATACCCGCTCACCGACCTTGAATGCCAAATCACGAACCTTGCGGTCGGCATAACTCTTTTCCCTGGACTAAGTTGTACGAAGCCTATCCTGAATAATCCTGACCTTGTCCAAGGCATCCCGAACCAAATCCGTACCCAACAACCGAGCCTCCCCCGGCTCGAACCATCCAACTGGCGACCGACATCGCCTACCATACAAAGCCTCATAAGGATCCATCTGGATACTCGACTGGTAGATGTTGTTGTAGTCAAACTCTACTAAAGGCAAAAACTGATCTCACAAGCCTCCAAAGTCAATGACATAAGCTTAGAGCATATCCTCCAAAATCTGAATGGTCCGCTCGGACAGCCCGTCCGTCTGAGGATGAAATGTTGTGCTTAACTCAACCCATGTGCCCAACTCTTACTGGATTTCTCTCCAGAAGTGTGAGGTAAACAGCGTACCTCGGTCCGAAATGATAGACACGGGCACACCATGAAGACGATTAATCTCCCAGATATAGATCTCAGCTAACCTCTCGGACGAATAGAAGACTGCCACAGGAATAAAATGTGCTGACTTGGTCAGCCTATCAATAATAACCCACACTGCATCGAACTTCCTCTGAGTTCGTGGGAGTCTAACAACGAAGTCTATAGTGATACGCTCTCACTTCCACTCAGGAAGCCCAATCCTCTAAAACAAACCACCAGGTCTCTGATGCTCGTACTTAACCTGCTGACAATTCAAACACTGAGCCACATATGCAACGATATCCTTCTTCATCCCCCTCCACCAATAATGCTGCCGCAAATCCTGGTACAACTTCGCGGCGCCCGGATGAATAGAGTACTGAGAACTATGGGCCTTCTCTAAAATCAACTCTCGGAGTCCATCCACATTAGGCACACAAACTCGACCCTGCAATCTCAAAACTCCATAATCTCCTAAGGTAACCTACTTAGCACCTCAATGCTGCATCGTGTCTCTAAGGACACACAAATAAGGATCATCATACTGACGATCTCGAATATGCTCCAGTAAAGAAGAACGAGCGACTGTGCAAGCTAACACACGGTTGGGCTTAGAAACATCCAACCTTACGAACTGATTGGCCAAAGTCTGAACATCCAAAGCAAGCGGTCACTCACCGACTGGAATATAAGCAAGACTGCCTATACTGGCTGACTTCCTACTCAAAGCATTGACCACCACATTGACCTTTCCCGGATGATATAAGATGGAGATATCATAGTCCTTTAATAGCTCCAACCACCTTCTCTGCCTCAATTTTAGCTCCTTCTACTTGAACAAATACTGCAGACTCTTGTGATCCGTGAACACCTCACATGCCACACCATATAGATAATGCCTCCAAATCTTTAACGCGTGAACAATGGCTGCCAACTCCAAATCATAATCCAAATAGTTCTTCTCATGAATCTTCAACTGCCGCGAAGCATAGTCAATGACATTTCCATCCTGCATCAACACCGCACCAAGTCCAATACGAGATGCATCACAATAAACTGTATAAGGCCCTAAACCTGTGGGCGAAACCAACACTGGTGCCATAGTCAAAGCTGTCTTGAGCTTTTAAAAGCTCGCCTCACACTCGTTCGACCACCTGAACTAGGCACCCTTTTGGTTCAACCCGGTCATCGGGGCTGCAATAGACGAAAACCCCTCCACAAACCGACGATAGTAGCTTGCCAAACCCAAGAAACTCCG
This sequence comes from Nicotiana tabacum, assembly GCF_000715075.1. Classification (NCBI taxonomy): domain Eukaryota; kingdom Viridiplantae; phylum Streptophyta; class Magnoliopsida; order Solanales; family Solanaceae; genus Nicotiana; species Nicotiana tabacum. The sequence goes on from NC_134080.1 coordinate 31,321,730, forward strand.
GATCTCTGTAGCTGATGCTGGTCTAGGCCAGTTCTTGACTGCCTCGATCTTCTTAGGATCAACTTGAATACCCTCTGCTGATACAACATGACCCATGAATGCAACTAAACTCAACCAGAACTCGCACTTCCAAAACTTGGTATACAATTGACTATCCCTCAAAGTCTAAAGAATCACTCTAAGATGCTGCTCATGCTCTTCCCGGCTATGGGAATAGATCAAAATATCATCAATGAAGACTATCACAAATGAATCCAAGTAAGGCCTAAACACTCAGCTCATCAAATCTATAAAATCTGCTGGGGCATTTGTCAACCCGAATGACATCACCAAGAACTCATAATGCCCGTACCGAATGCAGAAAGCTATCTTAGGGACATCGGATGCCCTAATCCTCAACTGATGGTAGTCCGATCTCAATTCGAAAATACCTTGGTACCCTGAAACTGATCAAACAAATCATCGATCATCGGCAATGGATACTTATTCTTGATGGTAACCTTGTTCAACTGCCGGTAATCAATACACATTCTCATTGATCCGTCCTTCTTCTTAACAAACAACACCGGCGCATCCCAAGGCGAAACACTAGGTCTAATGAAACCTTTTTCAAGCAAGTCTTGCAACTACTCTTTTAACTCTTTCAACTCTTTCAACTCAGGCGGGGCCATACGATACGGCGGGATAAAAACGGGCTGAGTGCCCGGTGCCAAATCAATGCAAAAGTCAATATCCCTATCGGGTGGCATACCTGGTAGGTCTGAAGGAAATATCTCAGGAAACTCACGAACAACAGGCACAGAATCAATAGAAGAAACCTCAGCACTAGAATCACGAACATTGGCCAAATACGCCAAACACCCCTTCTCGACCATACACCGAGCCTTCATATAAAAGATAACACTACGGGTAGAATGACCAGGAGTCCCTCTCAACTCTAAACGAGGCAAACCCGACAAGGCTAAGGTCACAGTCTTGGTATGACAGTCCAAGATAGCGTGGTAAGGTGATAACCAATCCATCCCCAATATGACATCGAAATCAACCATGTCTATAAGGAGCAAATCTACACGAGTCTCAAGACCCACAATCATAACTATACATGAACGATGGACACGATCTACCACAATAGAATCACCCACCGGTGTAGACACATAAAAAGGAGCACTCAAAGAATTACTAGGCATGACCAGGTACGATGCAAAATAAGATGACACATAGGAGTATGTAGATCCTAGATCAAATAAAACCAAAGCATCTCTGCTACAAACCAGAACAATACCTATGATAACTGCATCAGAAGCCTCAGCCTCGGGCCTGGTTGGAAGAGCATAACATTGGGGTTGGGCCCCACCACCCTGAACTACATCTCTGGGACGGACTGCTATTGGCTGGCCTCCACCTCTAATACATCTACCTCTACCTCTACCTCTAGCACCTCTACCCCCACCCCTAGCTGGCAGAGCAGGCGGTGGAACACCTGGTGCCTGAACCATAGCATGGGAACCCTGTTGCTGAGAATTGCTCGGTGCTCGAGGGAAATATCTAGCAATGTGCCTCGTGTCTCCACAAGTAAAACAAGCCCTCAGCTGCTGGGGCTGACGACCCTGGAAACTCTAAAGTGGCGGTGCACTGATAGGAGCTGGGGTGCACTGTAGGACTGTTGATCAAAATACTGCATATGAGAACCACGCCACCTGAAGCACCGTGAGAAACCTGAAGTGTTGACTGAAAAGTCCTAGGAGGATGGCCTCTACCATACGAATCCCTGCCTCCAGACGAGGTACCACTGAATCTGCCTGAATGATGAGGCCTCTTGTCAGACCCCTGACCACCTCCCTGCGATAGAACCATCTCAACTCTCCTAGCCACATTGGCCGCCTCTTGAAAGAAAATCCCACTCCCCGTCTCCTTGTCCATCTGAAGTCGAATAGGATGGATAAGTCCCTCAATGAACCTTCTCACCCTCTCTCTCTCGGTGGGAAGTATGATAAGAGCATGACGAGCCAAGTTGATGAATTTGGTCTCATACTGAGTAACAGTAATAGAACCCTGCTGGAGACGCTCAAACTATCTCCGATAGGCCTCTCTCTGAGTGATGGGGAGAAACTTCTCCAGAAATAGCTGAGTAAACTGCTCCCAAGTCAAAGCTGACGATCCGGCTAGTCTAGCCAAACAATAGTCTCTCCACCAAGTCTTGGCGGACCTAGATAAGCGAAAAATAACAAAATCGACCCCATTGGTCTCTACTATCCCCATGTTCTTGAGAACCTCATGACAACTGTCTAAATAATCCTGGGGATCCTCAGACGATGCACCGCTGAAAGTAGTAGTGAAGAGCTTGGTAAACCTGTCCAACCTCCACAAAGCATCGACAGACATAGTTGCTCCATCACCGATCTCAGCTACCACACCCGGCTGAACTGCTTCAACTGGCTGGACTGCTGGAGTCTGAAACTGGGAGCCATCTGCTACGGAGTGCGAGTAGCAGGAGTCTGGGCTCCTCCTCCAGCCTGAGAGACGGCTGGTGCTACAGGAAGCAAGCCTGCCCGGGTGATACTTTCCATAAGGCCTACTAGACGGACCAGAGCATCCTGGAGTACTGGGGTAGCAATAAACCCCTCTGGGACCTGAGCTGGGCCTACCAGAACTGTCTAGGCCGGAACCTCATCGTCAAATTCAACCTGAGGCTCCGCCGCTGGTGTTGCTGCTCTGGGCTGAGCTCTTCCCCTACCTCGGCCTCTAGCACGACCTCAGCCTCGCCCTCTGCCCCTCGTGGGAGCTGCTGCTGGGGGCTCGGGCTGCATGTCGGTGGATGAGGAAGCGCGTGTTCTCGCCATCTACGAAAGAATAGAGTAGAAATTCAATTAGCATTGAGAAACCAAACCGCACGACAGGAAGGAATAAATGTGAAGTTTTTCCTAACTCTGTAGCCTCTGGGGGATAAATACAGACGTCTCCGTACCAATCCCTTAGACTCTACTAAGCTTGTTTGTGAATTGTGAGATCCATGTAACCTAGAGCTCTGATACCAACTTATCACGACCCGGATTTTCTGCCCTCGGGAGTCGTGATGGCGCCTACTAATGTGAGCTAGGCAAGCCGACTGTTTGAACAAATTACCTTTTTACCCATTTTATATTCTTTAACAATTATGAAGCAATACCATGTAGACAACGAAATTTACAATAAGCGGAAGAAAAGCAATGAACTATCTGAATATGTATCCAATGCAAGTGCTTGAGCATCGACTACCCTGAACTGGTGTCACAGTTTCACAGACGGTCTACGAATACTACATACAAAGTCTGAAAGATAAAAGATACTCTATTTCTGAAATAAGTAAAGGAAACATGATAAAAGAAAGATAGGAGGTGACGCCAAAGCCCGCGGACGTTTGCAGGACTACCTCGGGTCGCCTGTGTGGACTGAAGACAATACCCTCACTACGGTCCAAGTGCTCCGGTATCAGTATCTGCACACAATGCAGAGTGTAGTCTCAGCACAACCGATCCCATGTACTGGTAAGTACCTAGCCTAACCTCGGCGAAGTAGTGATGAGGCTAGGACCAGACTACCAAATAAACTAATGCAGTTAAATCATATACAATGGAAGAATAAAAGCAGATAATTACAATTAAAGATGGGAGGGGAAAAACATGCTTCGGGGAATAACAGTTAACAACAGAATATCAAGAGGAATATAAAGAAACCAAAATCCAATTACTAACAAGGATAAGGAAAACAAATGCAGAATTCACTTTTATTTCACATCTTGTTGCAGGTGTGCAACCCGATCCCATTTCATGTATCTCGTTGCAAGCGTGCAACCCGATCCCATTTCATATATCTCGTTGCAAGCGTGCAACCCGATCCTATTTCATATATCTCGTTGCAGGCGTGCACCCACTCCCATTTCATATATCTCGTTGCAGGCGTGCAACCCGCTCCCATTTCATATATCACGTTGCAGGCGTGCAACCCGCACCCATTTCATATATTTTTGTGGCAGCGTGCCACCCGCTCCCATTTCATATATTGCGTTGTAGGCGTGCAACCCGCTCCCATTTCATATATTTCCGTGGCGGCGTGCCACCCAATCCCAGTTACAAATCAACAACAATCACAAAAGAATCCCGGCAAGGGAACAAGAGCAATATAACAACATCCCAGCAAGGGAACAACAATATTTCAACAACATCCCGGTAAAGGAACAATAATATCAAAACAAATATCCCGGCAAGGGAACAATAATATGACAATAATATCCCGGCAAGGGAACAATAATGATAATAACATGTGAAACGCAATAAACTACAACAGAGTCATAATAATTATAATACAAGACTCACGGACATGCTTGACATCGACGTATAGATACTCGTCACCATGCCAATACGTCGTACTCCACAATTAACATCTAGCAAATAAGACACGACTCCTAATCCCTCAAGCTAAGGTTAGACCAAACACTTACCTCGATGCCACGAACACAATTCAAGTCTCAATTATCGGTTTACCTCTTGATTCCACCACCAATTCGCTCCTATCTAGCTACAAGTTACTTAATTACGTTAATAAATGCTAAATGAATCAATTCTAATGTAAAATAAGTTTTTCAAAGTTTTATCCAAAAGACAAAAATTGTCCCCGGGCCCACATGGTCAAAACCCGAGGTTCGAACCAAAACCTGATTACCCATTCCCCCACAAACCCAAATATATAATTTGTTTTGAAATCGGACCTCAAATCGAGGTCAAAATCCCCAATTTTTTAAAAACCTAGGTTCTACCCAAAACACCCAATTTTCCCCATGAAAATTATTGATTTTGAGTTGAAATCATGTGAAAAAATGTTAAAGATTGAAGAAAACTAGTTAGAAATCACTTACAATCGATTAGGAAGAGAAGTTGCCTTTTAAAAGTCGCCCTAGAGAATTTATGTTTTGAGAAGATGTCAAAAATGGTTGAAAATGCGTCTAAGTTATGAACTTACAGGTTGCAGGTATCGCAATTGCGATCAGGGTTCGCAATTGTGAATCCAGACTCTGCTAAGCTCGCATTTGCGAGGAAACTTTCGCATTTGCGAAGTCGAAATTGCGAAAATACAGTCGAATGCGATAACACGCCCAAATGGGGAGCATCACATTTGTGAAGGGAAATCTCGCATTTGCGAGGAAGGGATGGCCTGGGCTGTTTCGCATTTGCGACTCAGCCCTCGCATTTGCGAGCCAGACTTCGCAAATGCGAAGCCTGCGGGCCTGCAATGGAACAGCTGAAGCCTGCAATTTTTCAAGTCTAAAATCCACTCCGTGACCTATCTAAAACTCACCCGAGCCCTCGGGACTCCAACAAAACATGCACACCAACCTAAAAACATCATACAGACTTTCTCGTGCATTCAAATTACCAAAATAATATCAACAACTATGAATTTAGCATCAAAATCATGAAATTTCTTAAGAACTTCAAATTTCTCAAATAAGGCCCGATTCACGTTATTTCAAGTCCGTTTCTTACCAATTTTCACAGGCTCGACTCAAATCATATATTAGACATGTACCGGGCTCCAGAACCAAAATACGGGCCCGATACCAATAGTTTCAAACATAAATTCTTTTCTTTACTTCATAATTAATTCAGCAAAATAATTTCTTTCAAAAATTCATTTCTCGGGCTTGGGACTTCGGAATTTGATTCCGGACATATGCCCAAGTCCCATATTTTCCTACGGATCCTACGGGACCGTCAAATCACAGGTCCGGGTCCGTTTACCCAAAATGTTGACCGAAGTCAACTTAAATTCATTTTAAAGTCAAAATTCATCATTTTTCACAAATTTTCACATGTTGGCTTTCTGGCTACGCATCCGGACTACGCACACAAATCGAGGTGATGCTGAAAGAGGTTTTTAAGGCCTCGAAATGCAGAATTTATTTCTAAAACAAGTGATAACTTTTGGGTCTATCACAATATCTCTCTTTTGTGACTTCACTTCGTGGCTCCACATTTTTACATTTTCAGTTTTACTCTGCACATTATTCTGGGTGTGGTATAATAAAGTGATGGATGGTGAGACATTGGGAAAAAGATGTCATTTCTTTTCTTTTCAACGTCACAATTGCAAGATGTGAAATTTTATTAGTTTTCCTATAATATTAGAATATCTTTTTTTTGTGTGTGTGTGTGTTATTTGTATTATTATTCGTGATCTCTCTTTGAACTCTTCGAAGTTTCTATATTATTGTTTTGAATTCTTCCGTAACCAAAGGTTACATGTACACGCTTTATATACATCAATTAAATCTTTCAGCAATTATTATGTCCATCACAAATAACTACTACCTATTAATTACTAAGTGTAAATGTACACACCGATTTACTCGTCAACCTAAGGAAGGCATAAATTGCTGAAATTTTATATAGTTTCTACAAACATTATTTTCGTTTAATAACAGTTTCTTGATATGTATGCGGGAATAAAAAGGAGGAGCAACAGTCTCTTAAAAAGAAGGCTTCACATTTAAACTGTGTTGTTGGCATATAAAAAAATATTATCAAGTTGAAAACGATATATTATAAGAATTGCATAATTTAAGCCATTCGAACATTAATTACTTTTCAAATTCATTCGATATTAATTTTTCTATATGATTGTGCTTGCAATAATAATGAAAATTGAGCACATAGGCTCACCATTTATTAATTTTGAACTTGCATTTTCCCTCTTTAATTTCTGCAACTCATTGCAAACTGATATTTTTATAATGTTCGTAGGAATTAGTATGGCCAAAAACTAGTACATTAATATATACGAGATATATATACATTATTATTGACGAGGTTAACGAGTTCCGGTGACCCTCTACCTCATAGGTAGGTCCAACCCTGATTTGGAGAGACATAACTTAAAGTGATGAACCGTTGCTTTTATCATTATTACAAAGCTTTAGTAAATGACACTTTATTCTTTTCTTGTTGTAAGAAGCGTAGCTAGGAATATTCATACCTCCAAACAAGTATATTTAAAAGAAACCAACATTATTTTAGTACATAAATCCTAGCTAAACCACTAGAAACAGAAAAAAAAATACTACTACTTTATAGTAGAAATAAAAAATTAGGAAAGTAGTACTATATATCCTAATATGTGTTATGAATAGTTTGTACATTGGATACTACATTGGATGCTACATTGGATGCCCATGTTGTGAATAACTTAAAGATTAAATTTTCTATTTTATGTCCATCATCTTTACTTTTTATGCCTATAAAAGTCCATGTAATTGCAATAAAAAATTACACCAAAGTGAAAGAAGAAAACACTTCTCCATTCTCTCTATCTCTTCTTGTTTACATTTTACTACATTGCTTTTATTTTATAACACGTTATCAGCACGAAGCTCTAATTTTATTCTTAACTCCCGCTAAGTTGAGCCATATTTTATTAAGGTATGTATCATTATAATCATTTTATTTATGACAGTACATATCATATGCTCATTGTTTGCAGATTACTTGTGCGCTTGTGCATCTTAAATAGTTTAAGTACATTGCAGTGATAAAATAACTATTTCCTTTCGTGCTCAACTCTTAGAGGACCTCAAAGTCATCAAACTAGCTATGCACTAATGTCATACTTATAATATTCATGAACTCCCTAGATCAAAACATATCTTTAAGGCATTTTGAAGAACCGTGAGAAATAAATTGACAAGCAATAATTTTATAGTTTAATTACTTTATATTTATTGGAACATATAAATAATGTTAGTCACGTTCAGTTCTATTAACACATATATATATATATCAATAATATAAAGTGAAATGAAACAAGTATGTAATTTCTACTTTATGGCAAGAATAAAATGAAATAGTAGATTGCTAACATGATATAGCTCTATTTTCATTTCTTTTACCTTAATCGTTTTGTTTTCATTAATTGTTGATTATTATAATTATTTCTCTAACTTATTCATCTTTTATGATAGTTTTCACTATGTCAAATTTATCAAAACTTGAATTTGTGGCACTTGACATCACCGGGAGGAACTATTTATCATGGGTTCTTGATGCTGAAATTCACCTTGACGCTAAAGGTCTTGGAAATACTATTATACAAGGAAATGAAGCATCAAATCAGGAGAAAGCGAAGGCCATGATTTTCCTTCGTCATCATCTACATGAAGGGTTAAAAACTGAATATTTAACCGTAAAATATCCACTTGAATTATGGATTAATTTAAAGGATCGATATGACAACTTAAAACTTACGGTATTACCAAAAGCTCGGTATGAGGGGATACATTTAAGGTTGCAAGACTTTAAAACTGTAAGTGAGTATAATTCTGCTATCTTTAAAGTAAGTTCTCTATTAAAATTATGTGGAGACACTATCACAGATGAGGACTTATTGGAAAAAATATTTTCTACTTTTCACGCTTCAAATGTGGTGCTACAACAACAATACCGTGAAAAAGGTTTTAAGAAATATTCTGAGTTAATCACATGCCTACTTGTGGCTGAGCAGAATTATACTCTATTAATGAAAAATCATGAAGCCCGTCCCACTGGGTCAGCTCCATTTCCGGAAGTGAATGTTGTAGCAACATATGATAAGTTTGAAAGAAAATAAAATAATTACCATGGTCGTGGACATGGTCGTAAACGTGGACGTGGCAGGGGGCTAAACAATTATCGTCATTATGGTGGAAGTAAATTGGAGAACAATAAGGGTTCTCAAATTAATCATTCAAAAGGTAAAGCTAGTATGTGTCACCGATGTGGTATGAGAGGTCATTGGGCACGCATTTGTCGTACGCCAGAACATTTTGTCAAACTTTATCAAGCCTCCCTCAAGAAAAAAGAAAATAATGTGGAGGCACACTTGACCTTTCAAAATAATGATGATGAAGCAGGTCCCTCAAATAAATATGATTCTAAGGCACATCTTGCATATAAAGATGATGATTTTGAAGGCCTAACAAATATTACTCATTTAGAAGTTGGGGACTTCTTTGAGGATATTGACTGAAGAACTAATCTTCTTACTGGGGAATGAAGCTATAAAAGTTGTTATGTTTATTTTTGCAACTAGTTTATTTTTTTTGAATGTATTTTCCTAATGCATCATGCGTTGCTGGTTTCTACATTTCTAATGTATTTCTTAATGTTTTTTTTTCCTGCTTGTCTTTCATATTTCTTATGATGTATTATTTATCCTTTTTTATGAAGAATATGAAAATTCCCCAGTCTTCAGTTGGACTCAAGATTAATAAAGATGATATATGTCTTCTGGATAGTGCTACAACACACACTATTTTAAAAGATAAGAGATATTTCTCTTATTTGGTAATGAAAGAAGCGAATGTTAATACAATATCCGGTAGTACAAGATTAATTGAAGGTTCTGGAAGAGCCAATTTATTACTACCAGGAGGAACAAATTTGGCTATTGATGAAGCACTGTATTATAGTAAATCTCAAAGAAACTTATTAAGTTTCAAAGATATTCGCCAAAATGGCTATCATATTGAGACTTAAAATGATGAAAAGATTGAATATCTTTATATTACTACAATAATGTCCGGTAAGAAATATGTGCTTGAAATGTTACCTGCTCTTTCCTCCGGCTTATACTACACAAGTATTAGCAGGATTGAAACACATGCCGTAGTAAACGAGAAGTTTACTAATCAAGATAATTTTATTATTTGGCATGACCGGTTGGGCCATCCTGGTTCTAATATGATGCGTAAAATAATTGAGAATTCACATGGACATGCAATGAAGAATCAGAAGATTCTTCAATTTAAGGAATTCTCTTGTGCTGCGTGTTCTCAAGGAAAATTAATTATTAGACCATCAACTATTAAAGTTAGGATGGAATCCCCTGCATTTCTGGAACGTATACATGGTGATATATATGGGACCATTCACCCTCCATGTGGACCATTCAAATATTATATGGTTTTGATAGATGCATCTACAAGATGGTCACATGTGTGCTTACTATCAACTCGCAATATGGCATTTGCGAGATTGTTGGCTCAAATAATAAAGCTAAGAGCACAATTTCCAGATTATGCAATTAAGACAATTCGTCTTGATAATGCCGGTGAGTTTACATCTCAAGCCTTTAATGATTATTGTATTTCAACTGGGATAACAATTGAGCATCCGGTTGCTCATGTTCATACACAAAATGGTCTAGCAGAATCATTGATCAAACGCCTCCAATTAATTGCTAGACCAATGCTTATGAGAACAAAACTTCCCATTTCAGTATAGGGTCATGCTATTTTGCACGCAGCAGCACTTGTGCGGATAAGGCCCACAAGTTATCATAAAGTCTCCCCATTGCAATTGGCTTTTGGTTAGGAGCCAAATATTTCCCATCTTAGGATCTTTGGTTGTGCGATATATGTTCCAATTGCTCCACCACAACGCACAAAGATGGGTCCTCAAAGAAGGTTGGGGATATATGTTGGATATGAATCTCCTTCTATTATAAAATATCTAGAGCCGATGACTGGAGATTTATTTACGGCAAGATTTTCTGATTGCCATTTTAATGAATCAGTATATCCAACATTAGGGGGAGAAAATAAGCAGCTGAAAAAGAAGATAGATTGGAATGCATTATCACTGTCTCATTTAGATCCTCGAACAAATCAATGTGAACAAGAGGTTCAAAAGATTATTCATTTACAAAATATTGCAAATCAATTGCCAGATGCATTCACTAACCTACCAAGGGTGACTAAGTCACATATTCCAGCTGCTAATGCTCCAATTCGAGTTGATATCCCGATAGAACAATTAATTAAAGCAAATGAGTCTAAGCCATGCTTGAAACGTGGTAGACCAATCGGTTCTAAAGATAAAAATCCTCGAAGAAGAAAAGGAGCAAGTAATCAAAGTGAACATAACACAGAGGTAGTGGCTCAAGAAGAGCCCCAAGACGTAACAAATGATAAGACCTTAGGGGAGGTCCAGGTACCTAAAAATAATGAAAATGAAGAGATATCAATAAGTTACGTCTCAATCAGAAAAAGATGAAACCGAAATAATATTGTTATCGATAAGATTTTTGCTTATAATGTTGTTGTTGAAATAATGCAACAAGATGAGGATCTTGAACCAAAATCTGTCAATGAATGTAGACAGAGAAATGATTGGCCAAAATGGAAAGACGCTATCCAGGCAGAGTTAACTTCACTTGGAAAACGTGAAGTCTTCGGACCCATAGTTCGAACACCTGAAGGCATAAAGCCAGTAGGGTATAAATGGGTTTTTGTGCGAAAACGAAATGATAAAAATGAAGTCGTTAGATATAAAGCACGACTTGTGGCACAAGGGTTTTCCCAAAGGCCTGGAATTGATTATATGGAGACATATTCTCCTGTAGTGGATGCTATCACCTTCAGGTATCTCATAAATATGGCAGTACAAGAAAAACTTGATATGCATCTAATGGATATTGTTACAGCCTATTTGTATGGATCATTAGACAACTAAATTTTTATGAAAGTACCTGAGGGATTTAAAGTGCCAGAAGCATATAAAAATTTTCGAGAAACTTGTTCAATAAAGCTTCAAAAATCTTTATACGGATTGAAACAATCAGGACGTATGTGGTACAATCGCCTGAGTGAATACCTGTTGAAAGAAGGGTACAAGAATGATCCAATTTGTCCCTGTGTCTTTATAAAAAGGTCTGGATCTGAATTTGTTATAATCGTCGTGTATGTTGATGATTTAAATATCATTGGAACTCCTGGGGAGCTTCCAAAAACAGTAGACTATTTGAAGAAAGAATTTGAAATGAAAGATCTTGGAAAGACAAAATTTTGTCTTGGTCTACAAATTGAGTATATGAAAGATGGAATATTTGTCCATCAATCGACATACACCGAAAAGATTTTAAAGCGATTCTATATGGATAAAGCACATCCATTGAGTACCCCGATGGTTGTGAGATCACTTGATATAAATAAAGATCCATTCCGACCTCATGAAAATGATGAAGAGCTTCTTGGTGCCGAAGTACCATATCTTAGTGCAATTGGGGAATTAATGTATCTTGCCAATAATTCCCGACCAGATATAGCTTTCTCAGTAAGCTTATTGGCAAGATTTAGTACTTCGCCAACACAAAGACACTGGAATGGTATTAAACATATATTCAGATACCATCAAGGGACCATTGATATGGGTTTATTTTATTCAAATGAATCCAAGCCATCATTGATTGGTTATGCAGATGCAGGATATTTGTCTGATCCACACAAAGGTCGATCTCAGACAGGCTATTTATTTACAAGTGGAGGTACAGCCATATCATGGCGTTCGACAAAACAAACTATGGTTGCTACTTCTTCAAATCATGTAGAGATAATAGTCATTCACGAAGCAAGTCGAGAATGCGTTTGGTTAAGATCTATAACTCAACACATTCAACAAACATGTGGTCTTTCTTCGAAAGAGAATATTCCAACAATATTGTATGAAGACAATGCTGCATGCATAACTCAATTGAAAGGAGGATATATCAAAGGAGATAGAATAAAACACATTTCGCCGAAATTCTTTTTCACTCATGATCTTCAGAAGAATGGTGAAATAGATGTACAACAAGTTCGTTCAAGAGATAATTTGGCTGATCTGTTCACTAAGGAATTACCAACCTCAATATTTGAAAAGCTGATATATAAGATTGGAATGCGTCGTCTTCGAGACATTAAGTGATTTTTCATTAGGGGGAGTAACTACACGCTGCACTCTTTTCCTTAACCAAGGTTTTGTCCCACTGGGTTTTCCTGGTAAGGTTTTTAATGAGGCAGCAAGCAATGCATATTATAAATAACTATGTACATCCCAATATTTTTTTTGCAAGTTTTTAATGAGGCACATTATCTTACATAGACATCCAAGGGGGAGTGTTATGAATAGTTTGTACATTGGATACTACTTTGGATACTATATTGGATACTACATTGGATGCTACATTGGATGCCCATATTGTGAATAACTTAAAGATTAAATTTCCTATTTTATGTCCATCATCTTTACTTTTTATGCCTATAAAAGGCCATGTAATTGCAATGAAAAATTACACCAAAGTGAAAGAAGAAAACACTTCTCCATTCTCTCTATCTCTTCTTGTTTACATTTTACTGCATTGCTTTTATTTTATAACACGTTATCAGCACGAAGCTCTAATTTTATTCTTAACTCCCGCTAAGTTGAGCCATATTTTATTAAGGTATGTATCATTATAATCATTTTATTTATGGCAGTACATATCATATGCTCATTGTTTGCAGATTACTTGTGCGCTTGGGCATCTTAAATAGTTTAAGTACATTGCAGTGATAAAATAACTATTTCCTTCCGTGCTCAACTCTTAGAGGACCTCAAAGTCATCAAACTAGCTATGCACTAATGTCATACTTATAATATTCATGGACTCCCTAGATCAAAACATATCTTTAAGGCATTTTTTTAGAAAAATTTCACTTTTATTTACTTAATTATAGTATAAGTTAATTTGAACAGATATGGACAGAAGGAGGTGACAGAAATAATGGTAATGCAAGACATTGATTTAGTTCATTTAAAGGATGAAGTTGGGGAAACGCCATTGTACATTGCAGCTGAATATGGGAAGGATGAAGTTTTTAGACTTCTAGAGGATTTTGGGAGTGATTGCTTCGCTAAGAGAAATGATGGTTGCACTGTTCTTCACGCTGCTAAGAAATGGGTTGATTTCTTAATTTATCGATTTCCGATATCAACTTTCAGAATAAATGATTCAGTACTACGATTCTTTTTCTATATCCTCCTGATTCCCTTTAAAATTTTGACAATAAAGTTTAGACTAGAAGCTTTACTCGATCTCCTACGTACTTACAATTATTATTTTGTGTTGAGAAGCTATCCCAGAAATGTATATCGAATCTGAAAATGTTGTGAATCTGGACGAGCAACATGATTTAAGAGATGGTGGTATCATCAAACGACAAAGGTCATCAAGGTTGCAAGCAATTTTAGGTACTGCCTATATGTCCCAGTTTCAAGAAAGCTTTACTTATATGGTTTTTGTTTTGCATGTAATCCAATTCACGTATTCAATTAGTCAACTGTTTGACGTTTGAACAATATACATATAATATACTTATTGAATTGTGTAACTATCTCATCTAATTAAAGGTTTAAGTTCTTAGAGAGAGAATGTCCACTTCGATTTATAATTATTTAATTATATATGTTTCAACACGACTTCTCATGATGGGTGACTTTGATTTGTTTTTGAATTGTGTTACCATCTCAATTAAAAGTTTAAGCTATTAGAGAGAGTATGTTTTTATTATTTCTTCAACACGCCGTCCCTGACGTGCATGCTTGATTCTTTTTCACGAGCCAAACACATGAAGATGAATTCATTTTATAATGGATGGCAATGAGAGTACTTGAAAACAGGACCTTTGTTTTCTCCGGTATCATGCATATTGAAGTATATAACCATCTCATCTAAAAGTATAGATTATATATATTAGTTGGGAGAATATGTACACTTTTATTTATTTAATTATGTTTTAGCTCCTAATATATATAGGAGACCATTTTTGTGTTAGCTATTGTGCCTATTATTTGTCGGTTTTGTGTTAGTAATTTCTTAGCTGAAACCTGTTTAGACAATATGATCTACTCATATACCAGTTGACTTACATTACTATCATGGAAGTCATACATATAGTACTCTATAGCTAGTACGGAGTATTTAATTATTACTTTGTTATGAGGTTTACTTTGTTATGAGGTTTACTTCCTATTGGTAATGCATGTACAGGTCTTCGATGGTTGAGAAGAATTGATAGTGAGAAACAAAAACATGGACTAGCTTTGTTACTAGCAGAAAGATTAATATGGAAAGAAGATTGGAGTTGTTATACTCATTTTGATTCTCCAACAAAACCTATATATGATCATTAATCCCCTAATACAAGCCACAAAACTGGGCATTACCGAATTGGTCACTGCAATCTTAAAAGCACGACCTCAAGTTTCTGATTCACTAGACGAAAATGGAAGGAACATTTTGCATATAGCAGTGGAACGAAAACATTTACGTATATATGAATATTTGAAGAAAAAACTTGGTCATGACAAGGATAGAATGTTGGCAGAAGTTGATAAATATGGGAACAACATACTTCATTTAGCATCAAGTTTGGGAATTCCATCTACTCACTCTTCAGTTGTGCCAGTGGAAGAGTTTAATACTGATATAGCACGTGAGATGTGTTGGGACATATATTGGTTAAAGGTACAGTTTTCGACCTTGAGTAATTATTATTATTTTAATTTGGTACATGAACGACTCTCTGAAGATTGACCTAACAAAAAGCTTCTTGAATAAGCGAATTAGGTTACAATTCAAAATACCTACTACTACGTATAATGAATAGACAAACTGTAGAACTTCAAACACAAAGACTTGGTTTTTCGGCTTGATATATATCTTACGTACACTGAGGATTGTTTCTTGCTCTTGCTCACTTAATTAATTTTCTCAATGTAGGTGTATATAATACTGCAAGAAACAAACTAATAGGAGTTTATATATACAGACCAATGTTAGTAGCAAGGCTTGGTGCGTAAGCATGATCAAGATAATACTATCTGTTATGCTAACCCTAGAGAAAGTATAAAAACATAAGGCTTTCCTTAAACAACTTCTAACGCGATTCTACTTCATTATAAAACAGTACTCTTTATTAGCATTTCTTTTTGAATTTAGGCGGCTACTAGGTCATTTATAGCTTAAGTAAAAAGAAGTTTGGTGCACTCTAGCTATAAGCGGAGTCCGGGGAAGGGCCTGACCACAAGGGTCTATTGTATGCAGTCTTACCCTACATTTTTGTAAGAGGATGTTTCCATTGCTCAAAACCGTGATTTCCTGGTCACATGACATCAACTTTACTAGTTTACGCCAAGGCTCCTCTTCCATTTATAGCTTAAGTGAAATATTTAATTAGGATTATAATATATTTAGTGACTCCTATAGTTTAATTATGATTATATATGAATCAAGCTTGTTAAAAGAACCATACGTAAGATCCTCGGTTCTTCAACTAGCTAGTAACCAACCAACCAACCATATACTGCTACATTGTTTGTTTATCAGCAAAACCAAAGCTCAACACTCTAAGCACCTCTTTGTTTTATTTTCATCTTAATTAAAAAAATGGCATATATAAAGTAGTAGTCGATCCATATAATGAATAAAATGAGCTTGCATGCATCATCCTCAGCATACAAGGATGGATTGCCACCCACATCTAAGGTACGTCCGAAATAGAGATGGGAAGACAGCTGATGAATTATTCGAAGAGAACCACTTGCGTTTAAGAAAAGCAGCACAGAGGGAGAGTATTGAAATGATCAACAGCATCATAGTTGTGGCAACCCTTTTGTGTACAGTGAATTATGCAGCATTGTTTACATTACCAGGAGGTTTCGATCAGAATTCTGGTGTAGCTGTTCTCGACAAAGACAACACCTTTTACAAGTTTATAGTGGTCGTTTATTCAGCAATATTTTTTTCCTTCATAAGTTTGGCAGCTCTGTTATCACTTCAACGTTCTGCTTTCTACGCTGAAGAATTCTATATTTCTTTGCCTTTAAAAGCTAGTATTGCTTCTATTTGTTTGATGTTGGCTGCTGTTTTTACTATCACTGCTTCTGCACTAGCATTAGTTCTTGAAAACAAGAGGGTTAATGTATTGGGAAAAATTGTATGTAAATATAAAGATGACGTGTCGAATACGTGTCGAAACACGTAGACTGGTCAAATGGTCAAAGAATTACAACTAGCCAAGAGACACGAGTTGCAACAGATACGAGCAAATGACAGAGGAAGAGGCACGGGCAGGAATACAAATAACCCAGCACCCGTACCTATCTAAGTCATTTATGTCCGAGAATCAAAAGGAATGAATCTGACAATAGAAAAGAGTGCAGATACGGCATTTAATAGGCATTAAATGTGGAATACGTTAAAGAATTTGTATTGAATATAATGATTATGTAACGTAGCATTAAATGTCTTTAATTACTCATAATAGCCTCATTATAATTTGGGCAAAACGTATATCTCCAAGATATCTATAAAAGGGAAACATCTAATCAATTGTGGGGACACGAAATACTATTGATATAAACTTTGGTTTACTTGTTTTCTCTTGATTACTCTCTTGCTACCTAAATAACTTCCTTTTATACACTCTTTTGATTATCAGTAACTCGTGTTCTTCTAAATTCTAGCTTTGACTAAAATTTCATTTTTGGTTAAACAAATTGGTTCCGTTACCGGGAATATGATAATCTATTTTCTTTTCGCTTAAATTTCCTTGTTGCATCAACTATGTCGAACAACAATGACAACATTCAAGGAAACCAAGAAAACCAAATAAACCAACAACTTCAGAGAGACCCTCAGTATAATAACGCACTGATTATTTCTCCACAAGGCTCTCCTCGGCGATCTCGTGAAGGCACTCCTAAGGGTCTCATACTGATGGACAAGCTCAATTCGAAAATGTTGAAGCTATGGATGAGGCTTTGCAAAAACTTATTACCGCACAGGTCAATAAAGCCGTTCAGGCCTTGGTTAGCCAGTTACCTGCTGCACCCCCCACGCCTACTCCAAATAACAACACTCTGGAGAAACCTCGTTCCGGGCTTGTTAATTCAGGCAGCGGTGGAACCCCCAGTGAATCGCATGAGGGAGAAACAGGTACTTTAGCTAAATCAAATTTACAAAACTTAGTACTAACCTTGCAGAAACAGCTCAAGGAGCAAAGTGAGCGCATAGAGCAGATACCCGTGGTGCCGCCCATAATCAAAGGGGTAGATATGGATAGATATTCATAACAACCCTGGAAGCTTAGTGCTGCTCCACTCCCAATTCCAAAAAAGTTCAAAATGCCTGATATTCCAAATTATGATGGAACAACAGACCCACGAGATCACGTGACTGCATTCACGGCGGGTGTAAAAGGCAACGATTTGACTAAGCAGGAGATTGAATCAGTATTAGTCAAAACATTTGGTGAAACGCTCACCAAAGAAGCGCTAACATGGTATTCTCTTTTACCCGAAAATTCTATAAATTCTTTTGTTGAGCTTGCAGATTCTTTCATCAAAGCACACTCGGGAGCTCAAAAAGTAGAGAAAAGAATGGAGGATATTTTCAAAATCAAGCAAAGGGACTCAGAACTGCTTAGAGAATTCGTGGACAGATTTCAACGAGAAAGAATGACATTGTCGCGTGTACCTGACAACTGGGCAGCTATAGCTTTCACAAGTAATTTGAATGAAAAAAGCTCGGAAGCTACGAGGAGGCTCAAGGAAAGCCTTCGAGAATTCCCAGCTACAACGTGGAATGATGTTTATAATAGGTATAACACGAAGCTGAGGATTGAGGAAGATACTGTTCCACGATTTCAAAAAGAAGAAAAGGTAAGTTCGAGACGTGCGGAGACCGAAAAAAGATCCGATAAAAATAGGTACGAGCCTTACATGGGACCTGCGGGAAAGGATTCACGGTCAAAGCAGGATAATCAAAGGTACGATCACAGATCAAGAAACAGAGAATCAGGTTCTTCATCAAGATTCAGGAACGAGCGAAATAACTATGAGTCACGAGATAATGATAGAAATTTAAAAGCGAAATTCGGTGGTTACAACTTTAAAGTCAGCACCTCCGAGCTCGTAGCCGTTTTGAGAAGCATGAGAGATAAGGTTCGATGGCTAAAGGAAATGAGATCGAACCCAAAGAGGCGCAACCCTGACCCATTGGTGCGAGTTTCATAATGACCACGGACATAAAACAGTAGATTGCAGATTTTTACAAAGTGAAGTTGATCATTTATTAAAACAAGGGTATCTTACTGAGTTGTTCAGTGAGAAAGGCAAGCAAGCTTACATGAAGAACAGGCAAGAGCCTCCAAAACCACCTTCTCCTAAAAGAACTATCAACGTTATAAGTGGGGGTAAAGACATCAAGGGTATATCACATACTGCAACTAACAAAATTTCCAAAGTAACAATTACCCAAGGGAAACGGGTGCAGCATGTTTTAGAGGAAGACAACATTCATTCAACGACGCAGATGCAGATGGCGTATTAATCCCTCATAACGACGCATTGGTAATATCTTTAATTATACATGATGCTAATGTGAAATAAGTTTTGATTGATCCAGGTAGTTCCGTGAACATTATTTTACTGAGAGTATTACGTGAGATACAAGCTGAAGATAAAGTGATACCAAAGGAACATACTCTATCTGGATTTGATAATTCTAGTGTCCTCACGAAAGGAGAGGTAACACTCACCACATTCGCTGAAGGAGTCGTTAAAGATACAAAGTTCCACGTGGTAGATATGGAGATGACTTACAACATGATTCTTGGGAGAACATGGATCCACAAAATGGATGTTGTTCCTTCAACCTTGCATCAAATTATTAAAATTTCCATCGCCATGGGGAATCTGTCAAATTCGTGGAGATCAACATACAACCAGGGCTATCAACTCTGTTGCAGATACAAACACGAGAAATGAAGGTAAATAACAATCACAGAAGACAGTTGAGGTCACCACAACACAAACCTCAACTGAACAAGGGCAAACAGATGTAGATTCAAGGCCTGATACCATTCAAGAACCAGAAGAGAATGAAAATATCAAAACAACAATAGAGGAATTAGAGCATGTCGTGTTATTTGCTCAATGGCCTGATAAAAAAGTCTATGTTGTAGCCAATCTTATCCAAGATATGAGAGGTAAGTTAATTGAATTTTTGAAAAACTAACGTGGATTGCTTTACTTGGTCCCAATCTGACATGACAGGAATACCCCTGGAGGTTATGACCCATAAACTAAATAAAGATCCATCATACCCTCCTGTCAAGTAAAAGAAAAGAAATCAAGGAACTTTCAAGAATCAGGTGATTCAGGAAGAAGCCCGAAAATTGCTAAAAATTGGTTCCATTCGTGA
Organism: Nicotiana tabacum; assembly: GCF_000715075.1. Classification (NCBI taxonomy): domain Eukaryota; kingdom Viridiplantae; phylum Streptophyta; class Magnoliopsida; order Solanales; family Solanaceae; genus Nicotiana; species Nicotiana tabacum. The sequence continues at coordinate 31,341,800 of NC_134080.1, forward strand.
GATAAAATATCCTAACTAGTTAGCTAACACTGTTGTAGTTCCAAAGAAGAATGGTAAGTGGCGGGTTTGTGTAGATTACATAGATCTTAATAAAGCCTGCCCTAAAGATTCTTTTCCACATCCACACATAGGTCAACTGATTGATGCAACTGCAGGTCACGAACTATTAAGTTTTTTAGATGCATATTCAGGTTATAATCAGATTAAAATGGATCCGGGAGATGAAGAAAAAACTTCATTCATAACAGACATGGGGACCAAAACTTCATTCATAACAGACATGGGGACTTGCTGTTATAAAGTAATGCCCTTTGGTTTAAAGAATGCAGGTGCAACGTATCAGAGGTTAGTTACCAAAATGTTTCAAGAGCATTTAGGAAAGACTATGGAGGTATATATAGATGATATGCTTGTTAAAACTCAGTATTCAAAAGATCACATATCACACTTATCTGACACATTTTCAATTTTGCGCAAATTTATTATGAAGTTAAATCCCGAAAAATGTGCATTTGGCGTTGCATCAGGTAAGTTTTTGGGTTTTCTTGTTTCTAATCGTGGTATTAAAGTAAATCCTGCATAGATCAAGACCATTGAGGAAATCCCTAATATACTTTCAAACAAGAAAGAAGTTCAAAGATTAACAGGGAGAATTGCAGCCTTGGGAAGATTCATTTCTAAATCATCAGAGAAGTGTTTTAAATTCTTCTCAGCCCTTAAGAAGCAGGATCATTTCGAATGGAATGAGGAATGTCAACAGGAACTCAGGAATTTGAAAACGTACTTATCAAATCCACCTTTGCTGGCAAAACCAAAGGTTGGAGAAAGACTACTCATTTACCTTGTTGTTTCGGAAGTTGCGGTAAGCGCTGTTTTGGTCCGAGAAGAACAAGGTAAACAATCCCCTATCTACTATATTAGTAAATCTTTGTTAGATACGGAGAAGCGGTATACTCAGTTAGAAAAACTTGCACTTGCATTAATCATGACATCTATAAAGTTAAGACCTTACTTTCAGTGTCATCCTATCGCCGTAGTAACTGCTTACCCTTTACGTAATATATTACATAAGCATGAGCTATCAGGTAGGTTAGCTAAGTGGTAAATAGAGTTAAGTGAATATGAAATCACATACCAACTTAGAACTGCTATAAAATCACAAGTGTTAGCTGATTCCGTGACCGATTTTAGCCAAGAGATGCAATTAGAAGCACAAAAAGAATTACAGGTATTCAATGAAGTGTCAATTTTGTCATAGCATTAATGGTGACAAAAATTCTCTTTTAATGAAATCCACTTCCCAAATATTCAACTGATGAATAAACGGAAAGTGGGGGACTATCTGTATTGGAAAAAATTGTATTTAAATATAAAGGTGACGTGTCGAAACACGTAGACTGGTCAAATGGTCAAAGAATTACAACTAGCCAAGAGGCACGAGTTGCAACAGATACGAGCAAATAGCAGAGGAAGAGGCACGGACAGGAATACAAATAATCCAGCACTCGTACCTATCTAAGTCATTTATGTCCGAGAATCAAAAGGAATGAATCTGACAATAGAAAAGAGTGCAGATACGTCATTTAATAGGCATTAAATGTGGAATACGTTAGAGAATTTGTATTGAATATAATGATTATGTAACATAACATTAAATGTCTTTAATTATTCATAATAGCCTCATTATGATTTGGGCAAAACGTATATCTCCAAGATATCTATAAAAGGGAGACATCTGATCAATTGTGGGCACACAAAATACTATTGATATAAACTTTGGTTTACTTGTTTTTCTCTTGATTACTCTCTTGCTACCTAAATTACTTCCTTTTATACACTCTTTTGATTATCAGTAACCCGTGTTCTTTTAAATTTTAGCTTTGACTAAAATTTCATTTTTTGATTAAACAGTTAACTCCTTCATTTTACTTTCCCTATTGCCTGCGGGTTACACTCTTATCAATATTTTCGTCCTCATTGATATGAGCTATCGCATCTTTGAGAATTTGTATCATGATATTCTTGACTTGTTGTTTAGTTTATAGTTAAACTAGCTAAAACATCCCTCATGTAATATTTGTCATTCATTAATAAACCTTTCATATACATATGCTCTATTTCTACCCACCCCAATCCTCTAGGTTTCATGTACTTCAATTCGTTGAGTGTTTAGAAACAAGTTATTTCAGGATTATTATAATACAATGATTAGTACCTTATTAATATTGCAAGGATTGTATGAAGATATTGTAGACATGTGATTTTTGATCCTCCCCAAGATTTTATATATTTTAGCAAGTAAATATTTAATTTAGGTCTAATATTGCTATTTCAACTAATTTTGACTCTTTTACTTTATTTTATTACAAGAAAATAAAAATTACAAAAATATTTTATTTTATGTAACTTTCATAAAGTAAAAAAACAAAAACAAAAATAGTAACTTATTTTTATCTTTATATAATCTTGAAAAATACAAAAAATATATAATAGTTTCATGTTTTAATATAGTTTAGTTTAATTAATTAGAATTTGTTTTTGCATCATGTAGTATAATTATCTTATATTAAAGGAATTTAGCTATGGTTTTGAATAATAATTTTGGAGTCTTCTTAGCCCAAAATTGAGACACAAAAAGACATGGTCCAACCCAATTACCATTAGCCCATTCTTCCCAACCCATTAGCCCATTTAAGTGCAAGATTTAATCTTATCCATCTATTTCCTTCTAATCCAATGGCCATCATCCCTTCCCACTTCCATATAAAATACCCAATTATAGAAACTCTACCCTAAGTTTTTCAATTCTTAGACCTAGACAACAACAAAAAACGCCACAGCTGGACGGCAAGAACAAAAAGAAATCTCAAGCAATACATTTTCGAACAGAACATTAATATTTCTCTTGAAATCATCACTTGAATTTGCTTCAATACCTAACAAATTCCTCAAATTTCTCCTTGATTTCGAACTCATCAGAACAATCACAACACCTCCACTCCTCTTCGCCTCATTCCAAAAACGAATTCGTTAGTCTAGATTACCGACGTCGGAGAGTATTCGCTACTGCAGCTTCGTTCTTTTGGAAATTTGAGATAAAATAAGGCTTCAAAGAAAGGTTCTGTTCATGGCTTTTAAAATTTTAGCTCCTTTTCTGATTTTTGCTTGTGAAACCATGGAATCCGATGGAATTTGAGTGAGGTCGTTTTGGTTTCGGCTTTTCGGCATCGATGCGAGTTCCCGTCTGCGGTTTGTCATATTTTTGAATTCAAAGCAGTGAAACAATCAATTTTCGGCTAATGTTAAGGTCCATATCTCCCACTATTGCTCTGTTAAGATATTGTTTGTGAGTATATGATCTTTCTTATTTAGCTTCATGAAGATTGCATTCTCTCTGTTAATCGTTAGGTCTCATTAGCCTTTTTGTTAAATTTGTTTCTTACCTGTTTAATGGACGAGAAGGTTGAAAGAAATGTGATCCTTGGCCACATAGTGGATGCTTGAATTTTGGAATACAATAATCATGTCTACAAATTAAGATTGGAAAACGGAATTTGTAATAATGCTTTGAGTTGTAAATATTTTTCAATAACCTTATAATGAATCTGGTAGTAATCAAATTCACTTTTCTTCTACAAATATCCAGAAACCATGCTTTGCAATAATGTCAAAGTTAGTTTTAGGAAAATCATGATCATCGTGGCTTGCTTTAGGTACGTAGTAAAGTCATCACAACTACGGGTACGGTTCCCGTGGTGTAGTTGTGATACTCAGTTTCAAGTTAGTTTTTTAAATATGAATATCTGTAGTTCACTTAGTTGAATGTTTTTCCTTTAATAATTTGAGGTGTGTCGTACCAAATAAAATCTTGAAATGCGTGGCCCTCACCCTTTTAATTTTAATCCTTAGAAATCGAGGCGTGCCATTTAGTTGAATTTTCCATGGCCCTCGCAAACCTGAAAGTGTGTAGTTGCTTTAGACGCGCTATTTAAAAAGTTATTTTTCTAAACTCGGGTGTGCATTTATGTGACCCAAATCCAAATCCCAACAACGTTAAATAAAATGTATCGTGGACCGCGGGTGCATTTATGTGACGTGGTTCAAGACGTATTTTAAATGACGTTGCAATCTTCCTTAAAAATGATTAAAAGCGGTTAATTAGTTAAAATTGTATCATATGCTAAAACATGTATTAAAATCAATAAATAGTCCAAATAAAATAGTTGAGCGACCGTGCTAAAACCACGGAATCCGGGAATACCTAACACCTTCTCCCGGGTTAACAAAATTCCTTACCCGGATTTCTGGTTCGCGGACTGTAATACAAAGTCAACCTCTTCCTCGACTCGGGATTTGAACTGGTGACTTGGGACACCTTAAATTATCCCAAGTGGCGACTCTGAATTTTTAATAAAATGATTCTGTTTCGATTGTCACTTTAAGATGGAAAAAACTCCCTTATACATCCCTTCCCGGGGGTGTAGGTAAAAAGGAGGTGTGACAGCTCTGGCGACTCTGCTGGGGACCCAAACCCAGAACTTCGGTTCAGGGTTTAAGATTCGAGCTTAGAATAACTGTTATAGTTGGTTTGTTTTATCTGATTTTTACATGTTGAGCCTAATGTGCTAAATGCCACTTTTATCGCTTTGATATTGTTTGGATTGTATATAAATTGCTATGAGACCCCCTCTTCTTTCTAAGTCTTCTAAATCATCTGGGAAGTGTGCACTTCGTGTGACTTATTTTCTGTTAGAGTCTTATCCCAATTTTAGAACGAGGTTCGGACAAGTTTCAAAGTCGGTGAAGCTTCTGTATTCCTGGTACGCTGCCCCCCCCCCCTCGACTCGATCTGTCCGCTCGGGTAAGCCAGGTCTAGAACAATACACCCAGGTTTTTAAACCTAGTATAACACAACCTCATGCCAGATCCCTAGTAGGAACGCTTACTTGCATCACGTGCATTTGACTTTGGGGACCCAACACAGGGGTTGGGTCTGTCTAGGACAGGTGTACCCAAATTAAAAAGACCATCCTGATACATCTTACGTGCTACTTGCGCATCTATTTGTTTCGGCTTGCATGCTGACTGGCTACTAGAATAGGGAAAGAAAATAAAAAAAAATGAAAATCGAAAAAAAAAAAGAGAAAAGAAAAGAGAGTGAGAGGTAGGTATTTGAATTACCCTGAAATTCTGTTGAATTTTTTTTTTAAAAAAAGAAAAGTCATTTCAAAATAAGTCATATTTTCTTTTGTTCCGTCAAAACTGGGCGAACTACGCGGGTCTGATTCTCACCGGATGTGAGATACGTAGGCAAACTCATCGGTTCCGGCCCATAATTTTCAAAATAAATTCAAAAATATTTTCCTTTACTTCCTCTCTAGAAAAGACTTTTTTTTTGAGACACCATTTTTTAAAAAAAAAAAATCCAAAAAATATTTTCATTTACTTTTTTCTTTAGAAAGTCTTTCTTTTAGACCCCATTTTTTAAAAAAAAAATAAATACAAATTTATTTTCTTCCAATCTCTCTCAAATCCTAAAATATTTGTTTGCAAATTCAAAATAAAATTCTCTTTTCTTTTGTAGTATTTCTTTCATAAATGCAAAGTAAAATTCCAAAAAATATTTCCTTTCTTCTTTAGAAGTTTTTCTTTCGAAATTTTTAGAAAAAAAGAAAAGAAAAAGAAGTTAAAATTCAAGAAAATATTTTTTTTCTTTTCTTTAGAAGTCTTTCTTTTCAAAAATCCTTAAAAAAAATTGAAATCCAAAAATATTTTCTTTCTTCTTTGTAAGTATTTCTTTAAAAAACGAATTTCAAAATAAAAAAAAAGAGTTAGTTTATTTCCTTTATTCATGATTTTCCCGAACTACGCAAGATCTGATTCATGTTCCCACATAATACGTAGACAACCCACATCAGGTTCGATCACCATTAAAAAGAAAAAAAATGAAGAAATGAAAAAATATTGATAATAATAAGGACCGACTGAGTCCATTCTAACATGTTTTATTTTGAATTGTGAAGAAAGTTGAGGTGGTCGGTTTGTGATAAGCTGGAAACACAAGATTCAAAGAAAAAAGATAACTGACATCGAAGCTGTTACAAGTGCTCAAGAGACTCAGGGTCAGAGGGTTCAACCAGAGTCTACTGTGTTTGAGAAAAATAGAATACTGAAACAACAAATGACCGAAATGTGTCAAGCATGGGCCAGTGGTCAAGGACAGCCTCGTCATGAGTCACAATTTGCTACACAACAAGAGCAATACCACTCTCCTGAGTACCACTCATACTCATTTGATCTTCCTGCAAACATTAAGAAGCCTTCCCGAAAGCTGGTACAGGAAGAAATGACCCAAAGAGTGAAAAACTTAGAATAACAGTTGAAAAACATGCAAGGGTTGGCAGGTCAAAAGAGTGTTGCCTTCAAAGATCTATGCATGTTCCTCGATGTCCACTTGCCGCCTGGTTTCAAGACTCCCAAATTTGAAAAGTATGATGGACATGGAGACCCCATAGCCCACGTGAAAAGGTATTGCAATCAACTGAGAGGTGCAGGAAGAAACGAAGAATTGCTGATGGCTTATTTTGGTGAAAGCCTTACGGGAGTAGCATCCGAATGGTTTTTGGATCAAGACACATCTCGCTGGTACGTCTGGAATGACATGGCACAGGCCTTTGTCAATCAGTTCCAATACAACATTAACACTGCCCCAGACCGCATTTCCCTTTCAAACCTGAAGAAGAAACCAAGTGAAAGTTTCAGGGAATATGCCATTAAATGGAGAGAGCAAGCAGCTCGAGTTAAGCCACCCATGGATGACCACGAGCTAATCACTATCTTCCTTCAAGCGCAAGAGCCAAATTACTTTCAAAACATGATGTCCGCAGTTGGCAAATCCTTCTCGGAAGCAATCAAAATAGGAGAAATGGTAGAGAATGGTCTTAAGACAGGCAAAATTATAAGTCAAGCAGTTTTTAAAGCCGCAACTCAGGCTGTCCGGGTTGAGTCTGATAATTTTAGCGACACAAATGAGAAGGTTGAAGAAATCATGATGACATTAGGGTCGAGAAGAGGTCCCAGGAGAACATCTAGAAGGTATGAGCAGCCTCCTCAAGTTTTCCATGACTCCCTGAGCAGTATTATCCACCTCAGAACCCTCAATACTCTGTTGCTCCACCTCAGTATGTTGTCTAGCCACCAAAACACCCCAGAAGGCAAGCACGAGCATCACGAAATCTCCAACAGCCTCCACAAAATTTTCAGGTGCCATATAACCCACATCCAAGCCAGAGGTATAAAAGGGAACAAAGGTTGAAAGATAATTTTACACCAATAGGAGAGTCCTATGCAAGCTTATTGAAGAAGTTAAAGCATTATGATATGATTGCACCTATTCCTCCAAATCATGTGGACCCATGTGCGAGAAGCTTTGACCCTTCTAAAAGGTGTGAATACCATTCCAATGCCCAGGGGCACAATGTTGAAAGCTGTCAGGATTTGAAAAGAGAAATAGAAAGGATGATCCAGGAAAACCTAATTGTGATCCAAGGCAGTGGCATCCAGAATATCGCACAGAATCTTTTACCTGCACATGATGATGCACACTTTGTGGGGATGATGTGTGGTGATAGGGAGTATGAGAATCCTCTCGGGAATTTACTAACTAAAGTTAATGATTTTGAAATTGGATAAGGCTCCACTGATTCCGATGAGCAAATTTATGGCTAAATGACAAGCTTAGCAATTGAAAAGTCATTCCCTTCTCACTAGGAAGGAATATTGGTAGTTTGTTTTGATGTTTTTTCTCTTATCTGAGTTATTTCAGGGTTGTGATCCAGATTTTATTTGTTTTATTGAGTCAAACCCTTCTATCCCTCTATTCTGTTTGTGTGAGTCTTGTCTGTCTGTTTTGTTTCCATTTTCATTATTCGGGTTATTTTAAGGTTGTAACTCGTATTTAGGTTGTTTGTCTAGTTGTAAAACCCTTTCATCCTTTACTCAATAAAATACAATTTGTCCTTTTGTGTCATTCTGTTCCTAGTTCTTTTCTCGCTAGTTCTAAGACATGACATGCATGCGGAAATTTTGGCCAGATCTTAGGAACTGATTTAATCTGGAATTCGATAACTAAAAAAATACGTTTGAGGATGAATAAAGAGTTGGAATACTTTGGAACTAAGGTCGAGTAAAATTCACCTTCAAATCATTGTGAAGATCGGGCTTAAGGATGTTTAATCAATTGATGTTTGTTGGAAAGTTTGACACTAAGAGATGAAAAAATGTCTTGTGACCATGGCACACCAAGAAGACAGACATGTTCGTCAATGCTGTGATCGCGAAAAGATACCATGTTTGATGTTCTTGAGGTTGGGAGACCCTTTTTCTGCTACCCAAACACTTTATATCCTTTGCTACCCCTTTGAGCCTGTGTTATTTTCTTTGACTACCCTCTTTTGGAATCAAGTTTAGAGTCAAAAAAAAAAGACAAAGAAAAAAATCCATGTCCCAAGAGTACAAACTGGGGCAATTCTTAGAAAGTTCAAAAAAAAAAGATTTATCAAAGGTCCATGCCCAAAAAAATAGGAGTTGGGGCAACTTGTTTTGAAAACAAAGGAAAAGGAAAGAAAAAAAAAAGAAAAAAGAAAAGAAAGGAAAAAACATCAGAAAGAAAAATGAAAAAAATAGTTAGGTCAGATGTTTGAACTACGTTCGACCTGATTCCTTAAAAAATAAGGATACGTAGGCAGCTTCACGGTTAGGTCCAACCAAATAAGAATTCAGAAAAGAGAAAAAAAATCCAAAAATTCCCTCAATAGCTGAAACTAGGGCAAAGATTTTATTTTATTTTTAAAAGAGTCGATTCCAAAAGATGTAAGTATACAACCCCGTCATCTCTACTCTGTTTTGAGCCTCATGTCGGCTTTTCGTCCAACCCTATCCAAAAACCTTCCAAATAAAGACCTCTCGATATGCCTTCAAGAATGCCAAGAGAAGAATGCAATGAGCAACGGTTGTCACACGACATATAGCATTGTCAAGTTACTCACAAAAAGTGAGAAAAAGAAAAGGAAAAAGAAAAAGAAAAATGAGAGTCTTACTAGTAAAAACCTTCACGGGCACTGTAAGGCGACGGTAAGCAGAGATAAATAAATGAGAGAGACTTATTGGTGAAAACCCCTCGGGCACTACTTGTCGAAAGTGAGTCGTGAAGCTGATGCGAAGAATTGGCATAAACAAGCCCGACTTCAAAGGTCATAAGAATGGTAAAAGGGAAGATTGGATTAGTTTGGTAGATCGGCCATTAAGTCCAAAATGCATGTCATTATCATTAAGGCTAGTTATTGAAAAAGAAAAAAGAAAAAAAAAAGAAGAAAAAAGAATTCTTCCTTCTGTCCTTCCGACAAGGGCATTTCTTGTTAATACTTGTTTCTTTGCATCATTGTGTCCTTCACTCCGAGTTGGTCCTTGTCAAAACAAGCAAGAAAAGATTTCAAAATCTGCTACCAGCTTTTCAATTGCATAAAGCAAATTTGGCCAGCACTAAGTTGTTTCCGTCAATATACCATGAGGATTCATACAAAGGCTTCCCCAAAAAGACTCTTGTCAGCCTACTTGGCGCAAGCAAAGATAGCTGGTGATTCTCTCTGACAGACAAGTTGCTCAAAAGCAGGAAGTCATTCAAGATATCGGAAAATGTCACCTAAGCAAAGATCTCCAATTGGGATAAGGCTGTTTGAGCTGCAAATACAAATGGTACTGGTGTGAAATAATCAGAGTTGGTGCAGAACAAAAGTCTTTTGAGACCGACTCAAGCTGATTGAGCAGAAGCCAAGCTGCCCAAGATTCAAGAAAGACAAGAAGTGAATCCAAATGCAGAAGTTAATGAAAGATGTGAGCTGCTCAAGACAGGGCTGAGGTCATAAGCTCTGCATGTCCCGTCTTGGTTTGAAAAGCTGAAGAAGATTGAACCAACACATGCGGCTAACAAGTATCAAGATTCAGATTAGGGTCCGCATGAAGAATCAACCAAGACTCAAGATCAAGCTTCAGAAAACTCATAGATAGGAATCTTGTAACTCGTAGCTGATAGGCTTAGTTAGTCTTTTTTATTTTTGATTTTGATGTAATAACGGGACCGCGGACCGGAACCTGGGCAGAATGGCACCTTGACTGGCTCTCCACCTCGGCATACTCTATCATCTCACTCACTTCTGAACTACACGTGGCCTGATTCCTTTATAGCCAAGGATATGTAGACAGCTCAGATACCAGGGCTCAGTCACATTCCCTTTTTCCTCTTAGTTTTAGTCTCTCCAAATAAGGGTCGTGTCAAAAAACCTGTCTAGTCGTTCTTTGTCTGAAAACTCTCCGCGTTTTCAGTCAAAGAGGGACAATTGTAGACATGTAATTTTTGACCCTCCCCAAGATTTTATATATTTTAGCATGTAAATATTTAATTTAGGTCTAATATTTTTATTTCAACTAATTTTGACTATTTTACTTTATTTTATTACAAGAAAATAAAAATTACAAAAATATTTTATTTTATGTACCTTTCATAAAGTAAAAAAAATACAAAAATAGTACCTTATTTTTATCTTTATATAATCTTGAAAAATACAAAAAATATATAATAGTTTCATGTTTTAATATAGTTTAGTTTAATTAATTAGAATTTATTTTTGCATCATGTAGTATAGTTATCTTATATTAAAGGAATTTAGCTATGGTTTTGAATAATAATTTTGGAGTCTTCTTAGCCCAAAATTGAGACACAAAAAAGACATGGTCCAACCCAATTACCATTAGCCCATTCTTCCCAACCCATTAGCCCATTTAAGTGCAAGATTTAATCCTAGCCATCTATTTCCTTCTAATCCAATGGCCATCATCCCTTCCCACTTCCATATAAAGTTTTTCAATACCCAATTATAGAAACTCTACCCTAAGTTTTTCAATTCTTAGACCTAGACAACAACAAAAAACGGCAGCAGCTAGACGACAAGAACAAAAAGAAATCTCAAGCAATACCTTTTCGAACAAAACACTAATATTTCTCTTGAAATCATCACTTGAATTTGCTTCAATACCTAACAAATTCCTCAAATTTCTCCTTGATTTCGAACTCATCAGAACAATTACCAACACCTCCACTCCTCTTCGCCTCTTTCCAAAAACGAATTCGCTAGTCAAGATTACCGACGTCGGAGAGTATTCGCTACTGCAGCTTCATTCTTTTGGAAATTTGAGATAAAATACGGCTTCAAAGAAAGGTTTTGTTCATGGCTTTTAAAATTTTAGCTCCTTTTCTGATTTTTGATTGTGAAACCATGGAATCCGATGAAGTTTGAGTGAGGTCGTTTTGGTTTCGGCTTTTCGACACCGATGCGAGTTCCCGTCTGCGGTTTGTCATATTTTTGAATTCAAAGCAGTGAAACAATCAATTTTCGGCTAATGTTAAGGTCCATATCTCCCACTATTGCTCTGTTAAGATATTGTTTGTGAGTATATGATCTTTCTTATTTAGCTTCATGAATATTGCATTCTCTCTGTTAATCGTTAGGTCTCATTAGCCTTTTTGTTAAATTTGTTGCTTACCTGTTTGATGGACGAGAAGGTTGAAAGATATGTGATCCTTGGCCACATAGTGAATGCTTGAATTTTGGAATACAATAATCATGTCTACAAATTAAGATTGGAAAACGGAATTTGTAATAATGCTTTGAGTTGTAAATATTTTTCAATAACCTTATAATGAATCTGGTAGTGATCAAATTCACTTTTCTTCTACAAATATCCAGAAATCATGCTTTGCAATAATGTCAAAATTAGTTTTAGGAAAATCATGATCATCGTAGCTTGCTTTAGGTACGTAGTAAAGTCATCATAACTACGGGTACGGTTCCCGTGGTGTAGTTGTGATACTCAGTTTCAAGTTAGTTTTTCAAATATGAATATCTGTAGTTCACTTAGTTGAATGCTTTTCCTTTAATAATTTGAGGTGTGCCGTACCAAATAAAATCTTGAAATGTGTGGCCCTCACCCTTTTAATTTTAATCCTTAGAAATTGAGGCGTGCCATTTAGTTGAATTTTCCATGGCCCTCGCAAACCTGAAAGTGCGTAGTTGCTTTAGGCGCGCTATTTAAAAAGTTACTTTCCTAAACTCGGGTGTGCATTTATGTGACCCAAATCCAAATCCCAACAACGTTAAATAAAATGTGTCGTGGACCGCGGATGCATTTATGTGACGTGGTTCAAGACGTATTTTAAATGACGTTGCAATCTTCCTTAAAAATGATTAAAAGCGGTTAATTAGTTAAAATTGTATCATAGGCTAAACCATGTATTAAAATCAGTAAATAGGCCAAATATAATAGTTGAGCGACCGTGCTAAAACCACGGAATTCGGGAATGCCTAACACCTTCTCCCGGGTTAACAGAATTCCTTACCCGAATTTCTGGCTCGCGGACTGTAATATAGAGTCAACCTCTTCCTCGACTCGGAATTTGAACCGGCGACTTGGGACACCTTAAATTATCCCAAGTGGCGACTCTGAATTTTTAATAAAATGATCCCGTTTCGATTGTCACTTTAAGATGAAAAAACTCCCTTATACATCCCTTCCCGGGGTGTAGGTAAAAAGGAGGTGTGACAAATATTATATTTTTTCACGGTATTTGATTTTTTGTATTAAAATGAGATATACGGTATATAATCTAAAACATATATTTGGTTTTAAACTGCATACATTCTTACTTTCAAGCGCATAGATAGCCATTATCAGGGATGCTATTTAGAGATCTAGTCAGTACTTATTTTGTCTTGAAATTCTAAACTAAAAATCTTAACTCCGGGACAATTTAGAGCATTTTAAACTGAAAAAGTGATATTCAGGACGCACTGACTAATTCTTAAATAACAGCCCTTTAGTGTGGCTAGCTACTGTCATTCTACTAAAGAAAGGCTTGGGAAGAAGGATAATTTAGTCACTTGGATTGTTTAATCCATGTAGATATAACCCATAAGGAAGAATTTAACCAAATAATAATAATAATAATAATTCATTTACTTTCGACGCGAATTATAAATTTATTTGTAAAAATCTACCAAAATTACAACAAATAATAATAAGATATAAACTCATAACTTTAACAATATAATTGGTTCAATATCAAAAACCTTATAGATTAAACTTATAAAATTTAAATATTGGATCAACCTCCCACTCACATGGAGATGATGTACGCAAATGATCAGGATGACGGGCAGGCGATGGCAAAAAATTGAATAGGTTCGAGATTTTGGCATTTAACTACTAGACATTTTCTAGTGGATTTATGTGGATGAGGTAACTTAATTTGGCCAATACATTGCTTATGAAACGGAAGGATGACAATAAGCTGCTTCACCAAAAAGGATTCAAAGTCAATGTGCACTATCTTTAGGAGTCTTCCGTCAACAAAGGTGTGTCATCTACTTGTAATTACTACCAGTACTATATAACAAGTGGGGTCACTGTGAAATGGCATTAGCTATATTTTCTGCCGCATATAACTCTATGACACGTTTCAACTAGGAAGCTTCCTTGACTAACAACAAATAATATAAGCCACCAATAAATATGTGAGATTTCCAATTGAGATTGCTTCTATCTTTAATGCTTTGAATAACTTATTTTCTTAGTAGTGGGAAAGGAGAGGAAGGGTAGCGGAGTAACGGGTTTAGGATTTGAAATTCAGGTGCATCTCAAATTTCTATATAATAATTACTGTATTCACAATCGAATGTGCTTTAGATTCGGCTAAGAACACGGGAAGGAAAATACCGGTGAAATTTTAATTAATCTTAGTTATAAGGGTTTCTATAACAAAATCAACCTATTAGTCCAGTGTCATGTTTATTTATGATAAATAATTACTCCCTCTGGTCCATAATACATGATTTTGGTTGTTTGCATACAAATTAAAAAATTCACTTTTTAATATTAGTTATCAATGAAATTGATCATATTAACATTTACTAACTATTCACATAAAAACTCCTAACACATACTCCAACATTATTTACTCCAAGGGCAATGTAGGAAAAAATAATTAATTCATTCTTGAAATCTAGAAAAATCATATATTTTGGACCCAGAAAAAAACCAAAAAATCACTTATTGTAGACTGGAGGGAGTAATATATTAGAACCGGTAACTCTGAATTAACGTGTATTAAACTACTAAGCTTCCATGTCAGCTGACTTTTTGGTATACAATTGTGCATGAACCAAGGTATCTAAATGTTAAAAGATGCAATTCCGTGGAACCTGAATATAAATTCTACGAGAAAACAAGGAAAAAGTTGTTGGAGATCAGATCTGTAAAGTGTGTATAATAGAAAGATATACTCCATATATTTAGTTGACTGACCCAAAGTCTACGCCACCAGCGAGAAAAAGATCACACCATGCTTTGCTGTTGAGGATTAGTCTTCTAGCTAATTATTCCACTTAGGACAAACCTCTCTTCTAGATAGAAATAGAAAAATAAGTAAATACTAAGAGTTGCTTTAATGATTGATTAAGATTTAAGAAGACTAACAATGAGCTAATGGAAATTGATTAAAAAATGAACACAGAATTTGAATAGTATTATGATATTACTGTCGATAGTTTATAAGTTAGCAGGGATGAGAGATGCCATTACCAAGCCAACAACATGGTTCATTTTCAACACTCCTTCAATCATTACCCATAGAAACTATCTTCCTTAGAAAAATGTCCAAAACTAAAATAATCCCAGCTCCCCAAATCCTTCTCTGCATTTTCACTTTTGTCCATTTCACCTTCCATGTAAATTCCCAGCCTAGCTCCAATAAAGAAAAAACCATTTTACTTCAACTAAAACAACAATTTTCCACCACTTCTCCCTTCTTCCTCAACCACTGGACTTCATCATCAGACCACTGCACTTGGCCGGAGATCAGCTGCACACATGATAATTCAGTCAGCGCCATTCGTCTCGTTAATCTCAACATTTCCAAACCAATCCCACCATTTATTTGTGACCTCAAAAACCTCACCTTTCTTGATGTTAACTACAACATCATCCCTGGTCCTTTCCCTACTCTTCTTTACAACTGTTCCAATCTTGAATACTTAGACCTTTCTTTTAACTTCATGAACAGCAGCCTTCCTAATGACATCAACCGGCTTTCGCCTAAGCTTCAGTACTTCAACATAACAGCAAACTTCTTTACTGGTGACATTCCTCCAGCAATTGGAGGTCTAAAACAGCTCAAAGAACTTCAGTTTGCTTCAAACGCTTTCCATGGCTCTTTCCCTGCTGAAATTGGCGACTTGACAAATCTTGAATCTCTGAATTTAAATCTCAATAAGTTTGCACCTCAAGAAATACCATCAAGTTTTACCAAGTTGAAGAAACTCAAAAATATCTGGATGAGTGAAATAAATTTGATAGGAGAAATCCCAGAAAGCATTGGCAACATGTTAGCTTTGGAATTTTTGGACTTATCAATAAATGGATTGAGTGGTAGCATCCCTAGCAGTTTGTTTCAGACCAAGAATCTGACCATAGTTTATCTCTATACCAATAGATTGACAGGAGAGATTCCTCAGATTATTGAGTCCTTCAATTTGGAGGTTATTGATTTGTCTGACAACAGCTTAACAGGGAAGATACCAGAAAATTTTGGAGAGCTGACCAAAATGACAGGGTTATCTCTGTTTATGAACCAATTATCAGGGAATTTACCAATAGGCATAGGCAAATTGCCAGTATTGGTAGATGTTAAGCTTTTTGGGAACAGTTTATCTGGTGAAATTCCACCAGATTTTGGTCGGTTTTCGATGCTCAGAGATTTCCAGGTTTTCCAAAATCATTTTACTGGAAAATTACCAGAGGCTCTATGTTATAACAAGGGATTGCTTATGATGCTTGCTTTTAATAACAATCTTACAGGTGAGCTACCAGAATCTCTTGGAAACTGTAATAGTTTGAGGGCCGTTCGAGTTGAAAAAAACAGGCTTACTGGTAAGATTCCTGATGGTTTGTGGACAGCAAAGAATTTGTCAACTTTCTTGTTAAATGATAACTTGTTAATTGGTCAACTTCCAGAAAGAGTGGCATCAAATTTATCTCAGGTTGATATCAGGAATAACCAGTTTTCAGGTGAATTACCAGCTGAAATGGGTACTTGGTACAATTTAAGGGTATTCAGAGCATGCAATAATCTGTTTACTGGTAAAATTCCTGAAGAATTGACTGTTCTTCCAAAGTTAACAGAACTTCTGCTGGATGGTAATAAACTATCCGGGAGTTTTCCGTCGAATATAGTCTCTTGGAATTCTCTTACTACTTTAAAAACCAGCAGAAATCAGATTTCAGGACAAATACCAGCAGCACTTGGCCTTTTGCCAAACCTAATTGACTTGGACTTGTCAAGCAACCTGTTATCAGGTGAAATTCCACCTGAGATAGGTAACTTGAGGCTAGCCTCACTCAACCTTTCTTCCAATCGCCTAACTGGTAGAATCCCCGTTGAGTTAGAGAATGCAGCTTTTGATCGGAGCTTCTTAAGTAACCCTGGTCTTTGTGCAAGTGATCCATCAGTAGGACTTGGCTTTTGCAAGGGGAAAACGGGGAAGTCCGATAAGCTCCCCGTCAAACTTCTTGCTGCTCTTGCAAGTGTAGGTGGAGTAGCAACACTGGTGGCTGCTTTATATAGTTTGTTCGTGTTGAGAAGCTATAGGAAAAGAAAGCAAGAATCGGTTTTGACATGGAAGCTCACCTCATTTCACAAGTTAGACTTCACAGAGGCAGATATTGTACCATATCTTACTGAGAAGAACACAATTGGAAGTGGAGGATCAGGACAAGTCTACCTCGTGCCATTAAACCGTTCACGAAACTGTGTTGCTGTCAAGAAGATTTGGAATAACCAGAAGTTGGATCACAAGCTTGAAAAAGAGTTTCTAGCTGAAGTTCAAATATTAGGCACAGTTCGACACTCCAATATAGTGAAACTATTGTGCTGTATATCCAGTGAAGAGTCAAAGCTTCTTGTCTATGAATACATGGAGAGTAGGAGCTTGGATATATGGCTTCAGCAGAATAAGAGGTTAAGCAATGTTTCTGATTTAGTATTGGAATGGCCTAAGAGGCTGCAAATTGCAATTGGAGCTGCTCGAGGCTTGTGCTACATGCACCACGACTGCTCGCCACCTATTATTCATCGCGATGTGAAATCAAGCAATGTCCTTTTGGATTCTTGTTTCAATGCAAAAATTGCAGATTTTGGCCTCGCCAAAATACTGGCCAAGCCTGGAGATAATACAGTGACAGCAGTGGCTGGCTCTTTTGGATACATCGCTCCAGGTAAAGTAAAACTATCTTACAATATTACAAGTTCCGATATGGTTGGCCTAGAATATGTTTTCATTTCCATATTGCTTTTGCAGAGTATGCACGTACAACTAAGGTGAATGAGAAGATCGATGTATATAGCTTCGGAGTCATCCTTTTGGAACTGGTAACTGGGAAAGAAGCCAATTATGGAGACGAGGACTCGTGCCTTGCAGACTGGGCGTGGCGTCGTATCCAACAAGGATATCCCATAGTCAATGTCTTAGATGAGGCGATAAAGGAGCCACAATACTTGGATGAAATGAGCAATGTGTTTAAGCTCGGGATCTTTTGCACTAGCACATTTCCTTCATCAAGGCCGACCATGAAGCAGGTTCTGCAAATCCTGTTCCAATGTAACAATACGCTGGTATATGGAGAGAAGAAAAATGAAACCGAACGTGATGCTTCACCGCTCCTCAAGAACTCCAGACGGGAGAGGATTGAGGATAATGATGATGTTGGTTTTATATCACTTATATAGGTGGATAGAGAGAGTCAGAGAGAGAGTGATAGGCTTTTAGAATAAGACTCCAAGATAGAACATGTAGCAGTTTAAAGCAGATCTAATATATGAAGTAGTGAAAACTAGATTGTACAAATACAATTTTAGATTTAGAGTTCTGCTACCATGGACTTGTTTTGCTACAGAAACCCCTTTTTTCTGAAATGGTATTTTTCTTTTCCTTCATCAATCAACTGGCGACAACGCATAGCTAACACGAAACAATTTGAAAGGGAGGACAAGGCCATTGTTTTAAGACGCTAATAAGGAAGAAGGAACTACCACATGTCAATAGAATAAATATGAAAAAAAGGAGGAAGGAATTATATAGCTCACTGCTAAGTTCATTAAATCTGCTAGAATCTAACAATAAAGTAGCAAGTAAAAGATTATTCCTATCAATAGTTGCTTTTAAATTTCTACTTTTTAGTCAGAAAAAGGTTTTACACTTTGGAAGAAATAAGATACCTTTAGATGGTGCTTGTCTACCTTCTAAAGGGTGCGCCCATTTTTTGCATTGGACTAAAAGACTTAAAACTCAAACTTCCACTCTTATTTTTCTAATAATTCCTTTCACGCAGCTCCCTCTCACTCTCCACCTTCGGCCTTCCCCTGCGATCTCCACCAGCCTGCCACCTTTTACTGGCCATCCTCAAATTCCACAGCGTTCAGGTAATCTCATCTCGATTCTCTCTCAGCCCCCTCTCCTTCTCTCCCTAAGGTTAGTTTTTTGAAGACTTAAAGATATGATTGATGTCTGTTGTCCTAGTTGATTCAAATTGTTGAAACAGATAGCTAGTGGAATTGTTTAATGGAGTTTTGAACTATAATTCTCAGCTTCTTGGGAGGGCAGAACACTTATCTACATGTGCACACACATCACTCAGTTTGATGCGATAATTTGTCCCACTGAAATTTAGGCCTACTTGCTGAAGTTTGAGTAACCAAAGTCTTATTGAGTATGGCCTGAGCTGAGCTATTTCCACAACTGCTTGTGAGGGATGTGCAAATATGAGGAAGAGACATTTAAACTTTATGGGTTCAGCCTTTAAGGTTTTTACCATTAAACACATTGTATTTTTATAATAATGGATTCCCTATTATTTGTTGCAATTAGTACATTTTTACACGTGAATTTATGTTTCGCATTAAAAATACTGGATTCAGATGAACCCACATCACAACAATCCATCCACCCCTGCATAATACAACTGCAGGTGCCACTGAACCCACGTCACAACAATCCATCTGCCCCTGCATAATACAACTGCAGGTGCCACTGCTACCCATTTTCTAAGGAAGGACAATGCACATTTAATAGAGTAT
This sequence comes from Nicotiana tabacum, assembly GCF_000715075.1. Classification (NCBI taxonomy): domain Eukaryota; kingdom Viridiplantae; phylum Streptophyta; class Magnoliopsida; order Solanales; family Solanaceae; genus Nicotiana; species Nicotiana tabacum. The sequence continues at coordinate 31,361,040 of NC_134080.1, forward strand.
ATGAATACAAAAATATAGTTTTCACTCAATAACTGCAACCAAAATCTCGGTAGGCATAGTGCAATGTAACTAACAGAAATGACACAAAGGTCCAGATAAAGTGTAATACCCTCCCTTTCTGATTGACCAGTTCTGTTTCCAGTTGAAATCACAGCCCCAATGAGCCCTGGTAGAAAACTGATTCTCCTTGGTCGGGTCCAAATTTTTACTGTCGAGATTAACTTCGCTTCCTAAACTTTTATGGATTGCAGTCTCCTTAACACCACCAGAAGCTTGACGATTCGCTTCAAAACCTTCTGTTATCTCTAGCTCCAAATCCTTGTGAACTTCTCAAACGACTGAAACATCCACATCTTTCGCCATTTTTTCCTTTCAATGTGACATCCGGTCATCTAATTGTTTCAATTTTTGCTCCAAATCCTTTACTCTAGCATCTGCTTTCCATTTCCCCCCTTTCAATTCACTATCCTCTTATACACCTCAAATGTCAACCTACACTTATCCTAAGCTTATTTTCCCGGTTCATAAGGATTTGTCGTACACGAGAAAAGTCATTTTCTCGATACGTTGATTTCAAATGAGAAACTCAGGTATAGAGGAAGCTTTTGAAATAGTAGAGAAATTAACAGCAGGCTTCAGCGGTTGATCAGGTGTGCATGGGCTACTACCGGTAAGCGAGGTGATTACAGATTTTGTACCGGAGCTCATTGTAAAACTGTAAAGCCAAAATAAGACGGTTTATTTCACAGAAAATCTAACATGCAGCAAAAATGGAAGTCTAAAAGAGAGAAATTAACAAAGACAGAGAGAGAGAGAGAGAGAGAAGAAATAGAGAAGAGTGTTTACAGTTTCTGAGAGGGAGAGAGTGAGTTGCCGGCGAAGGAAACGACGACGTCTGGAGTTAGTGGAATGACCGGCGTGAACTGTGGATTGGCTTTCGATTTCGAGTTTTCACTTTTCAGGAGAAATAATGTCGCTGAGAAAAAGGAATAGAGAGGTCCAAAGGAGTACTTGGCCAAAAATGTGGGATTCTTAATTAGGAGTACTATTTACAAGCTACCATTAATGCGATTTGTAAGTCGCATCTATTAATGCAATTTATAAGTCGTTCTGCACATGTTCAAGTGCAATTTATCATATGTTTTATCCCATACATATCCCATATCAATCATTATGCAACTTGTAACCAAAAAATAACATAACTGCGTACAAATTCCAAAACGTTTTGAGTTAAAAACAGAACTTATAGTATACTGTTGGAGTTACATGAGGTGCATTTGGGCCTGGCCCAGTTTATTTATGAACTGTTGTAGAGCCTTAGTCTTAGTTAGTTAGTCTTAGTTTTATGGAATTTTTACATTCCTATTCCATATAGAAAACTATATTACCTTCAATGTTTACCCACACCCACGTTTCAAATTCATTATTCCCTCTGCTAAAACCAGAGAAACATATGTAACACCCTTCCATTAACGTCCAATTTCAAGCTTTTTTCTTCTAAAACCAGTCAAAATTGAAGTCAAATCTTCAAAGTTCATACACACATTTACCTTCAATTTCAAATTTTCTCAATGAATAAGAACAAACCTTCAAAGAGACAAGAGAGCAACAATTCCACCATTGACAGCCATTAAAAAGCTTTGAAGCTTTGAATTCAAATTTGGGTTTTCAAAAATCATTATTTGTTTTGATTGGGTGTTGTTGTAGATAATTGGGAATATGTTTTGGAGTTTATATCTCAATTTTGAGGGGTTTTGGTGAAGATTTAGACTTGGTTTTGGTTGAATTTTAGATTGAAACTCAAAGAAGAAGAAGAAAAAAACATGACATACATTATATTGCAGCAATTGTAGAAAAATTGTAGATAAATTGTAGACTGTTTTTTGCAGAAGATTTGTAAAAGTTTTAGTAGTTTTTTATTTGTGTAAACAGAAAACAAAGCATCTACAATCAGAATACAAATAATCTACAATTTATCTACAAAATATCTACAAACTCGGTACATTGAATTTTAATATCCCAATTCCCATTCAATTGTAGCTTAATTGGAATTTTCGACATAATTGCGTTTTTTGCAGAAGATTTGTAGAAGTTTTGGTCATTTTTGATTTGTGAAAACAGAAAACAAAGCATCTACAATCAGAATACAAATAATCTACAATTTATCTACAAAATATCTACAAACAGGGTATATTGAATTTTAATATCCCAATTCCCATTCGATTGTAACTTAATTGGTATTTTCGACATAATTGCATTTTTTGCAGAAGATTTTGTAGAAGTTTTAGTCGTTTTGGATTTGTGAAAACAGAAAACAATGCATTACAATCAGAATACAAATAATCTACAATTCATGTACAAAATATCTACAAATTAGGTATATTGAATTTTAATATCCCAATTCCCATTCGATTGTAGTTTAATTGAGATTTTTGTCATAATTGCATTTTTTCAGAAGATTTGTAGAAGTTTTAGCCATTTTTATTTGTGAAAACAGAAAATAAAGCATCTACAATTAGAATACAAATAATCTACAATTTATCTACAAAATATCTACAAACTGGATACATATTTGGAATCGACATGCTTCCCCTAAAATGTATGTTTCACATTTTTTATACATATTTTCCCCCAAAACAGAACTAAATCATCCACTTTAATACAATTTTTATACAATGTTGTTCAACTTTCATACAATAGGTAAATGAATAAAAGATAAATAAATAAACAACAGTCTACAATTTTTTTACAATTTCTGCAATATGTCTTCTTCTTCTTCGAGTTTCAATATGAAATTCAGTCAAAACCAAGTTTAATCTTCACCAAAACCCCTCAAAATTGAGATATAAACTCCAAACCATATTCCCAATTATTTTCAACAACACCCAATCCAAATAAATAATGATTTTTGAAAACCCAAATTTGAATTAAAAGCTTTCAAGCTTTTTAATGGCTGTCAATGGTGGAATTGCTGCTCTCTTTTCATTTGCTTTGTATTACTGAAATTTGCGATTGAGAAATAGAGAGAGATGTAAAGAGAATTTCTGGAAACAGAGTGTATCGCAAAAATAGAGTATGGAAAATCTTGTTCTCCGTTATGGAAGATCAGAGTGAAGCCGACGATAATTATGGAATGTGCGTGATTTGCGTTGGAGAAGATCTGGAAAATATTTAATTCCCTTTTTTAGCGCGCAAAATAAGGAATTATAAAGCTACAGTGATTTCTTATTTAATGCATTGTATATATTAGGTAAAAATACTATTAGCATGAAGGGTAATAAGCAAACTATGAATTTATTTGGTAATATAGTTTCATATATGGTATATATACGAAAAAGCCTCTAGTTTTATTCATGGGATTTTTACATTCCTATGCCATATAGTAAACTATATTACCCTCCATGCTTAACTTTTAATATAATTACCTTTTATATACCTAATTACCATTTATGTATATTTTAGGAGTTTTAATGGTATTAATTAGTCTCCTAATTTAACTCTACCGTATATTCCCACTCCTCCCAAGTTTCTCTCTCCAAATCCTATCCCCTCACCCACGTATCAAACCACACCCCACGATTTCCTCTTCAATCACCCACTATTTCGTCTTCTAAAATCAGGGAAAATCTGTAACCCCTCCACCATTGACAACCATTAAAAAGCTTTGAAACTTTGAATTCGAATTTAGGTTTTCAAAAGACATTGTTTGTTTGGATTGGATGTTGTTGCAAAGACTTGAGAACTCTCTCTACGTCTCTCTCTATCTCTCAATCCCAAATTTCAGTAATATAAAGCAAAGAAAAAGAGAGCAGCAATTCTACCATTGACAACCATTAAAAAGCTTTGAAGCTTTGAATTCGAATTTGGGTTTTCAAAAATCATTATTTTTTTTGGATTGGGTGTTGTTGCAAATAATTGGGCATATGGGTTGGAGTTTATATCTCAATTTTGAGGGGTTTTGGAGTTTATAGAAAAATTGTATTCTATTATATATATATTTTATTTAACTATTGTAAGAAAGTTGAACAATATTGTTTAAAAAATATATTTAAGTTGTATGATATTGTAGTTGTATATAATTGAGTAGAAATAATGTATGAAAATTGTAGATAAGTTGTATAATATATAATTAGTTGTATGAAATTTGTGTTTACTATGTATAAAAAAATACAAAATATACAAAAGACATATTGTATAAATTTTGTATAAAATTTGTATTTAAGTTGTTTGTTATTGTAGTTGTATTTAACTAGGTAGAAATAATGTGTGAAAGTTGTAGATAAATTGTATAATATATAATTAGTTGTATGAAATTTATTTTTATAATGTATAAATCAGATACAAAATATACAGAAGACATATTGTATAAATTTTGTATAAAAATTATATTTAAGTTGTATGATATTGTAGTTGTATTTAATTGTATATAAATAATGTATAAAAATAAACACGTCGTAATAGCTGTTGGAACTTTGAAGTGAAGTTAGCTATTCTATTCGTATTTGCTAAGTAAATAGTAGTAGAAAATATGATGCAATACGAACCAAGAGAGGGACCATTATTCATTAATGAAAACTCAAATCCACTCAATTTGTCCTCGCGAACTTATGGAGATGTATGCCTAACTCAAAACTACACTAACATTACACATACATAACCATAGTTTCTGTTAACAAAAACCAGTGTCAATAAAGAAGAGTTATTTTCATTTTTAGCAGCTTTAGAAATTCATGTATGAAAAAGGAAAAGAATGTTCTCAAAATTAAGAAAGAAAAAAAGAACGAACAAAGCTAAGGTGAGAAAAACCTCCGAGTAATTTTGTATAAAAAGATAAGGGAAGATCTGGAGAGAAAGGGGAGAGAGGAGAAAAAAAAAGGAAAAGTGTGTAACTAAATCCCTTAATTGAAGGCACTAATAATGGATTGAGAGCCTTTTAAGGTGGAATGTATATATTTTGTAAACAAAACTTGTGTAGGTAGGGTAATTTACTAAACATGAACATTTAGGATAATAAAGTTTCTAATAGTGTATAGGAATGAAAAAATCCCTTAATATTATCCATAACTCTCATGTCTTTTCATGTTTATAACTCCCAAATGCTTAATATGTAATTATATGACACCTTATTCTAGTTCTTTTCTCCCGTTTCTCTTCCTCTTTACATTTCACAAAACCCTAACTACAATCTGTCAATTTCCTTCGATTTTAATGGCTTAACATGGTATCAGAGCCATGAATTCGTTAGTTTCCAACGTCCTCAACCTAGTGATGTTACCCTCGTATGCTATTATCAAGGATTTCGTCTTCGTCAAAGATTTTCGATTTTTCTGATTTTCGTTGGAATTTTTCAGTTTTCGCTGTGATTTTCTTCTCATTTACTGTCGGAACTGTGTTATTGAGTTGGAATCTCTGGCGCTCCAGCAATTTTTGGTTATTTTTTTCACATCTAGGGTTTCGAGCACTTCGATTGGTATTCCGCTTGTAATTTTGTCTGCTGCATTTTTCTCCTATCAAGGCCTTTGCTTCTTCAGGTCGCGAAGAAGTCTGTTATCTTCACTCCTTGCTTAATATCTTGCATTTACTGTGGTGTAGTCATTTCGCCGACATATTATTTGTGCATTTTTTGCTGGATAATTTGGTCTGCTATCATGGTTAATTCTGATTTTGGGGTGACTTCCGCAACTACAAATATTCCTGAGCCCTCTAGTCCACTGTTTCTTCTCCCGTCTGATGCCCCTGGTGTGTCTCTTGTTGCTGTCCCATTTTCGGGCATTGGATTTGGGGGATGGAAGCGTAGTATGATGGTGTCTTTGTCTGCTAGAAACAAAATAGGCTTCATAGATGGGTCTTGTGCTAAGCATGTTGTGAATTCCTCTCAATATCGGCAGTGGGACAGGTATAATAAAATGGTAATATCATGGTTAATCAACTCATTATCCCCCAAATATAGCTGAGAGTGTGCAGTATTCTGAGACAGTTGAAAGTATATGGAAACAATTAAACAATAGATATGAGGTTGTTAATGGAACCAAAGTTTTTGAAATAAAGAGAGAGCTTTCTTCTACCTATCAGGGTTCTCTTGACATAGCTTCATATTTCAATAAAATTAAGAAACTATGGGATGAATTGGGGGCTATGCGCAGCAGTCATGCAAATTCCTGCAATTGTCTTGCTAAAGAGGGTCTTCAAAGGGAAAAAGAAGAAGATAAAGTACATCAATTCCTTATAGGTCTAAATGAGGTATATGTAGGGGTTAGAAACAATATATTGATGACGCAACCACTACCATCCCTTTATAATGTGTATAATATCCTATTACAAGATGAGAAATAGAGACAAGTTGTCCCTATCACTCAGTTCAACTCAGAATTAGCCTCTTTTAATGCAAATTCCAACAAAATTCTTCCTCAATTTCCATCTCAAAAATATTATGCACGGAGGGTAAATTTTGATCAGAACATCCAGTAAACCAATTTTGATCAGAATAAGGCCTCTTTGTCCTGCAAATACTACAAAAAGCCTGGTCATACTATTGAAAAATATTATAAACCCTATGGCTTTCCTCCAAACTTCAAGTTCACAAAGGGTAAAAGGTTTGGTACTGCTGCAAGTGTTGAAGGCTAGCCTTCTGGAACCTCCGATTCTGCTTCACTGTGTTCCTCATCTAGCCATGAGTCTTTAGTTCCTGGTCTCACCAAAGAACAGTACTCTCAGCTGCTTAATTTGCTTCAGCATTCTACACTAGGTGAATCCAATTCTCAGCCTGTCCTAATGGGTTCTGCCAACTTTGCTGGTAATACTTCTTCTTTTCCTTTGTGTCTAAATGGTAGTTCTACTATGCACATTTTAACTAGTGTAGATAGAAGGGTATGGATAGTGGATTCTGGAGCAACTGATCATATGACCTCTAATAAAAACCTACTTTTTAACATAAAACCTCTTCCGGTACCTTACTTAGTCTCCTTACCTAATGGTTATAAGGTTAAGGTTACATGTACAGGTTCTCTTACTTTGTTACCATCTTTCACTCTACACTGTGTTGTACATTCCTACTTTTCATTACAATTTCATTTCAGTCAGTAAGTTGATTGGACAATTCAATTGTTATGTCCTATTCGCTTCTTTTTCATGTATACTTTTACAGGCCCATTCTATGAAGAAGCTTCTGGAACTTGGTAGAATGGACCAAGGATTATACAAATTCTATCTTCCTGTTTCTGTACTTTCTAATTTTGTTGTTTCTGAAAACTCTGTTTCTGCTTTCAATAATGTGGTACAAGGTGCTGAACCTTTATTGAATGCAAATATACATGTGAATTCTAATTTTGTTGCCCCTTCTATCTCTTGTACCGCTCAACATGCAATGAATAAGAATGATATTCTTTGGCATCACAGATTGGGGCATGTCCCTTTTGTGCAGATGAAACATATTTCTTTTATTTCTCATGATTTGTCATCTAAACAATCTTTTATATGTCATGTTTGTCCTTTAGCTAGACAACCTAGATTACCTTTCCAAGATAGCTCTTATCTTTCCACATCACTTTTTTAACTTATCCATGGTGACACTTGGGGACTTTATCATACCCAAATATATTCTGGAGCAAAGTATTTTTTAATAATAGTCGATGATTACAGCAGGGCAACCTGGATCCATTTAATGCATTCTAAAAGTTATGCTTTCACTCTACTTAAAGCATTTATTGTCATGGTAAAGACTTAATTTAAACTCTCTGTCCAGAAGGTTAGAAGTGACAATGCTTTAGAGCTTGGGTCTTCTAACTCAGCCATTCAATTCTTTTCTGATAATGGCATCATCCACCAAACTACTTGTCCTTACACATCACAACAAAATGGTGTGGTTGAAAGAAAACATAAACACTTACTTGAAACTTCAAGAGCTTTACTGTTTCAATCCAAACTCCCTGTCAAGTTTTGGGGAGATTGTGTTTTAACAACAACTTACCTTATAAATAGATTTCCTTCTTCAGTCTTATCTCACAAAACTCTTTTTGAATTATTGTATGGAGTTGCTCCTTCTTATTCCCACTTGAAATCTTTTGGTTGCCTTTGCTATGCTACAGTCCCTAAGTGTCAGAGGGATAAGTTTCAACCTAGAGCTTTTCCTTGTGTTTTCATTGGGTATCCATTTGCTAAAAAAGGTTACAAATTATACAATTTACAAACTAAGTCTGTTCTGTTCTCCAGAGATGTTGTATTTCATGAATCTATATTTCCTTATGCTATTTCTTCTTCTTCCCCTATCTCTTCTACATTCTATGATGCTCCTATTGTGCCTCATATTGTTTCACCATAAAATGTTCCTTTACGTTCTCTTGTTACTTTACACACTTCTGCTAGTCCGCTACCTACTCCTGCTACACCTTCTGATATCCCTTCCCCTCCTGATAATATGGCTGCTCCTACTACATCTTCTAATATCTTTTCCTCCACTGATGACATGGATTCATCTGTTCCTGAGATTAGAATGAGCTCTAGAACCCATCAACTTCCTTCTCATTTGAAGGACTACATTGTTCAGCTTCCTCATTCTGTTTCTTGCTCCACCACTGCCTCTCTTTCAGCCTCACAGTCTGCTGTAGTAGATCCTTATTCATATACTCAAGTTGCTGCCATACCAGCTTGGCAAGAGGCCATGAGTAAAGAGTTTGAGGCTCTAGAGGCAAATCAGACTTGGACAATAATTGCCCCCAGAAAAGAGGCCAATAGGGTGTACAAAATCAAATATAAGATTGATGAGAGTGTTGAAAGGTATAAAACAAGATTAGTGGTCAGAGGTGATACCCAGGTAGATGGTGCTGACTTTACCGAGACTTTTTCTCTTGTAGTTAAGATGTGTACCATTAGATGTTTGGTTGTTGTTGCTGTTAAAAAATAATGGCCCTTATTTCAGTTAGATGTTAATAATGTCTTTTTTGCATGGGGATTTAGATGAGGAGGTGTATATGAAGCTCCCTCTCGGTCTTTCTGTTAGTTCATCTTTTGGGACTGCTCCCTTGGTTTACAAGTTACAAAAGTCCCTTTATGGGCTACGACAAGCCTCTAGACAGTGGTATGCTAAGTTGTCGAAGTTCTTTGTTCTAGGGGATACAACCACTCACTAAATGACTGTTCTTTATTTGTTAAGAAGTCTGAATTTTCCACAATTTTCCTTGCTGTTTACCTAGATGATATTATTTTGACTGGGGATGACTTGTCTGAAGTTTCTGCCCTCAAAGATTTTCTCCATGCCCAGTTTAAGATCAAAGATTTGGGGTTGCTGCATTACTTTCTGGGTATTGAAGTATGTTATCACACATCAGGTGTTCTTTTGCATCAAAGGAAGTTTGTTTCTGATTTGCTTAATGAGTATAACTGTAGTGAAGTGTCTCTGGTCTGTAGTCCTCTCGAACTTCATCATAAGTTGCATTCTGATGTTGGGGATCTACTTCCTCGACCTGACACCTATAGGAGTTTAATTGGAAAGTTAAACTTTTTGACTCATACCAGGCCAAATCATTATTTTGCTGTCCAACATTTAAGTCAATTTTTGAAGACACCTAGAGTTTCACATATGGGTGCTGCCTTGCATGTCTTGCGATATTTAAAAGGGCAGTTCTGATTTTGGAGTTTTTCTGAATAATTCTCCAGACTTCTCCTTAATTGCTAGTTGTGACAGTGACTGGGTTGCTTGTCCTGAGTCTAAACGATCTGTTACTGGTTTTTGCATCCAAATGGGTGATAGTCTTCTCAGTTAGAAGTCTAAAAAATAGCCTATTGTTACTTTGTCCTCAACTGAGGCAGAATACCGCGGGGTGAGCAAAGTGGTGGCTGAATTGGCTTGGTTAGTCAGGCTTTTGGCTGACTTAGGTGTTTCAGCTGCTGACCTAGTGTTACGACCCTAAAATAGACCCGGTCGTGATGGCGCCTATCGTAAAACTAGGCTAGCTGACACAACTTCCGAATTAACCATTTATCAATAAAAATCATTTTTTAATCCTTTAATTAATCAAATATCTCAAAATGTAAGTCTAAATAAATAGTGCGGAATAAATACACAAGCCCGACATCGGGGTATCACAAGTCACAAGAATCTACTAAGGTTTGAATACAACGAAGAGCCTAAAAATGTACTAAATACAATCTAAGGAAGATAAGAGGGAGAAAAGCAGTGTTGCGAACATCGGGCAGGCACCTTGCTAACTCCGATGACTCTGCCACTAAGCAATCAACACCCTCTACCTGGTTCAGAAATACCTAAATCTACACATAAGGTGCATGGAGTAATGTGAGTATGCCAACTCAGTAAGTAATAAAAGTAAATGAAAGCTGAGCGGTAAGAAATCACGTAAATCACGTGTCACGACCCGGGTTCGCCCTCCATGAACCATCGTGACGCCACCTAGTCCCTACGACTAAGTAAGCTTAATAATGCAAAAAATAAACCAATTTGCGGAAGAAAATAAATAAAAACCAAAATAGTGAATAAAACAGTGTTTAATAGTGCAGCTCGACATACACAATATCAACTCTCAAAACTAATACTTTTCCCAAAACCCGGAAGCTCATGAAATCACAAGCTAAGGATACTACATAGTGCTCTAACTCCAGAATGTCTAAAACAAAGTAAATAGAGAAGGGCTGTAACTACAAGAGAGAGTGGAGAGAGACTCCTCGGTCTGCGGATGCGGAAGATATACCTCGAAGTCTCTGAAGGGTCGCCTCGCCTCAAGGATGATAAGTCTGAGTCGAAGTACCTGGATCTGCACATGAAAAATATGCACAGAAAGGGCATGAGTACACCACAACGGTACTCAGTAAGTGCCAAGCCTAACCTCGGTCGGGTAGTGACGAGGAAGGTCAGGGCCCTACTGAGGTTAAATAAATATAAAGTTTGACAGTGTAGAACAGAACAATATAAATAGGTACAGTAGTAAAAGTAACACATGATATAAAGGACAACAATAACTATTATAGAGGCAAAGTAAATACAGAAAGAAATATGGCTCAGCACCAAATCATAACAATCGAGGATCTCCTAGGATACCGTCTTGTAGTCCCAAATATACATATCCAATAGATCTCCCGGGATACCGTCCCGTAGTCCACTCATAGTATGCGGGGATCTATCGGAATCTCGTTACGTAGTCCCAAATCTAAATACCCAGTACTAGGGGAATCTACCGGGTGCAGTCTCGTAGTTCCACATAACTGTGCATGAGGATCTACCGGAATCCCACATCCGTAGTCCCAATGTAAATACACAGCAGCAACATGACAATATTCAGAAATGTCAAATTTCATATTAAGGCAAATAAGTAATTCTAGCCTAGCATGTTGCACAGAATTCAGGTAAAGCCGTTTGAGCAAATAAAGCAATTAAATCACTTAGACATGCTTTCCTAGGCTAACAACATGCTTAATAGTACAAGTAATAAAACAGGAAAGGAAACATACTAGTAATTACTTAATGAAAACCGGATTTCCAACAATTAGCACAAGTACGCACTCGTCACCTCGCGTACAAGGCATTCAATTATCAATAATACCAAATCCTAAGGGGAAGGTCCCCCACACAAGGTTAGACAAGCTACTTACCTTGAACCAGCTCAAATCAATCCGAAAGCACGCTCTTGCCACGAGTACTAGACTCCAAATGACCCAAATCTATTCAATTCAATTTCGTAATGTAAATAACACTTCAAGTAAATGATTCTACAAAGAAATTCTAAGCTAATATGCGAAATTAGGTAAAATGACCAAAACGCCCCTCAGGCCCACGTCTCGGAATCAGGTAAAATTTACATTTCCAGAATCATCACACTCTCACCAGTTCAGTCATACCAAAAGCACCAAAATCGAACCTCAATTGATCCCTCAAATCATCACTCAAAGGCCTCTAATTAGTCAAGCTATAACCCCCAAATTACCACTAATTTTCCTTAATTTTTCATGCTTATAATGATAAAAATCACTCCAATAACGAGTTTAGGGACCAAAGACCTTACCCCAATGAATTCCTCCGAAAATCTCTCTTGAAAATGCTTCCCAAGGCTTCTTCCCGTTTGAAAAATGGTGAAAATAGCTCAAATTCGCGAAGGCAAGTATTTATATGTTTCTGCCCTAGGACCGCATCTGCGGTGCGGTCCCTCTTCTGTGAGGACATGGTCGCATCTACGACATTTCACTTAAAGCCCAGCCTCCGCACCTGTGGTTAACCTTACGCAGATGCGGGGCCGCTTCTGCGGTGAAGCTCCCGCATCTGTGGTCCCTGCTGGCTTCTCCCTTTTCCGCTTCTACGATGGCGATGCCGCTTCTGCGGCTATGCACCTGCGGGACCCAACCGCAGGTGTGGTTATGACAGAAAACTAGCAGCTTCAAACAAATTCCAAATTCTTCCGACAACCTTCCAAAACCATCCTGAGGCCCCCGGGACCTCAACCAAAGGCATCAACAAGTCTAATACCACTGCCCAAACTTATACCAATCCTTAAAACACCTAAAACAACATCGAAATGACGAATCAACCACGAATTCAAGCCTAAGAATTCCAAAACTCTAAAAATATGCCTTCAATCAAAAAGTCTATCAAACCTCGTCCGAATGACTTGACATTTTGCACACGCATCACATTAAACACTACGGAGCTTCTCCAACTTCCGGAATTCCATTCCGACCCTCGAATCAAAATCTCACTATCGAACCGGAAACTTCAAAATTCGCTTTCGGCATTTCAAGCCTAAATTAGCTACGGACCTCTAAAACACAATCTAAACACGTCCCTAAGCCCGAAATCACCCAACGGAGCTAACGAAACCATCAGAATTCCATTCTGAGGCCGACTTCACACTATCACACCTCCTTTTTTACTTACCTACACCCCCGGAAGGGCGTAAAGGAGTTTTTCCAATTAAAGGACAATCGGAATGGGATTTAATTATTAATTATTTAGAGTCGCCACTTGGGAGATTAATGGTGTCCCAAGTCACCGGTTTAATCCCGAACCGAGGAAAAATATGACTCTGTTACAGTCCGCGAACCAGAAATCCGGGTAAGGAATTCTGTTAACTCGGGAGAAGGTGTTAGGCATTCCCGGATTCCGTGGTTCTAGCACGGTCGCTTAACTGTTGTATTTGATTTTATCTGATTTTAATACATGTTAACTTATGTGCTTTTTATTTGTAAACCGCTTCTATTGTTATTTATTTTAGCAGAATTGCGACGTTGTGAAAACGTATTTCAAGCTACGTCGCAATCAATGCACCCGTAGTTATCAACACGTTTCGACTTCGCCGAGATTTGGATTTGAGTCGCATCAATGCGCACCCGAATTTTAAGAGGGTTATTTAATTAAATCGTACCTAAAGATACTAACATAGAGTTACTTTGGGGAAAACCCGTGAAGTTCGCTAAACGGCCATCCCAATTCTAATCATGTCGATAATTACTTACTAAGGGCCCCGCATTTATTACTTTTTTGTGTGGTGAGGCTCGTCTTAATTTGTAAAGCTCTTTTCTATCATTAATTATTTTTTATAAGAATTACGATGTCGCGAAAACATGTTTCGAACCACGTCGCAATCAATGCACCCGCGGTTGTTGACACATCTTGGCTTCATCGGGATTTGGATTTGGGTCGCATCAATGCGCACCCGAGTTTAAGAAGGTAACTTTATTAAGAGCGTGCTTAAAGATTCTAACGTATTGTTATTTTGGGAAAGGCGGTGAAATTCGCTAAACACCATTTCCTAGCCTACACAATAGAATAATTGTGTCATTAACTACTTGGCGATTCTAATTGATTAAGCCTACAATTTGTTGAATTTGAAGTTGAAAATCTGGACAAAAATACCAAACGAATGGGCCCTAAGCTCACAAAGCCCCACCAGGCCAAAGCTGCGGACACAGCCCCTTAAAGCGTATCGGCGTTAGGCAAAAACAGGCCCAAAACTGGGCTTGCATTCGCACAGCCCAGGGATTGAATCCTTGGGTCTTATTTCAATTTCTCGTCTAGCCACAATCTGGGCCGACTGCAAATTAGCCAAGCCCAAAATTGGCCCAGCATGAAGCTGTTCCCAATTTATCTTAGACCCAAAGTTAAGACAACCAAGCGTGTTGAACTCTAAATTAATTGCAACTTTTGCAGATTTGATTTCAGCATACCGTGAAACTTAAGCAAACAGAAAATGATAATGGTATAAACATGAAATGCTTAATTTCAACGATCTCCACCCCGGACTATACACAAGAATCTGAATACCCAAATGTCCAATTAAACAGTTCTAAACCATGTAACATTCAACATGTAATCTACCCTAATGAACAAGTTTAATTATACACATTCTGCCAATTACATAACAGGTGAGTACACTACTACTATTATCAAAGACACATGCTACTTTCAATTGAATAACAAGCCTTGGAACACTTCATTTCAACTTCAACATACATCATTGAGATTAAGGGAAATGTACCTGGAAATTGGAATATGAAATAGAGAAAAGGTGAGGATTCAAGTATTTTGAACAACAGCAGCAACAACCCAGCAATGTGATACCACAGAAACACAGACAGATTACTTCGAAAATCATAAATGCAAGCCAATTTCCACAGATCAGTCTAACATACCCCTGTCCCTCACAGCTGAAACCCAACACTAATAATGAAACTCTGAAACTGTTTCAGATTTCCATATTTGATGTTTTATTTTTTGAATAACTTAGAATTGAAATGCCAACTAAAATAAAGAAGGAATGAATGCTCACATTAAAGCTTAAGGCTCAAGGCAGAAAATCTGAGAGCCCCCCTTTCCCAAGGCATCTAATGCCCTTTTATAGGAAAACCCCAAAGAATAAACTAAGTTCTGATTTTTCTAACTAGTCCCTCCTTACTTTCACTTTGGTCCCTCTATTCTTATCTTGCTAAACAAGTAACTGCAGTGTACTTATTAAAATTTACACTTGAAACCCATTCTAGAAGGTCCTAAAGCATTCCTCTACCCATACAATACCCATACTGCCCTTCCCTATACCTTGATATTACTATTCCTATCAGAACTACCCTTTTCCATACCCAGATTACCCTTGAAAGCCTCTCAGAATCACTGATCCTACCCTTATCCTTAATAACTAAACCCCATACCTTAACCCAGTCTGAAATTAAGCTAAAATCAATCAACTAACAATCATAAACCAACTAAAGTTAAACACCTAACAATCAGAAACCAACTAACCAGACTGACTGACCCCATCATGTTCAATTAACCAACTCAAATAAGCTAAACGAAAGCAAACTGTGCTTATGATACCATGATTACATTAAAAGAACTTAAACTAATTATGAAATTATAATCAAGAAATTATATTCATTCAATCAACTAACAAACTCAGCATCAACAATAATTAACAGAAACTGAACTAACACAGTTAAACCAAAGAATAAACAGGAAGATAATGAACAACGACTGCAAATAATACTTTAATCATGCGAGTAAAAGAAACAGTAAAAGAAGAAAAGAAGAACTCACAAAGGAAAAAATGGCTCCGGCCAGTCATGAACATACGAACCCTTTTAGATTTTTGACGCGTAACATCCCTAACCATGTGTTCTTACACGAGAACACATGGTTAAGGGTGCTACGGTTCGCAATCAGAAGGGTTTGACTTTAGGGTTTGGACCGTGATTCCTAGATCTAATATTTGGGTCGTTTCAGGGTGATTTGGAAGGAAACAACCACATATTGGTGTTGAGGAAGGGCTGGGGGTTGTAGGGTGTGAATTTGGGCCGAGTTGGACAAACTATCAACTGGCCGGAAAACTTCAAATCAAGATTCGAAAAGTTTCGGCCCTATTCGAGGCAAACCACCGAGTGTAGTAGCAAGAGGAGGGTGAGGGGAACCCATGGTGTTAATTTCAGGGTGAACGGTGTAGGTCACGTTCACCGCCGGCAAGGGTTTTTAAGGCGGCGCGGATTAGGGTTAGGGAAGAAGGGGTGGGGTGAGGAAGACGATGTAAATGGGGGTAGGGGGTCTGGTTTGGACATTTATATACTGGGAACCTCGTTAGTTCCGGACCGTTGGATTGATGAGATCCAACGGTCCTGATCCAAAGGCCTTGAAACGACACCGCTTCATTTAACAGGGGGGCGGACCGGGTTGAGGGTTTGGGATGGACTGGTTGCAACGGGTTAAGGTGTTTGGGCCTGAAATATTTCTTTGATTTGGCCCAAACTTGGCCAGCCCCTTGCTTCTCACTTTAATTTCCTTTCTTGTTTTTTTTTATTTCATTTTATCTAATTATTTTCCATTTTGCAATTTTGTAATTATTTTCTGATTTTATAGAATTGCAACAATTAAAGTAAAGTCCTAATATACTTCAAAAACTAAAACTGACTAATGCCTAGAATTGTTAAAAAACTATTTCACGACAAATTCATAATAAAAATCATTAAAATGCGAAAGTGAACTAATTTTTGTGATTTTCATGTTTTATTTTAAAACAAATTAACCCTTAATTGATACTAAAACCTAAATGCAAAAATGCATATTTTCGTACTTCATAGAATTTAAAATGCGCAAATAGAATGCCACAATTATCGGAAAATGACACAAAAATGCACAAAAATTGTAAAGAAAATAAAGAAAAATTATTTTGTTTGGAATTTTGGGAATAATCATATTTAGGGCAAAAATCACATGCTCACAGCTGCCCCTCTTTGCTTGAAAACATGATATATTTTCGGGCAAAGATAAGTGAGCAAATACGAGCGATTTTTGCCTGTTCGAAAATTCCGTGTGAAGCATTTTGAAAAGCTTGACCGCATCCTGCTTCGGAGGTTGCCTACATATCCTGGGCTAAACAGGAATCAGGTCAGTGTAGTTCAGGAGTGTCTGGTAGCTGGGACTACCAGGAACTGTGACTGCACTGTGCTTGTTGCTGTTGCTGCTGCTGACCTCCCTTATTACATCACGTCAAAGATAAAGAAGCTAAACTAAACATGCTTTATAAATTATAAAAATCCTATCTAAATTCTTCAGACTTGCTCTTGTACTTCCTTGTTGCCTTGTTGTCTTGTGTTGCCTCGCTAAAAATTCCCTGTTGCTATTTCGATTGGTTAACTGAGATGTTCTTCTCTCTCTCCAAACTGCTGAACCTGAGTAATCCTGAACTCTAATGTACTCCTCTGTTATCCAGGCGGGTTCCTGACTGTCGACCTTAAAATTGAAACTACTCCTCTATTATCCAGGCGGGCTCCTGACTTCCGAACTTAAAATTGAAACTACTCCTCTCTTATCCAGGCGGCTCCTGACCACTGAAATTCAAAATACGTGTCTCCGTTCTCCAGGCGGACTCCTGACTTCCCAAAACTTGAACTGTATGCCTCTGCTCTCCAGGTGGACTCCTGACTGCTAAATTTAAACTGTATGTCTCCATTCTTCAAGCGGACTCCTGATTGCTAAAGTTAAATCTGTATGTCTCCGTTCTTCAGGCGGACTCCTGATTGCTAAATTTCAAAAATACATGTCTCTGTTCTCCAGGTGGACTCCTGATTGCTAAAATTAAATTGTATGTCTCTGTTTTTCAGGCGGACATCCTGACTTCGAACTTGAAAAGTATGTCTCTGTTCTCCAGGCGGACTCCTGATTGCCAAAAATTAAAAGGTTTGTCTCTGTTTTCCAGGCGGACTCCTGATTACCAAACTTGAAAAGTACGTCTCTGTTCTCCAGGCGGACTCCTGACTCCTAAAATTAACAGAATGCATGTCCCTGTTCTCCAGGCGGACTCCTGACTGCTAAAAATTAAAAAAAATGCATGTCTCTGTTTTCCAGGCGGACTCCGGATTGCTAAAATTAAAAAATGCATGTCTCTGTTTTCCAGGCGGACTCCTGACTTTCGGGTATCTGACCTACATCCTATTATCCAGGAAGGTCCTGACAACTTACACTTGTTTTAATCATGCCAACTTTGTGATCCAATTCGATTCCCCTTATGCACTTCAAGATTATCTTGTGTTCAATCAAACCGCACTTTGCCATTCCCTTTTCAATGACTAACTTTCTGCCCCTGTTACAATCAAAGAAAATTTCGTTAGTTCAAAATGGTGGTTAGTTGATGGCATTTTGCTGAAAAACCCTTCCCCTGCAATGCTTTGTGTTGACTGACTTCCACATGCTGTTTCTGAACCGCTTGACTTTCTGACCAACTTTTAAATTTCCCGTCATCCAGCGACCTGAGTGTTTTACACCCCTTATGCTGTTGTTTTCCCAATCATTTCCCCGATAAGACATCCGTTAATTCCCCGATTTCTGACCACCTGAATGCTTTTATACCCATACTGTTGTCTCATCTTTCCGACCCTTTTTGCTTGAACCTTCACATTTCCCATAACATTTCCCAAATATTCTGCCAATGCAACTTCCGGCGCCTTCCCCTATTCCATTTACATCATGTTGTTTTTGGCATGCTCCGACCACGTTGTGCCTTACAATTCCGGGAGATGGTAGTGAGCTTTGAAGTCCCTTCTGCCCGCTTTGGCCAAAACTAGTACTGGAGTATCTCTGCTAAATGAAGACCCTTAACAGAAAATGAAATGCAACGATTTTTGGAATTAAGGATAAGAAGAAACCAAAACCGGATGACTGTTTTTAGGAAGAGAAGGAAAAGAAACTTATCTGAGTGAGACAGCTGGTACCCATGGTCATGACATGCATTTTGGATTAATCGGCCCAATCTGTCCAAATAACCAACTTTCAATTGCCATACTTTGTTGCCCAGAACTTCCATCAATTGTTTAAATTACCCAGACCTTTCCTAGTTTTCCTTCGGTACCTCGAAACATTCTTCCACCCACAAACCTTTTGCCTTTTAACTATCTTCCAACTCACTTTCGCCTCAAGGTGCCCGCGAGGGTTTTCTCCCATAAGACTCTCTCGTTTGTTTTTCTCTCAGCTCCCGTCGCCTTACGGTGCCCGTGAGGGTTTTTACCGATAAGACTCTCTCATTTTGCTTTCGTTCTTTCTTATTTGAACCAGAGTGTTGCCACTGATACAAATTACCACTATCTGTTCGACCCGACATTTCTTAGAGATTGATCAAAAGGTCTTTCTTTGGACCGTAATGTGGGCTTTTGGATGGGGTTATAAAAGGCTCAAAACAATTCTAATGGGTTCAAATTACAACTTTCGGAATCCAACTTTCATAGCAATCACAATTTCTGCCCCAGTTTCTTGCTTGGGGATTTTAGGATTTTTATTTGATATGACTGAACCTCGGAGTAAGGCTGCCTACATACCCTTTCGGGATCAAGTCAAACGTAGTTCACTGTATTTAACTTGGTCGTTGTGATTTTCTTTCTTTCCTTTTCTTTCGCTTTCTTTCTTTCTTTTCCTTTTCTTCTTTTCTTATTTTTTCTTCTTTCTTTTTTTCTTCTTCTTCTTCTTTGTTTTTTTTATTATATATTTTTTCTTTTCCTTCTTTTCTCTCCTTTCTTTTCTTTTCTTTATTTTCCGTTTGTTTTTCTCTTCTTTCCTTTGTGTTTGGCACCTGTGTTCTCTGATAGTGCCGCTGATTCCGAAAGAGGGGTATAAAAAAAATAAGTAAGGTTCGAAGGGGGATAACAAGGGATAAGAGTGTTTGGATAGCAGGACAAAATGCCTTCATCATTTCAATCTTTAAGATATGCCAAATACAGACAGACACATTCGGAAAAATAAAGAAATCATACATAATATCTTTTGACCGCGTCGGAATTGATGGCCATTTCTACACATTTTCCTTCCACATCGGTCAAATACAATGCTCCGTTAGACAACACTCTGGTTACTACAAATGGTCCCTGCCAGTTTAGGGCGAATTTTCCTTTTGCCTCAGCCCAATGAGGCAAGATCCGCCTCAGTACTAATTGCCCGACTTCAAATTTCCTTGGACGTACCTTCTTGTTGTATGCTCTCGCCATTCTTCGCTAGTACAGTTGGCCATGACATACTGATGTCACTCGGTACCTGTCACACCTCCTTTTTCCGCACCCGATGGGGGGGCAAGGGAGTTTTTTCCAATTAAAGGAAAATCGAAACGGGATTGGTTTAATTATTTCAGAGTCGCCACTTGGGAGATTTAGGGTGTCCCAAGTCACCAATTTTAATCCCGAATCGAGGAAAAGAATGACTCTATATTACAGTCTGCGTACCAGAAATCTAGATAAGGAATTCTGTTAACCCGGGAGAAGGTGTTAGGCATTCCCGAGTTCCGTGGTTCTAGCACGGTCACTCAACTGTTATATTTGGCTTGATTATCTGATTTTAAATACAATATGAACTTATGTGAAAATTTTATCTTTTAACCGCTTTATTATTATTGTTTTTTACAAGAATGTGAACATCGCTTAAAACACGTCTTTGGACTGCGTCACATGAAATGCACCCACAATCCGGAACGCATTTTATTTGATGTTTTGAGATTTGGATTTGGGTCGCATGAAATGCACACCCGAGTTTAAGAAACTAAATTATTAAACGCGCGCCTAAAGAGACTATCGCGTTATTATTTTGCGGAGGCCGTGAAATTCGCTAAACGACCCTCCCGAATTCTAAGTAATTTTAAACAAGTATTTACTGAGGGCCCCGCAATTTGTATTTTTATTTGGCGAGGCTCATCTCATTTTTTAAAAGGATATCCTATAGCAACTACGTTTCTTGTCGTGTTTGTCTCTATCAATCGAAAGCAGTAGATAGTCCTAATTAATTAATGCTTGCAAGTTATTTATAACAGAGTTCGGAAATGCTTAAAATCAGGAACAAGGCTGCGTGCACAGTCAGTCGAATAAATAATCATGGGCCCAAATTCGACCCATGCGTGATGGGCCAAACCTGGGCCACTGCTTGCTCGAAGCAGGCCTGCTTGGCCTGTTTTGACCTGAACTCGACCTTCACGGGGTTTGTATTACAAATTCCCTGTTCTTTGTCTTAACAGGTGGTTTATTAGTTATATGAGACCATTAATCAGAAAAGGAAGAATTTAACCCCTTGTGTACAGTTTTCGTGTTTGGCATATGTTACAGTATATACGGCAAAGTAAACTAAATCTGAGATGCAACCTAGTTCATTGAGACCACTTTTATCTAACAGCTTATATATACAGTTATCATTCGATACCCTACATTGACATCAACTAGGCTTGTAAGCTAAATTCAGTATCCCAAAATATGAGCTATTAGACATTACATGACATTCGACACAGTAGTACATATGTATAAACAACATCTGCAGATCTTCTCTTTTATACTCATTGCTCAAACTTTAGAGTTACATTGGTAGTGTAATTGTGCACCTGGTATAGAGGACAAAGAAGATAGGAGTGATCAGCTGGGCAGTATGCAGTAAACACAGCAACAACAGATACACAGCAACAGCACAACAACAAACCAACAACCAAAATTGTTTTCCACAGCCCACAGACAACCAACAATATTTCCCAGAACAGAAGAACTAACAGATAGTCGAGTAATCCCAGGAAAGAGTAGAGAAACCACAGTACTAACAGAGTGTTTAATGCAGCAACACCAACAGTTCAACAACCATAAACAGCTCAGTCAATGCAAGCAACAGAACTTGGCCAAGACAGCTTGACCAAAATGCACTCTTATACAACTTTCAGACAGTGGTTGGTTGCAATGTTTACTGGAAGCTACCTTATGTTTTTCAGTTTTTCTTTTGACTCACTAGACCTCTCTTCAGATTAAAACTCTAGCCTTAAGACTAAAAATTTTCCACTTTGTTTTCTCTTTTTCTGAAGACTAAAAGTCCAGCCCTGTTTAAGTTCTCGAATGGCCTATTTATAAGCCAAATGACCAAGTGCAGCTAAGCTGCCTTTTTCCTACAACTTGCAGTCTGCCCATACCCTTTAAACCCATGCCTAAGCATCTTTGGTGCCAGCCCCTTTGTTCCCCACGCCTGGTCTTTGTTTAATCAAGAGTTATGGGCTCATTTTATTTATTCATTTTAAGCCCCATACTCTTATGTCTTGCTCCCAATTGGTATTAGTTTAATCCTAAATTAGTACCCTACTTGTCAGCTCATTTAAACTAATCTTTCTGTCCATTTTAACACCCCAGAATACCCCTGCTTAACCTTGATTATTACTGCCCTGCCTATTGCAGCATCAGGGCAGTTTTGAACTGATGAAAGTTCAAATTCAAGACTGCCTGGACTGAACCTTTTCAGTCATTTTTACAATGCAAACAAACCATTTTAAACAATGCTGGGGCATTCAGTTAGTGGCAACGTTCAATTAGTCATGCGACATTATTAGCTCATTCGATTCATTAGTTATAGAAAACTAATCGACGACATTTATCGAGTCGACTATACTAATTATAACAGGTAATAAATAGTCGCTCATATAAACAATACGTTCAGGGACCTAAAGGGTATCAGACAACTTTTGTTCAACTACTGGGGCCTATATAAGTTATTCATGCGACGACTATACTAATCGGACATGCTTATCATAGGATACATTTAAATCATACACAGAAACAATCGACCAAATAAAAGGTCTTTACTGAGAGGAAAGAAATTAAGAAACTATCAGAAAATAACAAACAATTACCACAAAGCAATGCTAATGACTTAATCAGCAATTAATATAAACGAAAAGGGAAAGAAAACTTACCAAAAAATGTTTAAACCAAACAGACCCAAATCCGACTCAACTCTGCCCATTTGAGGCCGAACAAATTTTAACCAGGGTGTTCTCACATGAGAACACCTTGGTTAAGATCCATTGAACCTCAAAACCCCTTTCAAGACCGGCCGGATTCCCCGGGTGCATGTGTTCTAAGGTCTGGATTTTCAGATCTGGATTTTTGGGAGTTGTGGGTAGATTTGGACCAAACCAAGCTTGGTTTGGTCACGAGGAAGGTCAGGGGGGTGTCTGGTATGAAGATGGGGTGGTTTGGCATAGGTCCGGGTTCGACTCAAATCTTCAAACGAAGATTCGAGACGAAGGAAAGTGATTCGAGGCTAGGGAGTAACAGATCCACGTTCAGGAGAGTGAGGGGGTCTTAGGATGTTCAGGAGGTGGCCACCGACGTTCATGCCGCCGGGTTTTGGTGGAAGGGAAACTAGGGCGGCTTGCTAGGGTTTGGGGGTTTCAGGTTGGGGAAGGAGACGAGTGAGGGGTGGGGTTCGGATAGGGGGTGCGGGGTAAAGGGCTGAGTTTATATATGGGGAGGTTGATCGGATCTGAGCCGTTAGATCAGATGATCTCAACGGCTTGGATCTGAGGGTGAGAAATGAGACGGGGTCGTTTGGTAGTTAAACGGGGTCGTTTGGTTTAAGTGAGGGGTTGGGTCGGATTGGTTATTGGGTCGGGTTTGAACACGGGTTGCTGAAAGGGGTCCTGAGCCGTTGGATTGGCCTGGACGGGAATGGCTGAGATGGATTTGCCTGAAACGGCGTCGTTTCAGGAGGTGCCTGGGCAGGCTCGTCTTGGACTGGATCAATGCTTTGGTTTTGGGCCTTGTTTCGGGGCCCAAATCTGATTTTCCTTTCCCTTTTTATTTCAAACAATTAATCCAAAAATTCCTAAAATAAGGTACATAATTAAAATAAGCTTGCACACATATTGTGTAACACCTACAACAATAAACACACATAAGAAATAAAAATAAAATAAAAAAAATTAAAAAAATAAAATAAAATGGTTAGATCACAGCTTAGAACGAACGATGCACACATACATATATTTTTTGAATTTTCTTTTAACGACACATATTTTTGTATTTTTGTTTGATAATGACTGGATGCAAAACGGACAGACCCACAAATGACCAACAACACATGTTACGGAAAGATCGAAAAATTGTACAGCGAAGCCATTTGCCACTATTTTCTTTTTGGAGCGATTATCCGTGAAGCAAAAATCACGTGCTTACAGCTGCCCCTCTTTGCACGAAGACACGAAAGGTTTTCGCGCAAAGATAAAGCGAGCGATTTTTGCCCGTCCGAATACTCCGCGTGAAGCATTTTTGAAAAAGATTTGACCGAACCTTTGCTTCAGAGGTTTCCTACATATCCTAGGCTGAACAGGAATCAGGTCAATGTAGTTCGGGAAATTTTGGTAGCTGGGACTACCGTGTGACTGTAGTGCTTGGTGCTGTTGTGCGCTATCGCATGCTGCTGTAGAATGCTACTGCTCAACCGATCTCCCTGTTACATTGCTCAAAAAGGAAAAACAAGAAGCTAAGTTAGACTGAGGATCATGAAATCTTGTCCATCTTCAACTTGTTCTGGTTGCCTTGCTTTCTTGTCGGCTAACGCTTTCCTCTGATGCCTTTATCTTGTGACTTTGGGAGATGACGCTGGTCCTTCGCTGACGTTTGAATGCCAGTTTTCATCACTTCGCCTGGTCCGCTGGGAACATGCCCTCTCCTTCAAGCCTTTCAATTGTTTTTTCTGGTGGTATGGCTTTTCATCAAAATTGTTATGCTGGGCATGCTATAACGTTCCCAAACTGCTTCTTTTGAGACGCGTTCTTTTTCCTTTTGAATTGCGCGCTTGCCTCCGCAGTTGTCTGCTTCTTGGCGCTGGGGATTTTATTGTTTCCTGTTTGGGGATCTCTGTTGTACCCTTCTGTCTTCAAGTGAGGTGACTGATTCCAAAATCTAGAGCTAAAAGTATTCCCGCATTATACTGGTGGGTGACCTAGAACTTAAAAGCATTCCCGCATTATACTGGTGGGCGACCTAGAACTTAAAAGTATTCCCGCATTATACTGGTGGGCGACCTAGAACTTAAATGTATTCCCGCATTATACTGGTGGGCGACCTAGAACTTAAATGTATTCCCGCATTATACTGGTGGGCGACCTAGAACTTAAATGTATTCCCGCATTATACTGGTGGGCGACCTAGAACTTAAAAGTATTCCCGCATTATACTGGTGGGCGACCTAGAACTTAAAAGTATTCCCGCATTATACTGGTGGGCGACCTAGAACTTAAATGTATTCCCGCATTATACTGGTGGGCGACCTAGAACTTAAATGTATTCCCGCATTATACTGGTGGGCGACCTAGAACTTAAAAGTATTCCCGCATTATACTGGTGGGCGACCTAGAACTTAAATGTATTCCTGCATTATACTGGTGGGCGACCTAGAACTTAAATGTATTCCTGCATTATACTGGTGGGCGACCTAGAACTTAAAAGTATTCCCGCATTATACTGGTGGGCGACCTAGAACTTAAAAGTATTCCCGCATTATACTGGTGGGCGACCTAGAACTTAAATGTATTCCCGCATTATACTGGTGGGCGACCTAGAACATAAATGTATTCCCGCATTATACTGGTGGGCGACCTAGAACATAAATGTATTCCCGCATTATACTGGTGGGCGACCTAGAACATAAATGTATTCCCGCATTATACTGGTGGGCGACCTAGAACATAAATGTATTCCCGCATTATACTGGTGGGCGACCTAGAACTTAAAAGTATTCCCGCATTATACTGGTGGGCGACCTAGAACTTAAAAGTATTCCCGCATTATACTGGTGGGTGACCTAGAACTTAAAAGTATTCCCGCATTATACTGGTGGGCGACCTAGAACTTAAATGTATTCCCGCATTATACTGGTGGGCGACCTAGAACTTAAAAGTATTCCCGCATTATACTGGTGGGCGACCTAGAACATAAAAGTATTCCCGCATTATACTGGTGGGCGACCTAGAACTTAAAAGTATTCCCGCATTATACTGGTGGGCGACCTAGAACTTAAATGTATTCCCGCATTATACTGGTGGGCGACCTAGAACATAAATGTATTCCCGCATTATACTGGTGGGCGACCTAGAACATAAATGTATTCCCGCATTATACTAGTGGGCGACCTAGAACTTAAAAGTATTCCCACATTATACTGGTGGGCGACCTAGAACTTAAATGAATTCCAGCATTATACTGGTGGGCGACCTAGAACTTAAATGTATTGAAATTGCTTCCCCGTTCTTCTGAGAAAATTTTCGAATTTTCTGCCCCGGTTTTGGTGACTTCCCTGGCGTTGCATCTTGCTGCCTTTGTCAGTTCCTTGTTCTCCTGCAATAGACAAAAGGATTTAGTCAGTTTTAATTGTGGTGGTAGAGGGTGCCTTTCCGGCGAGCAACTTTTTTCTCTTCCCCTTTTCTTGCTTTATGTCCCCATAATCGATTAACAGGCAGAGTTGCCTGCTGGGGGGGTCTCTAGCTTGCTGGGGATTGGCTTTCAATTAATTCCCCTTTCTGCTTTCTCTTTAAGCACATGCTGTGGGAGTCTGCTTTTAACTCCTGAAACCACTCCCTTTATGACCTTACTTCCTCCGATAGTGTCGGGTATGATCAC
The DNA here is from genome assembly GCF_000715075.1 of Nicotiana tabacum. Classification (NCBI taxonomy): domain Eukaryota; kingdom Viridiplantae; phylum Streptophyta; class Magnoliopsida; order Solanales; family Solanaceae; genus Nicotiana; species Nicotiana tabacum. Next base: position 31,387,416 of record NC_134080.1, read on the forward strand.
TGCATTGCCTGGGACCGGCCTTTAAGACTGTTTGTATTATCCTGCATTGGATGAATTCCCCTTCGGTTTCTGGTAGTAAGCTTTGAAAAATCCTTTCAAGACACATTTTAGGAAAAGAAATAAAAGATATGGAAAGGAGAAAATCTTTCTGAACCAATATTTTTGTGGGAGGAGACAATCAAAAGAACTTATCTGGAGGACACAACTGGTCCCCGTGATCATGGCGTGCACCATAGATTCCCGACCCAGTCTATTTGTATCAATTGATTTGCCCGATGGTTTGACTTGCTGGGGATGATAAAGGGGTGTTCATTTCGTTTCGAATGTGGTAGCTTTGCTGATCTGTCTCGTCGCCTCATAGTGCCCTTCGAGGGGTTTTCACTAATGAGATTCTCTCTTTTCTCTCGTCTCCCGGCGCCTTATGGTGCCTGTGAAGGTTTTCACCAATAAGACTCTCTCATTTCATATCCCTCATCTTACATCGCCTCTCGGTGCCTGTGAAGGTCTTCACCGATAAGACTCTCTCATTTTATTTCTTTCGGGAAATCGGGGTGTTGTAGATACGTCCCTCCTTTCTGGAGATTCCCTTGACCATCAACTCATTTCCAGTCTTACGATCCTCTTCTTTGCTGGGGATCAGTGTATTATTCTCGGCCTTATTCGCCGGACTTGGCATCTCTCGAACATTGATCGGGAGGTCTTTTGGATGTTGATGTTGGTTTCGGTGTGGGATTGAAGAAAGGCTACAAAAATGAAAACAATTTGAAGGGTGATGTGCTACAACTTTTGGAATCAAACCTTTGTTGGAACTTAAAACATAACCTCTGCCCCAGTTTTCTTGCTTGGGGAATTTATTTTTTACGCTTATGTTGAGCTATGTGCGTTACGCACATTGTGCCTATTATGCACACTATGTACATTATGCATCCTATATTTGCTATGATGCATACTATGACCGAGCCGTGAGGCGCCTACGTATCCTCTTTGAGGAATCAGGTCAAACGTAGTTCCCACGGTTTTGTATTTCTTGTGATTTTATCTTCTTCTTTTTTTCTTTTCCTTCTTTTCATTTTTTTTCATGTCTTTTTCTTTTCTTTTCTTTTTCTTTTCTTTTCTCTTTTTTTTTTCATATCTTTCCCATTAGTGATTCCAAAAGAGGGGTATTGAAAGAATTGCTTAAGGCTCAAAGGGGGAAGCAAGGGTTAAAAGTATTTGGATAGAAGAAAGAATTGCCTCCGTCATCTCATTATTCAACAAATGCCAAATACAAACAAATAAACCAAAAATTGCCATAATTAAAGAAGTTACGCATAATATCTCTTGACTGCATCTGAATTGATAGCCATGTCGACACATCTACCTTCGACATCTGTCAAACACAAAGCACCGTTGGACAATACTCTGGTCACGATATAAGGCCCTTGCCAATTTGGAACGAATTTGCCTTTTGCCTCGACCTGATGTGGGAGGATCTTCTTCAATACCAGCTGCCCTACTTCAAACTTCCTGGGTCGCACCTTCTTATTATACGCTCTTGCCATTCTCTTCTGGTACAGCTGACCATGGCACACTGCTGCCAATCTTTTCTCGTCTATCAGGCTCAACTGTTCCAATCGAGCTTTGACCCATTCATCGTCATCAATCCCGGCTTCAGCGACAATCCGGAGGGACAGAATTTCGACCTCCGCCGGTATCACGGCCTCGGTTCCATACACCAACAAATAAGGAGTTGTGCCTATGGAAGTCCGGACGGTGGTGCGGTAACCCAACAAGGCAAAGGGTAATTTCTCGTGCCATTGTCTGGACCCTTCCACCATTTTTCGCAGTATCTTCTTGATATTCTTATTGGCTGCTTCGACTGCTCCATTTGCCTTAGGACGATATGGGGTGGAATTGCGGTGTGTAATCTTGAATTGTTGGCATACCTCTCTCATCAAGCTGCTATTAAGATTCGCACCGTTATCCGTGATGATCACTTTTGGGATCCCAAATCTGCAGATGATATGGGAGTGAACAAAGTCCACCACTGCCTTCTTGGTTACTGATTTGAAGGTTTTAGCCTCAACCCATTTGGTGAAGTAATCAATGGTCACTAGAATGAACCTATGACCGTTGGATGCTGCTGGCTCGATGGGCCCAATGACATCCATGCCCCATGCTACAAACGGCCAGGGTGCTGACATCGTATGTAACTCTGTTGGCGGAGAATGAATCAAGTCTCCATGTATCTGGCACTGATGGCATTTCCTCACGAAAGTGATACAGTCGTGTTCCATGGTGAGCCAATAACACCCTGTTCGAAGGATTTTTCTCGCCAATACATATCCGCTCATGTGTGGCCCACAAACTCCAGCATGTACTTCTGCCATAACCGACGTTGCCTGCCCGGCATCTATGCATCTCAACAATCCCAAATCCGGGGTTCTTTTGTACAATATTCCCCCACTGAGGAAGAAACCATTCGCCAAACGCCGAAGGGCTCTTTTTTGGTCTCCAGATGAATGTTCTGGATATATCCCCATTCTGAGGTATTCCTTGATATCATGAAACCAGGGTTCGCCATCTGCTTCTTCTTCTACGGCATTGCAGTAGGCGTGCTGATCACGGACCTGGATGTGTAGAGGATCAACATACATTTTGTCAGGGTGGTGCAGCATTGATGCTAAGGTGGCTAAGGCATCCGCAACCTCGTTGTGAACTCTAGGGATGTGTTTGAACTTCACCGATCGAAATTGCTTGCTCAGATCATGCAAGCATTGTCGGTATGGTATGAGTTTTAGATCTCGTGTTTCCCATTCACCCTGAATTTGATGTACCAAGAGGTCCGAGTCTCCCAAGACCAAGACGTCTTGGACATCCATGTCAGCAGCCAAGCGCAGACCCAGAATGCAAGCCTCATACTCGGCCATGTTGTTGGTGCAATAGAAGCGTAGTTGAGCCGTAACAGGATAATGCCGTCCTGTTTCAGAAATGAGTACTGCTCCTATTCCAACCCCTTTTGCGTTTGCAGCTCCATCGAAGAAAAGCTTCCAACCCGGTTCCTCAGGTAATTCCAACTCATTCGTATGCATCACCTCTTCGTCAGGAAAATACGTTCTTAAAGGTTCGTATTTTTCATCAACGGGATTCTCTGCCAAATGGTCTGCCAGTGCCTGGGCTTTCATGGCTGTCCTCGTCACATAGACGATATCAAACTCGGTGAGCAGAATTTGCCATTTTGCCAACCTTCCCGTGGGCATAGGTTTCTGAAATATATATTTCAATGGGTCCAAACGGGATATGAGATACGTAGTATATGAAGACAGGTAGTGCTTCAACTTCTGAGCTACCCAAGTTAGGGCGCAGCATGTTTTCTCGAGTTGAGTGTATTTGACCTCATGCACTGTGAATTTCTTACTGAGATAGTAGATGGCCTGCTCCTTCCTTCCTGTGTCATCATGTTGCCCCAGTACACAACCAAATGAATTTTCCAAGACCGTCAGGTAAAGGATTAGGGGTTTCCTGGGCTTAGGCGGGACCAATACGGGTGGATTAGACAGATACCCTTTGATTTGGTCGAAAGCTTCCTGACACTCTGCCGTCCAACCTACTGCAGCATCCTTTCTCAGCAGCCGAAATATGGGCTCACAAGTTGCTGTGAGTTGAGCGATGAACCTGCTGATGTAATTGAGTCTACCCAACAAACTCATTACCTCTGTTTTGTTCCTTGGCGGTGGCAAATCTCGGATGGATTCAATTTTGGATGGGTCTAACTCAATCCCCCGTCGACTGACGATGAATCCTAGCAACTTTCCTGATGGAACCCCAAATGCGCATTTGGCCGGGTTAAGCTTGATATCATACCTCCGGAGTCTTTGGAAAAATCTCCTTAGGTCTGCTACATGGTCCTCCTGACGCCAAGATTTGATGATCACATCATCGACGTACACCTCAATTTCCTTGTGTATCATGTCATGAAACACGGCAGTCATTGCCCGCATGTACGTTGCCCCGGCGTTCTTTAACCCGAACGGCATTACCCGATAGCAGTAGGTTCCCCATGGCGTAATAAACGCTGTCTTCTCAGCATCCTCCTCGTCCATTAGGATCTGATGATAACCCGCATAACAATCCACAAAGGATCCGATCTCGCGCCCAGCGCAATTGTCGATCAGGATATGAATGTTGGGTAGCGGAAAATTGTCCTTGGGACTTGCTTTGTTGAGGTTGCGGTAGTCAACGCACACCCTGATTTTTCCATCCTTCTTTGGGACTGGTACCACATTGGCCAACCACTCGGGATACCGAGTGACCCGAAAGACCTTCGATTGCAATTGCTTAATCACTTCTTCTTTGATCTTCACGCTCATTTCTGTTTTAAATTTCCTTAGGTTTTGCTTGACCGGAGGGTATGCCGGGTCAGTGGGCAATTTGTGAACCACTAAATTGGTGCTTAACCCAGGCATATCATCATATGACCATGCAAAAACATCTTTGAATTCCATGAGAGTTTTGATCAATTCTGCTCTGACATTCGGCTCAATGTGGATGCTAATTTTGGTCTCTTGGACGTTATCAGCGTCTCCTAGATTCACCGCCTCGGTGTCATTTAGGTTAGGCTTGGGTTTCTCTTCAAATTGGCACAGTTCTCGGTTTATCTCTTCGAAGGCTTCCCCTTCGTCACATTCAGATTCATCGTCACAAACGACCTCTTGCATCATTGAGTCGGTTTCAGATTGATTTATTAGACTAGGTCGAAGATCCGCTGTGCATGCCATGTCATTAGAACCAGTAAAAAGAGAACTGTTCAGAAAGAAAAAGAACAAAACAAAATTAAAATGGGACAAAAGAAAAGAACGTCATTAAACTTGCGGGATAAAAGGGTTCACACTTTTACAAAACGAAAGTAAAATTTGGATTACACCCTTGAATAATCCGGACAAAACAAAACATACAAAACATAAATCAAAGCCTACTACCAAGACTCCCCTCGGACAGGAAGAGGAGTAACTGTCCAATTGTTGGTCTTGGCCTCAGGCCCCACAAACTGTATCTCTGCTCTGCTAGAACCTTCTCCAGCTTCCACCATACTGACATCCACGAATAGCCTCTCAAAACTCTGATTCAGGTCTTCATTTATACCGATCAAAGGTCCTAGAATCTTTGGGACCGGCGACCCCTTGGCACTCGCTTTGACAAAAGACCTTGAGAGGCGTGGCACTGGTTTAGGCAGAAACCAGACCCTCTTCTTCATTTTTCGCGCTTGCTTCCTGTCTGCTGTGGTTGGTTTGAACCCCAATCCGAAAGTTTCCAGATTTTTAGGAAGGGAGACAGGTTGGACAATCCCTTGAAGCTCGACTCCCAGGCCCTTTCCCGGCACGAATCCATTACCCAGCATTTCTGAGACCATCATGACTGTTGCGGCAGCTACCCTAGGGTGCGGGATGATTTCTCCTTCAGAAATTTTGTTGGCCGACCCTGTATCGAAAATCTGGTAGACCCAAGGACCTTTGTCATCAGCGGTCTCTATGAAAGGTACAATGGTTCCGCCCATGGTGCACGTTGTATCCTCGCCGTGTAACACGACCTCTTGTCTTTCCCACTCGAACTTCACCATCTGATGTAGGGTGGAAGGCACCACTTTGGCTGCATGAATCCATGGTCGACCTAACAGCAGGTTGTAAGATACCGTGGCGTCTAATACCTGGAATTCCATGGTAAATAGGACCGGACCAATGGTCAGTTCGAGTACAACATCCCCTACAGTGGCTGTTCCGTTTCCGTCAAACCCTCGGACACAGATGCTATTCTTGCGGATTCTTCCGCGGTCGATCTTTAACTGGTCCAGAGTGGATAGTGGGCAAATATTGGCGCTTGAGCCGTTATCCACCAATACTCGAGTTACCACCGAGTCTTCACATTTGACAGCTAGGTATAGAGCTTTATTATGCTCCGTACCTTCCACCGGCAGGTCATCATCTGAGAATGTTACCCTGTTCACCTCGAAAATTTTGCTGGCAATGGTTTCCAGGTGGTTTACAGCAATCTCACTGGGTACATGAGCTTCGTTCAATATCTTCAGCAGGGCCCGACGATGCTCCTCAGAATGGATCAGTAACGACAACAGGGAGATCTGGGCCGGTGTTTTTCTCAGCTGTTCGACCACAGAATAGTCCTGTACTTTCATCTTCCTCAGGAATTCTTCAGCCTCTTCTTCGGACACAGGTTTCTTGGTTGCAACTGGGTTGGTTCTTCTTAGCTCCACCGGAGCAAAACATCGACCTGATCGAGTCAGCCCTTGCGCTTCACAACTGACTTCTTCCACCTATTTTCCTTTGTACATCACCACCGCCTTTTCATATTTCCAAGGCACAGCCCTGCTGTCAATCATCGGCAGCTGGACCACAGGCTTTATGGTCACCCGTTCTCTACATACCCCTTTCAACACGACCGCCGGTGTGGGCGGGATCCCTGGTATTACCAACTTGTTTGGCTCGGGTTTGCTTTTTATGGCGGACGAGCTCTTTCCCAATATCACTACCGGCTTGACGCCTTCTTCCTGCGACTGTACACTCGTTCCTCCACTGGTTGAGACTTCTTTCGGGGCGGCTTGGATCATCATCATTATTTGTGAGGGTTTTATCAATTCTCCTCCCTCACACACCAACTCAATCATGTGAGTTTCGTGGTGCGCTGGCAGTGGGTTTTGGTTGATGTTAGGAGCCTCCGGTGTCTGGACCTCGATCTTATTGGTGTCGATAAGATCCTGTATGGCATGCCTTAATTTCCAGCACTTCTCGGTATCATGCCCGAGCATCCCTGAACAGTATTCACAACTGATTGATCGATCCAAGTTCTGAGGTGGGGGATTTGGTTCTCGAGTCTGGACAGGACTAACCAAACCCAATTGCCTCAGCTTGTGGAACACAGCGGTGTAAGTTTCTTCCAACTCCGTGAAAGTTCTCTGCTTCCGCAACCTGTCATTCTTAGCATCTGGATTTCCCCGGAAGCCTGCCCCTGAAGGGTTTCTATACGCCCTCGGTGGAGGATAGGTGTTTTGTGGTGGTGCATATATGTTCTGGGGAGCCGGCACGCGCCATTGTGGGCGAACCGGAGGCTGAGTGTATGCTTGGGCCTGGTGTACGGAACAATGTGGTTCTCGAGGTGGATAGAAATTTTGTGGTGGGCTGTATGGGTATTCTGACCTGTGAGGTCTGGGTTGGTTGTAGTGTGGCCTGCCAGCCCTGGACCAACTGCCTGCCTCGATCGTGGCAACCTCTTCTTTCTTTCTTCTCAGCGCACCTCCCGTGCCGCTTTGAATAGCCTGGGTTGTGGCCTTGAGTGCCGAATAGTTCAAGATCTTGTCAGACCTCAGACCCTCTTCTATCATGACCCCTATCTTGACCACCTCGTTGAAAGATTTTCCAACCGTTGTCACCAAGTGACCAAAGTAGGTTGGATCCAATGTCTGCAAGAAATAGTCCACCATCTCTCCCTCTCTCATGGGAGGATCGACTCTAGCTGCTTGTTCTCTCCAGCGGAACCCGAACTCGCGAAAACTTTCCCCGGGTTTCTTCCCAGTTCTCAATAATGTGAGACGGTCAGGGACTATCTCGAGATTGTACTGGAAATGACCTGCAAAAGCCTGCGCCAGATCATCCCACGTGTACCACCTGCTGGAATCCTGCCTGGTATACCATTCTAGTGCAGATCCGCTCAGACTTTGGCCGAAATAAGCTATCAGCAGCTCATCCTTGCCGCCTGCCCCCCTCATTTTGCTACAGAATCCCCGCAAATGTGCCATGGGATCACCGTGCCCTTCATATAAATCAAACTTAGGCATCTTGAACCCAGCCGGGAGTTGGACGTCTGGGAAAGGGCACAGATCTTTGTATGCTACGCTGACTTGGTTGCCCAGCCCGTGTAAGTTCCTGAAGGACTGCTCCAGGCTTTTGAACTTTCTCAGCACTTCATCCTGTTCAGGGGCCTTAGCCGGCTTCTCAATCTCTGCCGGCACTTCCACATGTGGATTGTAAGCTTGAGGCTCGGGTGCATGGAATGTAGGCTTAGGGGGATAGTATTGTGTATCGTGAGCCTAAAACAATGGCTCACTGGTCGTTCTCTGCAAAGGGGCTGATGTAGGTCCCACAAAAATGGGAATATTGGGTGTTGGGAGAGGTTGGTGGGGTGGTGGAGCTTGGGAATCATGAGGGCTTCTTTCTTGATGATAAGGGGGATTTGGGCGGCTTGTGGAAGGGCCAGAGTGAGGGTATTCTGGCATGTGCCCCAGTGTTTCAGGGCTCTTTTGTGTTTTGGCTATGGCTAGCTGCATTGCATTCATCTCTAGTCCCATCCTTTCAATCTTTTCCATCGCTTCTTTTAGCAACTGGCTCATCGGCCTCTCTTCCTCATTACTATTCTCTGAAGTAGTCATGCTGGTTGCTATCGGTCCTTTGGATCTGGTTTGATAAGGGTGTGTTGCCAGAATTCTTTAACAACTAACTGTCTTCATCAGACAACAACAAACTTTGTTAGCGTTAGAGTTTAACGGATTTAATCTCAACACATAGAGGATGCAATGCTCCTAGGTAATTGACCGTTTCTACATGCTTTGCTTTAAACAACACGCGTCATCCCGGTTTGCTCATTTATCCCTTTTTTTTATTTATTTATTATTTATTTTTATTTATTTATTTATTTATTATTCTTCTTTTTTATTTTTATACTTCCTTTTCTTTCTTTATTAAAAGCGGTCGAATCTTATGGGGATTGCCTACGTATCACGTCCCCGCGCGAATCAGACCAGGCGTAGTTCTGCCTTAAAGTAAAGAAACACAAAATTCTTGTGAAATCATTAAATTCATTCTCAAAATTTTGCTATTACAAATTACTTCAAGCAAGGAATAGCAATAGTACAGACTCCACAGTTCTTAACCCGTTTTGACTAAAAGAAAAGAAAACAACATATGGAAAAGCAACAAAGCCAAATAAACAAGACTCAACCAAAGATTAATTTTCCAACTTAGGGGCCCGCGAGGCATCATTCGGCCTTTCCGCGGCCCTTGGTGTGAGGTCCCTCTGCAGGCTTTTCAACTCATTCATGATTCGGTGGACGCAACCCATGATGGAAACAAGGAGGGTCTTCCGAGGCATTTGCTCGCATGCCAGGCATCTCATGTAGATGTAATGCCCAATCTCGTCGATCCTTCCTCGAATGTTGTCCCTTTCTGCGAACAACTGCCTTATCTGTCGGTTCTTCAATCCTAGTGTTTGCGCATTGTTGGCAAGCTGATCCTGGAACATCTCCATTTGTCTTTCCATTCTGGTCATTGCATCATAACATCACCTTCTGTTGGCTTGGGCATCCCGTGTTTGCTTGCAGATCCTCTCTTGAAGAGAGGCATTCGTTTCCCTTAATGTCCCGATGTTCAGTTCATAATCCCTTATGACTTGCTGCAGGCGCTGCCTCCGGGCCATTGTACCCTTTGCCCACTTGGTCCGCAATCTTGTTGTGCTAGCCTTGGCTCTTTCCAAATCGTCCTTGCATTCCGCAACCTGATCCTTTAACCCTGCTATCAATCTTTTATCCGCTCGGCTTCTCGGCTGGTTATCAGCCTCCCTTTTCATCATCCGGATCTGAGCTTTGAGGATCTCGCCTTCTCTGATTAATCTGTTCTTTTCTCCCTTGTGGGCAGCAGACTATAATTGGCATTCAAACCTCATATCCTGAACTTGTTGCTTCAGTTTGCCTGTTTCGGCAAGATATTCCCGCTCTTTGGCCAACCAGCCCCACTGCTCTTGTGAAGATTTGGCAAATTCTTGCAGGTGAGGTCTTTTGGTCGGTCTTCCAGATGATGTCTCCCCTTTGTACCAGGCCTGATACCCGGGCGAAACTTCCCCTTTTGCCCGATTCATTACACAAGTATTTGCTTCTAAGTATTGACATTGGCTCCAAATTTGACGAACCCTTGCTTCAGGAAACTGGCCGTCGGGACTGATCTCAATTACCTGGATGCTCAGATCCTCGTCTTTCAGCACTATCTGATACCTCCCAAGTTGCCTTAAAACCCGATGCGGCGCGTATGGTTGAATGCTCTTAAGTCCCATTAAGAGAAAATGGGGCCTGGCTGCTGGCATGTATATGACTTCGTCGATCGGTAACCATCCTAGCGCCCACTGTATTTGACTGGCGTTGAGGGTATGGAAATATGAGGTCCATGTTGTGACTCCTTCCGGTAGGTAGGTCTCATTAACTCTGGTATAGAACTCCTCTATGCAGGTCTTTTCCGCGGATCCATGGCTCAGAAACTGGGCTCGGTGACATAGGTGTTCGGTCATCTACATTTGCAACAACAAATTGCAACCCTCGAAAAAGCTTCCTCCGGCTTTGCAAGATGTGAGAGCCCGGAACATATCAGATACTATCATGGGCGCCAACGTACTATCACTCTGTGTGAGCAACGTACTGACGACCCCTGCTATCTTTATGTCAATATTCCCGTCTTTTCTTGGGAATACTAGTAGTCCTAAGAAAGTTATCATGAAAGCAATCCGTCTATGTTCTTCCCATTTTTGGCGATTACCTTTGCTGCACAACTGGTTTTCTGGCTTGTCGAATCCTCCTATGTGACCATATCTTTGATATATGAAACTCATGCTGCAAAAACCTTTTGCCAAGTCAGGGTTATGAATTGTTCTGACTATCTTTAAGGAGTCCAGAAACCGGTGTATTGCTACAGCTCTTGGAGCAATCAGATATTTGTGCCTCAAAGGAGTCTCAGCGCTGCCGATATACCCTGCTATTTCTTCTAAAGTTGGGGTAAGTTCAAAATCTGAGAAACGGAAGACATTGTGCGCAGGATCCCAGTGGGGAACTAGTGCCCTTATGATATCTCCTCGTGGCCTGATATCCAACAAACTCGTGAGGCCTTTCAGATACTTCTTGATTTCGTCATGCCCTTCTTTGCCTAAATCATTCCACCAGAGCCGCAATTGGAGGGGGATTTTACTCATGATTGAAAAGGGTTCATTCGGAGTCGTGCTCATTCTGCACATTTATTAATAAGATTTTAACAAACGACACTTATTCTGATAAAAACAAAAATATATGCGATTTTTTAAATTTTGAATTTTCGTATATATATAAAAAAAAACTTTCTAAAGAAGTCAATAACGGAAAATATTTTTGATTTTTGTTTCGAAAACTGGGAGCCTAAAAGAACTCTCTAGACCTTTGGCAAGACAAATACTTTTGCAACAAATAAAGATATATATACATTTTTTGAAGTAAAGAAAGACTTTTTGAATTTTTCATATATATATATATATATATATATATATACACATATTTGCAACAAATAATAGAAGTAAAGGCAAAATAAGACTCCCTTTTTTTTCTTTTTTTTTAATTATTATTTTCGAATTTTCATAAAAACCATTTAAAAAAAATAAGATTCTTTTTTTTTAAAATTTTTTTTTTATTTTTGTGGCAAGACAAACTATATATTTCTATTTATATTTTATTTTTGAAAAAAAACAAAACAGAACAATGATTTTTCAAAATTTCGGCAGGGTTTTGACAGTATTTGTTTTTTTTTCAAAAATAATCAATCAATTCCCTAACCGTTATTTCTTTTTTTTTCACAATTTTCCAAATATTCAAACACCGGTCAGCATGCGGGCATGAGACAAATAAATGCACGGAAAACAATAGGATGCATCAGAATGGTCTTTTCATATCAGGTCGCTAGTCCTAGACGGACCCAACCCCTGTGTTGAGTCCCCTAAGTCATATGCAACATGATGCAAATAAGCGTTCCTACTAGGGATCCGGCATGAAGTCACGTTATTCTATGTTCAAAACCTGGGTCGGTGTTCTAGACAGTGTACCCAAGCGGACAACTCGAGTTGAGGAAGGAGCTCCTTTCCGGGAACCAAAAGGCCAGCCGGCTTAGAAACTTTCCGAGCCTCTTTTATTTAGGGTATGACACTAACAGAATAAGGAGTCTCAACCAGTGAGCACATCCCCGGAGGTAAGAAGAGAAAGGTTTCGGCACAGTTTATATACAGTTCAAATAATATCAAAGCAGTTAAAGCAGCATTTAGCACATTAGGCTCAGAACATGTAATAATCAGATAATAAAGAAAGCCAAATAATAACAATTATTCTAAGCTCGAATTCTTAACCCTGAACCAGTGGTTCTGGGTCACAGATGGTCCCCAGCAGAGTCGCCAGAGCTGTCACACCTCCTTTTTCCGCACCCGATGGGGGGGCAAGGGAGTTTTTTCCAGTTAAAGGACAATCGAAACGGGATTGGTTTAATTATTTCAGAGTCGCCACTTGGGAGATTTAGGGTGTCCCAAGTCACCAATTTTAATCCCGAATCGAGGAAAAGAATGACTCTATATTACAGTCTGCGTACCAGAAATCTAGATAAGGAATTCTGTTAACCCGGGAGAAGGTGTTAGGCATTCCCGAGTTCCGTGGTTCTAGCACGGTCACTCAACTGTTATATTTGGCTTGATTATCTGATTTTAAATACAATATGAACTTATGTGCAAATTTTATCTTTTAACCGCTTTATTATTATTGTTTTTTACAAGAATGTGAACATCGCTTAAAACACGTCTTTGGACTGCGTCACATGAAATGCACCCACAATCCGGAACGCATTTTATTTGATGTTTTGAGATTTGGATTTGGGTCGCATGAAATGCACACCCGAGTTTAAGAAAGTAAATTATTAAACGCGCGCCTAAAGAGACTATCGCGTTATTATTTTGCGGAGGCCGTGAAATTCGCTAAACGACCCTCCCGAATTCTAAGTAATTTTAAACAAGTATTTACTGAGGGCCCCGCAATTTGTATTTTTATTCGGCGAGGGGCTCATCTCATTTTTTAAAAGGATATCCTATAGCAACTACGTTTCTTGTCGTGTTTGTCTCTATCAATCGAAAGCAGTAGATAGTCCTAATTAATTAATGCTTGCAAGTTATTTATAACAGAGTTCGGAAATGCTTAAAATCAGGAACAAGGCTGCGTGCACAGTCAGTCGAATAAATAATCATGGGCCCAAATTCGACCCATGCGTGATGGGCCAAACCTGGGCCACTGCTTGCTCGAAGCAGGCCTGCTTGGCCTGTTTTGACCTGAACTCGACCTTCACGGGGTTTGTATTACAAATTCCCTGTTCTTTGTCTTAACAGGTGGTTTATTAGTTATATGAGACCATTAATCAGAAAAGGAAGAATTTAACCCCTTGTGTATAGTTTTCGTGTTTGGCATATGTTACAGTATATACGGCAAAGTAAACTAAATCTGAGATGCAACCTAGTTCATTGAGACCACTATTATCTAACAGCTTATATATACAGTTATCATTCGATACCCTACATTGACATCAACTAGGCTTGTAAGCTAAATTCAGTATCCCAAAATATGAGCTATTAGACATTACATGACATTCAACACAGCAGTACATATGTATAAACAACATCTGCAGATCTTCTCTTTTATACTCATTGCTCAAACTTTCGAGTTACATTGGTAGTGTAATTGTGTACCTGGTATAGAGGACAAAGAAGATAGGAGTGATCAGCTGGGCAGTATGCAGTAAACACAGCAATAGCACAGCAACAGCAACAGCACAGCAACAAACCAACAACCAAAATTGTTTTCCACAGCCCACAGACAACCAGCAATATTTCCCAGAACAGAAGAACTAACAGATAGTCGAGTAATCCCAGGAAAGAGTAGAGAAACCACAGTACTAACAGAGTGTTCAATGCAGCAACACCAACAGTTCAACAACCATAAACAGCTCAGTCAATGCAAGCAACAGAACTTGGCCAAGACAGCTTGACCAAAATGCACTCTTATACAACTTTCAGACAGTGGTTGGTTGCAATGTTTACTGGAAGCTACCTTATGTTTTTCAGTTTTTCTTTTGACTCACTAGACCTCTCTTCAGATTAAAACTCTAGCCTTAAGACTAAAAATTTTCCACTTTGTTTTCTCTTTTTCTGAAGACTAAAAGTCCAGCCCTGTTTAAGTTCTCGAATGGCCTATTTATAAGCCAAATGACCAAGTGCAGCTAAGCTGCCTTTTTCCTACAACTTGCAGTCTGCCCATACCCTTTAAACCCATGCCTAAGCATCTTTGGTGCCAGCCCCTTTGTTCCCCACGCCTGGTCTTTGTTTAATCAAGAGTTATGGGCTCATTTTATTTATTCATTTTAAGCCCCATACTCTTATGTCTTGCTCCCCATTGGTATTAGTTTAATCCTAAATTAGTACCCTACTTGTCAGCTCATTTAAACTAATCTTTCTGTCCTTTTTAACACCCCAGAATACCCCTGCTTAACCTTGATTATTACTGCCCTGCCTATTGCAGCATCAGGGCAGTTTTGAACTGATGAAAGTTCAAATTCAAGACTGCCTGGACTGAACCTTTTCAGTCATTTTTACAATGCAAACAAACCATTTTAAACAATGCTGGGGCATTCAGTTAGTGGCAACGTTCAATTAGTCATGCGACATTATTAGCTCATTCGATTCATTAGTTATAGAAAACTAATCGACGACATTTATTGAGTCGACTATACTAATTATAACAGGTAATAAATAGTCGCTCATATAAACAATACGTTCAGGGACCTAAAGGGTATCAGACAACTTTTGTTCAACTACTGGGGCCTATATAAGTTATTCATGCGACGACTATACTAATCGGACATGTTTATCATAGGATACATTTAAATCATACACAGAAACAATCGACCAAATAAAAGGTCTTTACTGAGAGGAAAGAAATTAAGAAACTATCCGAAAATAACAAACAATTACCACAAAGCAATGCTAATGACTTAATCAGCAATTAATATAAACGAAAAGGGAAAGAAAACTTACCGAAAAATGTTTAAACCAAACAGACCCAAATCCGACTCAACTCTGCCCATTTGAGGCCGAACAAATTTTAACCAGGGTGTTCTCACATGAGAACACCTTGGTTAAGATCCATTGAACCTCAAAACCCCTTTCAAGACCGGCCGGATTCCCCGGGTGCATGTGTTCTAAGGTCTGGATTTTCAGATCTGGATTTTTGGGAGTTGTGGGTAGATTTGGACCAAACCAAGCTTGGTTTGGTCACGAGGAAGGTCAGGGGGGTGTCTGGTATGAAGATGGGGTGGTTTGGCATAGGTCCGGGTTCGACTCAAATCTTCAAACGAAGATTCGAGACGAAGGAAAGTGATTCGAGGCTAGGGAGTAACAGATCCATGTTCAGGAGAGTGAGGGGGTCTTAGGGTGTTCAGGAGGTGGCCACCGGCGTTCATGCCGCCGGGTTTTGGTGGAAGGGAAACTAGGGCGGCTTGCTAGGGTTTGGGGGTTTCAGGTTGGGGAAGGAGACGAGTGAGGGGTGGGGTTCGGATAGGGGGTGCGGGGTAAAGGGCTGAGTTTATATATGGGGAGGTTGATCGGATCTGAGCCGTTAGATCAGATGATCTCAACGGCTTGGATCTGAGGGTGAGAAATGAGACGGGGTCGTTTGGTAGTTAAACGGGGTCGTTTGGTTTAAGTGAGGGGTTGGGTCAGATTGGTTATTGGGTCGGATTTTGAAACGGGTTACTGATAGTGATCCTGGACCGTTGGATTGGATTGATTGGAATGGCTGAGATGGATTTGCCTGAAACGGCGTCGTTTCAGGAGGTGCCTGGGTAGGCTCGTCTTGGACTGGATCAATGCTTTGGTTTTGGGCCTTGTTTCGGGGCCCAAATCTGATTTTCCTTTCCCTTTTTATTTCAAACAATTAATCCAAAAATTCCTAAAATAAGGTACATAATTAAAATAAGCTTGCACACATATTGTGTAACACCTACAACAATAAACACACATAAGAAATAAAAATAAAATAAAAAAAATTAAAAAAATAAAATAAAATGGTTAGATCACAGCTTAGAACGAACGATGCACACATACATATATTTTTTGAATTTTCTTTTAACGACACATATTTTTGTATTTTTGTTTGATAATGACTGGATGCAAAACGGACAGACCCACAAATGACCAACAACACATGTTACGGAAAGATCGAAAAATTGTACAGCGAAGCCATTTGCCACTATTTTCTTTTTGGAGCGATTGTCCGTGAAGCAAAAATCACGTGCTTACAGTACCGTATACCAACGAATAAGGAGTCGCCCCTACCGAGGTACGCACGGTGGTGTGATATCCTAACAATGCAAAAGACAATTTCTCATGCCACTGTCTAGATCCTTCAACCATCTTCCGGAGTATTTTCTTTATGTTTTTATTATCCGCTTCAACCGCACCATTTGCCTTGGGACGATACGGAGTAGAGTGCCTGTGAGCAATCTTAAACTGCTCACATGTCTCCTTCATCAAATGACTATTAAGATTAGCCCCATTATCTGTGATGATTACCTTCGGTATCCCAAACCGACAGATGATATTTGAATGCACGAAGTCGACTACAACCTTCTTAGTCACAGACTTGAATGTCTTGGCTTCTACCCATTTGGTAAAGTAATCTATAGCTACCAAGATAAACCTGTGCCCATTTGATGCTGCTGGGTCAATTGGCCCAATAACATCCATGCCCCATGCAACAAAAGGCCATGGTGCGGACATCGTATGCAATTCTGATGGTGGAGAATGAATCAAATCTTCATGTACTTGGCATTGATGACACTTACACACAAAATTGATACAATCCCGCTCCATCGTGAGCCAATAATAACCCGCTCGGAGAATCTTTTTTGCTAGAACATACCCACTCATATGCGGTCCACAAACTCCGGAATGCACCTCAGTCATGATAGTTGTGGCCTGCCGTGCATCTATACATCTCAACAAACTGAGACCTGGCATTCTTTTGTACAGTACCCCTCCACTAAGGAAAAACCCACTTGCCAACCGTCGAATTGTTCTTTTCTGATCACCGGTGGCCTACGTTGGATATATTCCCGCTTTGATGTACTCTTTGATGTCATGGAACCACGGCTCTCCATCGATTTCCTCTTCTATCACATTATATTAAGCATGCTGATCGCGAACCTGAATCTGCAACGGATCAACGTAAGCCTTATCTGGATGGTGCAACATTGACGCCAAAGTAGCCAAAGCGTCATCAACCTCATTATGAATCCTCGGGATATGCCTGAATTCTATGGCCTGAAAACGCTGGCAAAGCTCATGCAGACACTGCCGATACGGTATAAGCTTCAAGTCCCGTGTTTCCCACTCCCCTTGAATCTGGTGTACCAGTAGGTCCGAGTCACCCATGACCAAGACTTCCCGTACACCCATATCCACAGCTAATCTCAATCCCAATATACACGCCTCATATTCTGCCATGTTGTTTGTACAGTAGAAACGAAGCCGAGCTGTAACGGGGTAATGCTGAACTGTTTCTGAAATAAGTACTGCTCCTATTCCTACACCCTTCATATTTGTAGCCTCATCAAAGAAAAGTTTCCATCCCGACTTCTCAGCTTGTTCCAATTCGTCAATGTGCATCACTTCTTCGTCAGGGAAATAAGTTTTCAAAGGCTCATAATCTTCATCGACGGGGTTCTCCGCCAAGTGATCGGCTAATGCCTGTGCTTTCACGGCAGTCCGTGTCATATAGACAATGTCGAACTCTGTAAGTAAGATCTGCCACTTGGCAAGCCTTCCTGTGGTCATGGGTTTCTGAAAAATATACTTCAGCGGGTCCAGGCGAGATATAAGGTAAGTGGTGTAGGATGACAAGTAATGTTTCAATTTCTGTGCTATCCAAGTTAGGGCACAACATGTCCTTTCCAGATGAGTATACTTGACCTCGTAAGATGTGAACTTCTTACTGAGGTAGTAGATAGCCTGCTCCTTTCTGCCCGTAACATCATGCTGCCCCAGTACACAGCCGAATGAACTGTCCACAACTGTCAGATATAAAATCAAAGGTCTCCCTAGTTCTGGCGGAACTAACACAGGTGGGTTTGACAAATACCCCTTTATCTTATCAAAAGCCTCATAACATTCATCCGTCCATTTGACCGCGGCATCTTTCTTCAACAACTTGAAAATTGGTTCACAAGTTGTCGTGAGTTGAGCAATGAACCTGCTGATATAGTTCAATCGTCCCAACAAACTCATCACCTCGGTTTTGTTTCTTGGAGGTGGCAACTCCTGAATAGCTTTGATCTTTGACGGGTCTAATTCAATACCCCTCCGGCTGACTATAAATCCCAACAACTTCCCAGATGGCACCCCGAAAGCACATTTCGCAGGATTGAGCTTAAGATTGTACCTGCGAAGCCTTTGAAAGAATTTTCTCAAATCTCTGACATGGTCGGATTGCTGTCTAAATTTCACGATCACATCATCCACGTATACCTCGATTTCCTTATGTATCATATCATGGAAGATGGTTGTCATGGCCCTTATATAAGTTGCCCCAGCATTTTTCAAACCAAAGGGCATGACTCGATAATAATATGTTCCCCACGGCGTGATGAATGCCGTTTTTTCTGCATCTTCCTCGTCCATTAGAATCTGATGATAACCCGCATAACAATCCACAAAAGAGCCAATATCATGTTTGGCACAATTGTCGATTAGTATATGGATGTTGGGCAATGGGAAATTATCTTTTGGACTTGCCTTGTTAAGGTCTCGATAATCGACGCACACCCTGGTCTTGCCATCTTTCTTTGGCACAGGCACGACATTAGCTAACCAAGTGGGGTACCGTGTCACCTGAATGACTTTTGCCTCAAAATGTTTGGTAATCTCTTCTTTGATTTTCACACTTATGTCTGTTTTGAACTTTCTCAACTTCTGCTTGACAGGGAGGAGTGCTGGATCAGTGGGAAATTTATGAACCACCAAATCGGTGCTTAGACCCGCCATATCATCATAAGACCATGCAAAAACGTCTTTGTACTCATGCAATACTTTAATTATCTCTTCCCTGAGTTGTGGCTCCAAATGAACACTTATTTTAGTTTCCTGTACATTGTCTTGGTCCCCTAGATTAACCGCTTCTGTGTCATTTAGGTTAGGTTTGGGTTTTTCTTCAAAATGACTTAATTATTTACTAATTTCCTCGTAAGCTTCATCATTGTTACAATCCACCCCATCATCACACCCGATCTCTTGTATTATTACTTCTGAACTAGATTGGCTTTTAAAACTAGGCCGAAGATTCCTCATGCATGTCATGTAATTGATATCAGCATAAAAAGAACTGTACAAAGAAAGAAAAGAAAAGAAAAATGGAAAGAGAATTAGGGACGAAGAAAATTGCATTTCATTAAACATAAAGACAACAAGGTTTTAACTCATTCAAACGGACGGAACATAGCAACTGGATTACAAACCCTGGAATAATCCAGGTGAAAAAAGGAAAACAAAACTCACTACCACGACTCCCTCCGAACTGGAAGAGGAGTAGCTTCCCAATTGTTGATGTTAGCACGTGGTCCGATGTACTGTATGTCTGCTCTGCTTGACCCTTCCCCGACCTCAACCATGTTTACTTCAGCAAAGACTTTCTTGAACACCTTATCCAAATTCCCCTCCGCCTCGATTAACGAGCCCGATATCGTTGCCAATGACTATTTCTTGATACTCGGCCTGACGAAGGACCTGGACAATCGAGGAATTGGTTTAGGGAGCACCCCAGCTTTCTTCTTCAACTTACGGGCCTTTCTGAAATCTGCCACTGTTGGTTTGAACCCTAACCCGAAGGTGTCCAGATTTTTGGGCAAAGACACAGGTTGAGTAATGCCCTGCAGTTCAACCCCCAAACCCTTCCCGGGCACGAACTCGTTATTCAGCATTTCTGACACTACCATGACGGTCGCAGCTGACACCCTGGGACATGGCATGCTTTTACCCTCAGGCACCCTGCTCATCGGAACCGTGTCGAGGATCTGATACACCCATGGACCCTTATCATCTTCGGTTTCTATAAAGGGTACAATGGCATCATTCATGGCGCACGAGGGATCTTCCCCATGTAACACAATTTCTTGTCGGTCCCACTCAAATTTGACCACTTGGTGCAGCGTGGAGGGCACGACTTTGGCTGCATGAATCCATGGACGACCCAACAGAAGATTATAGGATACTGCAGCATCCAACACCTGAAATTCCATCGTGAACTCGACTGGACCAATAGTCAATTCGAGTATAATATCCCCTACCGTGTTTGTTCCCCCTCCGTCGAACCCTCGAACACAAATGCTATTTTTGCAGATTCTATCCTCATCAATCTTTAACTTGTTCAATGTGGATAACGTGCAAATATTAGCGCTTGACCCATTATCGATTAGTGCCCGAGTAACCATTGAACCTTCACATTTGACCGTCAAATAAAGAGCCTTGTTGTGTTCTGTGCCTTCCATAGGCAATTCATCATCAGAAAATGTTACCCTATTCACTTCAAAGATCTTGTTGGCAATTGTCTCCAAATGGTTCACTGAAATTTTGTCAGGCACATGAGCCTCATTCAATATCTTCATTAAAGCTCGGTAGTGCTCCTCAGAGTGAATTAATAACGACAACAGCGAGATTTGGGCCGGTGTTTTTCTCAGTTGTTCAACAATGGAATAATCTTGTCCTTTCATCTTTTTCAGAAACTCTTCTGCCTCTTCTTCCGTTGCAGCCTTTTTAACTGGCACTGGATTGTCTTTTGCGCCCTTAGCCTTTCTCAACTCCTTGGGAGCGAAACAACGTCTCGACCGGGTTAGTCCTTGTGCTTCACAACTTTCTTCCCCTATTTCCTTTCCTTTGTACGTCACCACTACCTTGTCATATTTCCATGGTACGGCTTTGCTATCAACCATGGGTAGCTGGACTACCGGTTTTATAACAACTTGTTCTACATAAGCTCCCTTCACGACCACCACGGGCGCTGATACTGACCCTGGTACCACTATCTTGACTGGCTCCTACTTTTTCTCAGACACAAACAGTCTCTTCCCCATTACTAACACTGGCTTGTCTTTTATTGCTTTTAACTGAACCACTGGCCTTGCACCCACTGTCTTTTCCTTGGTTTCCGTAGAACGAATCACCATAACCACCTGCGAAGGTTTCTTAGGCTCTGCCCCCTTATGTATCAGTTCGATCATGTTGGCCTCATAATACGCTGGTAACGGATTTTGATTGATGTTTGGGGCCTCTGGAGCCTGTACCTTAATACGGCGATTATCAATGAGCTCTTGGATTGCGTTTTTCAATTTCCAGCACTTTTCAGTGTCGTGCCCCGGCATCCCTGAGCAATACTCGCAACTAACAGAGTGGTCCAGGTTTCTGGGAAGAGGATTTGGTGCTTTGGATTCAACTGGGGTCAGCATCCCCAACTGTTTCAATCTGTGGAAAAGAGAAGTGTAAGATTCTCCCAGCGGAGTAAATGTTTTTCTGTTTGGGGCCTTCTCATTTCTAAAAGCTTGGTTTGGGCGAAAGTTGGTTCCTGGTATGTTAGCCCTGGGAGGTGGGTGTTTTGTGGGGGTGGATGTGTGTTTTGGGGGTTCGGTGCACGCCATTGTGAGTGCACTGGGAGCTGAGTGTAGGTCTGGGCGTGGTGAATAGAAAAGTGTGGTTTTGGTGGTGGATAATAGTGTTGCGGTGGGCCATATGGTGTATATTAATAGTTTGGGTGGTGGGGTCTGGGTTGGTTGTAGTAAGGTGGAGGGTTATTGTGCCTGGACCAAACATTAGCTTCAACTGCAGCAACTTCTTCTTTCTTCTTCTTCCCCAGCACACCACCAGTGCCGCTTTGGATGACCTGGGTGGTTGCTTTCAACGCCGAGTAGCTCAAGATTTTGTTAGATTTCAACCCTTCTTCAATCATGGCTCCCATCTTTACCACTTCATTAAACGACTTTACTACAGATGTCACTAGATGACCAAAATAGGTAGGTTCCAACGTTTGCAAGAAATAATCTACCATCTCACTTTCCCTCATGGGAGGGTGAACCCTTGCAGCTTGTTCCCTCCAGCGGAAACCAAACTCTCTAAAACTTTCCCAGGCTTCTTTTCTAGTTTCAACAATGACAGACGATCAGGGACTATC
Source organism: Nicotiana tabacum (assembly GCF_000715075.1). Classification (NCBI taxonomy): domain Eukaryota; kingdom Viridiplantae; phylum Streptophyta; class Magnoliopsida; order Solanales; family Solanaceae; genus Nicotiana; species Nicotiana tabacum. The sequence continues at coordinate 31,409,479 of NC_134080.1, forward strand.
TTGAGGTTATATTGAAAATGGCCAATGAATGCCTGGGCCAAATCATCCCATGTATACCATCGGCCGGGGTCTTGCCTCGTGTACTATTCTAGTGCTGACCCGCTCAGGCTTTGACCGAAATATGCTATCAACAACTCATCCCTTCCCCCAGCACCTCTCATTTTGCTACAGAAACCACGCAGATGTGCCACTGGGTCACCGTGCCCCTCATACAAGTCAAACTTCGGCATTTTAAACCCTGCAGGCAACTGTATGTCAGGAAAAGGGCACAAATCTTTGTATGCGACACTAACTTGGTTTCCTAAACCATGCATTTTCCTGAAGGATTGCTCCAGGCTTTTGACTTTACGAATCACCTCTTCTTGTTCAGCATTCTTAACCGGTTTCTCAACTTCTCCCGGGATTTCAAAATAGGGAGAGTAGGTATATGGCTCAGGCGCTTTGAAGGTGGGTTCGGGAGGGTAATATTGAGTGTCGTGAGCTTGGAATAGCGGCTCACTGGATGATCTATGTAGTGGAGCTGGGGGAGGTGCCACAAAGACGGGAACCATGGGTGGTGGAGGATTCTGTTTAGAGGATGGAGATGGGGGAGCGTATGATGTAGTACCATAACCCTGGGCCTGATAAGGGAAAGCTGAAGATGCGTGGGGAGTGGTAGGCTCCTGAGCTTGAGCCAGGGGTGGGATGTAAGATGGGTTAGCAGGATATAGTGGTGCCGGATGTCCTTGAGACCATGCCCGATGCATTTCATCCATTTGTGCCTTTAATTTCCTCATCTCTTCTTTCATAGCACCCACATCTGTTACCTCAACCTCATTCGAAGGGTCTACAATGCTGATTTCCGAATCCTGCCCTGTCATTTTTACTTGATCTTTCAACCGGGTGTTGTATGGATGAGTTGCCAGAATTGCCAATCAACTAACCACCTGCCTGAGACTCACACATTTAGACAACCACTTTGTTAGCGATTAGGTCTTAACAGATTTAATAACCACACGTTGGCATGAATGCACTTATACAGTTAATCCTTTCTATTATGCGTTTGCTCGATTGCATGCGTCATCCCGGTCATTTTATTTCTTGTTTCGTTTTTCTTCTCTTCGCCTTATCCCTCTCTTGTGCTTTTTATTTTCTCTCTCTTATTTTTCCGCTCTTTTCTTTCTTTCCCTTTTTGTTTTTCCGCTCTTTTATTTCCTCCTCTTTTGTTTTTCCACTCTTTCTTTCTTTATCTCTTTTTTGGTTTTCCTTCTATTTTCCTTTCATTCTTTTGTTTTCCTTTTGGTTATGGTTGAATCCTATGGAGATTGCCTACGTATCGTGACCCCGCACGAATCAGACCAAGCGTAGTTCGTGAAGATAAATGTAAAACAAGGGTGAAAATAAAATGCTCAACTTTCATTAATAAACAGACTCTTACAAACTTGACATCTTTTGTTTTGGAAAGAAACTAACAAACGCAATCTGTCATCAAACCAAAAACTCTAAACCTGCAAACATACTCAACTCAGAGAGGTAACGGACGTGCAAAAGACTGACTCGAAATGGTAAACACTTACAGACACGGACTATGCATATTCTAGTGCTTCAAACTTAGGTATCCGCGGGGCATCGTTCGGCCTCGCCGCGGGTCTAGGATCCAAATCCCTTTCAAGCTGCTCTAACTCATTCATGGTTCGCTTCACATAGATCATCACTGCTGAGATAAAAGTGGTACGGGTTATGTCTTCACAAACCCGGCATCTCCTGACAATAGCATGAGCAATAGCTCTAATCCTGTCTTTTGTTTGCTTCTTTTCTATGAGCAAACGTCTTATTTGATTGCTGCATGTCTTTAAAGCTCGGGAGTCTTGTAAGTGCTGGTCTTGCAGCTGTTGCACTTCTGCCTCCATTTAGGCTAACAAGTTGTAACAATGTCCGCTTTCAGTTTCGATGTCTCTAGCCTGCCTAACCGCTTTACCCTCAAGGGAAACCACTTTTCTCTTTAAATTGGCAACAATTTTCTCATGGTCCCTTTTCAACTGATTCAAGTATTGGCGACGCTCCTCGGTTCTTGTCGCCCACTGGGCCTTAAGTTCTACCATGGCCCTTTCAGATTTCCCTAACTCATCTCGCCGTTCTCTGACTTCGCTTTCCAATCTTTTTACCAATTATTCATCGGACCGGCTCCTGGGTTGCTTATCAATGGTTATCTTCAACTGTCGGATCTGGGCCCTAAGCGCTTCATTTTCTTTGGCTAGTCTATTCTTTTCACCTTGATCCGCGGCGACCTGTACAGTGTTCTCAAATTTCAGACTCTCGACTTGTTGCTTTAATTTACTAATCTCAACTCGATAGCTTTCTTCCTTTGCTAACCAATCCCACTGCTCTTGGGATGACTTAACAAAATCTTCGAGATGAGGTCTTTTAGCCGGTCTCCCATATGCCACGTCACCTTTGAACCATTCATGATACCCTGGAGCAATTTCCCCTTTGACCCTATCAGACACACAAGTGTTTTCCATCAGATATTGACACTCACTCCAAATTTGACGAACCTCTTCCTCGGAAAATCGACCGTCAGGACTAATTTCGACCACTTGGGTACTCAAATCTTCATCTCTCGGTATTACTTGATATCTACCGAGTTGCCTCAGAACCCGATATGGTGCATAAGGTTGTATGCTTTTGAGTCCCATTAACAAAAAATGCGGTCGGGCTGCTGGCATATATATGACTTCCTCGACAGACAACCATCCAAGCACCCACTGTATCTGGCTAGCTTTGAGGTTCCGAAATAATAATGCCCAAGCCGTGACTCCTTCAGGTAGACTAGCCCCTTTGATTCTCGTACAAAATTCCCCTATACAAGTTTTCTCAGCCGAACCATAACTCAATATCTGAGAGCGCGGGCACAAATGCTCAATCATCCACATCTGTAACAATAAGTTACATCCCTCAAAAAATTTGCCCCCATCTTTGCACGCAGTGAGAGCTCTGAAGATATCAGCCACAATCATAGGTGCTAAAGTGCTTTTCCCCATGGTTTGCAAGGTACTGACGATGCCTGCTATTTTCAAATCAATATTGCCATCTTTCCTTGGGAATATTACGAGACCCAAAAAAGCTATCATAAATGCCACTCATCTGTGGTCCTCCCATTTTTGTCGGCTATTTCTGCTGCACAGCTTAAAGTCTGGATTATTGAACCCGCCCACATGGCCATATCTATCATACATGAAGCGGAAGCTGCAGAAACCCTTTGCAAAATCTGGATGATGAACTGTTCGGGGTATTTTCAAGGAATCTAGGAATCGGTGTATGGTAATGGCCCTAGGAGCAATCAAGTATTTGAATCTCAATGGAGCTTGGTCACTTCCAATGTACCCCGCTATTTCTTCCAACGTCGGGGTGAGTTCGAAGTCTGAAAAATGAAAAACATTATGTGTCGCATCCCAATGGGCGACCAGTGCCCTGATGATATCCCCCCGAGGCTGAATGTTTAATAAATCCGGAAGGTCTTTCAAATATTTTCTCACTTCGTCTTGCCCTTCGTTACCCAAATCATTCCACCACAATTGCAGCTCAAAATGAATTTTGGTCATTATTGAAAAAGGCTCATTTATCATCGTGCTCATCCTGCACATTTATTAAAGTGTTTAAGCAAGAAAAGAAAAACTTTTAATTAACTCCGAAAAAACTATCTATATTATTGACTCAAAATTACCCCTATATTTCACATGAAGAACTCAACTCTCAATTCTAAAATTTTCTTTTTTTTTAGATAGAAGACCCGATATTGCGACACGGCCTTTCAATGCCTCGAGGGCAAAAATTTTAAGGCTGTGAGGGTCAAAAATCAAAATACGACCAAAGGTGGCTGTTTATGCAAAGTCAGCCTTCCGGCGTCCCGTTTGGGAACATTTGGCTATTTTTGACCAAAATGCACCACCTGGTTTATTTGTGACAAAAATTAAAATTGATATTTTTGGTTGTCACACCTCCTTTTTCCGCGCCCGCGAGGGTACGAGGGAGTTTTTTCCAATTAAAGGACAATCGAAACGGGATTTATTTATTTATTTCAGAGTCGCCACTTGGGAGATTTAGGGTGTCCCAAGTCACCAATTTTAATCCCGAATCGAGGAAAATAATGAATCTATATTATAGTCTGCGTACCAGAAATCCGGATAAGGAATTCTGTTAACCCGGGAGAAGGTGTTAGGCATTCCCGAGTTCCGTGGTTCTAGCACGGTCGCTCAATTGTTATATTCGGCTTATTTATCTGATTTTATACAAGTGTGAACTTATGTGCAAAATTTAAACTTTTAACCGCTTTTATCATTTAACTGTTTTTATCAAGAATTTGCAACGTTGTGAAAATGTATCTCGAACCACGTTACAATCAATGTACCCGTGGTCGTCGACATACTTTGACTCTGTTGAGATTTGGATTTGGGTCACTTCAATGCGCACCCGAGTTTAAGGAAATTGAATTATTAAAGGCGTGCCTAACGCAACTAGCGTATTGTCATTTTGGGGAAGGCCGTAAAATTCGCTAACCGGCCTATCCCGAATTCTAAGTGTTTTAATATATATACATTTAGAGGGCCCCGCAACTTTGTATTTTTTATTTGTCGAGGCTCATCTCATTTTATTTTTTATTAGAATTTGCAACGTCATGGGAATGCATCTCAGACCACGTCACAGTCAATGTACCCGTGATTAGAGACACATTTCGATTCCGTTGAGATTTGGATTTGGGTCACATAAATGTGCACCCGAGTTTAGGGAGATAACATTATTAAAGGTGCGCCTAAAGCAACTAGCGCATTATTATTTTGGGCTAGGGCCGTGAAATTTGTTAAACGGCCCGTCCCGGAATCTAAGTATTTAATGCATATATTTTGTGAGGGCCCCGCAATCTGTCCCTTTATTTGGCGAGGCTCGTCTCATTTTATTTTTATTATTATTATTATTATTATTATTATTATTATTTTATTATTATTATTATTATTTTTTATATTTTTAAAGGGATGCCATTTTTTACGCCTTTAACCATACTAAACCTTACAGCCTCTTTACAAATACAATCTCATAACTTGTCAAGATTTAATAAAAGAAGTTAAGCGAATGAGTGTTTCAGGCGTAGTAACAACAGGTACTAATACTAATTTTGTCCAAATAAACTAAGACAATGAAGGGCCGAGCGAATCGACGTCAAACTGTGTCTTAGGACTACTAATACAACTAAATCAAATGACATCAAGTAAACAATAATAACATAACGCAAAATGAGCAAAAATGCGTACGATGAAAACATAAGCAGAAAATTATCATACCAATTTCTATATTGCATTTTTTGAACATTCCGTAACATTTCCTCGTCTAATGCTTGCAGTTTACTAACCTGGACAGACAGAGACAGATAGAGCCATGGACCAAACCTCAACATCGACTTCAACGAATAACCGCGACCGGGAAACCATAGAAAAGGTTATCAAAGCTCGGACGGAATAGCTCGCGCCAGAAACTCGAACACGAACGGACTAACAATGAGCCATGGCTACAACTGACTTTTCCAGGCGGTCATTTGGGCGTGGGGGAGCTGAACGGAACAGCAGCGAGGGCCGGATTCAATGGAGGATCGTCGGACTAGTTTTTTTTTGGTTACGACGAAGGAGAAGAAATGGCCGTGGGCTGGTGGTTTGGATGTAGCGTCGACGGGCAGTGATGAACCCGAACCACAGCAGCAGTGGCTGCTGCTCGAACAGCGCAACAATGTTGACAGCAGTAGGGTCGATGAGCAGTAGAGCTTGTTGGCTGAGGAGGAGAGGTTGTTTGACGATGAGGGAGTGAAGCTGGGGGCAGTGACGACGAAGGCGAAGCAGCAGTACTCGCCGGATTTAATGGAGGATGGAAGCGATGGTCGTTCGGACGTGAGGGAGTGGCGTCGCGACTGGTTTTTGGGTTGCGACGGGTGTGATGGAGCTGGGCATCGTTGGTGGTGGTGTTGAACTGGTTTTTTTGGACGTGAGGGCGACTGGTTTGGTCGTTTTCTGGACCGGGGATGCGACGCGGGGAAGTAGGGTTCTTGTTAGGTTTTTCGTTGGGGGGGGGGGGGGTCGGGCTTTTCCCAGTAGGGTTTTTTTTGTTTCGTTTCCTCAAAGAAGACGGAGGAACAGTGGTCCTTTTCCTCCAAATTTTCAAAAGTCCCCCTCAAAATGTGTTTGTCCGTGTTTTTGTAATACAATGCCCATGAAAATGAGCCCCACGCGTGGTGGGGTTCGAGGCATATGTCCCCCACGCGTGGTGGGGTTCCCCACGTGTCCTGGACACGGTTTATTATGGGCTAGGTCCGAAAATTAGGCCTAAAACCGGGTAGTTTAAACCCGAATATTATTCTTTTGCCCGGACCCGAGAAATAGGAACACGTTGCTTAACTAGTCCTATGTAAGCAAAATAACTACCAAAAATAAGACTAGTATTTAAACAAAACTATATCTTTTAAATATTTTTCAAGGTTTAAAATAGCTACAAAATATTAATAAAACTATTTTTTTGTAATTTTCGTTTTTAAATATTAAGATAAAATATGAGGTAATATTTTTGTATTTTTCAAATTTAAAAATGACTATAAAACCTTAATAGAACTATATTTTTTGTAATTTTCGAAATTATATAAAGTACAAAAAATAAAGTGCAATTTTTGTATTTTTCAAGTTTATGAGAGATACATAAACTAAAATTTATATATATATTTTTTGAAATTTTTCTTTTTACAACGAAATAAAGTAAAATAGTTAAAATAGCTATACTAGACCCAATTTCACATATTCACGCTAAAAATGTGAAAATTCTCGGGGAGGGTCAAAAATCACGTGCTTACAGCTGCCCCTCTTTGACTGGAAACACGAAGAGTTTTCCGACAAAGAACAACTAGACGTGTTTTTGACCCGACCATTACTTGGACGGACTACACTTAAGGAAAGGGAGGGAATGTGACCGAGCCCTGGTATCTGAGCTGCCTACATATCCTTGGTTATACAGGAATCAGGCCACGTGTAGTTCGGGAATGAGAGAGATAGTGAAGTGTACCGAGGTGAAGAGCCGATCGAGGTGCCGTTCCGTTGAGGTTCTGGTCCACGGTCCTGTCATTACATCAAAAATGATAACTGAAAAAGACTAACTAAACCTATCAGCAGCTAGTTACAAGAATTCCTATCTCTAAGTCTTCTGAAACTTGATCTTGAGTCTTGAATGGTGCTTCATACAGACTTTTGGATTTGAACCTTGATACTTGCTAGTTGCAGGCGCTAGTTCTTGAGCAGACCACATCTGTTCTCCACGTCCGTGCTTCGGATTCATTCATTTTTTTCTTTTTCTTCTTTTTGTTTTGTTTTTGTGACTAGCTTTTGTTGACCCTCTCAGACTGTTGACTCGCGTTCTTGGGGCGAGCTTCTTGTTGCTTCTATCTTGGATTGAGTGCTGGGGACTTCTATCGTAGCCTTCTGCCTTCCATTTTCTCCGGTGCCTCGGGACATCTTTTTTCTTTTTTTTCTTAGATTCTGAACTGAGACTCATCTCGTGGGTCGTTTCGATCCATGTGGCTCGAGGTTAGACCTGCGGGAGAAAACAAACGAACGAAATTTTCTGCCCCAGTTTCACTAGGAAAATTTTGTTAATTACTCGCCAGGAAGTTCATAAGATTGATGAAAGAGGATATGCATGCTCAGTTCAGGGTTGGATCCCTAATATCGACTAGCTGGGGAAAGGTTCAGTTTAGAGTTGAAACTCTAATACTGACCAACTGGGGAAAAGTTCAGTTTAGGGTTTAAAACCCTAATGCTGATTAAAGGAAAAAGTTCAGTTCAGGGTTTAAAACCCTAATGCTGACTAAAGGAAAGAGTTCAGTTTAGGGTTTAAAACCCTAATGCTGACATGCAAGGAAAAAGCTCAGTTTAGGGTTTAAAAAGCCTAATGCTGACATACATGGAAAAAGCTCAATTTAGGGTTTAAAACCCTAATGCTGGCTGAATGGAAAGAGTTCAGTTTAGGGTTTAAAACACTAATGCTGATTAAAGGAAAAATTCAGTTTAGGGTTTAAAACCCTAATGCTGATTGCATGGAGAAGCTCAGTTTAGGGTTTAAAACCCTAATGCTGGCTGAAAGGAAAAAAGTTCAGTTTAGGGTTTAAAACCCTAATGCTGACTAAAGGAAAAATTCAGTTCAGGGTTTAAAACCCTAATGCTGATTGCATGGAAAAGCTCAGTTTAGGGTTTAAAACCCTAATGCTGGCTGAAAGGAAAAGTTCAGTTTAGGGTTTAAAACCCTAATGCTGACTAAAAGGAAAATTCAGTTTAGGGTTTAAAACCCTAATGCTCATTGCATGAAAAAGCTCAGTTTAGAGTTTAAAACCCTAATGCTGGCTGAAAGGAAAAAGTTCAGTTTAGGGTTTAAAACCCTAATGCTGACTAAAGGAAAAATTCAGTTCAGGGTTTAAAACCCTAATGCTGATTGCATGGAAAAGCTCAGTTTAGGGTTTAAAACCCTAATGCTGGCTGAAAGGAAAAAAGTTCAGTTTAGGGTTTAAAATCCTAATGCTGATTAAAGGAAAAAAGTTCAGTTTAGGGTTTAAAACCCTAATGCTGACTGCATGGAAAAGCTCAGTTTAGGGTTTAAAACCCTAATGCTGGCTGAATGGAAAAGCTCAGTTTAGGGTTTAAAACCCTAATGTTGGCTGAAAGGAAAAAATTCAGTTTAGGGTTTAAAACCCTAATGCTGACTAAAAGGAAAATTCAGTTTAGGGTTTAAAACCCTAATGTTGATTGCATGGAAAAGCTCAGTTTAGAGTTTAAAACCCTAATGCTGGCTGAAAGGAAAAGTTCAGTTTAGGGTTTAAAACCCTAATGCTGACTAAAAGGAAAATTCAGTTTAAGGTTTAAAACCCTAATGCTGATTGCATGGAAAAGCTCAGTTTAGAGTTTAAAACTCTAATGCTGGCTGGAAGGAAAAAATTCAGTTTAGGGTTTAAAACCCTAATGCTGACTAAAAGGAAAATTCAGTTTAGGGTTTAAAACCCTAATGCTGATTGCATGGAAAAGCTCAGTTTAGAGTTTAAAACCCTAATGCTGGCTGGAAGGAAAAGTTCAGTTTAGGGTTTAAAACCCTAATGCTGACTAAAAGGAAAATTCAGTTTAGGGTTTAAAACCCTAATGCTGATTGCATGGAAAAGCTCAGTTTAGAGTTTAAAACTCTAATGCTGGCTGGAAGGAAAAGTTCAGTTTAGGGTTTAAAACCCTAATGCTGACTAAAAGGAAAATTCAGTTTAGGGTTTAAAACCCTAATGCTGATTGCATGGAAAAGCTCAGTTTAGGGTTTAAAACCCTAATGCTGACTAAAGGAAAAATTCAGTTTAGGGTTTAAAACCCTAATGCTAACTAAAAGGAAAATTCAGTTTAGGGTTTAAAACCCTAATGCTGATTGCATGGAAAAGCTCAGTTTAGGGTTTAAAACCCTAATGCTGGCTGAAAGGAAAATTCAGTTTAGGGTTTAAAACCCTAATGCTTATTGCATGGAAGAGCTCAGTTTAGGGTTTAAAACCCTAATGCTGGCTGAAAGGAAAAAGTTCAATTTAGGGTTTAAAACCCTAATGCTGACTAAAAGGAAAATTCAGTTTAGGGTTTAAAACCCTAATGCTGATTGCATAGAAAAGCTCAGTTTAGGGTTTAAAACCCTAATGCTGGCTGAAAGGAAAAAATTCAGTTTAGGGTTTAAAACCCTAATGCTGACTAAAAGGAAAATTCAGTTTAGGGTTTAAAACCCTAATGCTGATTGCATGGAAAAGCTCAGTTTAGGGTTTAAAACCCTAATGCTGGCTGAAAGGGAAAAAGTCCAGTTTAGGGTTTAAAACCCTAATGCTGATTAAAGGAAAAAAGTTCAGTTTAGGGTTTAAAACCCTAATGCTGACTGGCTGGGGACAAAGTTCGAGAATACTAAACGATCTCTTTTTGAATTTTCTTGTTTTAGTAGAAGATAAAAGGGAGTTTCGTGGAAACTTACCTTTCGAGTGAATTCATCATTGCCAAAGTATTTCTTGTACCCGTGTACCTTCTTCTTTGGGTGACACCTGCTTCTTGCACGGTTGTCTTGGATTATACCTGTTTCAACTTTTCAGACAAAGAACAATTGTTAGTTCGGAAATGACGGTCGGTTTGGTGACCTTGATCGTTCATGTTGCTTTGTTGCGTCCTTATTTCTGTCGCGAAGTCCTGCCGTTGATTGTATTCAAATGGCGAAACTCTTTTGACTGCTCAGGCTTTGTATTTTCAGATTTTGTGATGATTTGCCTCGCAAGGCTCTCTTTTATTTTTTTTTTATTTTTTTTTTTTTGGGTCCCATCTTGCTTGGAGATTCTCAACGGGGATTTTATTGGGGATACTCTGTGGGGATTTGTACAAAAGGAAGCTCTGTGGGGGGGAATATTTACAAAGTGGATTCTTTGTGTGGATTTTTGTACAACGGGGCATGCTGGGGATTTGTTTCAAAGCGGTTTTTCTAGGATTTGTTGGGGTAAGATCTTTGAGGAATTTTTACAAAGGGACTCACTGGGATGTGCTGGGGAGATTCCATTTTTTTTTTTTTAATATTGGGGAGACTCTGTGGGGGATTGCACAAGGGGAGACTCTGTGGGGATTTGTACAGAACGGACTTGCTGGGGATTTGTTGGGGCAAGCTTGCTGGAGAATTTTTACAAGGGGACTCGCTGGGGATGTTTTTTTTTTTTTTTGGCATCTTAGGAGAAAGATTCATCAGACTAAGATTTTGATCCTAGGAGAAGGTTCATCAGACTAGGTCTCTATCTTAGGAGAAAAATTCGTCGGACTAAGATTTTGATCCTAGGAGAAGGTTCGTCAGACTAGGTCTTGTTTTTTGGTATCCTAGGAGAAAGATTCGTCAGACTAAGATTTGTATCCTAGGAGAAGGTTCATCAGACTAGGTCTCTATCTTAGGAGAAAAATTCATCGGACTAAGATTTTGATCTTAGGAGAAGGTTCGTCAGACTAGGTCTTTTCTTTTTGGTATCTTAGGAGAAAGATTCATCGGACTAAGATTTTGATCCTAGGAGAAGGTTCATCAGACTAGGTCTCTATCTTAGGAGAAAGATTCGTCGGACTAAGATTTTGATCCTAGGAGAAGGTTCATCCGGCTAGGTCAATTTTGTTTTCTGGTTATCTTAGGAGAAAGATTCATCAGACTAAGATTTTGATCCTAGGAGAAGGTTCGTCAGGCTAGGTCTCTATCTTAGGAGAAAAATTCGTCAGACTAAGATTTTGATCCTAGGAGAAGGTTCGTCAGACTAGGTCATTTTTTGTTTTTTGGTATCTTAGGAGAAAGATTCATCAGACTAAGATTTTGATCCTAGGAGAAGGTTCATCAGACTAGGTCTCTATCTTAGGAGAAAAATTCGTCGGACTAAGATTTTGATCCTAGGAGAAGGTTCGTCAGACTAGGTCTTGTTTTTTGGTATCCTAGGAGAAAGATTCGTCAGACTAAGATTTGTATCCTAGGAGAAGGTTCATCAGACTAGGTCTCTATCTTAGGAGAAAAATTCATCGGACTAAGATTTTGATCTTAGGAGAAGGTTCGTCAGACTAGGTCTTTTCTTTTTTGGTATCTTAGGAGAAAGATTCATCGGACTAAGATTTTGATCCTAGGAGAAGGTTCATCAGACTAGGTCTCTATCTTAGGAGAAAGATTCGTCGGACTAAGATTTTGATCCTAGGAGAAGGTTCATCCGGCTAGGTCAATTTTGTTTTCTGGTTATCTTAGGAGAAAGATTCATCAGACTAAGATTTTGATCCTAGGAGAAGGTTCGTCAGGCTAGGTCTCTATCTTAGGAGAAAAATTCGTCAGACTAAGATTTTGATCCTAGGAGAAGGTTCGTCAGACTAGGTCATTTTTTGTTTTTTGGTATCTTAGGAGAAAGATTCATCAGACTAAGATTTTGATCCTAGGAGAAGGTTCATCAGACTAGGTCTCTATCTTAGGAGAAAAATTCGTCGGACTAAGATTTTGATCCTAGGAGAAGGTTCGTCAGACTAGGTCTTGTTTTTTGGTATCCTAGGAGAAAGATTCGTCAGACTAAGATTTGTATCCTAGGAGAAGGTTCATCAGACTAGGTCTCTATCTTAGGAGAAAGATTCGTCGGACTAAGATTTTGATCCTAGGAGAAGGTTCATCAGACTAGGTCTTTTCTTTTTGGTATCTTAGGAGAAAGGTTCATCGGACTAAGATTTTGATCCTAGGAGAAGGTTCGTCAGACTAGGTCTCTATCTTAGGAGAAAAATTCGTCAGACTAAGATTTTGATCCTAGGAGAAGGTTCATCGGACTAGGTCTTGTTTTTTTTTTATTCTTTTTTTTTTAATTATTTTATTCTTTTTTTTTTTGCATAGCTTCTTCCTTCGAAGACTACCTCCCTTGAGAGTCGTTTTGCCTTTCCCCGAAAGGAACCGCTGAGGATACCGACTTTCCAACCTTGTGTTGGACTCCTTGCAACTGCTAGGGATAAACATTGTTGGGGAATTATTTACTTACATGTTGGGGGTACTTGACTTCCAGGAAATTTTCTAAATGGAAGGAAAATTTTCTGCCCCGGTTTGATAATATCCCTGTGCATGCATTTCTGGCATCAATTCCATTTCCCTTACCTGTTTCAAATCAGACAAAATTTGTTAGTTTAAAACATGGTGGTTGGTTGTGATACTCCCACTGGGATGGTTTTCCCTTTCTCCTTCCTTGTTCTACGCTCCACAGCTTGTTGGGGATGATATTATGTGTTGGGGACAATCCCTTTCTGCTGGGGATATCCCTCTTCTTTTGCGACATAGCTCGGAAACTGGCATTTCCCCGACCTTTTAGTCTAGTATGAATTTACCAAATCATGCTCACTGCTCTCCCTGCTCTGTTCATGGGCCTTGGCCTTGAGGTTTATGACTTTTGATAAAGGCAATGGTATCCCTCTTGACACTTGTCAATCCTTCTGTCAATTCCCTTTTGCTAAGGATATCTTTTTGACACTGGCCTCGCGTTTGTTCCTTGCTGACTATACCACTTGGATGTACCAGTCAGATCTCATTTTGGAAAGCTGATGGCCTATTTTGAAGTCAATTCACACTTGTTCTGACCAAACAGACTCTATTGGGGATTTTTTTATGAAAGAAAAAAAAGATAAAAGGGAACAGAATAAAAGGACAAAAGGAAACAATGGCTATTTAACAAAAGAAACTATAAATGAAAACCTATCAAATGCAGATACCGACTCTAATGGCCATGACATGCGTATGTGGCCTAACCTCTACCGTCAATCATCTTTCAAGATCTTCAATTGGCGATTCCCCATCTGATTCTCAATCTTATTCGACTTGTAGTGCCCGAAGGGTTTTCACTATCAGGTCTCTCTCATTTTTGGTTCTTCTCTCAGCTTTCATCGCCTTATGGTGTCCGTGAAGATTTTCACCGATAAGACTCTCTCATTTGTATCACTTTCCAGCTGGGGTTTTGGAGTGTTGCCGGTATGACTCTTTCTGCTGTGGAATAGAGTCCTTTCTGCTATGGAACAGAACGTTATGCTCACCGGTGAGACTCTCATTTGTCTGACTTGGCATCTTTTGAAGACTGATCAGAAGGTCTTTCTTTGGACCGCAATGTGGGTTTTGGATAGGGCTAGAAAGAAAAGGTATAAAAGGCTCAAAAATACATTAATTTTTGGGTTATTAGTTACAACCTTCGGAATTAGATTTATTTACAAACACGCAACCTTTGCCCCAGTTTCTTGCCTGGGGATATTTTAATTGATTTTTTTTTCGTTTTCAAAACTATGACCGAGCCGTGAAGCGCCTACGTATTCTCTTTGAGGAATCAGGTCAAACGTAGTTCCCAATTCCTTGTCTTTCAGTTGACTTTCTTTCTTTGTTATCATTTTTCTTTTCTTTTTTCTTTTCTTTTTTTTCGTTTTGTTGTTTTCTTTTTTTTTCTTTTTTTTTCGTTGTTACTGATTCCGAACGAGGGGTATGAAAGAACATAAGTAAGGCTCAAAAGGGGTAACGAAGGATAAAGTGTTTAGGTAGCAGAACAAAATGCCTTCATCATTCCAGTCTTCAAAATATGCCAAGTGCGAACAACACAATCAAACAATAGATTTATAGTCTCTTCCGATGGTGCTGGACTTGACAATTATATTCAACATATGTTTGTTCATTTGTCACTTCTAAGCACCATTGGGCGACACTCTCATTATCATGACCGACCCTCATGCCAATTTGGCGAATCTTGCTTTTAACGGTTTTCTTTGTGCTTAACTTGCCCCAGTTCCACATGACTCGAGCTCTGAATAATCTCAAACCGTCCTTATTTTCTTTAAATGGTCTGATCGCCTTTCCAGGGTTTTATGATTAACTTTAAAGACTAGGCCCAAAGTGTGTGTGCATGTCATGTCCCTAGAATCGGCATCGAATGAAATGATAAAAGGACTAAACAAAAGACGACTGGAACTAACAAAAGACCGACTTTGTATTAGACTACCGGCGAAATGGTTTGAATAATAAAACAAACAAAACAACCAGAATAAAATCCTAACACAAACTGGACAAAATTTAAACAAACTGCTATGACAAAATGGCAAGATAAGAAGGTTTGACACAGGACAAAATCCAAATTACAACCTTAATAATCCGGACAACAGAAATGACAACAAAATAAGCCACTACAAGCTTCTCTCTTGCTAACCAAGGAACGGAGCGTCCTCCCACTTTATCAAACTTGGCATCTTAGCCACTGAGCTTTGCATTAGTATTGTCAAGACCATTGCCAACTTCAATATCATTACCCTCTGTCAACAAGTTCTCGGTAGGGTTCGAGTGCTCCATGTCACTGTTATGGATCACAATCCGCCCTTCTTGGATCATTCTTTCTATTTCTCTTTTCAAATCCCGACAGCTTTCAACATTGTGCCCCTGGACATTGGAATGGTATTCACACCTTTTAGAAGGGTCAAAGCTTCTTGCACGTGGGTCCACACGATTTGGAGGAATAGGTGCAATCCTGTCATGATTCTTTAACTTCTCAAATAAGCTTTCATAGGACTCTCCTATTGGTGTAAAATTATCTTTCAACCTTTGTTCCCCTTTATACCTCTGGCTTGGATGTGGGTTATAGGGCACCTGAAAATTTTGTGGAGACTTCTGGAGATTTTGTGATGCTCGTGCTCGCCTCCTGGGGCGTTTTGGTGGCTGGACAACATACTGAGGTGGAGCGATAAAGTATTGAGGGTTCTGAGGTGGATAATACTGCTCAGGGGAGCCATGAAACATCTGAGGAGGCTGCTCATACCTTCGAGATGTACTCCTGGGACCTCTTCTAGACCCTGATGTCATCATGATTTCTTCAATCTCCTCATTTGTGTCGCTAAGATTATCAGACTCAACCCGGACAACCTGAGTTGCGGCTTTAAGAACAGCTTGACTTATAATTTTGCCTGTCTTGAGACCATTCTCTACCATCTCTCCAATTTTGATTGCTTCCGAGAAGGTTTTGCCAACTGCGGACACCATGTTTTGAAAGTAATCTGGCTCTTGCGCTTGAAGGAAGACAATAATTATCTCGTGGTCATCCATGGGTGGCTTAACTCGAGCTGCTTGCTCCCTCCATTTGATGGCATATTCCCTGAAACTTTCACTTGGTTTCTTCTTCAGGTTTGAAAGGGAAATGCGGTCTTGGGCAATGTCGATGTTGTATTGGAACTATCTGACAAAGGCCTGTGCCATGTCACCCCAGACATGCCAGCGAGACGTGTCTTGATCCATAAACCATTCGGAGGCTACACCCGTAAGGCTTTCCGCAAAATAAGCCATTAACAACTCTTCATTTCTTCCCATACCTCTTAGTTGATTGCAATACATTTTCAGGTGGGCTATGGGATCTCCATGTCCATCGTACTTTTCAAATTTTGGAGTCTTGAAACCAGGCGGCAAGTGGACATCGGGGAACATACATAGATCTTTGAAGGCAACACTCTTTTGGCCTGCCAACCCTTGCATGTTTTCCAACCATTGTTCTAAGCTTTTCACTCTTCGGGTCATTTCTTCCTGTACCATCTTTCGGGCAGGCTTCTCAGTTTTTGCAGCAAGATCAAACGAGTACGAGTGGTACTCAGGAGAGTGGTACTGCTCTTGTTGTGTCGCAAATTGTGACTCATGACGAGGAACCCTCCGACTCTGAGTCTCTGGAGCACTTGTAACAGCTTCGACGTTAGTTGTCATTTTTCTTTGAGGCACAAACCGACCACCTCAACTTTCTTCACAATTCAACACCAAATATGTTAGAATGGACTCAGTCGGTCCTCATTATTGACGACATCTTTTTTTCTTTTTCTTTTTTTTCGATTTTTTTTTTCATTTTTTCCTTTTTCATTTCTTTTTTTTCATTCTTTTTTTTCATTCTCTTTTTCCATTCTTTTTTTTTGTTGTGGTCGAATCTTATGGAGATTGCCTACGTATCATGACCCCACATGAATCAGACCTTGCGTAGTTCGAACCAATAAAAGATAAACAACAGTAAACATTTTTCAATTTTCATATTAGAACAAACTGGGTTTCAAGGATTTAAAGATGACCCGCAAACTTGAAAATCGAACAAACTGCATGTTCTAATCAAAAGATTGGCAGACTCAAAAACAAAATTCCAGCTCCCTTTCTCTGTTCGACAAATGCAACCAAATGGTTATTTTTTGCAAATGTGGCCCCTTCCAAATTTCACATGAATTTTGAGGCCGGGGAGGATTATTTTATGACACTTTTACAAACTTGTCCGTTCTTTTACGAAAATAACCTTTCGACAACTGAAAGATACTCTAAGGCTATTTCGGCAAGAACGGTTTAAGACGTGGCCGAAACTGGCTCGGCTTATTTTATTTTTCATATTTTTTTGACTAAACACCCAAACGGCCTTCACCCGACCGTTGACTCTTTTTTTTTTCAAATTATGATAAAAAACTTGGTGTTGCAAAACACGGCCCTTCAGCCTCTCGGGGACGAAGCTTTCTTAAGGCTGTGTGGGTCCATATCTCAAAATGACCCAAAGGTGGCTGTTTGTGCCAAGTCAGCCTTCCGGCGTCCCTTTCGGGAACATTCGGCTATTTATGGCAAAACAGCATCACCTGACTTATTTATAACTCTTTTTTCATCGTTTTTCAAATTAGAAAAGTCAATATTGCAAACACGGCCTTTCAACGTCTCGGGGACGAAGATTTTTAGGCTGTGGGGGTCAACTGGACCAAGTCTTAAAAATGACCCAAAAGTGGTTGTTTATGCAAAGTCAGCCTTCCGGCGTCCCTTTCGGGAACATTCGGCTATGTCTTGATAAAACAGCGTCACCGGACTTCTTTATGAAATTTGACATATATTTTTGCTATTTTTTGTAAAAGGGGAAGTTGGACATCACCCGACTTATTTATGAATAAAAACTTGACATGTTTTTTTTTATTATTTATTATTTGTTTTTGGGTTTTTAGCAAAAAAGGGGTTGGACCCGATGAGGGTTGCCTACGTATCTCACATCCGGTGAGAATCAAACCCGCGTAGTTCAGGCAAATAAGAATAAGTAGGCAAATAATAATAAGCAGATGAACTAACTTTTTTGAATTTCGTTTAAAGAACTACTTTAAAAGAAGCAAGGAAATATTATTTTTTGATTGATTTTCTTTTTAAAAGAAAGACTAATATTTTTTGAATTTTCGTTTTTTTTTCTAAAGAAAAGAAGAAAATATTTTTCGGAATTTTACCTTCAATATAAGAAATGCTTCTAAAATGTTTTTTTTTTTGAATTTTGAATTTTCTAAAGAAGAATCAAAATATTTTCGAATTTTTTTTTTATTTATCTATTTTATCTTTTTGAATTTTGAACTTTCTTTTGAATTTTTTTTTGATTATATATATACTTATTTTTGGAACAAATAATAAAATCACATTCAATGCCGGACTCTTTTTATTTTCGTTTAATGGAAAAACAAACTATTTTCTTTAATATTTTAAAAAAAACAGACAGAACAATGATGATTTTTTTTATTTTTCCTTTGCTTTTAATATAACAAACTAATAAGACATTTTTCATTTTTAAAATTTCGGCAGAGTTTCGACTCTACTCGGACTTCTATGCTGTTATTTTCTCCTCTTTTTTTTCCACGATTTTCTTATATGTGGAAAATGATGACAACATACAAAATCTTTTTGAATTTTCATGCTTTGTTTTTATTTGTATTTTTTTATTTTTTTTTATATTTATTATTTCTTTCAAAAATGTGGCATGGGAGACATAGCGATTTCCAAGACTTCTTGGATTCCGCAAATGCTCCCCATGCGCTTTTCCCAACATATGAAGCGTGGGGGACATATGGGAATTCCAAGACTTCTTGGATTCCACAAATGTTTCCCATGTGCTTTCCCAAAAAGCAAGCGTGGGGGACATAGGGAATTCCAAGAAATCTTGGATTCCACAAATGTTCCCCATGCTTTGATTAAAATAACATCATGCTGGAAAAACGTGCGGCCTTCTTATTAAATGTGATCAACCTAACAAGGTGTGTTATTTGTCCGCAACTATTATTGGTCCGCCAAACGACCCATTCACCCTTGAATAAGTACAACATGTAGCACATAGGATGCCAAAAGATGGTTTATTATTTTCAGGTTGCTTGTCCTAGACGGACCCAACCCCTGTGTTGAGTCCCCTAAGTCAAATGCACATGATGCAAATAAACGCTCCTACTAGGGATCCGGCATGAAGTTGAGTTATTCTAGGTTCAAAACCTGGGTATTTGTTCTAGACAGTGTACCCGAGCGGACAACTCGAGTCGAGGAGGGGGCTACGTACCGAGGACCCGCGGGATCGTCCGGCTTTGTAACTTGTCCGACCTCTTTCTTATTTCAGGTATTGATACTAACAGAATAGGGAGTCTCGACCAGCGAGCTTCTCCCCGGAGGTAAGAAGTGAATGGTTTCGGCACAGTTTTATATGTACAGTTCAAATAATATCAAAGCGGTAAAAGCAGCATTTAGCACATTAGGCTCAAAACATGTAATAAAATCAGATGATAAATAAAGCCAAATAATAACAATTATTCTAAGCTCGAATTCTTAACCCTGAACCAGTGGTTCTGGGTCTTACGTCCCCAGCAGAGTCGCCAGAGCTGTCACACCTCCTTTTTCCGCGCCCGCGAGGGTACGAGGGAGTTTTTTCCAATTAAACGACAATCGAAACGGGATTTATTTATTTATTTCAGAGTCGCCACTTGGGAGATTTAGGGTGTCCCAAGTCACCAATTTTAATCCCGAATCGAGGAAAATAATGACTCTATATTATAGTCTGCGTACCAGAAATCCGGATAAGGAATTCTGTTAACCCGGGAGAAAGTGTTAGGCATTTCCGAGTTCCGTGGTTCTAGCACGGTCGCTCAATTGTTATATTCGGCTTATTTATCTGATTTTATACAAGTGTGAACTTATGTGCAAAATTTAAACTTTTAACCGCTTTTATCATTTAACTGTTTTTATCAAGAATTTGCAACGTTGTGAAAATGTATCTCGAACCACGTTACAATCAATGTACCCGTGGTCGTCGACATACTTTGACTCCGTTGAGATTTGGATTTGGGTCACATCAATGCGCACCCGAGTTTAAGGAAATTGAATTATTAAAGGCGTGCCTAACGCAACTAGCGTATTGTCATTTTGGGGAAGGCCGTAAAATTCGCTAACCGGCCTGTCCCAAATTCTAAGTGTTTTAATATATATATATTTAGAGGGCCCCGCAACTTTGTATTTTTTATTTGTCGAGGCTCATCTCATTTTATTTTTTATTAGAATTTGCAACGTCATGGGAATGCATCTCAGACCACGTCACAGTCAATGTACCCGTGATTAGAGACACATTTCGATTCCGTTGAGATTTGGATTTGGGTCACATAAATGTGCACCCGAGTTTAGGGAGATAACATTATTAAAGGCGCGCCTAAAGCAACTAGCGCATTATTATTTTGGGCTAGGGCCGTGAAATTTGTTAAACGGCCCGTCCCGGAATCTAAGTATTTAATGCATATATTTTGTGAGGGCCCCGCAATCTGTCCCTTTATTTGGCGAGGCTCGTCTCATTTTATTTTTATTATTATTATTATTATTATTTTATTATTATTATTATTATTTTTTATATTTTTAAAGGGATGCCATTTTTTACGCCTTTAACCATACTAAACCTTACAGCCTCTTTACAAATACAATCTCATAACTTGTCAAGATTTAATAAAAGAAGTTAAGCGAATGAGTGTTTCAGGCGTAGTAACAACAGGTACTAATACTAATTTTGTCCAAATAAACTAAGACAATGAAGGGCCGAGCGAATCGACGTCAAACTGTGTCTTAGGACTACTAATACAACTAAATCAAATGACATCAAGTAAACAATAATAACATAATGCAAAATGAGAAAAAATGCGTACGATGAAAACATAAGCAGAAAATTATCATACCAATTTCTATATTGCATTTTTTGAACATTCCGTAACATTTCCTCGTCTAATGCTTGCAGTTTACTAACCTGGACAGACAGAGACAGATAGAGCCATGGACCAAACCTCAACATCGACTTCAACGAATAACCGCGACCGGGAAACCATAGAAAAGGTTATCAAAGCTCGGACGGAATAGCTCGCGCCAGAAACTCGAACACGAACGGACTAACAATGAGTCATGGCTACAACTGACTTTTCCAGGCGGTCATTTGGGCGTGGGGGAGCTGAACGGAACAGCAGCGAGGGCCGGATTCAATGGAGGATCATCGGACTAGTTTTTTTTTTGGTTACGATGAAGGAGAAGAAATGACCGTGGGCTGGTGGTTTGGATGTAGCGTCGAAGGGCAGTGATGAACCCGAACCACAGCAGCAGTGGGTGCTGCTCGAACAACGCAACAATGGTGACAGCAGTAGGGTCGACGAGCAGTAGAGCTTGTTGGCTGAGGAGGAGAGGTTGTTTGACGATGAGGGAGTGAAGCTGGGGGCAGTGACGACGAAGGCGAAGCAGCAGTACTCGCCGGATTTAATGGAGGATGGAAGCGATGGTCGTTCGGACGTGAGGGAGTGGCGTCGCGACTGGTTTTTGGGTTGCGACGGGTGTGATGGAGCTGGGCGTCGTTGGTGGTGGTGTTGAACTGGTTTTTTTGGACGTGAGGGCGACTGGTTTGGTCGTTTTCTGGACTGGGGATGCGACGCGGGGAAGTAGGGTTCTTGTTAGGTTTTTCGTTGGGGGGGGGGGGGGTCGGGATCCGATCAGTAGGGTTTGCTCTTTCTTCTTCTTTTGAAGAAGAAAGAGGAACAGTGGTCCCCGTCCAAATTTTTCCCCAGTCCTTTAAAAATGTGTTTTCCGTGTTTTTGTAATACAATGCCCATCAAAATGAGCCCCATGCGTGGTGGGGTTCGAGGCATATGTCCCCCACGCGTGGTGGGGTTCCCCACGTGTCCTGGACACGGTTTATTATGGGCTAGGTCCGAAAATTAGGCCTAAAACCGGGTAGTTTAAACCCGAATATTATTCTTTTGCCCGGACCCGAGAAATAGGAACACGTTGCTTAACTAGTCCTATGTAAGCAAAATAACTACCAAAAATAAGACTAGTATTTAAACAAAACTATATCTTTTAAATATTTTTCAAGGTTTAAAATAGCTACAAAATATTAATAAAACTATTTTTTTGTAATTTTCGTTTTTAAATATTAAGATAAAATATGAGGTAATATTTTTGTATTTTTCAAAGTTAAAAATGACTATAAAACCTTAATAGAACTATATTTTTTGTAATTTTCGAAATTATATAAAGTACAAAAAATAAAGTGCAATTTTTGTATTTTTCAAGTTTATGAGAGATACATAAACTAAAATTTATATATATATTTTTTGAAATTTTTCTTTTTACAACGAAATAAAGTAAAATAGTTAAAATAGCTATACTAGACCCAATTTCACATATTCACGCTAAAAATGTGAAAATTCTCGGGGAGGGTCAAAAATCACGTGCTTACATTGGTTATTTTTGCAAAAGGGAGGTTGGACCTGATGATGGTTGCCTATGTATCTCACACCCTGTGAGAATCAAACCATGCATAGTTCGGGTAAATTATCCGAACCATTTCAAAACATGACTCTTTTGATTTTTACATGAATAAAAACTATTTTTAGAAACAAGACTCTCTCTTTTCTTTTCAACAAATAAAACAACCCATTTTCAAGCTGACAATAAGAGACTTTTTTTCTTTTTCATTTTTTCCCTTTCAACAACCTATTTTCCCAAACTAAGAATAAAAGATTTTTTTTTCGACAGACACTTTTCAAAATAAACGACCGTCTTTTTCTTTGCTGCTTTTTTTTTTAGTAAAACAAAGTATCACATTTTCTTTTTTTTTCAAAATTTCGGCAGAGTTTTGCCAGTAATTGGTCATTGATTTTCCTAAAATAATCAATTAACTCCCTAACTGATATTTTATTTTGCTCTCTTCTCTCTTCTTTTTCTTCAATTTTCCAACATTCCCGAGATTCAGAAACCAGTCAACATGCAAGTTCGAAACAAATATATGTACAGAGTAAGTAGGATGCATCAGAATGGTCTTTTCATTTCAGGTTGCTAGTCCTAGACGGACTCAACCCCTGTGTTGAGTCCCCTAAGTCAAATGCAACATGATGCAAATAAGTGTTCCTACTAGGGATCCGGCATGAAGTCACGTTATTCTATATTCAAAACCTGGGTCAGTGTACTAGACTGTGTACCCGAGCGGACAACTCGAGTCGAGGAGGGGGCAACTTACCGGGAACCAAAAGGCCATCCGGCTTCGTAACTTGTCCGACCTTTTTCTTATTTCAAGGTATGACACTAACAGAATAGGGAGTCTCAACCAGTAAGCACATCCCCAGAGGTGAAGAGAGAAGGGTGTCGGCACAGTTTATATACAGTTCAGATAATATCAAAGCGGTAACATTTTAGCACATTTAGCATAAAACATGTAGTAAAATCCGATATAATCAAATACAACAATTTATCTAAGCTCGAATTTTGGTCTACGAAACCAGAGATTCTGGGTTCGATCCCCAGCAGAGTTGCCAGAGCTGTCACACCTCCTTTTTTACTTACCTACACCCCCGGAAGGGCGTAAAGGAGTTTTTCCAATTAAAGGACAATCAGAACGGGATTTAATTATTAATTATTCAGAGTCGCCACTTGGGAGATTAATGGTGTCCCAAGTCACTGGTTTAACCCCGAACCGAGGAAAAATATGACTATGTTACAGTCCGCGAACAAGAAATCCGGGTAAGGAATTCTGTTAACCCGGGAGAAGGTGTTAGGCATTCCCGGATTCCGTGGTTCTAGCACGGTCGCTTAACTGTTGTATTTGATTTTATCTGATTTTAATACATGTTAACTTATGTGCTTTTTATTTGTAAACCGCTTCTATTGTTATTTATTTTAGCAGAATTGCGACGTTGTGAAAACGTATTTCAAGCTACGTCGCAATCAATGCACCCGTAGTTATCAACACGTTTCGACTTCGCCGAGATTTGGATTTGAGTCGCATCAATGCACACCCGAATTTTAAGAGGGTTATTTAATTAAATCGTACCTAAAGATACTAACATAGAGTTACTTTGGGGAAAACCCGTGAAGTTCGCTAAACGGCCATCCCAATTCTAATCATGTCGATAATTACTTACTAAGGGCCCCGCATTTATTACTTTTTTGTGTGGTGAGGCTCGTCTTAATTTGTAAAGCTCTTTTCTATCATTAATTATTTTTTATAAGAATTACGATGTCGCGAAAACATGTTTCGAACCACGTCGTAATCAATGCACCCGCGGTTGTCGACACATCTTGGCTTCATCGGGATTTGGATTTGGGTCGCATCAATGCGCACCCGAGTTTAAGAAGGTAAATTTATTAAGAGCGTGCTTAAAGATTCTAACGTATTGTTATTTTGGGAAAGGCGGTGAAATTCGCTAAACACCATTTCCTAGCCTACGCAATAGAATAATTGTGTCATTAACTACTTGAGGATTCTAATTGATTAAGCCTACAATTTGTTGAATTTGAAGTTGAAAATATGGACAAAAATACCAAACGAATGGGCCCTGAGCTCACAAAGCCCCACTAGGCCAAAGCTGCGGACACAGCCCCTTAAAGCGTATCGGCGTTAGGCAAAAACAGGCCCAAAACTGGGCTTGCATTCGCACAGCCCAGGGATTGAATCCTTGGGTCTTATTTCAATTTCTCGTCTAGCCACAATCTGGGCCGACTGCAAATTAGCCAGGCCCAAAATTGGCCCAGCATGAAGCTGTGCCCAATTCATCTTAGGCCCAAAGTTAAGACAACCAAGCGTGTTGAACTCTAAATTAATTGCAACTTTTGCAGATTTGATTTCAGCATACCGTGAAACTTAAGCAAACAGAAAATGATAATGGTATAAACATGAAATGCTTAATTTCAACGAACTCCACCCCGGACTATACACAAGAATCTGAATACACAAATGTCCAATTAAACAGTTCTAAACCATGTAACATTCAACATGTAATCTACCCTAATGAACAAGTTTAATTATACACATTCTGCCAATTACATAACAGGTGAGTACACTACTACTATCATCAAAGACACAGGCTACTTTCAATTGAATAACAAGCCTTGGAACACTTCATTTCAACTTCAACATACATTATTGAGATTCAGGGAAATGTACCTGGAAATTGGAATATGAAATACAGAAAAGGTGAGGATTCAAGTATTTTGAACAACAGCAACAACAACCCAGCAATGTGATACCACAGAAACACAGACAGATTACTTCGAAAATCAGAAATGCAAGCCAATTTCCACAGATCAGTCTAACATACCCCTGTCCCTCACAGCTGAAACCCAACACTAATAATGAAACTCTGAAACTGTTTCAGATTTCCATATTTGATGTTTTATTTTTTGAATAACTTAGAATTGAAATGCAAACTAAAATAAAGAAGGAATGAATGCTCACATTAAAACTTAAGGCTCAAGGCAGAAAATCTGAGAGCCCCCCTTTCCCAAGGCATCTAATGCCCTTTTATAGGAAAACCCTAAAGAATAAACTAAGTTATGATTTTTCTAACTAGTCCCTCCTTACTTTCACTTTGGTCCCTCTATTCTTATCTTGCTAAACAAGTAACTGCAATGTACTTATTAAAATTTACACTTGAAACCCATTCTAGAAGGTCCTAAAGCATTCCTCTACCCATACAATACCCATATTTCCCTTCCCTATACCTTGATATTACTATTCCTATCAGAACTACCCTTTTCCATACCCAGATTACCCTTAAAAGCCTCTCTGAATCACTGATCCTACCCTTATCCTTAATAATTAAACCCCATACCTTAACCCAGTCTGAAATTAAGCTATAATCAATCAACTAACAATCAGAAACCAACTAAAGTTAAACACCTAACAATCAGAAACCAACTAACCAGACTGACTGACCCCATCATGTTCAATTAACCAACTCAAATAAGCTAAACGAAAGCAAACTGTGCTTATGCTACCATGATTACATTAAAAGAACTTAAACTAATTATGAAATTATAATCAAGAAATTATATTCATTCAATCAACTAACAAACTCAGCATCAACAATAATTAACAGAAATTGAACTAACACAGTTAAACCAAAGAATAAACAGGAAGATAATGAACAACGACTGCAAATAATACTTTAATCATGCGACTAAAAGAAACAGTAAAAGAAGAAAAGAAGAACTCACAAAGGCAAAAAGGGCTCCGGCCAGTCATGAACATACGAACCCTTTCAGATTTTTGACGCGTAACATCCCTAACCATGTGTTCTTACACGAGAACACATGGTTAAGGGTGCTACGGTTCGCAATCAGAAGGGTTTGACTTTAGGGTTTGGACCGTGATTCCTAGATCTAATATTTGGGTCGTTTCAGGGTGATTTGGAAGGAAACAACCACATATTGGTGTTGAGGAAGGGCTGGGGGTTGTAGGGTGTGAATTTGGGCCGAGTTGGACAAACTATCAACTGGCCGGAAAACTTCAAATCAAGATTCGAAAAGTTCCGGCCCTATTCGAGGCAAACCACCGAGTGTAGTAGCAAGAGGAGGGTGAGGGAAACCCATGGTGTTAATTTCAGGGTGAACGGTGTAGGTCACGTTCACCGCCGACAAGGGTTTTTAGGGCGGCGTGGATTAGGGTTAGGGAAGAAGGGGTGGGGTGAGGAAGACGATGTAAATGGGGGTAGGGGGGTCTGGTTTGGACATTTATATACTGGGAACCTCGTTAGTTCTGGACCGTTGGATTGATGAGATCCAACGGTCCTGATCCAAAGGCCTTGAAACGACACCGTTTCATTTAACAGGGGGGCGGACCGGGTTGAGGGTTTGGGCTGGACTGGTTGCAACGGGTTAAGGCGTTTGGGCCTGAAATATTTCTTTGATTTGGCCCAAACTTGGCCAGCCCCTTGCTTCTCACTTTAATTTCCTTTTTTGTTTTTTATTTTATTTCATTTTATCTAATTATTTTCCATTTTGCAATTTTGTAATTATTTTCTGATTTTATAGAATTGCAATAATTAAAGTAAAGTCCTAATATACTTCAAAAACTAAAACTGACTAATGCCTAGAATTGTTAAAAAACTATTTCACGACAAATTCATAATAAAAATCATTAAAATGCGAAAGTGAACTAATTTTTGTGATTTTCATGTTTTATTTTAAAACAAATTAACCCTTAATTGATACTAAAACCTAAATGCAAAAATGCATATTTTCGTACTTCATAGAATTTAAAATGCGCAAATAGAATGCCACAATTATCGGAAAATGACACAAAAATGCACAAAAATTGTAAAGAAAATAAAGAAAAATTATTTTGTTTGGGATTTTGGGAATAATCATATTTAGGGCAAAAATCACATGCTCACACACACTGTTCCGAATACTGTCAAATTTCCAATACTTAAGCTCTTATTTAGGGACTAAGTGTCCCAAAACTCTCCGAAACTCAAAACCGAACATCCCGGCAAATCAAAGTAGCAGAAATAAACACGAGAAAAGTAGATAATAGGGGATCGGGGCGTAAATTCTTAAATCGACCGGCCGGGTCGTCACATCCTCCCACACTTAAACATTTGTTCGTCCTCGAATGAGCATAGAGACATACCTGAAGTAGTGAAAAGATGAAGGTAACAGCTGTTCATATCCTGCTCGGTCTCCCAGGTCGCCTCCTCGACCAGCCAACCCTGCCACTTAACCTTCACTGAGGCAATGTTCTTTGACATTAGCTTTCTAACCTGCCTGTCCAATATTGCCACTAGCTCCTCAACATAAGATAGGTCCTTGTCCAACTAGACTAAACTGAAATCAAACACGTGTGACAGATCACCGTGATACCTTCGGAGCATCGTAACATGAAATACCGAATGAACTCCTGCCAAGCTGGGAGGTAAGGCAAGCTCATAAGCAACCTCCCCAACAAGCCTCAATATCTCAAAAGGGCCAATAAACCTTGGACTCAACTTTCCCTTCTTCCCAAATCTCATAACGCCCTTCATAGGCGAAACCCGAAGCAGAACCCTCTCTCCAACCATATAGGAACATTATGAACCTTTCGGTCCACGTAACTCTTTTGTCTGGACTGAGCTGTGCGGAGTCTATCCTGAATCACCGTAACCTTCTCCAAAGCATCCTGAACCAAGTCTGTGCCCAATAATCTGGCCTCATCCGGCTCAAACCAACCCACCGGGGATCGACACCACCTACCATATAAAGCCTCATACGGTGCCATCTGAATGCTGGATTGATAGTTGTTGTTGTAGGCAAACTCCGCCAATGGCAAGAACTGATCCCAAGACCCTCCAAACTCAATCATACATGCACGGAGAATATTCTCAAGAATCTGAATATTGCGCTCGGACTATCCGTCCATTTGAGGGTGAAATGTTGTATTCAACTCCACCCGAGTACCCAACTCATGCTGAACGGCCCTTCAGAACCGTGATGTGAACTGAGTACCTCTATTTGAAATGATGGAAACTGGAATACCATGCAGACGAACAATCTCCCGGATATAAATCTCCGCCAGACGCTCCGAAGAATAGGTAGTACACAGGAATGAAATACGCGGACTTGGTTAGCCGATCCACAATCACCCAAATGGAATCAAACTTCCTCAAGGTCCGTGGGAGCCCAGCTACAAAGTCCATGGTGATTTGCTCCCACTTCCACTCCAGAATCTCTATCTGCTGAAGCAACCCACCCGGGCTATGGTGCTCATACTTCACCTGCTGACAGTTGAGGCACCGAGCTACAAATCCAACTATATCTTTCTTCATCTGCCTCCACCAATAGTGTTGTCTCAAATCCTGATACATCTTTGCAGCACCCAGATGAATGGAATACCGCAAACTATGGGTCTCCTCTAGAATCAACTCCCGAAGCCCATCAACATTGGGTACACATGTCCGACCCTGCATCTCCAATACCCCATCCTCACCAATAGTCACATCTCTGGCATCATCATGCTGAACCTTATCCTTGTGGACAAGAAAATGAGGGTCATCATACTAATGCTCCCTGATACGATCAAATAAGGAAGATTGAGAAACCACGCAAGCTAGAACCCGACTGAGCTCCGAAAGATCCAATCTCACAAACTGGTTGGCTAAGGCCTAAACATCCATCGCCATAGGCCTCTCCGATGCTAGTAAATAAGCCAAACTCCCCAAACTATCGACCCAGCGACTCAAAGCATCGGCCACCACATTGGCCTTTCCCGTGTGATACAAAATAGTGATATCATAGTCCTTCAACAACTCCAACCACCTCCTCTGGTGCAAATTAAGATCCTTTTGCTTGAACAGGTGCTGCAAGCTCCGATGA
This sequence comes from Nicotiana tabacum, assembly GCF_000715075.1. Taxonomy (NCBI): domain Eukaryota; kingdom Viridiplantae; phylum Streptophyta; class Magnoliopsida; order Solanales; family Solanaceae; genus Nicotiana; species Nicotiana tabacum. The sequence goes on from NC_134080.1 coordinate 31,438,465, forward strand.
TCAGTATAAATCTCACACGACAAACCGTATAAATAATGGCGACAGATCTTCAGGGCCTGAACAATGGCAACAAGCTCTAGATCATGGACAAGGTAGTTCTTCTCATGCACCTTCAACTGTCTGGATGCGTAGGCAATCACCCTACCGTCCTCCATCAAAACTGCTCCAAGGCCAATCCTAGAGGCATCACAATAAACGGTGTAAGACCCCGAACCTGTAGGCAATATTAAAACTGGGGTTTCAGTCAAATCTGTCTCGAACTTTTGAAAGCTTGCCTCACACTCTTCCATCCACTGGAATGGAGCACCCTTCTGGGTCAGTCTAGTCATAGGGGCTGCAATCGATGAAAACCCCTCAACAAAACGACGGTAATAACCCGCCAAGCCAAGGAAAATGTGGATCTCTATAGCTTAGAATGGTCTGGGACAACTCTGCATAACCTCTATTTTCTTTGGATCCACCTGAATACCCTCACTCGACACGATGTGGTAGGAGCACCCCAAGGTGATACACTAGACCGAATGAAACCCTTATCAAGCAATTCCTATTACTGATCCTTCAATTCCTTCAACTCAGGAGGAGCCATCCGATACGGAGTAATAGAAATGGGCTGAATGCCCAGCAATATATCAATGCCAAAATCAAACTGCTAAAATCAATATCTCTATTAGGCTGCATGCCCGGAAGATCAGCTGGGAACACATCAGGAAAATCCCGTACTACTGGAACTGAATCAACTGAAGGGGTATCAATACTGACATCTCTTACATAAGCTAAATACGCGTCACACCTCTTCTCAACCATACGTTGAGCCTTAAGGAAGGAAATAACTCTACTGGGAGTGTGATATAAAGTACCCCTCCACTCAACACGCGGTACACCTGGCATAGCCAGCGTCACGGTTTTGGCGTGACAATCAAGAATAGGATAATAGGGTGACAACCAGTCCATGCCCAAGATAATATCAAAATCTACCATGCTGAGCAACAATAAATCGGTTCTGGTCTCAAAACCACTAAGAGCAACCAAACATGTCCGATAAATGCGATCCACAACAAGAGAATCTCCCACAGGAGTAGAAACATAAACAGAGGAACTCAAAGAATCCTGAGGTACACCCAAATGCGAAGCAAAATAAGAATACACATAAGAATAAGTAGAGCCTGGATCGAATAGAACCGATGCATCTCTGTGACAAACCAGTATAATACTTGTGATGACAGAATCGGAGGCAACAACCTCGATGGGCAGGAAGGGCATAGTATTTGGCCTGGCTTCCCCCTCTAAGGCAACCTCTACCTCTCCGACCTCCACCTCTAGCTGGCTGAGCAGGTGGGGTAGCAACTAGAACTGTAATCATAGCCTGAGAACTCTACGGGGCACATTGTGGCTGAAAAGTTTGTGGAGGTGCACCCCTCCCAAGTATGGGGCAATCCCTCACCATATGGAGTGTGTCACCACACTCAAAACAAGCTCTGGGAGGATGTGGTGGCTATGACTGGCTCGGTCCAGGTCTGCTAGACTGACCTCTGAAAGCACCCCACGCTAGGGCTGTGCACGGATCGGATTGGATTGGATTTAGCATATTTTGGATTCGGATTTCGGATTTTGGATTCTGAAAAGGGCAATCCGAATCCGATCCGAATTAACATTGGATTGGATCGGATTTTAAACTTTGGATTGGATAATTTTTCGGATTGTCAGATCGGATTGTCACAAAAATTTTCAACAATTTAAAGTTCATTCGGTGTCTCTATCTCATCTTCCATCTACCAAAACAAACAAAAAAATCAAAATAAAATCAAAAGTTGAAGAATAGAACATGAAATAGACATAAAAGACAGAAGAGAAGAGAAGAGAGGCGGAAGAAAGAGACATAAAATCAAAGTAAAATCGGAAGTTTGAGTCATTGAGACTCTTTTAGTCTTCACTGAAAAGAAGAGAGGTGCAAGAGAGGCGGAAAAATCTAAGTGAGTGAGGGGGTGTGTGAAAAATGAATAAGCATAACCCTAAAATTTTAGTGTGTATTTATATAGGTACATATAATTTTGGATATCGGATCGGATCGGATTAAAATCATACCAATCCGAATCCAATCCGAAAATCCGAAATAGAGTGGATCGGATCGGATTTCGGATATCCGATCCAAATGCACAGCCCTACCCCACGCAGGAGGCGCGCTAGAAACCGGAGGTGCATAATAAGGCTTCTGAGGTCTAGGAGGAGCTGGAATACCACTGGCTGCTGGAAGAGCTGAATGAACAGGGAGACTTATATAACCCCTACCGTGATGACCTGCAGTTGGGGCACGAGCACCAGAATAATGGCCCGACTCTCGAGACCTCTTGGCCTCCCTCTCCTCTCTCCCTAGCATGCATACCCTCAATCCTCCTAGAAATGCTCACCACCTGCTGATAGGAAATATCCATCTCAAACTCACAAGCCATGCTAGACCAGATGTTGGGAATAACACCCTCAATAAACCGGTGAACCCTCTCACGAACAGTAGAAACCAAGGCTGGTGCATGTCTAGCCAAACTAGTGTAACAGACAGCATACTTTGAGACAGTCATAGCACCCTGGCGCAAATGCTCAAACTCTGCGCACCATGCATCCCTGAGGCTTTGAGGAACATACTCTCCTAGGAACATATCTGAAAACTGGGTCCAAGTCAGTGAAGCAGCTTCGTCCGGACTGTCTAACTCATAAGTGTGCCACTACTCATAGGCGGTTCCTCGAAGCTGGAAGGCAGTGAAAAAAACCCCACTCGATCCTGATATACCCATAGTGCGGAGGATACGGTGACACTCCTCCAGAAATCCCAAGGCATCATCTGATACTAACCCACTGAACACCGGAGGATCATACTTCTTGAACCTCTCAAGTCTCCGCTGCTCATCCTCTAAAGCCGTTACCCTATCCTCGGGCTGAACTGGCATTGCAGGAGGGACAAGAATAATCTCTGGGACCTGATCAACATTCACTGGCTGCTCAGGAGTGCGGGCGGCGGGAGTCTGTGCTCCTTCCCCGGCCTGAGATGTTGTTGCAGTAAGGGGAAGCAACCCTGCATGAGCCAAAGTGTTGTACATGCTCATGAACTGCGCAAGAGTCTCTTGGAGAGCTGGAGTAGTAGTAGTAGTAGTAGGCGTATCAGGTGCCTAGACTCCGGTTGGAACTGCTGGTGGTACCTCGGCGGCAGCTCGCGCGGGTGCTCTGACTGTGCCACGTGCGCATCCTCGGCCTCTACCCCGTCCTCTAATGGCTGTAGTAGGGGGCGCGGGTGTCTGATCATCTCGGGTGGTGCGTGTCCTCACCATATGTGAGAGAATAGAAGACAAAAGTTTAGAATTGTGACATCAAAATCTCGCACGACAAGGAAATCAATGGAAGTGGAATTTTCCTAACAATTACATAGCCTCTGGTAGATAAGTACAGATATCTCTGTACCGATCAGCGAGACTCTAATAAACCGGGTTGTGATTCATGACTCCTATGAACCTAGAGCTCTGATACCAACTTGTCACGACCCCGGTTCGCCCTCCGTGAACCATCGTGACGACACCTAGTCCCTACAACTAGGTAAGCCTAATAATGCAAAAAATAAACCAATTTGCTGAAGAAAACAAATAAAAACCAAAATAGTAAATAAAACAGTGTTTAATAGTGTCGCTCGACATACACAATATCAACTCTCAAAACTAATACTTTTTCCAAAACCCGGAAGCTCAAAAAATCACAAGCTAAGGATACTACATAGTACTCTAACTCCAGACTGTCTAAAACAAAGTAAATACAGAAGGACTATAACTACAAGAGAGAGTGGAGAGATACTCCTCGGTCTTCGGACGCGGCAGATATACCTTGAAGTCTCTGAAGGGTCGCCTCGCCTCAAGGATAGTAAGTCTAAGTCGAAGTACTTGGATTTTCACATGAAAAAAACATGCGCAGAAAGGGCATAAGTACACCACAACGGTACTCAGTAAGTGTCAAGCCTAACCTCGGTCGGATAGTGACGAGGAAGGTCAGGGCCCTACTGAGGTCAAATAAAATATAAAGTTCGACAGTGTAGAACAGAACAGTATAAATAGGTACAACAGTAAAGTAACACACGATATAAAGGACAACAACAACTATTACAGAGGCAAAGTAAATACAGAAATAAATGTGGCTCAGCACCAAATCTTAACAATCGGGATCTCCCAGGATACCGTCCTGCAGTCCCAAATATACATATCATATAGATCTCCCGGGATACCGTCCCGTAGTCCACTCATAGTGTGGGGGGATCCACCAAAATCCCGTTTCGCCGTCCCAAATGTAAATACCCAGTACTAGGGGAATCTACGGGTGTAGTCCCGTAGTTCCATATAACTGCGTAGGGGGATTTACCGGAATCCTACATCCATAGTCCCAAATGTAAACAGACAAGGGGGATCTACCGGAATCCCACATTTGTAGTCCCAATATAAATACACAACAGCAACAGGACAATATTCAGAAAATGTCAAATTTCATATTAAGGCAAATAACTAATTCTAGCCTAGCATGCTGCACAAGATTCAGGTAAAGCAGTTTGAGCAAATAAAATAATTAAATCACTTAGACATGCTTTCCTAAGTTAACAACATGCTTAATAGAGCAAGTAATAAAACAGGAAAGGAAACATACTAGTAATTACTTAATGAAAATCGGATTTCCAACAATTAGCACAAGTACACACTCGTCACCTCACGTACAAGGCATTTCAATTATCAATAATACCAAATCCTAAGAGGAAGGTCCCCCACATAAGGTTAGACAAGCCACTTATCTCGAACCAGCTCAAGTCAATCCGAAACCACGCTCTTCCCACGAGTACTCAACTCCAAATGGCCCAAATCAATTCAATTGAATTTCATAATGTAAATAACACTTCAAGTAACTCATAATACATAGAAATTCTAAGCTAATATGCGAAATTAGGTAAAATGACCAAAAATTCCCATCGGGCCCACGACTCGGAATCAGGTAAAATCTACATTTCCAAAATCCTCACACTCTCATGAGTTCATTCATACCAAAAGTACCAAAATCGGACCTCAATTGATCCCTTAAATCATCACTCAAAGGCCTCTAATTAGTCAAGCCCTAACCCCCAAATTACCACTGATTTTCCTTAACTTTTCATGCTTATAATGATAAAAAATCACTCAAATAACGAGTTTAGGGACCAAAGACCTTACCCCAATGAATTCCTCCGAAAATCTCTCTTGAAAATTCTCCCCAAGGCTTCTTCCCGTTTGAAAAGAGGTGAAAATAGCTCAAATTCGCGAAGACAAGTATTTATATGTTTCTGCCCAGTTAATCCGCTTCTGCGGTCCCTCTTCTACGAGTACATGATCGCATCTGCGACATTTCACTTAAAGCCTAGCTTTTGCACCTGCGGTTAACCTTACGCAGATGCGGGGCCGCTTCTACGGTCCCTGCTAGATTCTCCCTTTTCCGCTTCTGCGATGGCGATGCCACTTCTGCGGCTACGCACCTGCGGGACCCATCCACATGTACGGTTATGACAGAAAACCAGCAGCTGAAGCTGCTCAAACAAATTCCAAATTCTTCCGACAACCTTCCGAAGCCATCTTGAGGCCCCTGGGACCTCAACCAAAGGCACCAACAAGTCTAATACCACTGCCCAGACTTATACCAATCCTTAAAACACCTAAAACAACATCGAAATGACGAATCAACCACGGATTCAAGCCTAAGAATTCCAAAACTCTAAAAATATGCTTTCAATCAAAAAGTCTATCAAACCTCGTCCGAATGACCTGACATTTTGCACACGCATCACATTAAAACTACGGAGCTTCTCCAACTTCCGAAATTTCATTCCGACTCTCGGATCAAAATCTCACTATCGAACCGGAAACTTCAAAATTCGCTTTCGGCATTTCAAGCCTAAATTAGCTACGGACCTCCAAAACAAAATCCGAACACGCCCCTAAGCCAGAAATCACCCAACGGAGCTAATAGAACCATCGGAATTCCATTCCTAGGCCGTCTTTACACTGTTCCGATTACGATCAAATTTCCAACACTTAAGCTCTCATTTAGGGACTAAGTGCCCCAAAACTCTCCGAAACTCAAAACCGAACATCCCAGCATAAAATAGCAGAAATAAACACGGGGAAAGCAGATAATAGAGGATCGGGGAGTAAATTCTTAAAATGACCGGCCGGGTTGTCACACCACGTCACAACACTACAACAAATGTCGATCATTTCCAAAGTAGTACACAAATCATTTACTTCATAAATCAAGCTCAGTTTCAGTAAAAATCTTTTAAAACAACCTTCAATGGTTTCAAACGAGTGATAAAACAGTGAGTATAAATGATAGAAAATGTAAACAACCCATCGGGCAAACACATGTATCATAAACCGCCCCTCGGGCGTAATATCAATAGAACCAGCCCCCCGGGCAACCTCACAATCACACGTTATCAGCCTCTCGGGCATAACATGAACCAAGAACCGCCCCTCGGGCAACAATATGAATCAACAATAGCCCCTCGGTCAATAATATGAATCAACAACAACTCCTCGAGCTACATCATATCACTCACACTAGGTCCCCGCGCTTATTGGGGGTGTACAGACTCCGGGAGGGGTCCCTTACGACCCAAGCACAATAATAAGTCATCTCGTGGCATAATCAAATAGGCTCTCGGCCTCATATCAAGCCACCTCGTTGCGTAACAAATCAGGCCCTCGACCTCATAATTATGAATTGGTACAATATTGCTGCGGCGCGCAGCCCGATCCCACAGTATCCTCATAATACAGGCCCTCGGCCTCACTCAGTCAGAAATCTCTCAAGCTACTCGGGCAACAGTAAAACATGATGCTTAGCCCAAAATATTATTTAAAATATAAAAAACAGAGTAAATATGACTAAGTTATGAAAACAGTAGAATACAGCATGACTGAGCACAAATATAAAGTCAAAACAGTGAGGAATAGTAGTAAAAATCCCCTAAGGGTTCAAAACAATTGGCACGAAGCCCAAATATGGCATTCAGCCCAAAGCATGGTAATAATTTCCAAAACACAATGATATCAAACAGTTTTCAATCAAATACGCGACTTAACATTCATACGGGACGGACTAAATCACAATCCCCAATGGTGCACGACCCCACGCTCATCATCTAGCGTGTGCGTCACCTCAAAGTAGCACAACGATGTAAAATCCGGGGTTTCATACCCTCAGGACAAATATTTACAATCATTACTTATCTCTATCCGGTCCAAACTCTAGACTTTGATACCTTTGCCTCTCGAATAGGCCACTGGATGCTCCAAATCTATCCAAAAATAGATTCGTGACGTCAAAATATGCTAAAGGAACAAAGCCCATGCGAAAATTATCAAATTACAACACAAATCCCGAAATTGACCAAACCCGACCCCCGGGCCCACGTATCGGAATCCAATAAAAATTACATCAATAAACTCCTTATCTTCCCATGAGTCCATACATACCAAGAATGCCAAAATTCGACAACAACTGACCTCTCAAATTCCTAATCAAAGGTCTCCAATCCCAATCCCTAGTTTCTTCAATATCTACCCACATATTTCCATAAATTTCAAGCTTAATCAATGAAATAACACCATAGGAACGAGTTTTTGGTTCAACAATCTTACCTCAACGAAGTTCCCTTGAATTCTCTCTTCAAAATCTCCCAAAAAGCTCCAAAGCCGTCTTAAAAAATGGTGAAATAACCAAAAATTCGCGAAGGGATCCTTTTATACTTTCTGACCCAGGCCTTTCGCACTTGCGGTCCGTACACCACACTTGCGGTACCGCATCTGCGTCCAAAGCACTGCATCTGCGGTTTTCACTTAAAACCAGAAGTCCGCACCTGCACCCCACCTTCCATACCTGCGATCTCACCTTCCGCACCTGCGGTCTCGCAAGTGCGACCAAATCATCTCACTTGCGCTTTAGCCCTTCGCACCAACTTCCGCATCTGCGGCTAGCCTTCCGCTTCTGCGGTCCCGCACCTGCAGTCCCCAAGCCGCAAATGCGGTTATGACAGTGGTTCAACAGCTCCAACTGCAAATCCCAAACTCCAAATTTCTCGTCGACCATCCAAAATCACCCCGAGGCCCCCGGGACCTCAGCCAAAAGTACAAACAAGTCATATACCACTATCCAAACTTATACCAATCTTCAAAACACATCAACCAATATCGAATCAACCAAATAACATCGGATTCAAGCCTAAGGTTCCAAAATCTTCCGAATTCCGCCTTTTATCAAAAGAGTCTATCAAACCTCGTCCGAATGACCTGAAATTTTGTACACACGTGACAATTGGCACAACGGCCCTACTCCAACTTCCGGAATTCCATTCCGACCTCTATATCAAAATCTCACATATTAACCGGAAAACGCCAAAATTCCAACCAAATCAAGTCTAAACCCGCTCTGGACCTCCAAAACACTTTCCGATCACGCACCTAAGTCCCAAATCACCTAACGGAGCTAACCGAATCATAAAAATTTAAATCCGAGATCATATACTAACAACCCAAGACTTGGTCAAACCTTTGAAATTTTAAGCTTCAAACTGAGAACTGTCCTTCCAAATCTATTCCGATTACCCTGAAAACCAAAACCGACGATTTGCATAAGTCATAATACATCACACGGGGCTAGACATGCCCGAGAACTGGCGAGCGAAGTGCAAAGGCTCAAAACGATTGGTCGGGTCGTTACATTCAGTCCTAGTTCTTTGTGACAACCAAGCTGCGATTCACATTGCAAAGAACCCGATGTTTTATGAGCGTACCAAACACATCGAGGTCGATTGCCATTTTATTCGTACTAAGTTAGCTGATGGGCTTATTTCTTTATCTTATATTCGTACTTGTTCACAATTGGCCGACATTTTTACCAAGTCTTTGGCAGGTCTGCAACATCGTGCTTTAATTGGTAAGTTGGGTGTGTGCCCACCTTCCTACTTGAGGGGGGTGTTGGAGTTACATGAAGTGCATTTGGGCCTGGCCCAGTTTATTTATGAACTGTTGTAGAGCCTTAGTCTTAGTTTTATTCATTGAGTTGTAAATAAGGCCCAAAATATATAAGAGAGGCAAAGAACATTCCAGATGAGTTTTGGTCAGATTTTTGAGCACAGAATGCAAGTTCTTTTCTCCCGTTTCTCTTCCTCTTTACATTTCACAAAACCCTAACTACAATCTGTCAATTTCCTTCGATTTTAATGGCTTAACATATACAAAATGTTATTTGTAGTTATATTTTTATTATTTTATTAAGTACATAAATGTTATTGGTTATATCTAATTTAATAATTTCTTATAAACGATGCTCCTCATGATTATCTCTGTTGAAATCTAGTTGATCTTAAATAAAAATTAAAAAAGACCAGCGAAAATTGTTCATCTTCCTTCTTCCCAAATATCTTGATGGAGACCACCTTCCATCCCAATTTATATGCTCTTTTAATATAAAGTACACTGCAATATTTGAATGAGAAAGTAAAATGATGAAATATGTTTACACAAAATCTTCAGTGATGTGAAATGAAATAGCAGCATTTGAAAGTCAAACTCCCTAATTGCGTGAAGAGAATACTTAGCACCATGGATTTTGCTTTCCATAAAAGATCGCAAAGTGCTTATTTGACTTTGGAGCACATCAATCTAAGTGCAAAAAAATCTAAACCAGCAAAAGGAAGAATTTCAGAATGTTAATGCCAAATTAACGGGAATGACTCCAACGAAAGAAGGCTATAAATCCACAAGTTTATTTAACCAATCATTGGCTTTTCCTATTCCTTTTTCACCAATGTAACCTCTGCCCCTTCGTTCCTCCTGTATTTCTTGTGTTTAAAATGAAATAAAACTATTAATTGCCACATTAATATTTCGTAATCTCCAACTATAAATTCTTAACAGATTCATTCTCAAAACTTTGTACATTGTACGTATTTTATTGTTGAATGAACTATTGATTACTATTAACATGATAAAGGATATTTATGATAGAAATATTTTTTCCTTTTTATACAATAGTTTAACTACTAAAGATTGTAATAAGAAATTATTTATTTATTTACTAAGGGTATAAAAGTTCAATAATTTTTTATGGACGTTTTAGTAAGTCAACCTTGACTTAGAGGCTTCCCACTTATAATATAGTATTTAATTAATTACTATTAACATGATAAAAGATATTTATGATGAAATATTTTTACCTTTTTATACAATAGTTTAACTACTAAAGATTGTAATAAGAAATTATTTATTTACTAAGGGTATAAAAGTCCAATAATTTTTTATGGACATTTTAGTAATTCAACCTTGACTTAGAGGCTTCCCACTTAAAATATAGTATGATAGGGGTAAGGTCTGCATACACACTACCCTCCCCAGACCCCACTAGTAGGATTATACTGGGTTGTTGTTGTTGATATGATATATATCGCATTAAATACAATTACTATTCCCTTTATCTTGTTTGAAAAATAATTATTCTTGAACGATAAAATAAATGGTCAATTAATTTAAAATGCATTAATGTCACATTCTTATATTTAAAAATAATTAATTTTACATTTCTTATTATACTTTTAATGGGAAGCTTTTCAAAAGTCTAAGGTCAGAAGTTTCGAAAGTTTCATAACCACATAAATATTTTATTTAATACCACAAGTTTTAAAAATATTTATTTCTTTCTTAAATTTTATGTCCATTCAAACTATGTCATATAAATTGAATTTAGGCTATTTGCAAAATTCACAAAATATTATAACAAATAATGGTGTCAATTATTAGTTTCCAGACTTTTTGGCATACAAAAGTACCTCAAAAGACAAATAGAAAGATATTTCTGTCTTGACCCACTCTACCTTATTTATGTTGGTTTCCTTGTTAGTATTAAAAATATACAATACTTGCATAGGATTTTATATTTATGTTGGTGATTTATAAAGTGAATCTCAAAATTTTATAAGTTACATTTTTGAAATGGGATTTATAAATTATATTTTCAAAATGCGAATTAAGCTAATGATATTTCTCAAAGCGTTTGTTGCCTCAGCTAACTTAAACAAATATAAATCGCATTTTACATATGTGTTTTATATATTTCTAAAATTCTCAGAAAATTACACACTATAGGAAATTTTCATCCAAAATCACACATTTTGAAGAAGAAAAAAAACACCGTGGGCATGCTACTTTGGAATAACAAATAAAACAGAAGTATAAATTTTTTCTTCTAGTATCTAAACAAGGTTTAACCCTCATTTCATATTTTATTTCCTTTCCTTCGAAAACATACCTTTCTTTGCGTCCCAATCCCAAGTGGATCGATGCAATTTCTCATTTATTCATATGAATTGTATTAGCATTACTGATTCATAAAATAAAAGTGAGAGGCTCTCGCTAACTAGAACACCAACTAACTGAAAACTATTTCTCTTGTCAAAATAAATTACAACTTCTATTTGTTTACTTTTCCACCCTGTTTTCCCTCAATCAGGCAGAAGAAAATTATTTTTCTACCATTTTTCATCTTCCAAGGATCGAAACAAGTGTTAACTTTCATCCCATATTCTATTTTTTTCCTCCCAAAATACCTTTTTTTTTTTTTTTTGCCATGATCCTCAATTTAGAGCAAATAATTTGGAAGAGCAGCAGCTTGCAAGATAAGATTTTTTCGGCAATTTAAAGAGTTAAATGGACAGAGAACCACACAACAATAATAAACCCAGTGGAATCCGACAAATGGGGTCTGAGGAGGGTATTATGTACGCAGACCTTACCTTTATCTTATGAAGATGGAGAGACTGTTTCCGCTAGAGCCTCGACTATGGAGAGAACCATGTTTTGAATTTTTTAATTTATTAAAAAAGTAACAGAAAAACTGAGTACTTATATGGATAAAAAAGCTGTAGTATTCATCAAAATAGTCTCCTGCAGATGGTCATTCCATCACCTACAGTAACTTGAGAAATTTGAATGCGAGTATCAGCAGCAAGGAATCTGTTTAACTCTAGAAAGTATTTCCTTTCTGTTCTCATCAACTCATCAACCTTTTCTTCTGGTATTACAAGTGTTCCATACCATAGTGTGTTATCATACACTATCACACCTCCAACTTTCACCAACTGCATTAGTCTCTCGTGATAGTTTCCATAATTAGTTTTATCCGCATCAACAAATGCAAAGTCAAAACTATCTTTGTTTTCGTTCTGCAATGAATCAGGGAAAAGAAAATCACATTAAAGCATACACGACATAGTTTGAGATTATGAGTTAATTGTTTTTCTCACATCTTCCAGGAGTTTGTCAAGAACAGGTAAAGCTGGAGAATCTTTGAAATCGATTTTATGTTCAACTCCAGCTTTTTGGATGACTGGTAGTCCCAATTCATAAGACTGTCGATCTGGATCTATTGCTATAATCTGCAATTTAACACATTTGTCAATTTTTGTACATATGTGTGAAGATTACTTGGGGCTATTTAGTGATGAGTTAACAGCAATACTAACCTTGCCATCATCAGGAATTGTAAGAGCAGTGAGAAGCACAGAATATCCAGTGAAGACGCCGATTTCAATAGTCCTTTTGGCATTTATTAGATTCAAGAGCATGGCTATAAGTTGACCTGAATCCGGTTGTGCTCCCATATAAAACCTGGAGAAATAAGAAGCATTATAATTTTGTAACGAATAAGTGTGTGTGATTTATACACCAACTTCCTTTAACTTAAAGAAATAATTCCTATTATTTTACATGTAAGTTCTGCACGTACGAACAGATTAAGGCAGCTAACTAATTACTTGAGTTTGATCAATTCAGTTTTCCAATGAAGCTTAACTTATCAAATACATGCATTCATTTCCTGTTAAGTGTTTTCGACGAGTAAACAACAACATATCCAGTGTAATCTCACAATTGGGGTGTAGGGAGGGTAGTATGTACGCAGACCTTATCCCTACTTTGTAAAGATAGAGAGGTTGTTTTCGATAGATTCTCGGCTCAATGAAAGCATAATCATAGCAATTATGATAAAGAAATACGACAGTGAAGAAGCAATTAGATGATTAAACAAAGTCATAAAAGAAAATTACTCTGGATGATTTGCTGTTATAGTCCTGATCTCTTTGAGAAACTCTGGTTCTCGTGGATAAACACTAGTCTCCAAAACATACTGGCAGCATTTCAAAAGAAATGATAATTAGTATTGAAAAAAAAAAGGGAGGGGGAAAAAAAGAATCTGAAATAAAAATGTGTACCTGATACAATTCTTCACTCTGCAATAACCCCTTATCGTCCCATGGTGAACCTTCATCCTGTAAAAATAATCAAAAAATAATCGATAGAGCCCAAGTATCTGAGATTCTGACTCTACAAGCACAAGATAGAATTATGCATATATTTATAACTTCACCGGCTATTTGGGTTAATTTTTCATTATATAATGGAAAATTTTCACATAAGAACAACTGGGTTTCCTACTTTTTAATTTTATAGCTCATATATCAATTTACAACTAACTAGCCAAAAAATAATAGGCTAATACTCAACATTCAATTCTATAAGATTCTCGAAATTACTATTTCATTTTTAAAAAAGATTGCTCAAGCTTTTAAGTTAATTTTCGAATCAGTAACTGTGACTCAAATATTAGTTCAACAAACCAAATCCATTTGGGTGGTGAAAATTAGATTTTTAACAAGCTTAAATATGTAGGTTTAAATTCCGAATTTGATTCTGTGAGAATTATGAAGTGGGCGTTATTTAGACTTGTTAAAAATAGTATAAGGATGTTGTATATAAAATTTAAAGTCATTTAATGGAGATTTGGACTGGTTTTGAACAAGAATTGCAACAGAAAATCGTGGAAGAAGTTCGTCTACAGACGCTTGTATAAAAGTGTATAAAAATGTATAATAGTGTATAAGATGTCTTTATACACTCGTATACACTATTATACATAATTATACAAAAAACTGACTTCGTCTTCTTCCTTGCGTTTTTTTTTGAAATTTAACTTAAATCTTGCTCAAATTTACTCCAAATCATTTCAAATTTAAATTTTGAACTCTTTTTGATATTTTCAATCAATTGGAATAATACCCAATCCAAACAACTAACAAACTCAAAAAATCCTATTTTTGAATTCAAAGCGTTGAATGTCCTTCAATAGTGGATTTCTACTCTTCAATTTTCTTACATTGTAACCAGGTGACACAGGGGGAGAAGCAGTAATGTCGGACGACCCATTGAAGCATATGTAGAAGATGTGAGAAGAAGAGAGAGTGAAAGCAATGGTTGCGAGAACAAATTTAACTCCATAGCTTTTAGAAGTATTGGTTGTAAGAACACAGATTTTGAATTTGCTAGTGCTTTCAAAATATGTACAATATAGGCTAGGCCGGATAAAACTTAAAAACATGGGCCATTTTTTGCTATGGTGTTGAGTCATATATGTTTTCTTGTAATTCTTTCTTATATAATTATGCTGAAAATGATGATTGAAAATTAATTCCGTAAAGACAAAGAGAAGGGGGGAAAAGGTTGACCTACAAAGTGTTGAATGCGTTTAAATGATAATTCCAACCAAAGAGGACCACTTGCTCATTAAATTTATTTCCAATTGAAGTAACTGGTCAATTAAATTATGGTTTTTCAAGTTTGTGGTTGGTCCATATTTGTCCAGATATAATTCTTTACTATAAAATTATTAATGAAATTGGCCATGTCAATGCCAAATCCAGAAAACAAAGGAAACCATGTGTTTTTTTGTCTTTCTTATAAGTTACTAAAAATTAAATATCTCAATTAATCAATATATAAATGTTTTATATTACTATATAGTAAGATGTCAAATAAAGGAGCCAGCAAAGAAGGAGCAGATACAGGATGAAGAAATAAACCTTATCAGAAGCCTTAGATTGCAGATTCATCGTCATCCTCAGCATTTTATAGTTAGGGAGAGGCGAAAATAGCAGCTTTTTGGGTTGCGAAATTCCATTAATCCGCCGCAATGATTGTTTTGTATAAATCGCATTTGTAGCAGCAAAGTTAGGAGCTCCAACATACGCCATGTTTTTTCAGAATAGATAACCTTCGTTTACTCTCTCAACTCTAGCTTTCCTACTATTGCATCTTAAATCCTCCTCAATCTAAAGCTTCTAGCTTTATCTCTCTGCAAAATTTGATAGTATTGTCACCAACCCCAGGTTAGGTTATCCACGTGTTTTCTTCCTATTTGGCATTAATACCACGTTTTTTTTCTTTCTTAAAAGATTGTTTTTTTCGTTTGTAGGTTGAACTTAGGTGAGTCAAATGGGTTTACGTGAGGAGTGTTTCTGAAAAGTATTTTTCTAGTTTTGTTTGACTAATTAATTCAAAAAGTACTTTTGAGCATCAATTAGCATTTGACCGAGCTTTTAAAAACTGTTTTAAGTATATTTTTTTCAAAAGTGCTTTTTAAAAAAAATTACTTTCAGAAAAAAACTATTTTCTTCTGCTTCTCCATAACTGCTTCTCTTCTCCTCAAAAGTACATTTTTTTCTTCCAAAAATTTGGCCAAACACATTAACTTTGGAAAAAAATACTTTTTTTTGGAGAAAAAAAAAGTGCTTCTTGGATGGAGAAGCTTGGTCAAATAGGCTATTAGCCTATAAATGAGTTTTGGGTTCATTTGTCTAAAGTTATTTGAGTAAAGATAAATTGAACTAATTTTGGGATAAATAATGATTATAGTTTCTCAAATTTTAAAGTATAGGAAGACGACGAATTGCAATTTATTCGATTTAAATTGTTTTGATCACTTTTTTGAAAAAAGGATTTCAATCGAAAGAAAACTTTTTGAACAAAATCTGTTCAAATCTTGATTACTAGAATCCTTTTTGAAGATTAGTCCTTTTTGAAGATTAGTGAGTGCAGTGTTGAATGATTTGAGATGGGGATGCATATATTACAACATATAAAAAATAAAATTAGGTGTAAAATGAACACGATAATCTTCTTATATTGATTAAATTCAAATGTTAAGCCTACATCCATTCCTCTTAACTCACATGGGGTTCTAGTACTCTCCATGTTTACTTGGTCACAAGCTACCAGTGGCTTTCACATTTATAGCCACCACAAACTTAATTATATTTACTCACAAAAGACGACCACAATATAAGCTCTATCCCAATCAATAATTATGTCTAAATTAAGGTTTATATTTGCACAATTATAGAATAGGAATAAAATTAAACCTTGGCCTAAAAATAGATATTTGTGTAAATGTGCCATCGGGTTTATTTTATGGCAAAATACAAAACTGGTGGGTCCACCTAACCTAATAGTATTCACTAGCCAAAAAGTAAATAAAATATGTATATAATACACATACATACAACATATATATATATAGTCGATTATTATTTTTTTGGGCGTCTAAAAATATACATTTCTCTTTAATTTAACGGATTAAAGGCCGATCTTGTCCATCTACTTGGATCTTGGTGGGCTTGGCATTCACCAGGCGATGACCCATTGGTCCAACTGCTGCTGCTCGCCTTGGGCGACCTCCTTGTCAAGTCTCTTGCTCAATTATCATTGAGCATATACATAGAACCATTTTCTTATCCTTCCAGTTTAAAGAAATCATAATATATCGAAAGCATTCATACAACATCTTTAGTTAGCGTTTGGACATACATACATACTATTTACAACTAGTTTCATTATATGCAAATAAATGTTTAAATTCATCTATTATATCAACTTTAACTTGCAATAAAGATTTTGTAATTGTAAAAAACTCATGTTTTAAAGAGTATTTCAGGAGAAATATTAATGACACTTGTAACTTGAGCTTGAATCACACTATCGGTAACATTCAGGACTTATTTGGATTTTCGTAGTGTTGAATGTAATTATGCAGCAAACAACAGAAATAAATCCAGCTTGAATGGAAAATTTATGGTTAAATTTTAAGTGCGACATTAGATTGGGTACTGGGCGTGTTTGTACCATAATCAAATCACCTAGTTTAACAGGTTCTCAAGTACAAGTGTAGAAATTTTATTCTAATGTATCTCCAGATTTAGAAAACAAATATCAGAGGAAGATGTTGATTGGGTACTCTTCATTCTTCACTTTGGTCAGCTTCTAATTAAAATTGAATAGGTGTCGTGGATATTGGGAAAATATATTTAACAAAATTTCCATGTTGAACCAAGAAAACCCCACACAGGTGTAAACGAAAAAGAGAAATTAAAAAACAAAATTCCAACAGATATGTGGATGGTGAGATCTTCAGTTACCTCAGGTCCTAGCAAATTACTACAAAGTAAACAACAAATAAATGTCAATTGAATAAGCATTAATGAGTTTTGATCCTTGGGAAGTTAAAATAACAAACGTAAACCAGTCAAATGGATTAGTGTTTGTTTGATATCTTAATAGAGATGTAGCAATTGTCTTCTATTTTGTGATCAATAATGCAATTAAAAGGGTCTAGTCATCTAGAAATAATTGACTGGAAACTAGTCCTAAGATGAGCAATAGCTTCTTGGGATCTTAATAAAGGTTGATATCCCTCTTTCTTTTGTCTTTTTTTTTTCTTTTCCTCGTGTATGTAAAACATTGGAACTTAATTACTCTTGTGGAAATAACATTAGGATCATTAGTAGCCGAGTCACGAATTTGAATCAAAATTACAAAAACGACATCTTAGTATTTGAATCTAGGACTCAAACTAATTTTTGAACCCCTTTTATCATTAAACCAGAATTTTTCTCATATTAAGGGAATTCAATAGCCTATATACAAACAAAAAAAACTATTTTTATACTATACACAATATAATTTTCAATCAAGGGGTATCAAGTGAATCCCCTTGGCAGCAGGTGGTTCCGTCCCTGAAGGCAGGGGCAGAGCCACTGTGTTGGTTACGGGTTCGGCGGACCCAGTAGCTTTTGTTCAAAACTTGTAGTTGTATTAAGAAATTCAATGAATATATATGTATAAATTATTAATTTAGAACCGAATAACTTAAAAAAATTAAAACTTCGAATCAATAAGGTTCAAATCTTAGTTTCATTTGATCATGCCTAAAATTAATTGAATTACGCGCAAGTCAATTCCAACAAGTGAATACAAACACCACGATTGTAGAAAATATCATGGAATAAAGGCAAAAGAAAAACAAATAAAGAAATGAAGGTGCGCCATCCCATGCATGACAAAGAGAGTGGTCTGATCATTATATTGCTGATCTAAGAGGCAGTTGTTCATATATGTTGCAATAGAATTCCATGATTTCATTGCATTGAGCTGCTGAAAACTGGACTACTGGGACTGGTGATCACATCCGAAGGCAAAAAAAAATATCACAACCAATCTCTCTCGTAAATGAGAAATATAACCCACACCCTATACAATATTGGAAATAGGAGTTCTGACATACTTTCTTCAAACCACACAAAAGCAATTAAAAACCAAAAGACCCTTTTTACCCTTAAATTATAATTCCAATATAAAGACGAAAAAAAAAAACTATAATAATAGCACTACAAAAGCATTATATTTGGCACCGTCTCAAATTATTTGCCGTATTTCTTGTACATATTTCTTAAAAAATATTAATTAAGCCTTAAAAAATAACCTCTATTCATTGAATATGTACTCTATATATGTGACCTCCATTTTCAAGAACAATTACTACTAATGGTAAAGTGAAAAAAAATTAGTTTTGTCTTAAATTTCTAAAATAACAGATAATTTGAGACTTCTATTTTTAGACGGATGTAGTACATTTAAAGAATTAAAAGATACAAAGAAAATGGCTAATAAAATAAAGAGAAAACAAAAAATTAAAACCCCACTCTCAATAACCCTTATTAATATTTGTTCAATCCTCTCTTCACCCCTAAAACCAAACCAATCCGTTCAGAGATATTAACTAAAGCAGTATCTCTCTCTCAGGAATTCTCACATACTAAAACAAAGAAAACCTATAGGAAAAGAAATTTCCGAAAACCTGCTAACAAAGATTCCTCTGTTTACTCTTTTTTTGAAGTAGCTATGTGCAATTCAAACACCACTCATAACTTCACCACTATCTCTAAGATTGATCAAAAACCATCAATATCATCACAAAAATCTACTCAAACCCACTTATTCATTGATCTTTTATCACTACCCCAAGAAAATCCCAAACAAATTCATGAAAAAATAACAGCATCACAAATCATCCAAGAAAGCAGAGAAGTTTTCAAGCTTGCTTTCCCTATAGCACTCACTGCCTTAACCTTTTACTCTCGCTCCATTCTTTCTATGCTTTTTCTTGGCCATCTCGGTGATACTGAGTTAGCCGCTGGTTCTTTAGCTATTGCATTTGCTAATATTACTGGTTATTCAGTACTCTCTGGTCTTGCTTTAGGTATGGAACCTCTTTGTTCTCAAGCTTTTGGTGCTCAACGTCCTAAGCTTTTGTCTTTAACTCTACAAAGGTCCGTTGTTTTCCTTCTCTCTTGTTGTTTGCCCATTACATTCCTTTGGGTCAACATTTCCCATATTTTACTTTATTTACACCAAGACCCCAATATCACCCGTTTAGCTCATACTTATCTTGTTTTTTCACTCCCTGATCTTATTACTAATTCCCTTTTTCACCCTATACGTATTTACCTTCGAGCTCAAGGTATTACGTACCCGCTCACGTTAGCTTCCTTAGCGGGCACAGTTTTACATTTGCCGCTTAATTATTTGCTTGTCTCTTTGCTTCAACTCGGTGTAGCAGGCGTTGCGATTGCCTCCGCCACGTCGAACGTGGCGGCGCTTGTTGCACTTGTTTTTTACGTCGTACACGACAAGCCGACATGGACCAAACCTAGCCTTGAGTGCTTGACCGGGTGGATGCCGCTGGTTCGATTAGCCGCACCGAGTTGTGTTTCGGTTTGCCTAGAGTGGTGGTGGTACGAGATCATGATATTGTTGTGTGGACTACTTGTGGACCCCAAAGCCACCGTGGCATCCATGGGTATTTTGATCCAAACCACCGCTTTCCTCTATGTATTTCCCTCTTCTCTTAGTTTCGCGGTGTCCACTCGGGTCGGTAATGAACTTGGTGCAAACCGACCCGACAAGGCCCGACTATCTGCTACGGTGTCAATCTTCTTAGCGGGTTTGATGGGCTTATCAGCTATGGTTTTTGCAACTACAATGAGAAATTCATGGGCTAAAATGTTTACTTACGATGTACGGATTATAGAATTGACGTCGACGGTTTTACCCATACTAGGATTGTGCGAGCTCGGTAACTGTCCGCAAACCGTAGGATGCGGAGTTGTGCGGGGGACTGCGCGGCCAACCACGGCGGCGAATGTGAACCTTGGTGCATTCTATCTAGTGGGAATGCCGGTGGCGGTTGGGCTTGGATTCTGGATAGGATTGGGTTTTGTTGGACTTTGGGTCGGGTTACTTGCGGCCCAGGTTTGCTGTGCTGGGCTGATGTTGTATGTGGTAGGGACCACCAACTGGGATTGTCAAGCTATGAGAGCAAAGGTGCTCACGTGCACCGGATGTGGTGGCAATCCTGTGCTTCCTGATTCTAACTATGTTGATAAGGAGCCGTTGATTTGTGTGATGGTGACCTCATCAAACGCGGATACATAGGACTGGTTGTGAGCCAATAACGATTATACTGATTCTTTTTCTTTGTTGTACCCTTTTTTTTTCCCTTCATATCTAGCTTTGTTCTTTTTGTTTGGTGAATATAATAATGGAAATTGACAATTCAATTCTTCCCCCCTTTTTTCTAAAAATCTTGACCGTCAGCTGTAGCATCTGTGATTTTCTTTCCTAAGTTAATTATCATATTTTAGTTCATAGGTAAAAGTATTTTATCATAACCCCATTATGTTTTACTTTTCTCTTTGCTTTTGCTTCCTTAATAAAGCCCATTAATAAAGAGTAATTCAGAGGGAAGCTGGTAAATAAAAGGGTGTTAAAATAGCACGGTCTAGCCATTTTTTGGATTGGTCATTCAAAAATAGTCAGCGTTTGTCAAGTCATTGAACAATAGTCACTATTTTGTTGCAACATAGACCGGTCCAGCATAATATACTGGAGCTCGGTGCACCTGTGTATGAACTTCCAGCATATTATGCTGGACCGCTATAATTTGTTGGTTCCAGTATAATATACTGGAGACTGGAGTACCGGTGCTCCAAACTCCAGTATATTATGCTGGACCGGTATATTATACTGGAACTCCAGTCTAAGATGCTGGAGTATTTTTTCGGATTTTGAACAGTATTTTCGTTCAGATTTATCTTTACATGAAAAGTGGCTAAATTTCGATTACCTTTGAAACTACGACTATTTTTGAATGACCACTTGTAAATCTGGCTATTTTTGAATTTCTCCTAAAAGGGTGGGTCAAAATTTTGCAATGGTACAAAAACTGTTCAGATAAAACTAATAACGAGGCAATCAATTATGACGCCCATAAGCAGGAAGGGCCGATGAGGGGGGTCGAGCAAGGGTAGTAAGCTTCTGAAAAAGACGTGCATATATCACCTTAGACAAATTCCATGTTAGAATATAATGAGAGAGGATTATAAAGCATAACACTAATTCACATGGTACGTATTCTTTGGACTCGATAATAGCGTACTTTAAGAGACACATCGGCGAGGTCAGTTGGACAAAACGGACAATACGTGCCATGAACTTGGATAGTGATATCCAATTATTCTAGGATGTTGATGTTAAAAAGAACTGAGACAGAAACCCCATGAAAACTATAGAACATTACAAGTTATCCTTTGTGTACAATTTTCTCGCCTTTGTCCTATAAACCGAAAAAGGAGTCTGCAAAAACAGGTGAGGCTCTACCTCTACAGGGAGGAAAAGGCCACTTATATAACAGATGAGAAATATGATTGATGCTTAGGGAAGGGAAACAAAATAGTGCCTTGTCTCTATTTCAAAACGCAGAGTGTGCGGAGTAGTTTTGTACACGAGGGGGGTATCTAGTACTGTCTATTATTGTCACCTTATTGCTGTCTTATCCAACCCTGACCAAGAGCTGTGGCAGAAGTTGCCGAACTCAGTAACTTTTGCTCAAATATTGTATTTTGTGTTAATAATTTATTAAATATGTATAAATATTAGAATTAGAACACAGTCATTAGAGCTTGAATTGTCGTTCTAAAATTCAAAAATATAAGATTTAAATCCTAACTCCGCATCTGACATGACGCTATTCTAAGTATTTATATTGATATGCATTCATCTCCTTCCTAATAAGTCAAATTTTAGCATTTGAAATCTGAAAAAAATATGACTCTTCCATGTGTCATTTGTGAGTCTATGTTAACTCTTGGTCCATATATGCTTTTGTGGCCCCTCCTCATCAAAAGAGTATTATCCCACACATTTAATTGTTGCGGTATAGCATACTGTATGTGAAGATAACCTATCTAATATGAATGTTGTATTGATGACGGTGTTTAAGTGATGTGGTAGAAATTTAAATTACGACTTGTGAAGTAAACCAGAACATTTTTCCCACTTCATAAGATAACTTAGAGAAAGTAAAGAAAAGTTACATGAGGTCTGTTACGCAACGCCTTCCTAATGTTCTTTGGAAGGGCAACGTAAGGCTAAGGAACCAATGTCAGTGCGGTTGCTGTTCGCCAATGAGGTCCCCTCCACATGCTAGACTAGATTGTCAGTGCCGTGCGGGAAAATCAATGTCACGAGCAATTGCGGAAGTTGAGAGAGAATTGGGTTTTGAATGATGATGATGATTTTATTGATGAATGAAATGCTGATTCCAAAAGATGTGGTGTCGAGGGGGAGAGACACCAGTACAGAAAATTGCTTGTTTGAAAATGTTTGATTGCTTGATCTCCCCTAATAATGCTTAAAAAAAATAAACCACAATTACATGACTTGTCCTAATAAAGCTGTAGAAGCACACTGAATGAAAATGATGTAAACTAGCCTATAATTATAATGAAAAGGACTTAGTTTATTACAATGTAGAAACAAGTCCGATGGAAGCAACTTTGTCTTGCAGGTCAGGGTCTGCGCGCGCGGTGCTGTTGGTGCGCGCGACACTTGTTGTGTTTTCCTGAGGCTGACGCTGGTGCTTGGCATCAGGGTCTGTGCGTGAGGCGCTGTTGGAATGGCCTTCAGCTGGGCGCTGGCGAGGCATCAGGATCTGCGTGCGCAGCATTGTCAGGGCGCGCTGTTGTCATTGGCCAGCCATTGGGTGCTGGCGAGAGGCTTCGGTGGGGCGACAGAGGCGCATGCACGCTTGTCACTTGGCGCAGCCAAGACCACGGGGCCGACCATGGCGCTAGGCATTGTGAGGTTTGCTAGGCCGCCATGGGGCGCGACCAAGGGGTCATGGGGCGTGTCTGGAAAGCAGCCCATGGCATTCTCCCCCACCTGAGTTGGAGCCGTCCTCGGAGCCTTATGATGATGATGATGATGATGATGATTCTGGTGGTTGTTGGATGGGAGGTTTGCGCCCCTCTGTTCTTTGAACTTGCTGTTGTAGCGATGCAATGATTTCATGCGGCTGACATGGAAGACTAGATGGATCTTCCACCAGGATGGGGTTTACACCTGGTATGTGGACTTCCCAATGCATTTTTCAATGGGTAGAGGCCCGATGTATTTTTGTTACAGGCGAGGGTCATGGGTCCTCTCTGCAAACAAGTATCGCTTTGGGATGCATAGCATTACTTTGTCCACTGTTTGATGTTGGGCAAAGCAAAGATTTTGTTCGGTGAATCTTTTTGCCCGCTCTTGGGCTTTGACGAGATAGCCCCACACTATCCCCATGTTGCGCTCCCATTCGCTCGAGAAGTTGGCAGCTCGAGGAGATTTCGGCACGGTTGATGCATTCACCGTTTGCGGGAGAAGCGGTTGCTGTCCGGTAACAATTTCAAAAGGGCTTTTGTTTGTATGATGGCTCTTTTGAGAATTGAAACACAGTTGAGCAACATCCAAGAGCTTCACCCAATGCTTCTGTGATCCGGTTGCAAAGTTGTGGAGATATTCCTCCAGCATGTTGTGAGCACGTGATTTTTGCCTCATACGAATTACTCCAAAATAATTCCCAAAATTAGGTCTTGTCTTTAATTATGTGTTATTTTAGGAATTATTGTGTGATTTTCCTGATTGTTTGCATATATTTGTGTGCATGTTTAATTTTATTAATGCATTAAAAATACAAAAATATAGCATTTGCATTTAAGATTTGATTTTTACATTTTCTGGAATTTATTAATAATTAGGTTTTACAAAAATAAAAATTCACAAAATAACATATGTGTGTGTTTTTAGTCGAATGTGTGATTTGCTTTTAATCTAATATTTAATTATTTGTGATAATTATTACTTAGAGTTAATTAATATTCTTAAAGTTAATTCGGATTTTTTTTAATTTAATTAGGATTTTAGTTTTAATTTTTGAAAAATAGAGAAGGAAAAGGAAATAAAAGAAGAAGAGAATCAGTTGGGCTGTGTTTTAATTTAAATCCTGAGCCCAAATCAATTAACCCAGCCCAAAAATATGCCCCATACCCGATCCAAACTTCCAGTCTCTGAAACCATCGAATCGACGTAGTATAGGGACAAAACTACGTTGTTTTGATTTCAATAGATCTCAACCGTCTATTCATCTGCATCCAACGACCAGAACTTCACCCCATTTCCATTACCCGACCCTGACCCGCCCCTGAACCGGTCTGCCCCCCCATGAAACCAAAACGACCCCGTTGCATTTAATGAGCTAATCTAAGCCGTTGGATTCCATTTATCCAACGGCCCGATTTAATCACCCATTTTAATATACCCAAAATCAAAACCCCTTTACCCCTCTCAGAACCCCCTCCTTCGTCTCTCATCTCTTCAGAGACCCAATGCAACGCCGCCTCACACCACCGCCATCCGCCCACCAGAAATCGCCTCACGGCGGTTTCGGTGGTCCAATCCCTTTCAAAATTACACCGTAGAACCTCCTCACTCCCCTCATGCCAAATCCCCACTCCCTTTTCCTCGAATCACCCCGTAACTCTTCGAATCTTGGATCGAAGATTTGACCCCGAACCATAGCTTACCCAACCAACCCCAAATCGATACCCCAGAACCATCTCACTACCCTCTTTCCAAATCCCCACTTCACACCCTTCGAATGACACCATAACTGTTCGAATCGAAAAAAAAACCCTAAAATCCCAAACTCCAAATCGGTTAGATATTGGAGGATTTGAGGTCGAAATCGACCTTAGTTGTGTGTTCTCAGTCGAGAACACTCGATTAAGGTCTATTCCGGCTTCATATTCAAAATTTAAGATCTAATTCAAGATGGGGTTCGATCATTTGGAGGTAGGTGTCCTAATTTTAGTTTTTCTAATTCTTTTTTATTTTTCTTCCTCTACTCATTTCTTTTATTTTTAGAATGGTTATTTGGTCGGATCAAATTGTTTTAGTTTAGTTTCTTTGTCTAACTAAAAAATTGTTCGTCAATTTGGTCTGGTTTATTCATGAGTTTCTTTATCTATTGTTCATGTCATCTGACTTCTTGATTTCTTCTGTTAATTATGGCAACCTTTGAGTCCTTCGTATTCTAGGTTTAGTCAGAGTAATTAGGATCAGTTCAATAATTTGGTTTAAATTCTTATTTAATTGTGTTGATAAGAATTGACTATTATAAGTTTTATGCAAGTGGTCACTAATTGAGAAGCTTCTAATAGTGGTAGGGTAGTATTTGCATTATTGAATTAACTAAAAGCACTAATCTGAGTGGATAATTTAAAATGGAGAAGATAAGTTGTAGTGGAAAAAGCACTAATCTATTTAAGGGAGCTGGAACACACAAAAAAATGGAGACAGAAAGAGAGCTGGAGAAACGACTAGAAATTACATAAGAAATTTTTGCAATCTTTTGATATAAATTGGTCTTAGTTCTGTTCTTAAAACTGGTTTGCTAGTCAGAATTTTTTTTAAAAAAAGAAGTTCTGATTCTGGGTTGAAAAATGATTCAATTCTGAGAAGTTTTGGCTTGAAACTGTTTTGATTTTTGAAGTTATTGTGATATTGCTGAAGATTAAACTGGGTTAGCTGCTGTTGATTACTGCCTCCTCATTCCCTCTTTGTTTTTTCCTTATTCTCAGGTATATGTTTCTAGCCTTATCTCACACAAGGTTTCGATATTGCAATGAAATGAAATCCGGAGTTCCAAATGTGTCTTCTGCATATTCAAATCTATTAGTTTAGTTTCAGTTTTTTTTTAGTTAATTAACATGTCATATGCTCAACATGAGAGCTATTAGTCAACTTGCGTTTGTTGAAGTTAGTATAGCTATACAGTAATTTTACTTACTTCTGAAGCTCATTGGTTATAGCTGCTTTTGAACTGCTGAGATGGGGAACTTGGTAGAATGTTGACCATTAGCTAAGTTTTGTGTTTAAGCCATGTTAGCTAACTGTATGGTAGTATGGTAATATCAAGGAACCACAATAGTATATTTCGTCAAACATCGAAATTTTGTTTTAATTCTGGTTGAGATAAGTGTTCTTGTTTGTATGTAATCTTGTATGATAACAGCTGTTAGGATAACCATAAGTTAGAGGTAAATTGATATAGTCCATTATGTTTAAAGTATTGGAGTATTCTGAGAGGTTCAGTTGTGTATTCGTGGTATATGTAGTGTGAATTTGTCTATCAAATTAATTAGTAAACTAGTTTTCTTTCTTAACAATAAATTACCTATTTTAGTTTAGGAGTGCAATTAGCCCATTTCTTATAACAAAATAATGTCAACATTATTACAAGGTATAGATTTGGTAGTTGTAAAGAGTTTTCACAAGTTTGGACAATAATTGGTTTGATTTTGTTTGTCTAAAACCCAATCGTCATAAGCGAATTAACAGAATAGTTAGGACTTGGACTAGAAATAAATGTATAGAAGAGGATTGGGTTTATGAGTACTGATTTCGGCATTTTAAAAGAGGATATACAAAGTTGAGTTTGCTCTGGGTGGAGTGATGGTTATTTCATAAAACAAATGGTATGCATATCAGCTAAAGTTTCTCCCAGCTTTACACGTAAACCATTTTGCAAGTTTTAAACACATACAATTGGTCTCAAGCATAGGAAGAGAACAAACAACTTATGAATATGGTGATCAAGCTTTAGGCACATAATTAAATCAAGGGTACTGTTTTCGCGGTGTG
The DNA here is from genome assembly GCF_000715075.1 of Nicotiana tabacum. Classification (NCBI taxonomy): domain Eukaryota; kingdom Viridiplantae; phylum Streptophyta; class Magnoliopsida; order Solanales; family Solanaceae; genus Nicotiana; species Nicotiana tabacum. Next base: position 31,465,752 of record NC_134080.1, read on the forward strand.
GTTGTGATATTTAATTTCAAATTAGTTTTCATTATCTCCTTAATTCTTCTAGTTGAATAGTTTTGAGGCGTGCCATTCACACATTTGAATCATATAACCTATGGCCATCACTTAATGAATCTTAATTCTTTGGAAATCGAGGCGCGCCATTTAGCGAATTCCCATGGCCCTCGTATTAATGTAGATATAAAAATAATAAATATTCGTAGGGAAACCTTTAGGGCCGTTTAAAATATTATCGTGATTATGGACACGTCCGCGTGACACTGTTATAATTTCTTTTAAAAAAATCAGAGTATACGTTCGCGTAACTTCGGCTAAACTTTCATAATAATAGAGCATCATTAATCGTGGACGAAATAATTATGTAGTATCCTTAAGTCATAAATCGGTTAAATTTTATTTTCTAATCATTCTTGTGAATAGACCATAAACTATAATAAATTTTCTTTATAAGATTATAGTAAGTCTCTTTTACATAAAGAAAAGTTTTTTTTATTCTCTGAATAAACGTTTATAATTTTTAACTGCCTAGCCATGAAAGTTGGAAATTTCTAAGTGTTAATTTGGTAGGAATATTTTATTTTTTTTAAAAAAGGGAGAAGAAAGATTATGTGCTAGAGAAAGATTATGTGCTTAAGATATATAATTCATAAAGTATTTTAGGCAGCTTGTTTGGAGTTTTGTTTTAATATCAAAAGACTATAAAGTTTTATTTTTTTTGTTTTACTCAGTTTTCTATATTAGCAAAATTTGTTGCTTTGCGTGGTAATATTTTTGTTTTCGGTTAACATAGTTATTAAGAATGCAAGTAGTTAATTTTTGAAATTTTAATCCTAAAATGCGAGAATGAGGAAAGCTCACTATTGATCCATGAAATCTTGCTTTCACATATTTACATCAAAATCAAATTGATAGTATGCTTTTAGGTATGATCTTAATAAATCAATCATCGTGATTGTATACATGTTCGCGTGACATAATTACGATTTTCAAAAATAAATTAAGGTACGCGTCCTCGCGACTTTGACTAAGTTTTTTTAAAAAATAAACTAAGTGTTGTGAATTGTGCACACGTACGTGTGACATGACTCTTGACACGCCAAACCACGCAAGAATACGTATGCGTAACTCGATAATTCTTTAAGTACGAGTAAATCACGTAATTAAAAGCGGTAAAGGTAAAATGCATGTAGTTTCTAAACACGTAATAATTTTTTTTTAAGCCAAGTATAAATTGTTAAGCGACCGTGCTAGAATCACGGAATTTGGGATTGCCTAACACCTTCTCCCGGGTTAATAGAATTCCTTACCTGGATTTCTGGCTCGCTGACTGTAATACAGAGTCAATATTTTCCTCGATTCGGGATTCTAACTGATGACTTGGGACACCATAAATTATCCCAAGTGGCGACTCTGAATTTAATGTAAATAATCCCGCTTCGATTGTCCTTTAATTGGAAAAACTCCACTTATACCCCTTCTTGGGGGTATAGGTAAAAAGGAGGTGTGACAGCTCTGGCGTCTTTGCTGGGGAACCAACCCAGAATCTCTGGTTCAGGGTTCAAGAATTCGAGCTTATAATAACTGTTATATTTGGCTTTATTATTATCTAATTTTTACATGTTTGGGCCTAATGTGCTAAATGTTGCTTTTTACCGCTTTGATATTATCTGAATTGTATATATAAACTGTTACGAAACCCTTCTTCTTTCTGAGTCTTCTGAATTTATTGTGCACACGTGCGCGTGGCCCACTTTTCTATTAGAAGTCATACCAAGTAGAACGATGTTGGTCCAAATAACTAGGCCGGGTAGACTTTCGTGCTCCCGGTACGTTGCCCCCACTTCGGCTCAAGCTGTCCGCTTGGGTAAGTCAGGTCTAGAACAGTATACCCCAGGTTTTACACTTAGAATAACTCAGCTTCATACCGGATCCCTAGTAGGAACGTTTGTTTGCATCATGTGCATTTGACTTTGGAGACTCAACACAGGGGTTGGATCTGTCTAGGACAGGTGTACCCGAAATGAAAAGACCATCATGATGCATCCTACTTGCTACTTGTGCATTCATTTGTTTCGGATTTGCATGTTGACCAGCTTATAGGGAAAAGTTAGAAAAGGAAAAGCAATGTGAGAGCCGAGAAAGAAAATTGGCTGTTTTCGAAAAATAATTTCCAAAATATGTTGAAATTCTGTCAAAATTTTGAAAAGAAAAGGAAGTGTTGTGTTTTATTATTACGAACTACGTAAGTTTGATTCTCGCCGGATGTGAGATACGTAGGCAACCCACATCGGGCCCAACTATTTTTTTTTTAAAAAAGATAATAAATAATTAAAAATTTGGGTACATAAATGTCATTGTGTTGTCATAAGTAAGGTGATGCCATTCTTGTCAAAAATATGCCGAATGTCCCCAAAAGGGCGCTGGAAGGCTGTTTTTGCAAGAACAACCGCCTTTGGTCGTTTTTTTCTTCAAAAGAAAAAAAAATTTGCCGGTTAGCAAACACAGCATTTAAATCTTCTTCATCGAAGTATTTTTTTAAATGAATTTTTTAGAAATATTAATGATTTTTTTTCAAAATGAGTCTTGATTTTGTTTTTTTAAAATTAAAATCACTCACAGGTACAAAATGAGCACCGTTCAAAACCCACCGTTCACAGATGCAGATGAGTTTCTATTTCGGCTTCAGATGTGGTAGCGCGAGTTAGGAGGATATGTTCAGAAATGGGTCATTAAGTATTTGGGAGCTCTCACAGATATTATGGAAGTTAAACCGCACAATGATTTGATTACGGCACTAGTGACTTTTTGGGACCCTGTTCACAATGTCTTTCGCTTCTCTGATTTCGAGATTACTCCCACATTAGAAGAAATAGCTGGATATTTTGGTTTTGACGGAGATTTGAGAAACCAGAATCTTATATTCCCAAAGGCTCCCTCAGTACACCGATTCTTTGATCTTCTGAATATCAGTAATCAAATCAGAAAAAGCAACGTTGTCAAAGGGTATTGTTCTTTCAACTTCCTATATTCAAGGTTCGGAAAGCCGGATGGATTTGAAATTCATGAAAAGGGCCTTACTAACAAACAAAACCAGGACACCTGGCAGATTCACCGACACTTCGCTTTCATGGTAGCTTTTCTAGGAATCATGGTCTTCCCAAACAAAGAGCGGGCAATTGATATTCGCATAGCCAGAGTCGTACAAGTCCTCACTACCAAAGAACATCACACTCTTTCCCCGATCATTCTCCCAGACATTTATCGGGCATTGACTTTGTGTAAATCCGGGGCAAAATTCTTCGAAGGTTGCAATATTTTGTTGCAAATGTGGTTGATTGAGCATATCCGACATCACCCCAAAGTTCATGAAGTATGGTCTAAGCAAGGACAATTTCATCAAGAGTTATGAAGAAAGAATAAAAGATTATAAATCTCCAGAAGGGGTGGAAGCCTGGATATCCCATTTAAGATCTTTAATGGCAAGTCAAATTGAGTGGACTTTGGGATGACTCCCGGTAAGAGAGGTGATACACATGTCAACCTTAAAGAGTTATTTGCTGCTCTTGGGTTTAAGAAGCGTCCAGCCGTATGCGCCACAGAGAGTTCTAAGACAGCTAGGGAGATACCAAGTGGTGCCTGATGATGAAGATTTGAGTGTGCAAGTGATTGAGCTACACCCCGAAGCCACTCTCCCTGAGGCTTTAATCCAGCAAATTTGGAATGGTTGTCGATACTTGAAAGATGATACCCAAGTTCCAGATCCTGCGAAAGGTGAGATAAATCCGGGTTATGCTAGGTGGTTTGAGAAAAGATCCTGTGTGGATGATGCACCAGAACCTGCTCCTAGAAGGCCCATAAAAAGACCGCATGTTCAAGCCTTTGATGACAAAATCCAAGAACGGTTGGCTTGGGGTGAAAAGGAAAAGGGGTACTAAGCAACTATTCATGCCTTAGAAGAAAGCCTGAGGAACCTCAATTTGGAGAAAGACTTACAAGCACAAGAAGTGGAAGGTGAAAAGAAGAGTCTGATTAGCGAGAATAAAACTCTCCGCGCTTAGTTTCAACAGATGAAGAAAGCCTCTGAAGCGACAGTGAGAAGTTGGAAAGATCAGAAAATCATTGCCAATCTGATGGAAAAAATGCAAGATTATGACTCCATCTTGACAAAGACTGAAAAGGCGTTAGACAAAGCTAAGAAAAAAATCATACAGTTAAATGAGGAGGCCAAATCTAGTAAGGAACACCAAGTAATGAGATGTGAAGAAGAAATGGCTCAATTCAAGAGAGAGAAGGACCACTAGATACATTCAGAAGCTCAACTCCATGCACAATTGGAAGAAATGAGAAGGTACAATAGAGAACATCAACACGCAGATATTGATAGGGAGAGAGCACAAGCAAGACTCGATCAGGCCAGACTTCGGGCTCAATTGGAGTCGGCTTTAGATCGCGAAGGCCACATAAGAGATATAGCCACCACTCGCCAACAACAGTTACAAAACCAAGACCAGAATCTCCAGGACTTCAGAGCACAAATCCATGATTTGGCTGTTTACACCTCTCAAAGTTATGTGAACTGCCAAGGGATGGATTGTGAGAGGTTTCTAGAGCATGCACCTACTTTTACCCGTCATCTTGCAATGGAGTTAGAGAGGATGTATCGTACACTAGGAGGTCAACCGGGTCAAGCCCCATCGTGAGCAGATGTTCCAGTGATTAAAAGAAAAAGATTGTGGAGTGAAGCGTAGTCATAACTGTTGGAACTTTTCATATAATAGTCATGTTTTAGTTTAAGTCCATGTTGAGTCTTTTAAATCATTTTCTTAAAGTGTTGTCCAAATGTAATGTCATTTCTGTCTTTGTACTGTTTCGTTTGTTAAAAATAATAATAATTGTTTCCACCAGAACTACGCTCGGTCTGATGCATACGGGGTCATGATACGTAGGCAATATCCATAGGATTAGACCAAAACCAAAAGAAAAGAATAAAATGAATAAAGGGGGAGGGAAATAAAAGATAAGCGTGAGTGACAATAAAAGGAAAAGGTCAGGAAAAGCTGGGATGACACAAACAACCAAGCAAATACATGATAGAAAATGGTTAATTGCCTATGTGTTAAACTCTAAAAACTAACAAGTTTGTTGTTTTTCAGAGAATTCAAGCAGTTAGTTTATCTAGAGTATACTGGCACATTATCATTACCAAACCAGATCAAAAGGACCAATACCAGAAATCATGTCTATCCCGGATGTCGACACAAGTGTTGAGGTAGAGGAGTTGGACGTCAGTAAAATGAAAGAGGAGATGCTCAATAAGCAACAGATGGCCGAGATGTATCAGGCCTGGTCTAAAGGACAATCACCCCCAGCTTAGCCTGCTAACCCTTCTTCCACCCCACCACCGGCTCAAACTCAAGATCATCCTGCCACCGATCTATCCCCGAGTTTTCCCATTTACTAGCACTACCGGGGCACCACTTCTCATACACCACAATCTCCACCCCCTAAACCAATTCCATACCCTCCTCCGCTAGTAACTCCTGTCTTTGTAGCACCTCCACCAGCTACACTCCACAAATTTCCTAGCGAGCCTATGTTCCAGGCCCAAGACAACCAATACTACCCTTCGGAGCCCACTTTTAAAGCTCCAGAAACCCATTCGTATACTCCTCGCTTTGACCTCCCGATAGAAGCTGATAAACCAGTCAAAAATACCGAACAGGAGGAGATGTTCAGGAAAGTTAAAAGCTTAGAACAATCATTCAGAGACATGCGGGGGTTGGGAGGTCAAGTCAGCGTGGCCTACAAAGACCTATGTCTGTTCCCGAAAGTGCAATTACCGGCAGGTTTCAAGATGCCCAAGTTCGATCTATACAATGGGCACGACGATCCAGTATCCCACTTGAGGGGGTTTTGCAGTAAAATGAGGGGAGCTGGAGGAAAAGATGAATTGTTAATGGCTTACTTCAATCAGAGTTTGAGCGGATCAGCATTGGAATGGTATACCCGCCAAGACCATGGGAGATGGTACACATGGGATGATCTGGCGCAAGCATTTGCTTGTCACTTCCAATACAATCTTGAGATCATTCCAGATCGACTGTCCTTGACTAAACTTGAGAAGAAGCATATTGAAAGCTTCAGAGAATATGGTTTCCAATGGAGGGAGCAAGCAGCAAGAGTAGATCCCCCAATGAAGGAAAGTGAGATGGTAGATTACTTCCTACAGGCTTTGGAACCTACTTACTATGGCCATTTGGTCTCAGCTGTGGGAAAGTCATTCAATGAAGAAGTAAAGATGGGGGGCATGGTAGAAGAAGTCCTCAAGTCGAATAAAATCATGAGTTATTCGGCTATCAAAGCAACTACTCAGGCTATTCAAAGCGGCATAGGAGGGACTGGGAAGAAGAAGAGAGAGGATGCAGCAATGGTTGATTCAGGAACTTGGTTCGGATCCAGAGGTTCACCTTACCACTACAATCAACCTCGACCCTACCAACAAACTTATCACCACAATCCACCCCAGCACTACTATCCTCCACCAGAACCTCATTTTTCCGTCCACCATGTACAAGCATACAACCAACCTCTTGCCCACACTCAATGGAGGGCTCCTATCCTACCAAATACTTATCCATATCCACGAGCCTACTAAAACACTCCCGGACCAAGTTTCAGGCCGAGTCAAGCACTCAAGGGTGAAAGATTGCAGAAAAAGAAAACCTTTACTCCGTTGGGAAAATCATACACTAGTCTGTTCCACAGGCTAAAACAGCTAGATATGGTAAGGCCGATACAGTCCAAACTGCCAAATCCTCCTCCAAAGAATCTTGACTATACTGTCAGCTGTGAGTATTGTTCTAGTACTCCGGGTCATGATACGGAAAGGTGCTGGCACTTGAAAAATGCGATACAGAAGCTTATTGATACCAATATAATTGAAGTTCAAGCTCTCGAGGTGCCCAATATTAACAAGAATCCAATGCCAACCCACCAGGAGGCAAATATGATCGAAATAGTGCATGCGAAGGGAGAACCCAAGAAGCCATCACAGACCGTCATGATGATTCGGTCTAGTGGAGTCATGACAATTGAACAATCAGCAGATGAGAAGTTGGTACTTAAGCAGAGCAAAAAGAGTGTTGAGCCATCTGTGGCAGTTGAGAAGGGGTCTTTAAGCAAAGTTGAAACGAAACAGGAAGGGGTGAAGGTGATTGTACCGGGAGCGGCCAACAAACCCATCATAATTGTGGAAGGAGCCCGCACAGATTGGGTTATTATCAAGCCAGTAACCCAGTTACCAATAATCAATAGCAAGGCTATTCCATAGAATTACGAACGGGTAACGGTGATGTACAAAGGGAAGGAAGTCAAAGAAGAAATCTGTGAAGTACAAGGTTTAACTTGCTTGGGAAGGTGTTTTACTCTCGAAGAGTTAAGAAGAGCTAAAAATAATCCAGCGCTAGTAAATAAAGCCGTAACTAAAGAAGAAGCAGAAGAATTCTTGAGGAATATGAAGCTACAGGACTACTTTATTGTGGAACAATTAAGAAAGACGCTCTCTCAAATTTCCCTATTGTTATTATTGATCCATTCGGACGAGCACCGTCAAGCTTTAATGAAGATCTTGAATGAGGCGCACGTTCCCGATAAGATCTCCGTGAACCACTTGGAAAAAATACCAAACAAAATCTTCGAAGTAAACAGAGTCACATTTTCCGATGATGAATTGCCTATAGAAGGTACTGAGCACAACAGAGCTCTTTACCTCACATTAAAATGTGAGAACTCTGTGATGACCCGGGTATTGGTTGACAACGGGTCAAGCGCAAACACCTGTCATCTCTCCTCTCTAAGCAAGTTGAAAATAGAAGATAAGAGGATCCATAAGAACAGTATTTGCATGTGGGGATTTGACGGTGGAGGTAAAGATTCGGTTGGGGTCATAGTGCTAGAGCTGACGATAGGGCCAGTCGAGTTCACAATGGAGTTTCAGGTGCTGGATATAGCTGTTTCCTATAATCTACTGTTAGGTCGACCATGGATTCACGCCGCTAAAGCAGTCCCATCAATACTACACCAGGTAGTCAAATTTGAATGGGATAGACAAGAAATAGTTGTGCATGGGGAAGACAGTTTATGTGCTCGCAGCAATGCCATTGTACCAGTTATTGAAGTGGAAGATGACCAGGGACCATGGGTCTACCAGGTTTCAGACACGATGTTGGTAGAGAAAGTTCCGGAGGGGAAATACCTTCCAAATCCAAAGATAACCACCGCATCAGTCATGGTAGCCTATGAGATGTTGAAGAATGGTTTTGTACTCGGTAAAGGTTTGGGCTCGTTTTTGCAAGGCATCATACAGCCGGTGTCTCTTCCCGAAAACTTGGGAACATTTGGTTTGGGATTCAAGCCCACCGCTGCAGACATAAGAAAGGCCAGAAAGCTAAAACAGAAGGCATGGGTCCTTCCAAAGCCAGTCCCACATCTTTCCAAATCATTTGTCAAGTCCGGTACCAGAAGTCGCCCGGTAACAACAATTCCCAATTCTATGATTAATCATGATGAGGAGTTAATTGAAAGATTTGAAAAGTTGTTTGACGGTGTGAACATGGTGGAAAGTGGTGAAGGTCCTAGCAACGCAGAAATTCAATTCGTTGGGCCAGAAATGAAGCTTAATAATTGGAAAGCCACTCCTCTCCCCACTCGAAAGGAGTCTTGGTAGTTTATTTTGATTTTCCTTCAGATTGTGTGGATCATTCTAGGGTTATAATCCAGATTTTATCTTTCAGTCTGTGTGAAGTGTGCAAACCTTGTTATCTTTTCATCATTCAATGAAATGCAATTTCCCCTTCTTTATCATTCCTGATAGTTTTTCTTTTGTTTTTCTTTTCTGTACAGTTCTTTTTACGCTGGCTCTAGTGATATGGCATGCATAAGGAATCCTCAGCCCAGTCTTAAAAATCAATCTGATTCCGAAATAATAATTCAAGAAGTAGATTGTGATTACGAATAGAATACAATGAGGATGAGGCCTTCGAAGATATTAGTAAGGAGTTAATTCACTTTGAAGAAAAACCCAAACCCAACCTGAATGATACAGAAGCCGTTAATGTAGGGGACACAGACAATGTCCGAGAGACTAAAATAAGTGTCCACCTTGAGCCAAAAATCCGGGAAGAGTTAATCAAAGCACTCATAGAGTACAAAGATATTTTTGCATGGTCATATGATGACATGCTGGGTTTGAGCACTGATTTAGTGGTCCACAAATTGCCCACCGATCCAGTGTTTCCTCCCATCAAGCAAAAGTTGAGGAAATTCAAAACTGATATGAGTGTGAAAATTAAAGAAGAAATCACCAAACAATTGGATGCAAAGGTCATTCGGGTCACTCGATATCCTGTTTGGTTGGCTAATGTCGTGCCTGTGCCAAAGAAAGACGGCAAGATTAGAGTATGCGTCGATTACCGCAATCTCAACAAAGCAAGTCCGAAGGATAACTTCCCACTACCCAATATCCACATTTTGATCAATAATTATGCCAAGCATAAGATATGATCTTTTGTGGATTGCTATGCCGGGTATCATCAGATTCTAATGGATGAAGAAGATGCAGAAAAGACGGCATTCATCACGCTGTGGGGAACTTATTGCTACCGGGTAATGTTATTTGGTTTGAAGAACGCCGGGGCAACTTACATGAGAGCAATGACTACGGTGTTTCATGATATGATACATAAGGAGATTGAGGTATATGTGGATGATGTAATCGTAAAATCAAAGCATCAAGCCGACCACGTTGGAGATTTGAGGAAATTCTTCTTAAGACTTCGCAGGTACAACCTCAAGCTTAACCCTGCCAAGTGCGCATTTGGTGTTCCATCCAGAAAGCTGTTGGGATTCACAGCCGGCGAGGCATCGAGTTGGACCCATCAAAGATCAAAGACATCCAAGAATTGCCACCTCCGAGGAACAAGACTGAAGTGATGAGTGTGTTAGGGAGGTTGAATTACATCATCAGGTTTATTGCTTAGCTCACGACAACTTGTGAGCCTATTTTCAAATTGCTGAAGAAAGATGTTGCAGTCAAGTGGACTGATGAGTGTCAAGAAGCATTTGATAAGATAAAAGGATACTTGTCAAACCCACCCGTACTGGTTCCGCCAGAACCAAGAAGACCTTTGATTCTTTACTTGACAGTCTTGGAAAATTCATTTGGCTGTGTACTGGGGCAGCATGATATCACTTGCAGAAAGGAACAAGCCATGTATTATCTTAGCAAGAAGTTCACAGCTTATGAGGTTAAGTACACTCAGCTGGAAAGGACATGTTGTGCCATAACTTGGGTGGCTCAGAAATTGAAACATTATTTGTCATCCTACACTACTTACCTCATTTCGCGCTTGGATCCGTTGAAGTATATCTTTCAAAAGCCTATGCCGACAGGGAGACTTGCGAAGTGGCAAATATTGCTCACAGAGTTTGACATCATCTATGTGACTCGGACTGCGATGAAAGCCCAAGCATTGGCCGATCATTTAGCCGAAAACCCGGTCAATGAAGATTACGAGCCATTAAGAACTTATTTTCCCGATGAAGAAGTGATGCCTATCGATGAACTAGAGCAAATTGAAAAACTAGGCTGAAAACTCTTCTTTGATGGGGCTGCCAACATAAAGGGAGTCGGGATAGGAGCTGTGCTTATTTCTGAAAAGGGAATCACTATCCTGTTACGGCTCAGCTTCGATTTTATTGCACCAACAATATGGCTGAGTATAAAGCCTGTATTTTGGGTCTAAGACTAGCTGCATACATGGATATCCAGGAAATCTTGGTCTTGGGAGACTCGGATCTTCTGGTACATCAAATTCAAGGAGAATGGGAAACGCGAGACTTGAAGCTCATACCGTACCGACAATGTTTACATGATCTTCGTCAACGGTTTCGATCAGTGGAGTTCAGGTATATTCCAAGGGTCCATAATGAGGTCGCCGATGCTTTGGCTACCCTGGCATCAATGTTGCACCATTTGGACAAAGCTTATGTCTATCCTCTGCATATTCAAGTCCGAGGTCAGCATGCTTACTGTAACGTGATTGAATAAGAACTTGATGGCAAACCATGGTTCCACGATATCAAAGAGTACATCAGAATGGGTATATATCCAGTGCAATCCACGGGGGATCAAAATAGAACAATTCGACGGTTGGCAAATGGATTCTTCTTAAGTGGAGGAGTTTTGTATAAGAGAACACCAGACCTTGTATTATTAAGATGCATAGATGCTAGAAAAGCTATGGCTGTCATGTTCGAAGTACATTCATGAGTCTGCGGACCGCATATGAGCGGATATGTGCTGACAAAGAAAATTCTTCGAGCAGGCTATTATTGGCTTACCATGGAGAGAGATTGTATCAATTTTGTACGCAAATGTCATCAGTTCCAGATACACGGAGATTTGATTCATTCTCCACCATCGGAATTGCACACAATATCTGCACAATGGCCCTTCGTTGCCTGGGGCATGGATGTCATTGGACCAATTGAGCCAGCAGTATCTAACGGACACAGGTTCGTTCTGGTATCCATTGATTATTTAACCAAGTGGGTTGAGGCCAAAACTTTCAAGTCGGTGACCAAGAAAGCAGTGGTCAATTTTGTTCACTCAAGTATCATCTGTCGATTCGGAATCCCAAAGGTGATCATCACAGATAATGGTGCTAATCTTAACAGTAACTTGATGGAAGAGGTATGTCAACAGTTTAAGATTACACATCGCAATTCTACCCTATATCGTCCCAAGGCGAATGGAGCGGTCGAGGAAGCCAACAAAACATAAAGAAGATACTTCGGAAAATGGTAGAAGGTTCGAGGCAATGGCACGAAAAATTACCATTTGCGTTGTTGGGATATCGCACTACTGTTCGTACTTCGGTAGGTGCAACTCCTTATTTGTTAGTATATGGCACTAAAGCAGTAATACCTGCAGAAGTTGAAATCCATTCCCTTCGGATTGTCGCTGAGGCTAAGATTGATGATGATGAGTGGGTCAAAACCCATTTTAGCAGTTGAACTTGATTGATGAAAAAAGATTGGCAGCAGTATGTCATGGCCAGTTATATCAAAAAAGAATGGCAAGATCATACAACAAAAGGGTGCGTCCTCGAAAGTTTGAAGTGGGTCAGCAAGTGCTGAAACGTATTCTTCCACATCAGGTTGAAGCAAAAGGCAAGTTCGCCCCGAATTGGCAAGGGCCATTCATTGTGACCAGAGTATTATCCAATGGTGCTCTATGTTTAACAGACATCGAAGGAAAATGCATAGACATGACTATCAATTCTGATGCAGTAAAGAGATATTATTTGTGATTTCTTTGTTATAATTGTTGATTGTTTGTACTTGGCATTGTTTCGAAGATTGGAATGACGAAGGCAATTTGTTCTGCTATCTAAACACACTGCCCTTTGTTTCCCCTTTTGAGCCTTATTTATTTTATTTCATACCCCTCTTTTGGAATCAATAACGAAAAGAAAAAAAGAAGCGAAAAGAGAAAACAAAACAAAGAGATTCAGGTGTGGACTACGTTTGACCTGATTCCTGCTAAGGATATGTAGGCAGCCTCACGGCTCGGTCATAGTAAAATAAAATATCAAAACATCACCAAGCAAGAAACTGGGGCAAAAGTTGTACTTGTAATAAGAAATGTGATTCCAAGAGTTGTAATTTTAAACCCATGTCAAATTGTTTTGAGCCTTTGATACCCTTTCTTTTTAACCCCATCCAAAAGCCCACATTACGGTCCAAAGAAAGACCTTCCGACCAGTCTTCGAGAGATGCCAAGTTGAGCAAATAGAGGTGATTCATATCAGGATAACACTCTGGTCCAAGCAGGAAAAGTAATGAACATGAGAAAATCTTATTGGTGAAAACCCTCATGGGCACCATGAGGCGACGAAAGCTGAGAGGAAGTAAAAATGAGAGAGTCTTATCGGTGAAAACCTTCACGGGCACCATGAGGCGACAAAAGCTGAGAGAAAGTAAAAATAAGAGAGTCTTATCGGTGAAAACCTTCGCGGACACCATAAGGCGACAAGGAAATGAGGAACAAACGAATAAGAGAGGTTTGTCGGTGAAAACCCTTCAGGGCACTGCAAGTCGAACAAAGTCCGTAAATTGGCGGAAAGTAAAATTGGGTTGTGAAAATCTTGAAGAACAAAGTAAAATAATTGGAAAGGAGATTGGTTAAATAGACTGGCCTGATTAATCCAAAACGCATACCATGATCATTGGTGTTAGTGACTCCACTCAGATAAGTTCCTTTTTCCTATCTCCAACAGTCATCCAAATTTGGATTTTCTTCTTTATTCTTAATTCTCAAAATCGTCGCATTTCATTGCTGTTAATTTTTACTCCTCTAAAGCTCTTCCAAGGTTAGCTTTGTTCCAACAAATAAGAAGGAATGTCAAAGTGTACTACCAGATTCAAAATTGCACAAAGCAAAATACGGCTAGGACATGCTGGAGATAGTATGATGAAAAGTGGGACCTAGGGTGTAAGTAAAGGTTAAATCAGTAGAATGGTTCAGTAATGTCATGAGAGATGTATGGTTACGAATAAAAGGGTCAGAAGTGAAAAACAACAGTTGGGGATCCTGCAGTTAAGGATCAGTCATGGGTCAAAACAGTCCTTTCGACCAGTTCAAGGCAGTTTGTTGAAGCAAAACATGGCAAAGAGAAAACCATCCCCAGCAAGAACGCCACAACTAACCACCACTTTTTAAACTAACAAGATTTTCTTTGATTTGAAACAGGGGCAAAGATGGCATTTAGTTCAGGAAGCACCCTGTAAGGAAAGCAAGTACCATGCAGGTTTGATCGTATAAATTCTCAAGACCCTCCTGGAAAATGGGACTTAGCTTTAATTCAAAACATTCATTAGTACAAGATCTAGCATAAGCTCCACTTCGTGAAAATATAAGTTGCTTTGAATTTTTTATTTTTTTTAAGACAAGACTCAATTCGAAACTTCAGGACCCTCCTAGAAAATGGGACCTAGGTTAAACCCTAAAACAATCATAAGTAGTAAATATAAGACAAATGTGCACCAAAAGGAATATAAGTTGGTTTCAAAGATCGCATAAGAGTTGTCAGGACCCTCCTGGATAATAAGACGTAGTTTAAAACTGGTTTAGATAACAAGATTTAGCATAAGTCATGCCTTTAAAAGATATAGCTTAGATTTAAAATTGTCGTTTAGTTAAGAGTTGTCAGGACCCTCCTGGATAATGGGACCTAACTTTCAAATTCTTATTAATATTTGGTAATATGCTTCAGTTTAACACTCACAGATGCGCCCAGCTACCAAACTAGGGCAGAAAACTTTCTTTTGTTTTGTCTATTTTTGTTGAAGTCAGGCATCCACCTGGAGAACAAGGAACAACAGTTGAAGTATCAGCAATCAGGCGTCCACCTGGAGAACAAGGAACAACAATTAAAGTATCAACAATCAGGCGTCCACCTGGAGAACAAGGAACAACAATTCAAGTTTCAGCAATCAGGCGCCCACCTGGAGAACAAGGGAGTACAATTCAAGTTTCCATTTTCAAGTTCTTAATGATATTTGGTAACATGATTATATATGCCCATCTACCAAACTGGGGCAGAAATTTATCTTTGCTTTTGTCTATTTTGTTGAATCAGGGGCCCACCTGGAGAACAAGGGAATACATTTCGAGTCGCAACAATCAAGAGCCCACCTGGAGAACAAGGGAATTCAATTCAAATTTCAAGTAGTCAGGAGCCCGCCTGTAGAACGAAAGGAAGAAGCAATTCAAATTTCAAATAATCAGGAGCCCGCCTGGAGAACAGAGGAAAGGAAACAATAGTCAAAGGAAGACATTTAAAGGGTCAGCAATCAGGTGCCCGCCTGGAGAAGAAGGGAAAGCATTTCAAAGAATACCATTCAAGTCAGCCACAAAGGAACTTCTGAGGAAAATACAAGTCAACGAGGCAACATCAGTCACAAGATCAAGTTTGAAAATAAATCTTTGTAAAGCATAGATTATAGCTTAGTCTAGCTTCTTCATTTTTGTCATGGGGTAATAAAGAGGTCAGTAGGCAGTATCAGCAGTAGCAACAGCTGTAACAACAAAACCGCACCTTCATGGTAGTCCCAGCTACCAAAACTTCCCGAACTACATTGACCTGATTCCTTTATAGCCAAGGATGTGTAGGAAACCTTTGAAGCGGAGGTTCGGTCAAATCTTTCAAAAAATGCTTCCTACTGAGTGTTCGAACAGGCAAAAATCGCTCGTATCCTCTCACTTTATCTTTGCACGATAACTCTTCATGTTTCCGGACAAAGAGGGGGAGCTGTGAGCACGTGATTTTTGCCTCATACGAATTACTCCAAAATAATTTCCAAAATTAGGTCTTGTCTTTAATTATGTGTTATTTTAGGAATTATTGTGTGATTTTCTTGATTGTTTGCATATATTTGTGTGCATGTTTAATTCTATTAATGCATTAAAAATACAAAAATATAGCATTTGCATTTAAGATTTGATTTTTACATTTTTTGGAATTTATTAATAATTAGGATTTACAAAAATAAAAATTCACAAAATAACATATGTGTGTGTTTTTAGTCGAATTGTGTGATTTGCTTTTAATCTAATATTTAATTATTTGTGATAATTATTACTTAGAGTTAATTAATATTCTTAAAGTTAATTCGTTTTTTTAATTTATTTAGGATTTTAGTTTTAATTTTTGAAAAATAGAGGAGGAAAGGAAATAAAAGAAGAAGAGAATCAGTTGGGCTGTGTTTTAATTTAAATCCCGAGCCCAAATCAATTAACCCAGCCCAAAAAACATGCCCCATACCCGGTCCAAACTTTCAGTCTCTGAAACCATCGAAACAACGTAGTATAGGGACAGAACTACGTCGTTTCGATTTCAATAGATCTCAACCGTCCATTCATCTACATCCAACGACCAGAACTTCGCCCCATTTCCATTACCCGCCCCTGACCCGCCCCTGAACCGGTCTTCCCTCCATGAAACCAAAACGACCCCGTTGCATTTAATGAGCTAATCTGAACCGTTGGATTCCATTTATCCAACGGCCTGAATTAATCACCCATTTTAATATACCCAAAATCCAAACCCCTTTACCCCTCTCAGAACCCCCCCCCTCATGCCAAATCCCCACTCTCTTTTCCTTGAATCACCCCATAACTCTTCGAAGATTTGACCCCGAACCATGGCTTACCCAACCAGCCCCAAATCGATACCCCAGAACCATCTCACTACCCTCTTTCCAAATCCCCACTTTACACCCTTCGACTGACACCATAACTGTTCGAATCTAAAAAAAAAACTAAAATCCCAAACTCCAAATCAGTTAGATATTGGAAGATTTGAGGTCGAAATCGACCTTAGTTGTGTGTTCTCAGTCGAGAACACTCGATTAAGGTCTATTCCAGCTTCATATTCAAAATTTAAGATCTAATTCAAGATGGGGTTCGATTATTTGGAGGTAGGTGTCCTAATTTTAGTTTTTCTAATTCTTTTTTATTTTTCTTCCTCTACTCCTTTCTTTTATTTTTAGAATGGTTATTTGGTCGGATTCAATTTGTTTTAGTTTAGTTTCTGTGTCGAACTAAAAAATTGTTCGTCAATTTGGTCTGGTTTATTCATGAGTTTCTTTAGCTATTGTTCATGTCATCTAACTTCTTGATTTCTTCTGTTAATTATGGAAACCTCTGAGTCCTTCGTATTCTAGGTTTAGTCAGAGTAATTAGGATCAGTTCAATAATTTGGTTTAAATTCTTGTTTAATTGTGTTGATAAGAATTGACTATTATAAGTTTTATGCAAGTGGTCACTAGTTGAGAAGCTTCTAATAGTGGTAGGGTAGTATTTGCATTATTGAATTAACTAAAAGCACTAATCTGAGTGGATAATTTAAAAGGGAGAAGATAAGTTGTAGTGGAAAAGGTACTAATTGAATGCCTATTTAAGGGAGCTGAAACACACAAAAAAATGGAGACAAAAAGAGAGCTGGAGAAACGACTAGAAATTACATAAGAAATTTCTGCAATCTTTTGATATAAACTGGTCTTATTTATGTTCTTAAAACTGGTTTGCTAGTCAGAATTCTTTTTTTTTAAAAAAGAAGTTCTGATTCTGGGTTGAAAAATGATTCAATTCTGAGAAGTTCTGGCTTGAAGCTGTTTTGATTTTTGAAGTTATTGTGATATTGCTGAAGATTAAACTGGGTTAGCTGCTGTTGATTACTGCCTCCTCATTCCCTCTTTATTTTTTTCCTTATTCTCAGGTATATGTTTCTAGCCTTATCTCACACAAGGTTTCGATATTGCAATGAAATGAAATCCGGAGTTCCAAATGTGCCTTCTGCACATTCAAATCTATTAGTTTAGTTTCAGTTTTTTTTAGTTAATTAACATGTCATATGCTCAACATGGGAGCTATTAGTCAACTTGCCTCTGTTGAAGTTAGTATAGCTATACAGTAATTTTACTTACTTCTGAAGCTCATTGGTTATAGCTGCTTTTGAACTGCTGAGATGGGGAACTTGGTAGAATATTGACCATTAGCTAAGTTTTGTGTTTAAGCCATGTTAGCTAAGTGTATGGTAGTATGGTAATATCAAGGAACCACGATAGTATATTTCGTCAAACATCGGAATTTTGTTTTAGTTCTGGTTGAGATAAGTGCTCTTGTTTGTATGTAATCTTGTATGATAACAGCTATTGGGATAACCATAAGCTAGAGGTAAATTGATATAGTTCATTATGTTTAAAGTATTGGAGTATTCTGAGAGGTTCAGTTGTGTATTCGTGGTATATGTAGTGTGAATTTGTCTATCAAATCAATTTGTAAACTAGTTTTCTTTCTTAACAATAAATTGCCTATTTTAGTTTAGAAGTGCAATTAGCCCATTTCTTATAACAAAATAATGTCAACATTATTACAAGGTATAGATTTGGTAGTTGTAAAGAGTTTTCACAAGTTTGGACAATAATTGGTTTGATTTTGTTTGTCTAAAACCCAATCGTCATAAGCGAATTAACAGAATAGTTAGGACTTGGACTTGAAATAAATGTGTAGAAGAGGATTGGGTTTATGAGTACTGATTTCGGCATTTTAAAAGAGGATATACAAAGTTGAGTTTGCTCTGGGTGGAGTGATGGTTATTTCATAAAACAAATGGTATGCATATCAGCTAAAGTTTCTCCCAGCTTTACACGTAAACCATTTTGCAAGTTTTAAACACATACAATTGGTCTCAAGCATAGGAAGAGAACAAACAACTTATGAATATGGTGATCAAGCTTTAGGCACATAATTAAATCAAGGGTACTGTTTTCGCGGTGTGGTTGTGATATTTAATTTCAAATTAGTTTTCATTATCTCCTTAATTCTTCTAGTTGAATAGTTTTGAGGCGTGCCATTCACACATTTGAATCATATAACCTATGGCCATCACTTAATGAATCTTAATTCTTTGGAAATCGAGGCGCGCCATTTAGCGAATTCCCATGGCCCTCGTATTAATGTAGATATAAAAATAATAAATATTCGTAGGGAAACCTTTAGGGCCGTTTAAAATATTATCGTAATTATGGACACGTCCGCGTGACACGGTTACGATTTCTTTTAAAAAATCAGAGTATACGTTCGCGTAACTTCGGCTAAACTTTCATAATAATAGAGTATCATTAATCGTGGACGAAATAATTATGTAGTATCCCTAAGTCATAAATCGGTTAAATTTTTTTTTTTCTAATCATTCTTGTGAATAGACCATAAACCTTAATAAATTTTCTTTACAAGATTATAGTAAGTCTCTTTTACATAAAGAAAAGTTTTTTTTTATTCTCTGAATAAACGTTTATAATTTTTAACTGCCTAGCCATGAAAGTTGGAAATTTCTAAGTGTTAATTTGGTAGGAATATTTTATTTTTTTTAAAAAAGGGAGAAGAAAGATTATGTGCTAGAGAAAGATTATGTGCTTAAGATATATAATTCATAAAGTATTTTAGGCAGCTTGTTTGGAGTTTTGTTTTAATATCAAAAGACTATAAAGTTTTATTTTTTTTGTTTTACTCAGTTCTATATTATCAAAATTTGTTGCTTTGCGTGATAATATTTTTGTTTTCGGTTAACATAGTTATTAAGAATGCAAGTAGTTAATTTTTGAAATTTTAATCCTAAAATGCGAGAATGAGGAAAGCTCACTATTGATCCATGAAATCTTGTTTTCACATATTTACATCAAAATCAAATTGATAGTATGCTTTTAGGTATGATCTTAATAAATCAATCATCGTGATTGTATACATGTTCGTGTGACATAATTACGATTTTCAAAAATAAATTAAGGTACGCGTCCTCGCGACTTTGACTAAGTTTTTTAAAAAAATAAACTAAGTGTTGTGAATTGTGCACACGTACGCGTGACATGACTCTTGACACGCCAAACCACGCAAGAATACGTATGCGTAACTCGATAATTCTTTAAGTATGAGTAAATCACGTAATTAACTCGATAATTTTTTTAAGCCAAGTATAAATTGTTAAGCGACCGTGCTAGAACCACGGAATTCGGGAGTACCTAACACCTTCTCCCGGGTTAACAGAATTCCTTACCTGGATTTATGGCTCGCGGACTGTAATACAAAGTCAATATTTTCCTCGATTCGAGATTCTAACCGGTGACTTGGGACACCATAAATTATCCCAAGTGGCGACTCTGAATTTAATGTAAATAATCCCGCTTCAATTGTCCTTTAATTGAAAAAACTCCACTTATACCCCTTCTCGGGGGTGTAGTGAAAAAAGGAGGTGTGATACATGTCATCGAACCGGTCTGTCTAGCCATACGATGGTGGATGGATGTCTGAGTTGTGACTCAATGTTGACCCAAAGCGCCTGAAGAGATGGGTCCAAAAGTTGCAAGTGAAGCGTGAGTCGCGCCTACTAACAATGTCTTTGGGCAGGCCCCAATGTTTGACAATGTGCAAGAAGAAGAGTAGAGCTGTATCTTCTGCTGAGATGTTCTGCGGGGCTGCTATAAAGGTTACATAGTTTGAAAACTGATCTATGACAACCAAGATGGATGCAAGATTACCGACTTGGGGCAATCCTGTGATGAACCTGAGGGAAACACTTTCCCATGGTCTATGAGGGACACATAATGGCTGCAAGGGTCCCGTCTGTGATGACTGATCCGACTTGTCCTTATGGCATGGCTGACAAGTCTTCAAACGCTGAGGAGCGTCACCAGTCTTTTGAGGCCGATGACATGATGGCTGATTGTTGCTGCGAAGGGTAGCCGAAACCAGGGGTTCATGTCTATTGACTACCTTTTCCAACTGCATGGCCGAGATGTTTTCAGCGGCCATCTTTATGGGAAAGCATGGTATGGTGCAGGGCTTGGCCCCGTCTTCTCCCAACATCAAGAGCATGTTGGCATATGGTACTGGTATGGTGTTGGTCTGCCTCATGAACTCCAAACCCACTATCATGTCGAAGTCATCTATGATTGCGATACGTAGGTCGATGCTTCCTTTA
Organism: Nicotiana tabacum; assembly: GCF_000715075.1. Lineage (NCBI taxonomy): Eukaryota > Viridiplantae > Streptophyta > Magnoliopsida > Solanales > Solanaceae > Nicotiana > Nicotiana tabacum. The sequence continues at coordinate 31,486,361 of NC_134080.1, forward strand.
TATGGGCCAAGTTTCACTAGGACATCTGTAGTTGTTCCACCCAATGCCTGGGGTGGCGAGTTGATGGCCTTGACGCGGCCTTTGTTCTTTTGCACAACAAGACCCAGGCACTCTACTTGAGTTGAAGCCAAGTAGTTGTGGGTAGCAACCGTGTCTATCAATGCATGAAGGGGCTTGCCGTTCACTTTCAATTCGACAAACATTAGGGTCCTCGCTTGCTTAGGAAGCCTCTCATCCATCTTTCCCTTCCCTTTCTTGGTGATTGGGACTGAGATTTTCTTAGGAGGACATGCACTGGTCCCCGCTAAGGCATGTGGGATAGAGCCAACAATTGCATTGAAGGCGCCTACCTGGTCTGATTCTGATGTGTCTGATGCATCTGACTCGTCCTCAATAGTTTGATGAGAATTGACCTTTATGTTTGGGCATTCATTGTTCCAATGTGCCCCTCCGCAATGACGGCATTCTGAGGGAGTCTTTCTCCCCTCATTGTTGTTGATGGATACAACACTGTTGTTGCTGGAGGGAGGAGTCTTAGTTTTGGATGCACTCCGATCTCCCCCACTCTTGCTTGGGCCACCATTGCTGGGATGGTTCTCGTTGAATCCCCCTCGGACAGACGGCTGGGGCATGTCGTTCTGAGTTCCCAAATGATAATCGCCAAGACATTCTGCAGCTTGAATGGCCTTGGGCAGGGTGTCTACCCGTTGTCTTTATAGTTCCATACGGGCATGAGGTTTCAAACCTTCTATGAATGCGAAGAGTTTGTCTTTGTACCCAATGTCGCGTATGTTTAGCATGAGTGCGGAGAATTTTGCGCACGTACTCTTGCACTGATCTGGTGTGACGGAGATCCCATAGCTTTCTCCTTACGTTGTATTCCACATTTTCGGGGAAGAACTGCAGGCGTAGGGTTGCCTTCAATTCATCCCATGTCTGGAGAGTATCTTCACTGGCCTTGATGGCTTCGTATTTGACCAGCCACCAAAGTTTGGCATCGCCCTGAAGATACATGGCAGCAGTTGCTACATTTTTGGATTCTTCCAAATGGCCCATGGCATCGAAGTATTGTTCGATGTCAAAGATGAAATTTTCCACTTCTTTAGCATCTCGGGATCTGTCGTATGGCTTTAGCTCCGGTATCTTAAGCTTTTGTGGAATGTGGGTGAGGTTTGCTGCACCCCTGATGTGGTTGTCGCCTTCTCGAAGTAGGCTCTGTAGGGCAGTATTGACAACATTGAGCTTGCCTGTCAAGTTGTTTATGATTTTCTGCATGGCAGTTAGTCTGTCTGCCTCTTGTTGCCGATGGGCTAAATCGTCGGCACGCTCCTGTTGGAGGTCCTCAAATTTACCATGAGTATTGGCAGTTTCAATGGTTGTTGTTTGTCGGTCATCCTCAGAGTCACGACTGATGTTTACAATGTCATTTTCCGCCTGCCGCATTCGGCAGTCCAGGTCGTCCAACCTTTGCACTAGGTTATTGTTTTGATCATGCACCGTATCCACGATGGGTCATAATCGGTCAACCGTCTCTTCTAGGGATGTTAGACGCTCCCCATGATTCACTATGGTCAGAAATGGTGATGATGGCAAATGTGTTCCCTCGTCCGATGTCGAGCCTAGGCTCTGATACCAACTGTTACACAACGCCTTCCTGATGTTCTTTAGAAGGGCAACGTAAGGCTAAGCAACCGATGTCAGTGCGGTTGCTGTCCGCCAATGAGGTCCCCTCCGCACGCTAGACTATATTGTTAATACCGTGCGGGAAAACCAATGTCACGAGCAATTGCGGAAGTTGAGAGAAAATTGGGTTTTGAATGATGATGATGATTTTATTGATGAATGAAATGCTGATTACAAAAGATGTGGTGTCAAGGGGGAAAGATACCAGTACAGAAAATTGTTTGTTTGAAAATATTTGATTGCTTGATCCCCCCTAATAATGCTTAAAAAAAATAAATTAAAGTTACATGACTTGTCCTAATAAAGCTGTAGAAGCACACTGAATGAAAATGATGTAAACTAGCCTATAATTACAATGAAAAGGACTTAGTTTATTACAATGTAGAAACAAGTCCGATGGCAGCAACTTTGTCTTGCGGGTCAGGGTCTGCGCGCGTGGTGCTGTTGGCGCGCGCGACACTTGTTGTGTTTGCCTGAAGCTAGGCGCTGGTGCTTGGCATCAGGGTCTGTGCGCGAGGCACTGTTGGTATGGGCCTGCAGCTGGGCGCTGGCGAGGCATCAGGATCTGCGCGCGCGGCATTGTCAGGGCGCGGGGCGCTGTTGTCATTGGCCAGCCACTGGGCGCTGGCGAGAGGCATCGGTGGGGCGACAGAGGCGCATGCGCGCTTGTCACTTGGCGCAGCCAAGACCACGGAGCCGACCATGGCGCTAGTCATTATGAGGTTTGCGAGGCCGCCATGGGGCGCGACCAAGGGGTCATAGGGCGTGTCTGGAAAGCAGCCCATGACAGGTCCTATATTCCACCGCATAAAGGCAACATGAAGTTCATAATTCTGTGACACAATTATCAAATATGTATACTTATACTTGCGACTGGCTAGTTTCACTAAGCTAATTAAAGGTAATGATGAGACTAGTGGTGGCAAATGGATTAAAAAAAATAGTTATCTCATTCATATTATCCACTAAAAAATAGATTGGATAATAAACTTTTTAAAATGGGTCGAATATGGATAAGATTCATATTATCCATTTAAAAAACAGATAACCAATGGGTATAACTTTTATATTTGCAAAGACTCAATTGGTGGTTCCTCAAGTTTGAAAGACTAGGAATTCTCCCAAAAGCGACTATATTCAAGAAGCCATGAATAATATGGATATCCATATTATCTGCCGGTTAATCCATTTTTTTATCCGTATTAAATATTGGTCGGGTTTTGCATTACCCATTTTCGATCTACTCATATCCGATCCGACCTGCCCGTTTGCCATCCCGTATGAGACAGAAGCAAAATGAGCTAAATTTTTACCAAAAGATAGTAAATCCTATTTTTCAAATTACAGGAATTTTATATGCTTTGATGGAATCATGACAACATTTATTAAAAGTGATCACAAATAGTAGATTAATATATAGAGGAAAGCTCTCTAGTTAACAAGCTAGTTAGAGTCCCTACAGCAGGTGCCTTTGTCAAGATGTAGAGGTTCATGTCATGGCTCCCATATCGTTAATTTGCATTAAAAATAGAACGATAAACAAGAGGAAAAACAGGTAGTGATCAATATTGCACTTAAAAGAACAGACAATAACATCCTAGGCCATCACGCTTCTCACATGGTACTTAACCTTTGTTCTTTCACACTCCCCATTCCCCAATTCTATACTACTATTTTTCACCTATAAATTAATATCATATGTTTCTTTCATAATTCTATTGTATGTTTGAGAATGAACTACTTGAAACTTTGGCCATTCCTTAGCCACACAACCCCCGACAAAATCCAGAATGTAACCTCCAGGCTACGGGTCCTAGAAACTCAATATTTTGTGTATGAATTCAATTATTATTGTATATTAATTTAATGTCGTTACAAAATTTGATCCATTTCAAATTCTGAATTCGCCTCAACACCACTGCATCATATCCAAACACCTCAAATACTCCATCATGGCTGTCTATGACCCTATGTGAATAAGAGTATAGTACCTAAATCCTGTAGTGTTGCACTTGCTATGTTCCCTGAATAAACACAAACTTGTAGTAGTAAGTTATGTAGGGCATAGAGTTTAGGCCCTCTGGCATTGTCCACCTTATAAGTTACAACAGGAACTGCCCAATAATACAATTCATACAGTTTTTTATACTCCTAATTATTCCCCACCCACGCCCACCCCTTTGTTTTCTTTTATTATATAATATATAATATATATTCCATCATTTGTTCAACTTGCTCTTTTCTTTATTCGTCAACTTGACATGACATATGTTCCCCCAACGGAAACTCAACTCCCTCATTCATCACTCAACTTACTTTTTTCTTTATTCTAGGTTGCAAGCCTCCCATCTTTAATTTCTACATTATCGATCTTATTTCCATTAGGATGAAACAGGAAAGAATTATTGTTAATTCATCTATCCTATTCCATTTATTTCAATTTATGTGATAACATTTTTTTTAATCCGTTTCTAAAAAAAATGATAGGTTTTACATATGAAGACAATTTAACTTAAACTTCATATATTACCTTTAATGAGAAATCTTTATAGCCAGATAAATATATATATCTTATATTATGATGCAAGTTTCAAAAATCATTCATTCTTTTTTAAACTCTATGTGAATTCAAACTTTGTCACATAAAATAAAATATGCCTATTGCCGTGGGAGCATGTAATGTGTTTTTTTTTTTTTGGAGAGAGAAACCTTAGCTTCTTACACTCAGTCTATTAGTGTTAGACTAAAATTCCTCCAAATATTTTAATTCCACTACCTGTCTCACAACGTTATTGAGAGACTAAGGGTTTTGAATATCATGATTGCATAGTTAAATCTTATTTCTCAAGTTGGAATGACATTGTCCCTACTGATCTAGGATGTTTGGGTTAGGTTTCTTCATTGATCAATTCCCATCAGCCTCAACTCCCTGTGTGAAAGACACTTTTGGACCCGCTAGGAATGTGGACAATGAGCCTAAAACGTGGTACTTTGATAAAAACAAAGCTCGCAAATGTACATGCCTTTGTACTCTGTTCACGTGTTTGTCAAATAATTATTAGACAACTTTTACTTAACCGCAAAATATATCTTTAAGTTTTAAAATCAAGAGCATGCAATGCTACCCTATGAAAACTTACCTTGCATCATAATGATGACATGGGGCAACCAGTATTTTAACCAGCTTCTTTACATTAATGAATGAGATCTTTAAATTAATTATATTCTATTTTGTTGCTTGCAGAGACAGTAATTAAGAGGGTGCTCTAGGGTTGGGACCAATTTTATCCTTTTCAACAGTATTTGATCTATAAGCTATTGCAGAAACTTTATTTTTATCGTAGGTTCTATATCATGCTATACTTGTAATAAACCACTTACGGTGTGACCACGTTGTCAGTGAAAATGGTTAAGGGGGGACCAAATAGGAGGATGTAACTAGAAATTAGACTAAATCAATGCGTATTGTGAAAGAGTGATCGGTTAACATGGCATTAAAAGTTAATGGTCCGCGAAAATGCTAGTATATGCCTTTTGCTATAACCTTGATGCATTTTTTACGATTGAAGTGTCTTCCATAATTGTTCAATATCAGAAATAACATAGTTCACATCTATTTGCATAAAAGAATATTTTAAATGATGATCTTAGGATTTTTTATTCTGATAGTGTAAAACTTTTTACCCTATCCATGTGAGTTAACTGGTTATAACAAGTAACTCACCATATTGCAAGGCTACTAATTAACAAATATAGTATTTATCACAGATCTGGAATTGGTTTTCTATTGGGAAGGTTTAGTAAATATTTTACAAACAATAATAATAAACCCAGTATAATCTTACAAGGGGTCTGGGGAGGGTAGTGTACGCAGACCTTATTTGAAAGAAACACTCTTGACTACCTACTAATCTTCTACTTTAATTCTCGACCTCCACACCTTCCTGTCAAAGATTTTGTCCTCGGTAAGCTAAAGCAATGGCATATCATGCCTAATCACCTCTCCCCAATACTTCTTTGGTCTACCTCTACCTCTTCTCAGACCCACCAAGGCCAACCTCTCACACATCCTTACTGGGGCATATGTGCTTCTTCTCTTCACGCCTAAACCATCTAAGTCTCGCTTCCCGAATCTTGTCCTCCACCAGGTCCGCTCCTACTCTGATCCGAATGTTGGCCTAAGTGAAGTTTGTTTTGATGATTTACAAAGGAACTCAGGCATTAATCAGGTCCGTACACAGACACGGGCAAATTTGAGCACAGGACATGTATGTAATAAAAGAGATAAGCTTAAGTGGTTATATCTGATATCTCCTAAACGAAAAGATTGCATAAATGATAAGGAAAAATACTCCTTACTTGAAGAGAACTCTATCTGTAATACCCTATATTTTTTTAAATAAGGATGTATTAGTCATAATAATAATAATAATAATAATAATAATAATAATAATAATAATAATAATAATAATAACTATAAGAAAGTAACTTAAAAAAAACAATGAAACAAAACAAAATAAAGGGAAAAAAAGAAACAAAAAAAAGGGCCGAAGCCCATTAGAAAAAAATAACCTGCCAAGGTTTGGCAAGGGTCAGCAAACAAAAGAAGCCAAGGCTTCGGTAGGAAAACGAAAAAAAAAAAAATGAAACCAGAGAAGAAGAAAAAGAAAAGAGAAGAAAAATAAAGCTTTGGGCAAAGGCTTAAGAAGAATTGAGAGTTGAAATTGAAAGTATTAAAGTTCTCCTTCGATTCAAAATTTAACCTTCTTCTTCTCATGTGTTGAATATTTCACTGAATCTATGCAATTTCATGTAGTACAAAAGAATTCAATATCAGCTTTCTCTTATATATACAATTACTATAGAGATAATAAGACTATAAATGTTTGGTTTAAGCACTGATAGGTCTAGTTTTAGAGGAATATATTATACTAAATAGTTTGAAATTGATAGAATTATGGACTATTTCTATGATTAAATACAAATTCACAAACTAATACTCAAACATGAACCCCGATGATTGGGTATTCTAAATTAGCGATGGATTTAGCATAAATGAGGTAATTAATATGAGATCGATATTATGTACTTATAGATTGATTGGATGAATTTGTACGAGTTGCTTGAGGTGAAGCAGTTGGTATTTCGGCACGAGTACTGTGATTAGTAATCTTACTGCAATTTATATTTTAATAACCTTCATGGTTTATACATGATTTTGAAAATTAAATATGGTAATGAATGTTTGAAATTGCATGTGGGACAAGTCCTTTACTTGATATGGTACTGAATAGTTTACTTGAGAAGTTTACAGTTATTTAAAATGTTCTCATGTTACTAGACATATTTTACTAGTATGTGAGATATGATAACCGTTACCGAAATCGGATTACATGATTTAATAAGAATTGAAATGCCCTGTACTATTTTGAAAATGCTTTCATGTGAATATTTATTATTACAAAGAAAAGTATAAATGGGAGGAGACTTTGAAGGATCCCGTAGCTAACGGCAGGTTCGTTAGACCTGGTGCACCTTGTATTTACCGATTACAGAGTACAGTTATAGCCCTCGCTAGTGGGAAGGTATAACTAGCATACCGTTACCGATTTCCCTCGAGTAGGGACTACCGTTATATTTGACTTCTTGCGAAGAAGTCCATACTTATACCGATTACATGATACATTTATTGAAACCTCCCAAAAATGTGAATACTGATTTTATACAGTGGTTATCGAGCTTATTACTGAATTGTTAATTATATTTTTCTACAAGAAAAGCGTGATGAGACTGAAAATTATTAATTGTTTCTGAAAGGGCATTTTTACGTATTTTCTCTTTGAGATACTAGCATGTTTCTGACTTGTCCCCAAATAAAAACGGTTGTGGTTAAGTGTTATTACTCACTGAGCTAGTAACTCATTTTCCGCTAATTTTTTTTACAGAGACAGCAGTTGATGCAGGCGAAGATTTCGTTAAATAGAGCGCACCGGTCGATATTTCTCGGTGAGCCTCGCACTTGTTCGCGTGGTCAGAGATTTTATTTATTGTTATCGTCTTTTCATTGAATTCTTAGAGTCTCCCTATAGTCATTATTTTAGTGTCATGAGTATTCTTTTGTTATTATAGTCTTATGTTGAGTATCGTTCTCCTTTATCAAAGTTGGAGATAAATTAGTATTTCTAGTGGTTAGTTGGTGGTTTAGTTATGGTGGAGACTTGTATTGGTTAATTGATAAGTTGTCAATTATTTGGTATGATATTAGGATGTTTGGTTGTTGATTTGATACAGGAAAATTATTGGGATGGTCAAAAAACAAGGTAAACTCTGTCCGATTTTCTGTAAAATTACCGATAAGGTTTACTTGGGAGCACTTGCTCCTAAGCACCGGTCACAATCCTAAATTGGGTCGTGACAAAGTTGGTATCATAGCTTAGGCTTTAAGTCCCGAGGCATGGAGCAATGTTTAGTAGAGTCTTGTTCATGGGTATGTAGGCGCGCATACTTATGATCTTGAGGCTACTGAACATCTAGAAATATTTTCCCTTCTTTCATTCTTTGATCGTGCATTGAGATAACTTGAGATTGACTTTGGAATATTTCTTTCGCAGATAGCTAGGACACGCACACCCTCATCTGCTGGACCTGGTGCTAGACGTGGTGCTACCCGGGGTGGCGGTCAAGTTGGGGTTCATCAAACTAGAAGACAGACTGCTCCCCAACCTCAAGTTGGGAACATGGGTCAAATCCAAGCTGTTATGCCAAATCAAGTGCAAGAGCAGGGAGTTCAGAACGCTCCACCACCAGTGCCAACTGTTGTACCTATTGTTGCCTTACCTGCAGATGCAGTGGCAAGATTATTGAATGTGTTAGAGGCATTGGTGCCTACTCAGGGCGGAAGTTCAGCTCCTCAGGCTACTTTACAGACACAAGCACCTACACAGACTCAGCCTTTCGGGAATAAGGAAGTATCCCTACATGAGTTCCTGAAATTGAAATCACCAAAATTCATAGGTTCCGATAATTCAGCAGATCCTCAAAGTTTCTTGGATGGGACACTTAAGGCATTACGTGCTCTTGGATGTTCTAGTGAGAGAGCTGTGGAGCTCGCGACATACAAACTAGAGGATATGTCCAACACATGGTATGAAACTGTATTGCTAGGAAGGCCAACAGGAGCACCACCACTGACATGGGACGAGTTCACTAAGTTGTTCAAGAATCATTTTCTTCCAGATAGTCTGATGCAACAATATGCTAGAGACTTTGAAAGATTGGTTTAGACTCCAGATATGGATGTGTCAACATATAACACTAAGTTTTGTAAGCTGGCTATATATGCTCCTCACTTAGTGCCTACCGAAGAAGCTCAAATTTAGAGGTTTGTTGATGGATTGGTTGGTCTTCTATACACTGAAGTAGCCCTACAGATGAAGACTTTATCCTACTCTGATGTAGTCGACCTTGCTAGAATGATTGAAAACAAGGGACATGAAGAGGGTGTGGCTAGTGATTTACGTAAGAAGGCCAAGACAGGAGGGGCTTTCAGTGGTGGTTTTAGTGAAAATAGAAGAGCAGGAAATCAGGGACAACAACAATAACAGGGTTCTCAGACAGAGACACACATGTCTTCACATTCCACATACGGACCACATTATAGACAAGGTAATAGGGCACCATCATCTTCTGGACATCGTAATTCTGGGCAGATATATGCCACTACTCCAGTCTGCCAGACCTGTGGTAGATTACATTTGGGCCAATGTCATGTTCTAATGGGAGAGTGCTTTCGGTGTGGCCAGTTGGGACATCACTTGAGGGATTGCCCTCAGCCTCCGAGAAATTTTAACCAGGTTTCTATTCAGTCAGCTGCACCGACTCAGACTACTCGTAATACTTCAGGTGCTACAGGTACAGGAAACAAAGGTCGAGGTGCTGCAGACCGTGCTACTGTGAATCAAGGACAAGAGAATGCTGGTAGAGGTCAGGCGAGAGTTTTTGCATTTACTAGACAGGGTGCTCAGGCATCGAATGCAGTAGTTATAGGTATTCTTTCTTTCTGTTCATTTGATGCACTTGCGTTAATTGATCCGGGATCTAATCATTATTATGTGTCCTCGTACTTTGCTTTGAGGTTTAGTAGACAACCTGAGCTATTGAATGATCCTTTTCTAGTTGCTACTCCTGTTGGAGAGTCTCTATTAGCTGAATACGTGTATCGTGCTTGTCAGATTCGGGTTAAGTGTAGAGATACTCTAGCTGACCTTATTGTACTTGATATGATTGACTTTGACATGCTGATGGAAATGGATTGGTTATCTTCTTGCTATGCTATAGTCGATTGTCATGCAAAGATAGTAAGGTTTGAGATACCAAATGAACCCAGTTTTATTCTAAGAGGGAGTCAGGTTCCAGAGACTTGCAAAATTGTATCTTTTATGAAGGCTCAACGACTTTTGAAGAAAGGTTGCTTGGGTCTCTTAGCTATTCTAAATGACACAAGAAAGGAAACAGTTAGTATAGAAAATGTACCAGTAGTGAGAGAATTTTCTGATGTATTTCCTGAGGATTTACCAGGATTGCCTCCAGTACGAGAAATAGACTTTGGTATTGATTTGCTACCTGACACACAACCCATATTGATACCCCCATATCGAATGGCACCAGCAGAGTTGAGGGAGCTAAAGCAACAGTTACAAGATTTGTTAGATAAGGGTTTTATTAGACCTAGTGTATCACCATGGGGTGCATCGGTACTGTTCGTAAATAAGAAAGACGGATCCCTGAGAATTTGCATTGACTGCAGGCAGTTGAACAAGATAACAATACGCAATAAATATCCTTTGCCCCGTATAGATGACATGTTTGATCAGTTACAAGGAGCTGCCCACTTTTCAAAAATTGACCTCTGTTTTGGTTATCATCAACCTAGAATCAAAGATGAAGATATTTCTAAGACTGCTTTCAGAACTCGATACGGGCACTATGAGTTTCTCGTGATGCCTTTCGGACAGACTAATGCTCCAGTGGCCTTCATGGATTTAATGAATAGGGTGTTCAAGCCGTTTCTGGATAGATTTGTAATAGTATTTATTGATGATATCCTGATATATTCTCGTAGCCAAGGAGAACACGAGGATTATCTCAGGACTGTGTTGCAGACTTTGAGAGAACATCAGCTTTATGCTAAGTTCTCGAAGTATGAATTTTGGCTAGACTCGGTAGCATTTTTAGGGTATGTTGTATCCAAAGATGGAATTATGGTAGATCCTAAGAAGACTAAAGCTGTGCAGAAATGGCCAGGCCTACTTCTCCTACAGAGATTTGCAGCTTTTTATGCTTAGCAGGCTATTACAGGCATTTTGTACAGAATTTCTCCGGAATAGCAGCGTCGCTGACCAAGCTAACACAGAAAAATGTAAAATTTTAGTGGATGGAGGAATGTGAGCAGAGCTTTCAAAAACTCAAAACATGTTTGACAACTGCACTAATATTAGCCTTACCATCAGGTTCTGGAGGATTTACAGTATTCTGTGATGCCTCGAGGGTGCGATTAGGATGTGTTCTCATGCAAAATGGTCGTGTTATAGCTTATGCTTCGAGACAATTGAAAAAGCACGAGCAAAACTATCCTACACATGATTTGGAGATGGCTGCAATGGTATTTGCTCTAAAAATTTGGAGACATTATCTATACGGTGAAACTTGTGAGATTTATACTGACCATAAAAGCTAAAGTATATCTTTCAGCAGAGAGATCTAAATCTTTGGCAGCGTCGTTGGATGGAACTACTCAAAGACTATGATTGTTCTATTTTGTATCATCCTGGAACAACCAATGTGGTGGCTGATGCATTGAGTAGAAAATCTATGGGGAGTTTGGCATATATAGCCCATGCAAAGAGACTTTTGGCCAAAGATATTCAGAGACTAGAAGATACATGTATCAGATTTAGTGTCGGAAATTCAGAGGCATTTTTGGCTTGTGCTCAAGCTAAGTCTTCATTAGTTGAGCGCATTAAGGCCATCCAATATGAGGATGAACGATTATGTAAATACAGAGATGAGGTCTTAGCTGGTAAAAGCAAGGATATGATTGGTGAAAGTGATGGTGTTCTTCAAATAGGTGACAGGCTATGTGTAGCAGACGTAGATGGGTTGAGACATGCTATTCTTGAAGAAGCCCACAACTCTAAATACACTATACATCCTGGATCCACAAAGATATACCATGACCTGAAGCAATTTTATTGGTGGGAAGGTATGGAGAAAGATATTGCTAACTTTGTTTCTAGTTATTTGACTTGTCAGCAGGTCAAGACTGAACATCAGCGACCCGCGGGACTACTACAACAAATTGAGATTCCAGAGTGGAAATGGGAAAGAATTACTATGGATTTTTTCACCGGGCTACCACGAACCCTTAGAGGTTATGACTCTGTATGGGTGATTGTAGATCGACTAACGAAATCAGCACACTTTTTGCTAGTTAAGACTACATATGGTGGAGTCAGGTATGCACAGATATTTATGAACGAAATTGTCCGGCTTCGCAGAGTTCTAATATCCATCATCTCTGATAGAGGATCACAATTTACCTCACACTTTTGGAAATCTTTTCAAGAAGCATTGGGTACACGAGTAGATCTTAGTACTGCATTTCATCCATAGCCAGACGGGCAGTCTGAACATACTATACAGATCTTGGAGGATATGTTGAGAGCTTGCATTCTTGAGTTTGGAGGTAGTTGGGATGCTTATCTATCTTTAGCTAAATTTGCTTACAACAATAGCTTCCAGTCCAGTATTCAAATGGCACTATACGAATTATTGTATGGTAGAAGATGTCGTTCTCCTATCGGATGGTTTGAAGCTGGCGAGACTAATTTATTTGGATCCGAACTAGTACAAGAAGCTATGGACAAGGTCCAATTGATCAGACAAAGATTGTTTACAGCTCAAAGTAGACAAAAGTCTTATCCTGATAAGAGAAGAAGAGATCTAGTGTTCACAATTGAGGGCAAAGTGTTCCTACGAGTCTCCCCTATGAAAGGTGTGATGCGGATTTGGAAAAAGAGGCAAGTTGAGCCCCAGGTTTATAGGACCGTATGAGATACTAGACCGAGTGGGAATTGTGGCTTATCGTTTGGCACTTTCTCCTGAGTGTCCTTTATTCATCCAGTGTTTCACGTCTCAATGCTAAGAAAATGTATATCAGACTCATCTCAAATGATTGAAGCACCGACTATACCACTCGATGAGAGGTTGTCTTACGAGAAGGAGCCAATGACTGTTATTGATAGACAAATAAGAAAACTACGGTCAAAAGAAATCGTGTTCGTGAAATTCTTATGGAGAAATCATACAGTTGAAGAAGCTACTTGGGAAATAGAAGATAATATGCAAGTCAAGTACCCCCATTTGTTTCAGTCTACTGTACATACTTGAGTTAAATTCGGGGACCGAATTTCATAAGGTGAGGAGGATGTAATACCCTATATTTTTTTAAATAAGGGTGTATTGGTCATAATAATAATAATAATAATAATAATAATAACTATAAGAAAGTAACTTCAAAAAAACAATGAAACAAAATGAAACAAGAAAAAAAAGGGAAAATAAAGAAACAAAAAAAGGGCCGAAGCCCCTTAGAAAAATAATAACCTGCCATGGTTTGGCAAGGGTTAGCAAACAAAAGAAGCCAAGGCTTCTGTAGGAAAACGAAAAAAAATGAAACCAGAGAAGAAGAAAAAGAAAAGAGAAGAAGAAGAAAGCTTTAGGCAAAGGCTTAAGAAGAATTAGGAGTTGAAATTGAAAGTATTAAAGTTCTCCTTCGACTCAAGAGGTTAACCTTCTTCTTCTCATCTGTTGAATTATTTCACTGAATCTATGCAATTTCATGTAGTACAAAATAATTCAATATCACCTTTCTCTTATATATACAATTACTATGGAGATAATAAGGCTATAAAAGTTTGGTTTAAGCACTGATAGGTCTAGTTTTAGAGGAGTAAATTATACCAAATAGTTTGAAATTGATAGAATTATGGACTAGTTCTATGATTAAATATAAATTCACAAACTAATACTCAAACATGAACCCCGATAATTGGGTATTCTAAATTAGTGATGGATTTAGCATAAATGAGGCAATTAATATGAGATCGATATTATGTAATTATAGATTGATTGGAGAAATTTGTACGAGTTGCTTGAGGTGAAGCAGTTGGTATTTCGGCACGAGTACTGTAATTAGTAATCTTACTGCAATTTGTATTTTCATAACCTTCATGGTTTATACATGATTTTGAAAATTAAATGTATTAGTGAATGTTTGAAATTGCATGTGGGACAAGTCCTTTACTTGATATGGTACTGAATAGTTTACTTGAGAGGTTTACAGTTATTTAAAATGTTCTCATGTTACTAGACATATTTAACTAGTATTTGAGATATGATAACCGTTACCGAAATCAGATTACATGATTTGATAAGAATTGAAATGCCCTCTACTATTTTGAAAATGTTTTCATGTGAATATTTATTATTACAAAGAAAAGTATAAATGGGAGGAGACTTTGAAGGATCCCATAGCTAACGGTGGGTTCGTTAGACCTGGTGTACCTTGTATTTACCGATTACAGAGTACAGTTATAGCCCTCGCTAGTGGGAAGGTAGAACTAGTATACTGTTACTGATTTCCCTCGAGTAGGGACTACCGTTATATTTGACTTCTTGCGAAGAAGTCCATAGTTATACCGATTACATGATGCGTTCATTGAAACCTCCCAAAAATGTGAATAATGATATTATACAGTGGTTATCGAGCTTATTACTGAATTGTTAATTATATTTTACTACAAGAAAAGCGTGATGAGACTGAAATTATTGATTGTTTCTGAAAGGGCATTTTTATGTATATTCTCTTTGAGATACTAGCATGTTTCTGACTTGTCCCCAAATAAAAACGGTTGTGGTTAAATGTTATTACTCACTGAGCTAGTGACTCATTCCCCACTAATTTTTTTACAGAGACAGCAGCTGACGTAGGCGAGGATTTCGTTAATTAGAGCGCACAGGTCGATATGTCTCGGTGAGCCTCACACTTGTTCGCGTTGGCAGAGATTTTATTTATTGTTATGGTCTTTTCATTGAATTCTTAGAGTCGCTCCATAGTCATTATTTTAGTGTCATGAGTATTCTTTTTTTATTATAGTCTTATGTTGAGTATCGTTCTCATTTATCAAAGTTGGAGATAAATTAGTATTTCTAGTGGTTAGTTGGTGGTTTAGTTATGGTGAAGACTTGTATTTGTTAATTGGCAAGTTGTCAATTGTTTGGTATGATATTAGGATGTTTGGTTGTTGATTTGAGGCAGGAAAATTTTTGGGATGGTCCAAAAATAGGGGAAGCTCTGTCCGATTTTCTGTAAAATTACCGATGAGGCTTACTTGAGAGCACTTGTTCCTAAGCGCCGGTCACTAGAACTTTTCCACCAGCAAGAGTAAAGCATTAGACTTTTAGTTATTTCCTATTCTACTAACTCTATATATTGTAGGATGTTCTCATTTTATAGGTACGCACAAATGCTGAAGTTAAACGTGTGTTGAGAGCAAAATAGCAAGGCATTTTGCAAGCAATTCTTGTGTGATTCAAGTGTGCGAACCTGAAGCTACATGAACCAGATAGAAGAACCAGTTCCAAATGTCTTTCTTTTATTCTAGTTTCATTATAATATACTTTTGAGTTGTACCTTTCAACTTTATCTAGAAGCAATTGTTCTACGTACTCTGAGTGTTATTCAAGTTTGAGTTAACTTGAAGTTGTCGCAATAGTTAGAGGCCGGTTGCCACAAAGAGTTAGAGGTAATCCTTAGATTTACAAAGAGTTTTATAAATGCTATTTTTGGCTCAGTGATTAATAAAGTGTTGGAAAAAATCCTACTGGGTAGTAGGTCGTGGTTTTTTCATCTTTTGAGCCAGGTATTTTCCACGTAAAAATACTTGTGTCTTTTACTTTCCGCATTTGTTATTCCTCAACAGTAGTATTAGGAAGACTAGCAATAAGCTAAGTGTGGGGTGTTGATAATAGGCTAAATTGTTTAATATAGCCTATGTTTTAGCTCAACTTAAGGATGGTTTACTATTGTAAATGTTCAAATAATGCAAAAATTGGCTCTAATCATGACTTTAATGTCTCACAGGAGTTCAATAAACAAATGAGAATTTATGATAGTAATAAAGTAAAAAATGGAGTCAAATGACGAAAAGTTGAGCAGCAACATTTTAACAAGAGAAAACCTCACTAGCGCGGGTCATGCGCTCCCACGCTAGTTCAATTGTTTTGGACAGAAAGAAACCTCACTAGTGCGGGTCATGCGCTGGTCATGCGCTCCCGCGCTAGTCCTGTCCGGGAAATCAATTATTTGGGGGTAAAATTGGAATTCCTCCTTAATCCCACTCAATTTACATAAAGCAAAAGCTCCATTATTGGGGAGATCAGATTTTGAGGGAGAAAAATCCATAGAAGAAGGAGGAGCTTCATCTTGGAGCTAAGAAAGGAGAAGAAGAACAACATCTTGGAGCAAGGATTCAAAGAGTTCTTCTAAACTTTCTTCTATTTGTTTGTTTATATTATGTTTAAAACTTTTATTGTTGATTTTTGTATGATTATGAGTAGCTAAAAAACTCTAGTATTCTTGGGTCATGTATGTTAGATAATTATGTTGTTTGAAGCTTAGATTGAAGATATTGAAATTATCGTTATGGGTTGTTTATTTGATTCTGCTTTTAATTATTTTACTGCGTAGCTAACAGTGAAATATTATTTACGAATCTTGAATTAAACTTGACAAAGGAAATTCTTGATTGCATATAGAATCAAATAGAGCAAGATCCGGATCCTGGGCATCGGGTGAAAGATTTGCAATTAAGATAGAATTATACTTAATTGCCTTGTTTGGTTGAAAAATAGGAGTTGTAAATGCATTCTTGCTAATATTAATACCATAGACATATAGGTATTAGTTTAACTTGAATAGATGCATAAGAACCCGAAAGATTCTTATGAATATTATTAACCTTATAATCAATAACCCGGATAATTCAATAAATCCATTTTAAGCTAAAATAGTAGCATAATTTCTAGCAAGTCCATGTCCCGGGAATATATTTATCCAAATTGTTATAAACATATTGTGTAATTGGTGTAGTAATTTTGTATTGAATTATTGTTTAATTACTAAGTAAATTGTAAATTGGTTCTTTATATATTTTGTGATAATTTAGCTTGAATTGATAATTGTTTGAGTCTACATCAGTCGATAAGTTGATCACAATTCCTCGTGGGAATGATACTCTACTTACTACTATATTACTTGTCGATCGCGTACACTTGCGTGAGTGTTTTGGTCGCAACAAGTTTTTGGCGCCGTTGCCGGGGAATTGAAATTAGCTACTTGACTGTTTTAAGATTTTATTAGCTGTTAATAAAAACCTAAATTTTTCATCTACTTTGTTTGTGTTGTGCAGGCTCTTCTCTTGAATGCGGAGGGGTAGAAGCACAAACAACCTCTTCCCTTTTGATCCTGAAATTGAACGAACAATTCATAGAACAAGGAAGGAGTGGGAAGCTAGAAACAAAACAGAAAGAGAGTTGGACATTCAAGTTCAACCACAGCCAATAGTGATGGTAGGTAATCAAGAACGTGCGGTGATAGAAGCAGCAAGGCCAAACCTTGCTAATATGACTCAGGCCATTGTGAAGCCTGAAATCACCGGTTACTTTGAGCTTAAACAGTACATGGTGCAGCTGATACAGTCCATTGGGCAATATGTTGGTCTATCTTATGAAGACCCACAAAGGCACATTCAAAATTTTTTGGAAATAACGGATACTTACAATTATCCAAATGTTTCCAAGGATTATGTCAGGCTGACCTTATTTCCCTTCTCATTATTAGGGGATGCTAGAGAATGGTTGCAAAAAGAGCCAGCTAATTCAATCCACAATTGGGATGATTTAGCAAAGAAATTTCTAATCAAGTTTTTCCCCACTAAAAAGACAAAGTTTTTGCGGAGTCAGATTCTTGGGTTTCAACAACGGGATGGTGAAACTCTTCGCCAAGCTTGGGAAAGATACAAGAAACTACTTCGGGATTGTCCTCATCATTGTCAAGCTGATGAAGTATTTGGCCATACTTTTGTTGATGGATTAGACGAAACTTCCAAAATGAATCTTGATTCAGCTTGTGGAGGTAGTTGCATGGCAAAACCATACAGTGAAATACAACTTCTGCTGAATAACTTTACTACTAATGATCATAATTGGCAAGGTGAAGGAGAACCAAGGAGAGAAATGAAACAGAAAGCAGGGTTACTTGAACTGGATGACATTTCAGCCATGAGAGCAGATTTAGCAAAATTGGCAAATCAAATGACCAGAATGACAATGGGACCATCACAACCAATGCAGCAGGTTCAACAAATGTCAGTTTGTTGTGAAATGTGTGGCGATAATCACACAAGTGACATGTGCCCAACGAATCCTGAATCTATTTACTATGTTGGGCAACAAAACAGAGGTCCGATGAATCAACAAGCCCAATATGGGAAAACTTACAATTCAAATTGGAGGAATCATCCTAATTTCTCTTGGGGTGGGAATCAACCCAATCAAAATCAATTTAGACCCCAAGGAAATTTTAATCAACCTCAAAGGCCGCCACAGCAAACAGAAGAAAGTACAAATGATTTGTTGAAAAAATTGTTGCAAGACAATCAACAACTCAGATCGGACTTTAGAAATCTTGAAAGACAATTGGGACAACTAGCTGCAAATCAAAATACTAGGCCTGCAGGTGCTCTTCCAAGTGATACAGAGAAAAATCCGCAAGTTAGTGCAATTACACTTAGAACTGGAAGGGAATTAGAAGAAGTTCCAAAGAAGATAAAAGACAAGCCTGTACCTGAGGGTGAATTGATTCCCAAAGCAACACAGGAAGTAAGGAAAGATGATACAATTTCATCACCTGTGAATGTTCCAAGGCCACCACCACCTTTTCCACAAAGATTGCAGAAAAAGAATGACGATCGCATGTTCAACAAATTTCTCTCTATGTTGAGTCAGATTCAGTTGAATATTCCGTTGGTAGATGCGATTCGTGATATTCCAAAATATGTCAAATACATAAAAGACATTGTGTCTAACAAGATGAGACTGACTGAATTTGAAACAGTTGCACTTACTGAAAAGTGCACTTCAAGGGTCCAAAATAAGCTTCCTCAAAAGCTTAAGGACCCTGGCAGCTTTACTATCCCTGTGAGAATAGGCAATGTTGATGTAGGTCATGCACTTTGTGATTTGGGAGCAAGCATAAATTTGATGCCATTGTTTTTGTACAAACAATTGGGTTTGGGAGCTCCAAAACCCACCACAGTGATGTTGCAACTAGCAGACAGGTCCATAGCTTACCCGGAAGGGGTGATAGAGGATGTGCTACTAAAAATTGGGAAATTTATTTTCCCGGCTGATTTCATTATCTTGGATTTTCAGGCCGATGAAAACGTTCCTATTATATTGGGAAAACCTCTCTTGGCTACAGGTGATGCTATAATTAAAGTAAGAGAAGGAAAAATGATCATGAGAGTTGACAACGAGGAAGCTGTTTTTAATGTATATAAAGCAATTCAACTTCCTCGGCAGTATGAAGAATTGTCTATGATATCTGTCATGGAGATTGATGAACAACTTATTACCCCAAGTGTATATTTGCAGGATTCGTTAGAAAAAGCAATTGTGTTGTTTGAAAGATTAGAGATTAATGATGAGGTTGAGGAGATGAAACATACTTTGAATGCAACATATGAATATATAAAAGGTTTTAATCTATTTGAACCTTTGAACAGGCCAGATGGTCCTCCTCTGAAGCGCTCAGTTGAAGAAGCTCTCAAATTGGAATTAAAGCCTTTACCTTCTCACCTTCATTATGCTTATTTGGGTAGTTCTGAAACGTTACCTATTATTATTTCTGCTGACTTGTCTGAATTGCAGGAGGAGAATTTGTTAAGAGTACTACGTGAGCATAAAAGAGCAATTGGGTGGACAATGTCCGACATAAGAGGTATTAGTCCAGCTTTTTGCATGCATAAAATTCTCATGGAGGAAGGGCACAAGCCAAGCATAGAACAACAACGCCACCTAAATCCGAACATGAAAGAGGTGATAAGAAAAGAAGTGATTAAATGGCTTGATGTAGGTATTGTATTTCCAATATCTGATAGCAAATGGGTAAGTCCAGTCCAATGTGTTCTAAAGAAAGGAGGAATGACCGTAGTGACAAATGAAAATAATGATTTGATTCCCATTAGAACTGTTACTGGGTGGAGGATTTGCATAGATTATAGAAAATTGAATAATGCCACCCGAAAAGACCATTTTTCCCTTCCCTTTATTGACCAAATGCTTGATAGATTAGCCGGGCAGGAATACTACTGTTTTTTGGATGGCTACTCGGGATATAATTAAATTGTTATAGCCCCAGAAGACCAAGAAAAGACCACATTTACATGTCCGTATGGGACATATGCATTTAAAAGAATGCCATTTGGTCTTTGCAATGCACCTGCGACTTTTCAAAGGTGTATGATGGCTATTTTCACTGATATGGTTGAAAGATTTGTGGAAGTATTTATGGATAATGTTTCTGTATTTGGATGTTCTTTTGATGAATGTTTAATGAATCTTGATAAGCTCCTTTCTAGGTGTGAAGAAATAAATTTGGTACTAAATTGGGAAAAATGCCATTTCATGGTACGTGAAGGCATAGTCTTAGGGCATAAAGTGTCCAAGAATGGATTGCAGGTGGATAAAGAAAAGGTGGGAGCAATTGAAAAATTACCTCCACCAACATCAGTTAGAGGCATTCGCAGTTTCTTAGGCCATGCGGGTTTTTACCGTCGTTTCATCAAGGATTTTCAAAAATCTCATCTCCTTTGTGCAGGCTTCTTGAGAAAGATACATCTTTCAAGTTTGATGATGCTTGTCTGAAAGCATTTGATGAGCTGAAACGAAGATTAGTTACTGCACTGATTATCATTTCTCCAGATTGGAAACTTCCATTTGAATTGATGTGTGATGCAAGTGATATAGCCATTTGAGCTGTTTTGGGACAGCGGAAAGAGAAAATATTTTGTTCCATTCACTATGCGAGTAGAACTCTTAATCCATCTCAAATGAATTACACTGTTACTGAAAAAGAGTTGCTCGCAGTAGTATGGGCATTTGATAAGTTTAGATCCTATCTAGTGGGGACAAAAGTCATAGTTTACACAGATCACTCAGCTATAAGGTATTTATTTGCAAAGAAAGATGCCAAGCCAAGGTTAATTCAATGGGTTCTTCTTTTGCAGAAATTTGATTTGGAGATTCGAGATCGAAAGGGAACAGAGAATCAAGTTGCAGATCATTTATCCAGGCTGGAAAATAGAGGCCATGTCACTGAAGGAGAATCAATCAAAGAAACATTCCCTGACGAACATTTGCTGGCCATCACTTCGGATGAAACCCCGTGGTATGATGATTATGTGAATTTCATTTCAAGTGGGGCAACTCCATCAGAATTCACAGCTGACCATAGAAGAAGGTTCTTACATGATGTGAGATTCTACATGTGGGATGAGCCTTTTCTATACAAGCAATGCGCAGATCAATTGGTAAGAAGGTGTGTCCCTGAGGAGGAGATGAATGCAATATTGCATGACTGTCATTCTTCTCTTTATGGAGGTCATCATGGGGGAGACAGAACTGCACAAAAGGTTTTGCAATCAGGTTTTTACTGGCCAAAATTATTTAAAGATGCACATGCTTTTGTTAAAAATTGTGACAGGTGCCAAAGAACCGGAACGATCACGAAGAAGCACGAGATGCCTTTACAAAATATTTTGGCAGTAGAGCTCTTTGATGTCTGGGGAATAGATTTCATGGGACCATTTCCGTATTCTAATGGGCACAGATATATTTTGGTTGCAGTGGATTATGTGTCTAAGTGGGTTGAGGCCATTGCTCTTCCTACTAATGATGCGAAGGTAGTGGTAAGTTTTGTGAAGAAACACATTTTCACACGCTTTGGAACTCCAAGGGTGTTGATAAGTGATGGAGGAACACACTTTTGCAACAAATTGTTGAAAAATGTTCTAGCAAAATATGGTGTGAGACACAAGGTTGCTACTGCATATCACCCTCAAATGAGTGGTCAAGTTGAAGTGTCAAACAGAGAGGTAAAACAGATTTTGGAGAAAACTGTGAGCGCAAATAGGAAAGATTGGTCCGGTAAGTTAGAAGATGCATTGTGGGCTTACCGAACTGCATACAAGACTCCAATAGGTACTTCTCCATACAGGTTGGTTTATGGAAAAGCATGTCGTTTGCCTGTTGAGATAGAACATAAAGCTTATTGGGCAATCAAAAAGCTAAATATGAATATGGACTTAGCTGGAGAAAAAACACGGCTACAACTCAATGAACTTGATGAGTTTCGGTTGCATGCTTATGAAAATGCCAAGTTATATAAAGAAAAGACCAAGAAGTGGCACGACAAACACATCCAACATCGTGAGTTTGAGCCGGGTCAAGAAGTTCTCTTGTTCAACTCAAGGCTAAAGCTTTTTCCTGGAAAGCTTAAGTCCCGTTGGGCAGGCCCTTTTGTTGTAGTAAGTGTAACTCCTCATGGAACAGTTGAATTGCGAAACATTAATTCAACAGGCACGTTCTTGGTAAATGGGCAACGAATTAAACACTATTGGGGTGGTGACATTTAACGTCACAAAACCTCAGTAGATTTAATTGATGTATAATGCAATATGGCGTCGTACCGCGATATTAAATTAGGCGCTGTGTGGGAGGCAACCCACAAATGTAGTGTAAATATAGTTTGTAAATGAGAATTTATAACTTGGCCTTCGTGAGAGGCAATATGTTAAAAAAAGAAGAAGAAAGAAATGTTCAGTGATTAGCGCGGGTGCGCATGACTAGCGCACCGCCTGCGCTAATCAAGTTTTAGTCTGCCTGACCTTCAGTGATTAGCGCGGGTGCGCATGGCTAGCGCATAGCCCGCGCTAATTGGGTTTCCGTCCGCCTCGGTACAAAGTGACTAACGCGGGAGCACATGGCTAGCGCACGACCCGCGCTAGTCACAGGTAACTTTGTTTTAAAACGTTTTTTTTACTTCTTTCACTTAATAATAACCCCCCCCCCCCCCAACCGAAAAAACACCAATTTTTCTTCTTCTTCTTCTTCTTCATCAACACCCCATTTCTTCTTCTTCATCAAATCTCTCCACCTCTTCATTCACCCCATACCCCATCTCCTCTAAGGTATGTTTTCTTCATCTTCTTCTTATTAGTTAATTTTTTTATTTTTCAGATTATTTCGTTTTTTTTTGTGAACATAGTTTTAATTTTCTATTGTTTTGTTTGATTTTTAATTTCCTTGCATATATTTAGTATAATGTCTTCAATTGTTTCCTCGTTTAGTTTTATTATGTAACATTATTATGTGGTTGTCAAGATTGTATATTTTTAGGATAGTTTCTTAAATTTTTCTTATTTAACATTAGAATGTAGCATTTATAGAAGATTTAAACATATGTTTGATATTTGGTTAGGTTGAGGAAGTGAAAAATTAGGAGTATGGTGGTGTAAAGTAGTAATTGGGTTGGTTGATGGTGAATGCATTGTGACATAGGGTTGGAAAAAGCTTGAAACTCAACATGCTCACAATGTGTTTGAAAAAATGCCTCTTTGGAGGAAGTGAAGTGACCAACTATGTGGTGAAGTCTGAGTAGCCCGGTTTGGTCACCCAATTGAATAGGGCTAACTCTAAACTACTTGCAGGTACCATGGCCCCTCGTAAACGCCCAACATCAAGTTCCTCATCCGAACGCCCAGCTACAACAAATGTTGGTGGACGGCCCAGAAAATCAGTTGATACTAGGCCATTCAACAGTCAAAAGTTTGTGTCAGCCAAGGCACATGACAGATTTAACAAAAAGGAGGAGAAAACAATAGTGCCTGAACAAGCAATGGATGCAAATGCTTTGGCTATTAATTGTCCAAACCTAGCAAACGAGTTGAGGAGGCGTGGGCTTGACATATTCTTCGAGGAGCCAATCACGGCGAATGTAATGCTAGTGAGGGAATATTATGCCAACCTTCCGGAACATGATAACTACAATGTTACAGTCCGAAATTGACAAGTCAATGCAACTATAGAAACAATTCGGGATGTGTACAGGCTACCCCCAGTGGAGGAAGATTACATAGATATGTTCCAGGCATATAACAGCAAGCTAATACCATGGTCCAAGTTCACCGACATAATTTGTCGCCCAGATGCAGATATCCAATGGTATAAATATGGGAACAAGTTCCATGCTAATGCCCTGAAGTTCGAGGCCAAATGTTGGTTGTACTTCATCAACAACCATCTCTTGCCTTCCAAGAATTTGACTGAAGTAAAATCCCTCGAGCTTGCTTAATATGGTGTTTCATGAATAGGGCATGGTTTGATATATCATTGTTGATACATAAAGAAATGTTCCAGAGGGTTAGAATTCAACGCTACGGGTTGTATTACCTATCTCTTGTCACCCTACTGTGCCTTCGAGCCAATTTACCAAACAATCTTGCTGCAGATGGACAACTAGCTAAAGTCAATCCTTTCACGGCTAAAATGGTCACCACAGGTAAGGAAGTTGTACATCCAGCTGAATTGGTTGCTGTTGATTCTGATGACAGTGACGATGAGGAAGGAGAGGAGCAACAAGAAAGAGCTGACGATGTGTAGATGGGAGAAAATGCACCACCTGCACAACCACAAGCTTTTGATGCAGCAGGACCGTCTAGGGCTGGTCGGGGACAAAGGATAGACCGCATGGAGCAGGAAATCACTGAAATTAAAACATCAGTGACAGCTCTGGGGAGACGTGTTGATGAAATACAAGTTCAGCAGAAGAAAACGGAAAGTCGGCTCATGGGTTGGCTTCGTGCAATTGGTCGGGCATGCAACGTGAATCCTGAAACTGTGTCCGATCAAGAGTGACTCCTCGGGGAAGTATCGTTGCTTAATATCTTGTTTATAATGAAAGACATGGGGACATGTCTCGCTTTAAGTGTGGGGTGGAGGATTCCCTTAAACATATGTTTAATTGTTCTTAAATGTTTTGGATGGTAGTAATTATTATGGATTTTTAGGTTGTTTCAATTATTTTGGATTGTTGGAATGTTTTGGTGGTGTGGTACAATATATAATATTTTGGGATTGCGTGACTATTTCACTTTTGTTTTTAAATGTTTTGGTGATTTAGTATTGTTTGAGTAATTGTTGTCTGTTCTTAAACATTTTCAGTAGACATTTTAATTTTTTTTAGTAGTTATATTGGCGCGGCCCGATGATGGATTCTTTTAGATAGGAGTTCTTGAGGGACTGAGCCCATAGAAAACAACAAAAAGATTTTTGTTTTATTTTTTATTTTTTTTTTTGTATTTTTAGGTAGTATAACAATTCCCCCTTTGTTTTTCTTTAAGCCGCGGTTCTTTTCCAAGGGTTTATCTTGAACTGGGCATAAGTAGTTTTAAATTTCTGTTTATATATATATATATAGATTTATTTTGAACCGGGCATAGGTAGTTTTAAATTTCTGTTTTTATATTTTTTTTTTGTAGACTAAAATAAGGAGTTATAAGCTATAGAAAAGTGAACCCATAGCGTTGACACACCTGAACACAATAGACCCTAGAGTGTAACGCTTAGTCTTAATTGTTGAATCTCACTGAAAGTGCCTTAATTTGTATGTTTGTACTGAATTGAATGCTCGTAATGGAGTGTCTTGATGAGTTGATCTGGAATGAGTCATATGCCATGTGTGGTGAGTATTTGTGTAGTCCATGTATTGTACTTGTGTCTAGAACTTGCCCGGTATGTGAGTCGAAGCGAAATTTGAGGTGATGCTAGGTTTGAAAAATGATGTTAGGCTTTCTTTGACCTTTTTGAGCTTAATTGCTTATTAAAAATAAAATTTGTCCCTAGTTAACCCTTTTGAGCCTTCAGACTTTTTGTTTGGCACCCGCATTACAAGCCCATACCCTTTTATTTTTAATTGACATTGTTTTGATCCGTTTACCTCTTAAAGCACTTTAATTGTGAGAAGAGCGCTAAAAGAAGTAAGAAAGAAATAAGTGTGGGGTGGCTTTTGAGTGAAAGCAATAAAAGGATGAAAGGTGTACTTATGTTGTAAACGAATACACCACTAGCAGAAATTGAGTGACAAGAAAAATTACATTGTGTTTTGCTCTAGCTAGTGGGAATGAATTAATAGAGTGCTTAAAGAAGAAGGGTGTATTTGTGGGATGATATTGTGTATAAATGAGAAGTGGGTTGAAGAATTTATGCTGAAAGTTGCTCATGTGATGTGTTAAAGTGCTTAGGGGTTGAGTCACTATTCCTAAATACATCCTACCCGTCCTTTAGTCCACATTACAACCATGAAAAAGTCCTAATTGATTTTGGATTGAGCCAGCCTATATTAGTAGAGATTTACATTAAGGGCAAGCTTATGGTACCAATTGCATGCATGTGACCTCTTTTGTGAGAGTGAGTGATTTCCTTGATATATGTGAATATATGAATTGAATGTGGTGGATTGAACTCAGTTTTTGTTGATGTAATTGTGAGGGCATATGAATCGTGACGGAGAAGCAAGTCTTGATTTCTGTGTAGAGTACTTTGAGGAAGTGTAAATATTGCATGGCACTTGAGAGTTGACTTTGAGGCTAGGATTGTTGACTGCTAGGCGTAATATATGTACAATGTTCTAGGTGTAATGCGTGAGGGGAAATGGTTGAGTGAAGAATTCTCTAAAAAGAATATAGTGGATTGCTCGAGGACTAGCAATAAGCTAAGTGTGGGGTGTTGATAATAGGCTAAATTGTTTAATATAGCCTATGTTTTAGCTCAACTTAAGGATGGTTTACTATTGTAAATGTTCAAATAATGCAAAAATTGGCTCTAATCATGACTTTAATGTCTCATAGGAGTTCAATAAACAAATGAGGATTTATGATGGTAATCAAGTGAAAAATGGAGTCAAATGACGAAAAGTTGAGCAGCAACATCTTAACAAGAGAAAACCTCACTAGCGCGGGTCATGCGTTGGTCATGCGCTCCCGCGCTAGTTCAATTGTTTTGGACAGAAAGAAACCTCACTAGTGCGGGTCATGCGCTAGCCATGCGCTCCCGCGCTAGTCCTGTCCGGAAAATCAATTATTTGGAATTCCTCCTTAATCCCACTCAATTTACATAAAGCAAAAGCTCCATTATTGGGGAGATCAGATTTTGAGGGAGAAAAAGCCATAGAAGAAGGAGAAGCTTCATCTTGGAGCTAAGAAAGGAGAAGAAGAACAACATCTTGGAGCAAGGATTCAAAGAGTTCTTCTAAACTTTCTTCTATTTGTTTGTTTATATTATGTTTAAAACTTTTATTGTTGATTTTTGTATGATTATGAGTAGCTAAAAACTCTAGTATTCTTGGGTCATGGATGTTAGATAATTATGTTGTTTGAAGCTTAGATTGAAGATATTGAAATTATCGTTATGGGTTATTTATTTGATTCTGCTTTTAATTATTTTACTGCGTAGCTAACAGTGAAATATATTCCCGGGTCATGGACTTGCTAGAAATTATGCTACTATTTTAGCTTAAAATGGATTTATTGAATTATCCGGGTTATTGATTATAAGGTTAATAATATTCATAAGAATCTTTCGAGTTCTTATGCATCTATTCAAGTTAAACTAATACCTATATGTCTATGGTATTAATATTAGCAAGAATGCATTTACAACTCCTATTTTTCAACCAAGCAAGGCAATTAAGTATAGTTCTATCTTAATTGTGAATCTTTCACCCGATGCCCAGGATCCGGATCTTGCTCTATTTGATTCTATATGCAATCAAGAATTTCCTTTGTCACTGTGCACGCGAAAAATTGGACACCACACAAATCATTCCCCCTCCCCCTTCTTGTATGGTATTGAAGTATAAAACATCACTGAATGTCTTCATTCCCAATCTTATTAATCCCGGTATGCCCGCACATTTATCTCAACATCCTTATCTATGCTACTTCAATCTTCTGGACATGGGAGTTCTTGACCGGCATCTGTCTCATATAATATAACCGGTCTAACAACTACTCTGTAGAACTTACTTTTAAGTTTAGGTGGCACATTCTTATCACATATATAAAACACCGGACGCGAGCCTCTATTTCACCCACCCTGCTCCAATACGGTGGGTAACATCCTCGTTAATCCTCCCATTTACTTGAATAATAAACCCAATGTATTTGAAACTATCTCTCTTTGGGATATCTTGTTTATCAAGCCTCACGTTCGAGTCCGCGTCATTGTTCTCATCCCTAAACTTGCAAGAGATCATCGCATAAAGCATAAAACTTGTGATTTTAGTAAAGCTAATGCGGAGCATGACTGGCAAACAATTACCATGCCAACGTCTAGATTATATCCTTAGATCTGTTTTATTAGCTATTTGGCCGTCCAAATCCCAATTATTATGTGCGTCGAAATTTAGGCGTTAACATACTGGCAAATGCTAATTTGGGCCTTTACTGCCGCATACACTAGAGGGAGAAATTTAAAAATAGTCAATTTAGAAGTGGTCATTCAAAAATAGCCACATTTCACGTGTTGGAGTTCCAGCATAATATGCTACAAGTTCATGCACATGTGCACCGATCTCCAGTATATTATGCTGGAACTTTCCGTGTTGCACCAAAATAGTGGCTATTTTTCAATGACTTTGCAAACGCTGGCTATTTTTGAATGATCAGTCCGAAAAATGGCTAGTCCGTGCTATTTTTACTATACTAGATGGACTTTGAACAGTTTGTATATTTTGGTTTGAAAACAAACGAACGAGCTACTCTAATTAGAACGAAAAATTTTCAATCAACAAGAAAAAACTACCATATATATCCCCCATATATCATTTTTCTATCTCATAGTATCAAATTAGGATAATACATAAGATTCCCTAACGAGCAAGAAAATGGATATGCCCTAAGAAGTAACTTCGTGCAGCTACTGCGCCCTTGCTTCTTGCTTTAGAAAGATTGCTCGTTAGCTAGGCCGTTTTCAATAAGGCTCGCACTAGGCGCTCACCTTTTTTGGCTAAGCCGTATCGTATCTTGCTGGTAATGGATTGATTCTTGAATCTTGCTTGGTTTAGGCAGATAAGATGCTCCCTGAACTTGTGCCGAAAAGTGAGTTTCTATCCCAACCTTTATGGGCGTCCTAATACCTCTCTATACTTGTCGAAAGTGAATTTAATACCACCTTATGAAGCATAATACCACTTTTATGGACTGGGGTGTTCCACACGCGCATGCCACATCAACACCATGCCAGAAATGCAATAAATTAAATTTTTTTGACTATTTTTCTGTTTTCTTTTTCATTCACATATTTTTTTTCATACCTACCACCAAAACCTCCATTATCAACGGGTTCATGGCTTTGATTTCAGTTAAATAAATTAATTTGGTGAGTCCAAAGAGAAAAAAAGATAAGAAAGAAATAAAATTTATTGCACAAAATTTGTGACACCATAGGTTGGTGATAACAGGGTCGAGATCTAGTTGGGTTTATTTTGTTGAATCACCGAAAAACATAGAAGCTTGCCGGAGGAATTGAAGAAAGAAATGGGGAAGTTTGTCGGAGGAATCTGAAAGTTGAAGAAAAAGAATGGGAAAAGAATAAGAAAATCTGCTCTTAAAAAGGAGTGGAGTGAAAATGGAGAAGAAAGAAATGGGGTTGAGATGGAGAAGAAAGAGGGGTTTGGGGGAGGGGGGTGGGGGGGTTGAAGATGAAGAGGGAGGGGGTTTTGGGCGGGGGGGGGGGGAGGAGGGAGGAGAAGTCCGAAAATATGTTTTATTCTTTGCCAAAAAAATTATTTTTTGCTTTAAATTTTGATAAGATGCGCTGCCACTTTAATTTTTTTTTTTTAATTCTTTGCCACATAAGCTTTTAGGGTGGAATTAAATTCAGTATAAACAAGCATAGGATGGAAAACGACACCCGCAAAAGTTGGGATGGAAAAACTCACTTTTCGTCACAAGTTTAGGGAGCAACTTATGTATTTTCTCTATCAAATTCAAACGTGTATATATACATGTATATATGTGTGAGAGATATATATGTGTTGCAGGAAAAAAATTTAACTCGATTTTAATAATGAATTTGATTCCAAACCAGTCTAAACAACCTTCAATCTACCTCAAAATTTTATATTATCTCATCTTTGTGCTTTCAACGAATTCATATCATACTCATTTTTAAAAAGAAACTTTTTTTGAATGTTATATATTTATTGTACCTTTTTGGTTAATTTTAGTAATATAGAATTATGACTTAATAACTAATTGTTAACAAGCAATACCTTTTGACTTATTTATGTAGTTCTCTCCTAAATAACCATTCCGGCTGGTTAACATGTACTTTTGGGCTGCTCCAACTTAGAGCATAGTTTTGAGAAAGGTTAAGAGCCAAATTTGCCCCTCTATTACGTGAAAAAGATTAATATTGTAATATTCGTTATACTATTCGTGCAAATATACCCCGAGATTATATAAGTGACTCAAATATAGTTTTCTTCTGTTATAATTGTTCAAAATGAATACCCAATCCTACTTGACACAAAAATTTGGTGACATTAACATCAAAATTTTAATAGGTCAAAAAATTTCTAAAAATTGTAGGTAAAGATAATATCATAAATCAAAAGAAAATTTAGTGTTATCAAACTAAAAGGGAGAAAATGAAATATTGCCTAGAGAAGTGACTCTGTGTGTGTTTTGAGTACAAAGTTAAGGATTGTCAATTTAACCACTTGTAGCATGTAACTCTTCTATTTCCTAAGTTACGATATAAGTCTTGGTATGAAGATTTAACTATTGTTGCAAGTGAATTTAATTTGATGGCGTAAAAAAACTATGCACTCCCAGTGCACACAACTTAAATTGATCTATTTCTATCGATTAAACAACAAGGGTTGCATGTTACGTTCTAGATAAAACTGAGATTATATCCTTTTACCTATGGGGTGGCCACAGCAATATAGCACTTTATATTTGGTTGTATCTGTAATCTCTTTTTATAGATTGTTTGTGCAGCGTTTCTATATTAAAAAAATAGAAGAAAAGATCAATTTAGCACATTGAACGATTGTAAGATTTTGTGGAAAAAAGAAGAACAAATAGCATATTATCGTTATTTACCAAAGAAAAACTTAAATAAATGAATGAGTCGTACTGTAGATTAGGCTAACTTACCTACTTCGGTGAGCTGAATTCATGTCCTTTCTCTTGCAAGTCTCAGTAAGACATGGGCTAATTAAGTTCAATTCAATGTGGATCATATAGCACATTCCTCCTCGGGCACCTTTGTTCTTGAAAGTTTTTTTGATAGGTTATATGTGTATCTTTGTTATGTTTTGAAGATCTAACAAAGTAATTGTTAAGAACCAGATAAGGAACCTGATACACATCCTAAAGAACATACAGATCAACAAGTCTTCAGTTGGAGACAACTCAATTCTTCAGAGTCAAAGGAACAACAGAGGGAACAAATAGCTACCAGTTCCCGAGGTGACTGTACAAGTCAACTCCCCCAGCTGTAAAGTTGCTGCCTGCACACGCAATAGTGCGAAAATAGTGTAACAGTCAACTTTATGGGGAATGCCCTTTACCTAACTTGCTTGCATTATTCAAGTGATGTCACAAATGAATAATTAACATCGAGCAAAGGCAAAAAAACACTTGCACATTCAAGAATTGATCAAGCATTCTCTCAAGTCATCTATCAATCTTGCAAGTGACTCTCAAGGGCATCAAGAACAAAGAACAACATAACAACGGACTAGTTTCTTTTATCGAGTTATGACATGTCCTTAGTTGTGTTGTACCTTTGTTAATGCACTCTACTTGTAGTTCCTACTTAGCTTAGTTAGAAGTATTGTATAGGAAATCTTTGTAAATCATAAACCCTTGGATTTGTGTCTTGGTTAGAGTTAGTCGAGTTGTAAAGTCTTTGTAATAGAGTTATTATAAAGTGGCTTGTAATAGTGTTGTTACAAGTTAGTGAGGGATTAAGAGGTTAATTCCTAGGTTACAATAGTTTGTAATATAAAGTTTGTTCAGTAGTGAGTTGAAATCCTGCAAGGGTAGGTCATAGTTTTTGATCCCGTGAGCTAGGAGTTTTCCACGTAAAACTCCATTGTGTCATCTACTTACTGCAGTGTGCGTGTGCTCTGTGGGAACTAATAGAGAACCTGGTTCTCTATATAATTTGGTGGACCCTTAATTCCTATCAATTAGTATCAGAGTAAGTTCTTTCTATCAGGCTAACACCTAGAAAGGATCCGCATAGCTGCTCCGCCAAACATCGAGAAAGGTCAGTCTACCTACAGACTGCCAAGATTTAACGGCCAGTACTATGGATGGTGGAAAATAAGGATGCACAACTTCATCATGGCTGAAGACTCAAAGCTCTGGGATATCATCTATGATGGACCCTTCGTTCCTACGAAAACCATTAGAGACCCCGCAGTGATAGTTCCTAAAATTAGAAAGGAATATAATGATGCTGACTGCAAGGCTATTGAAAAGAACTTTCGAGCTAAGAAATTCCTCGTCTGTGGGATTGGACCAGATGAGTACAATAGGATTTCAGCATTCCAATCAGCTATGAAGATCTGGGAAGCTCTCCAAATAGCTAGTGAAGGGACAACATAGGTAAAGCAATCCAAGATTGACATGCTGACCACAAAGTATGAGCTTTTCAAAATGAAGGACGATGAGTCCATTCAGGATATGCACACTCGCTTCACATCTATCATCAATGAGCTTCACTCACTAGGAGAGATCATCCCTAGGAACAAACTTGTCAGGAAGATACTTAGTGTATTACCTGGTTCCTGGGAAAGCAAAGTAAATGCCACTACAGAGGCAAAGGATCTTCAGGAACTGACCATTGAAGAACTTGTCGGCAATCTCAAGACCTATGAAATAAAGAAGAAGAAGAAGGATAATTAGAGAAGAGAGCCCAAAATGGAGAATAACCTGGTACTCAAGACGGACAACAATGACTCAGATGGTGAGGATGATGATATGGCCTACCTGACAAAAAGGTTTCAGAAAATGGTTCGCAGAAATGGAGGCATTCCAAAAAGGGGCAGCTCCAGCCAGACAAAAGGTTATGACCTATGTCATAAGTGTGGAAAGCCAGGACACTTTATCAAGAATTGCCCTCTCCTCAAGCAAGATCAATAAAAACACAACACCGACAAAGCAACTAAGAGGAACCAGGTTCCTGACAAACAACTCAAGAGAAAAGATGCCACTGACAATATTGTGAAACAAGCCCTTACTGCATGGGGAGACTCTTCCAGCGAATCTGAAGAAGATGATGATCAAGGTGACAGCTCCATGATGGCAGTGGAAAGTGAAGCAACTGAGTATGAATCAATCTTTGCCCTTATAGCAAAATCTGACAATGATGAAGATGACGATGATGATGATGAGGTACACTTCTTAGATGTTCAAAGAAATCTAAAGTCTTATTCTCCGAAAAAACTTATGTCTTTGGCAAATGTTTTAATTGATGCGTATCATAGTCTTATAAATGATAAAGATGTCTTAACTATGGAACTGAGAGAAGTAGCACAGTCGAGAGATGATCTAGTAGTTGTGGTGGTAGATTTAAAGGAAACCATTGAGAGTCTGAAGAAAGAAAAGATGCCTTAACTAAAAAAATTACAAACATAGAACATGAGAGAGATGATCAAGTGGTTGTTGTAGTCGATCTAAAAGAAACCATTGAGTGTGTTAGAAAAGAGAAAGAGGTTTTAACTGAGAGGGTTGCTAACATTGAGCATGAGAGAGATAACCTATTAGTGGTGGTTGTAGACCTAAAGGAAATAATTGAGGAACTAAAAGGGAAACTAGGCCTGGGAACACTCAAAGGAAAGGAAGTTGTAAGTGAAGCACACCTTAGGCTTGAAGATGAGTTAAAATCAGTAAATTCTAGTCTATGTGCAGAGCTTGAGAAAGACGAAAAACTTCAAGAAGACCTAGGAAAAGTGAAGAGTGACCTAGAAAAATCACTTAAGTGGACCTGGTCCTCTGATACAATCATTACTATGTATACAAATAGTGGGGGAAACAGGTAGGGAATCGGGTTTCAAAGGGAAAGACTCCCCACAACCCTCATAGCAAGTACGTTATTGTACCTGATAACTGGCTCTGCACTCACTGTGGTAACAATGGCCAATTTAAGGAAACTTGTAAGGCTATATTTCAATCTCAACAAAAAGAACAAAGTTTTTTCTGAAAAGTAACTACTGCTAGGGAACCTGGTCCTTCATATAAAAAATGTGTGATGCTTGCTTGGACCAAAAGAGCCTTCATTCACCCCTTTCCTCATTACATGTTTGGGTCCCTAAGTCTAACTCTTGATTTCCTTGTGCAGAGAATAGTAAAAGGGAGCAGCTAACAATGGTACATGGATAGCGGCTGCTCGAAGCACAAGACTGGAAGCACAAATGATTTCCTTTCACTAAAAGCCCTGCAAGGAGGGAATGTATCCTTTGAAAATGGCAAGAAGGGATACATTCTGAGAGTTGGAAGGATCAGGAAGTCTCTTTCTACTCTATTGAAAATATGTACTACATGAACGGGTTGAAGTACAGCTTATTGAGTGTTTCCCAAATCTGTGACAAGGGAAACAAAGTGGAATTTGTATCCAAGATATGCATAGTCACAAATCTTGTGACTGGGGAGTGGTGTTAGTGGCTAAAAGATATAAAAATATCTCCATTGCTGACTTTGAGTCCTTGCAAAATGGAGATCTCAGATGCCTGAGTGTTGTTGATGATAATGCTGAGCTATGGCATAGAAGGCTGGGTCATGCAAGTTTCATGTTGCTAAACAAATAGGTCAAGAAGGACTTGGTTCTTGGTTTGCCCAAGTCAATCTTCAAGGATCACAGGGTGTGTGATGCATGTGTAAAAGGAAAGCAAGTAGATCCTCTTTCAAGCCCAAAAAGGAAGTTAGCAACTCAAGCCCACTTGATCTCCTCCATATGGATCTATGTGGACCTATGAGGGTGCCAAGTAGAGGAGGGAAGAAGTACATATTTGTTATAGTGGACGACTATTCCAGATTCACTTGAACTTTATTTCTCAGAACAAAGGATGAAACCTTTCAAGTGTTTGTGACATTTGTGAAGAAGATCTAGGTAAAGATGAGCTATAATGTAGTATGTATCAGGTCTGACCATGGGACGAAATTTGATAATGCCAAATTTGATGAATTCTATGCTGAAAATGGCATCACTCACAATTTCTCAAATCCAAGATCACCTCAACAAAATAGTGGAAGAACATGACTCTTGAAGACATGGCAAGAACAATGTTGATTGACAATGGCATAGAAAAAGGTTTCTGAGCAAAAGGTGTCAACACTACATGCTACTTGGTGAACAGGAGGATGATCAGATCCCTTCTGAACAAAATGCCATATAAACTGCTGAACGGAAGGAAGCCCAATCTAACACATTTAAGAACATGTGGTTGCAAATGTTTTGTCCTCAACAATGGCAAGGAAGCATTTGGAAAATTTGATGCCAAAAGCGATGAGTGAATCTTTCTGGGCTATTCATCACAAAGCAAAACCTACAAAGTATACAACAAAAGAACTCATGAAGAAAGCATACATGTGATCTTCAATGAATCTTATGACCCAGGTGGAAAGGATTTGAATGATAAGAATGATCAAGATGGAGAACGGTTAATTGTCCCTGGTGAAGTCATTGACATGGCAAATGGAAACGCTGATATGATAAGCCACGTTAAGGAATCAAATGAGGATGGTGCAACCATATCTCCAATTGATGGAGAGGAACCTGGTACCTCAATCACAACAATTGAAGCTGAGAATAGAGTTGTCGATGCTGTCCAAGGCACCCCATATGCTGAGATAAGGAGAAGCCAAGGTTCACAGTTTGAAATACCTAGATCCTCTAACAATGAGACTCGGGCGTCTAACTGGAAGCACAAAGACATAATCACTCCTCTTAATTCAGGAACTCAAACCAGATCAAAGACAAGAAACTCGCTTGCCTTCTCAACCTTTCTCTCTTAAATAGAGCCCAAAAATATCAAGGAAGTATTGAAAGATATAGACTACATTACAATTATGCAAGAAGAGCTCCAACAATTTGAGAGGAACAGTGTGTGGCACCTAGTTCCACGACCTGCTGATCGAACTGTTATAGGAACTAGATGGGTATTCAGAAACAAACTTGATGAGTTTGGAAACACAACAAGAAACAAGGCAAGGCTAGTAGTTCACGGCTACAATCAAGAATAAGGGATTGACTATGATGAAACGCTTGCTCCAATTTCTCGAATGGAGGCCATCAGAATTCTCATTGCCTTTGTATCTCATATGAAATTCAAATTGTTCCAAATGGATGTCAAAAGTGCATTTCTGAATGGCTTTCTAAAAGAAGAGGTTTTTGTCAAACAATTTCCTAGATTTGAGAATCATGAGCATCCTGAGCACGTCTTTAAACTTGACAAGGCTCTGTATGGGCTAAAGCAAGCTCCTCGCGTGTGGTATAAAAGGTTGTCAAAATTTCTTCTAGAAAATGGTTTTACAAGAGGAAAAATTGACAACACCCTTTTTCTAAAGAAACGAGGAAGGAAACTGCTCATTGTGCAAATCTATGTTGATGACATCATTTTCGGTGCAACAAACGATTCTTTGTGTGAGGAATTTGCAAAACTCATGGGGAGTGAGTTTGAAATGAGCATGATGGAGGAACTGAACTTTTTTTTTGGGTTTACAAGTGAAGTAATCTCCCAA
Organism: Nicotiana tabacum; assembly: GCF_000715075.1. Lineage (NCBI taxonomy): Eukaryota > Viridiplantae > Streptophyta > Magnoliopsida > Solanales > Solanaceae > Nicotiana > Nicotiana tabacum. The sequence goes on from NC_134080.1 coordinate 31,523,044, forward strand.
GGGGACAATGATAAGTCAACAGAAGTACATCAAGGAGCTGCTTAAGAGATTTGACATGGAAGGATAAAAAATCATTGATACTCCAATTGTTATAGCCAATCGTCTAGACATGGATGAACCTAGTTCTTCTGTGCATGAGACCATGTATAGAGGTATCATAGGGTCACTCATATATCTCACAACAAGCAGACCAGATATTGTTATTAGTATGGGTATTTGTGCCAGGTTTCAATCTAATCCGAAGGAATCCCATTTGAATGAAGTTAAGAGAATCTTAAGATAACTCAAAGGGACATATGACTTGGTTCTCTACTATCCCTTAGGAGACAATTTTGATTTAGTTGGGTATGCGGATGCTGACTACATTGGCTATATGATGGACAAGAAAAGCACTTCTAGCATGACACATTTTCTGGGTTCATGTCCGATTTCATGGGGTACAAGAAAACAAAACTCAGTGGCCCTCTCAACTACAAAAGCTGAATATGTGGCTGTTGTTTCTTGTTGTGCTCAATTGTTATGGATTAAATAGCAGCTAGAAGATTTTTGTGTGTTCTCTGAGTGCGTGCCCTTACTATGTGATAATACCAGTGCTCTCAACATGGCCAAAAATCCAGTTCAACATAAGAGAACAAAGCACATTGATGTGCGACATCACTTCCTTAGAGATAATGTTGAAAAAGGGGCTTATTTGTATGAAATTCTGCAGCACAGAAGATCAAATTGCAGTCGAGTACTAGTTCTCATAGGAGTCACAAAACTTCGACTCCCAAAACATTTGTAGCTGTGACCTCTCCTTCTGCCTCGCCTGAAGCAATGGTCAAACAGGATACTATAAAGAGAGAAAAAAATCCAGAAGTTACTAGTCTGCATGTGCAAGAAAGCTCTGCTCTTGAGGGGGAACAAGTTAAGGAGGAACAAGATGTTGGTCATATCCCTTCTGAATCGACAATGACGGTCCCTGGCCTTGATTTTACAGGTAATACTCTTCCTACCTCTGAGTTTACCATGGGGGTACAAGAATAAGAATCCATAGAAAACATATTTTCTATAACTTCTGAGGGAAGTATAATTGGGGGTGGTGAAGGTCTGTCTGAGTCTTAGGGGGAAGACAATAGTACACTAGTGGAGAGTAGGGAAATGGTGCATGTTGAAACATCAGCACCGAACAGTACTACTGGGGCACCTACTGAGGGACCCGATCCCTCCACCGAAGAAGAGCCAACCCTAGCTCCTCTCAATCACCCCAGGTCAATATTAATCCTGCTCCCTCTCCTCACTTTTATGCTGAGCCCTTGTCCATAGTTGTCCCTGACATGCAATCAGTGTTTGAGGAGGAAAAGGAGGATAGTGAAGAAGAAGATTATGATAATGTTGCTCTAGCGAGCTTTTGTCAGTGCTAGGAGTATAAAGGCACCTCCTCAGGGGTCAACGTCTAAAAACCCTCATGAGGTTGCAAAGAAGGAAGAATTTAAGTCTTTTTTAAGGAAAAGTAAAAAGAAAAAGAAGAAGAGGAGACTGGTGAAAGATGGAAAGGTTGTCAATGAAAAAGTAGTGCCTCCTGCACAAGTTGTGAAATTTAATGATGAGGTCAAAGAGGAACCTGGTTCCTTGGTTCATAAGTCCTCAAAGACTCTTCCTGTTCCAAAAACCAAAAGGGAGTCTCATGTGGTTAGAAAGGAGTTGAGAAGGGTTGAGGGTGAAAAATCTGTTGAGAAAGAGAGTGAGATGGGTGTGAGCAATGTTAAGGGTGAAAAATCAAATGAAAATCTAGTTGAAGAGTCTGGTGAGCGTATGGTTGGGAAGCCCGTTGAAAAAATGTCATCTGCTGAGAAAGGAAAGAGTGCACGAAAATTAGTGAAAAGGAATGCTGGTGCTAGTGAGGAACCTGGTTCCTCAAAGAAGGTCAAGGTTGATTCAACCTAGGGTCTTGAGAAAGAAAAATCTGTGAATTTCAATAGTGGACACACCTATTCACAGGTGACAGTCCCAAAGTGTATGAGGAAGAAGTGCAGAGTTTTTATGCCGACTTCTTTACAGTTGAAGACGATCACATTTATATGTGGCCAATGGTGTTGATTTTGTGATGGACTCTGCTGTGCTGGGAACTATTTTAGGTGTGCCCGTTGAGGGTTTGTCTTCTGTTCAGGGAACATGCACTTCAAACTTTAGAAATGCTATCTTGAAGGATGCGACAGTTTAACACAGGGAACGGGTACAAAAGAAGGCCCTCCTTCCAGTGTACCAATTATTGTTTGAAATAATGAACAAGGTTTTGCTCCCTCGTGCTGAGAGAAGGTCCATTACATCTTGAGAAGACCTGGTTCTCATAGAAGCACCGTATGGCTACACAACTATCAACATGCCTACCATTATGATAGAACACATGCAGAAGGTAGCAGCTTTCAAGGATGGTAATCATGGGCTGCCTTAAGGGTTCCTTCTTACTAAGGTGTTTGAGTTCTTCAAAGTCCCTTTGGGACAAGCTAAAGTGGGTACCTGTGAGAAAACTTTCTCCAAGACCACCCTCGAGGAATGTGAATGCATTGAAAAAATTGGAGGGGTTGGCAGAACTTCTACTATCTCCCAGTTGATCAACGCTCAAAACAATGCCACTACTAAGATAAGGAAGCTGAAGGCAAGAAATGCTATTCTTGAGGGTCAGCTAAGTCAGCTTCAGGAGGCACCTGGTTCTAGTAGCTCTCAAAGCACATAGGTTGTCTGTCTAACCAAGGAAAATACTGATCTCAGGAAATAGGTTGAGCACCTGAACGAGAGACTGCTCAATGAGCAGGTGTCAGCTAATGCTCGAATGGACATCCTTCTTCGCACTCTTGCCTCTTCATCTAGGCCTTCCCCTTCTAGTGCTCCCTAAACAGTGTCCTTCCCAAGTGTCAAGTCTTTGGTATCCGTCTTTTGTTTTTGTTCTGATTATTAGGGGTAGGCATCGGTCGGTTCAGTTTGATTCGGTTGTGAATATTATCGATTTAGCATATAGGTTATCGGTTTATAAATATACTAAACTGATAGCCGAACCAATAAGATATCAGTTATTGGTTAATCGGTTATCGATTGTTATCGGTTCGGTTATCGGTTTACCCCATAAAATAACTCAATCTAGAGGTAATAAGGTGTAACGCACACAAACTTAATTTCAATCACTGAAGTTAGCATAGTCAGATTCCAAGCATAGCAATAGTTTGGTTGGCTAACCCAAATTCCCCTATTAATGGCACAAAAGCAACTTCCAGTAATGGAAAATGCAACTTTTATTAACAAACACACACACACATATATATATATATATATATATATATATATATATATATATATATGAAGCTATTTTTTGTCACAAATGCAGCTTCTACTATTGATGGAATGAAGACATTGAAGAGTGAACTGTGAAGACTTTGAAGAATGAAGAGTGCAGATTGCGACTGAGAAAAGTTGTGAGAAAACGAGAATGAACTAAAGGTCTGAAGCCCTAAATGTTTTTGTATACTTAAGGGTAAAGTCATAATTTTATTAATTCTTAATGGGTTATCGGCTAACCCATTAATAAAATTAGGCAAATCGGTGCCCGAACTGATAACCAAATAGTAAAAAAAAATATTAAACTGTTATCAAACCATTAACCTAATAATCTGATACCGATAACCCAATAAGTTTTTTTCGGTTCAGGTTATCAATTTTACCTGATATATACCCAGCCCTACTGATGATGTGTATGACCGGTACCTTTGTTTTTGCTGTTTTTATTTTGTGGATGTCTTTGGAAACAATGGAACTGTTCCCTTCTTAATGATCCAAAATTAATGAAATTCTCATTCTTTTGTTGTTTATGTCTTGTTCTTTTGCTCTGTTTTAGTCATGATTGTATGCACACATGTGGCATAATTTAACTAAAGCTAGACTTCTTTTTGTTTAAGGCCTTCTACTGATCTTTTTATGATGCCAAAAGAGGGAAAAATAATTAGGGGGAACAAGATGGGGAACAGATTCAGGGGGAATACAGGAAATGCGAATGGCATTCTGGTTCTTAGGGGGAACTTGAATTATAAGTTTGTTGTCATAAAAAAAAGGGGAAATTGATAGGTTATATGTGTATCCCTATTATGTTTTGATGATCTAACAAACTTATTGTTGAGAACCATATAAGGAAACTGATACACATCCTCAAGAATTAAAGATCAACAAGTCTCCAGTTGGAGACACAGTTCAATTCTTCAGAGCCAAAGAAACAACAGAGAGAACAGATAGCTATCAGTTCCCGAGGTGACTGTACAAGTCAACTGCTCCAGCTTTAAAGTTGTTGCCTGCACATGCAAAAGTGCAAAAACAGTGCATCAGTCAACTTTATGGGGAATTCCCTTTACCTAACTTGCTTGCATCATTCAAGTGATGTAACAAATGAATTATCAACATCAAGCAAAGGTAAAATAAAACAATTGCACATTCAAGAATTGAACAAGCATTCTCCCAAATCATCTATCAATCTTGCAAGTGACTCTCAAGGGCATCAAGAGCAAAGAACAACATAACAACGGACCAGTTCCTTGTATCGAGTTATTATATGTCATTAGTTGTGTTGTACCTTTATTAAAGCACTCTACTTGTAATTCCTGCTTAGCTTAATTAGAAGCATTGTGTAGGAAATCTTTATAAATCATAAACCCTTGTGTTTGTGTCTTGACTAGAGTTAGTCGAGTTGTAAAGTATTTGTAATAGAGTTATTACAAAGTGACTTGTAATAGTGTTGTTACAAGTTAGTGAGGGATTAAGAGTTTAATTCCTAGGTTACAATAGTTTGTAATCTAAAGTTTGCTCGGTAGTGAAGTTGAAATCCTATAAGGGTAGGTCGTTATTTTTGATCCCGCATTTACTTATTGCACTGTGCGTGTGTTCTGTGGGAACTAATAAAGAACCTGGTTCTCCATATAGTTTTGTGGACCCTTAATTTCTATCATTTTTCCAACATATGACATCAAGGAAGGCCATCTTCCAAGAAGTGTGTTAGAATGATAAAATTAATATGGTAGCTAAAGAGGCATTTTTGACTGAATTTAGATCACGTTGTTACAATAAGTCTTTCAATGCTCAAGAAACTCACCTTGAAGTTCATCTTTTAAAAATTAATACCTTAAAGTTCATTTAGTGCCCTAAGTTTTCACCTGAGCTTGCTAGCTTTTCCTTCTAAATTGTTGTTTCCCTTTATATTCAAGAACTAGTAGAAATGGAAGACAAGACGAAGTTGATGTCTACCAAGGGACTACTGCAGAGTCAAGAATTGTATGAGGTACTCTTTTCTTCTATGCCTTTTGGCTTTCCGTCTTTTTCGTACTTTTATTGAAAGTACTTATCAGCTATTGTTTCCTCATGGCACAAGTATGTTCTGGAGACTAATGTGTATCCACGTGAACTAGAGCCTCTCAAAGAGATTAGAGATATTACGACCAATCATCCATGGTATTTTAATGCTCTCGTCATTGTTTACCTTGAAAATGGTAATTACAATTAGATTTTGGTTCTAAAAATACGTGATTTATTTTTATGCTAGTTGTTAGGCAGTGAATGCTAAGTATGAAACTAGGGAATAAGATAAGAGCTTGAAGGCAGTATGTTAAGCAAACCGAGAGGCTGAAAATCGGGGTCTCGAGCTGGCCTATACGGGGCCTCGAGGTCGAGCTAAGCGTTAGGCTACGAACGGCCAATGAAGGATTAATAGTTCTAAGAGCTTTTATATAAGCTCTTTATGATCAATAATGAATAACAAATAAAGAACAATTAATGGAACACAATAAATGTAAGCAATAAATATAAGAAATAGAATCAAGGGAGAATGTGTTTAAGTTAGAGAGCAGAAAATATTCTTGTATTGAATGTTGTGTATCTCTAAAAAAAGACAAGGGTCCCCTTTATATATTCGGGGAAATCCCATATAGTACAAATACATTTATTACAAAGATATATGGTTGGTACAACCATTTAATGCCAAGGTACGGGCTCATGCTAGCCTAATAGACTGGGTCAGCCTTAATCATGTGCCTTGGGAACTTTCCGCTTTTCCATCATAACTACCGATTTGCACTGCCCCGAGGTCGAATGTTAAGAACCCTTCGGGGTCGAATCTCGGCCCTTGCCTCGAGCCTTTGGAGACGTGTTTATGAAGCGTCATAATGACCATAAACCCTTCTGATTTTTACCGTATACAGATGGTCCCCGCGTTTCTTAGATTAAAAATGATAAGAAACGACTTTTACTATATACATGCTTATGACGTAGGCTTTTGTGATAACTGAGACATCCCATCAGTTCATCTTTCCTTAAGCATTCAATGCACCGCCGATTTATTTTCCTAAAGCGATGATATCGCAGATGATCCTCTTCCTAAAAAGCATTGATTGCACCTGTCGATATGTTTACAAAGGCGTTGATTGAGCCGATGGTTACGTTACTGCCTTTCTATAAATGTAAGGTTACTTGAACCAAAACTCCACCAGCCATTCTTCAACAGCCTTTAACTCTTTTCTTCTCCTCATCCTCATCCAACTCTAAACTTCCATGGTTCGAGCCTGTGACTGTAAGGTCGCACGATAGCAGTTTTGCCAGTTATGCCATGGCTCTTCTTCAGAGCCTTTCCCCACTGAGTGGGATCGTACTGGTTCATTGTTGTTGTTGGCCCAAAATAATGAGAGAGGAATATCAAAGTATTCCCGTATCAGAGGATATGTGGACCGTAAACTGCTGCTCATTTCTCTTATCTTCAACCTGGTAAGGCACTTCACTCCTTTTGCTTTCCATGGAGTGAGGTGGTGCAATCTACTGACCTTTGCATCCCACATCGGTGCAATGACTCAAGACGTGGCTTCCCAATAGTAGTGTTGGCGAGACCCATACTCGCCAAATTTTTCACCAAGCCACAATTTTCCTGGACTGTTAAAAGCTTTTGCTCTTTGGTGGGCTACAACCTCTTCTTCATCTTTTTCTGCTTCGAAGAAGATTCTCGAATACATCGTTTGGAAGATCGAAGTGAAGTCCCCGAGGAAACGGTTCTTACAGATGTCGCTCCTGATAAGTTGATATTTTACCAACTTATCTTGTCTTTAAACCTATATGTTTGCTATGGTTGAGTGATAAAATCGTGTGTTTAATGTCATTTACTTCCACTTTACTGGTTGTATGTAATTTAGAAGTAATGGTGAAGAAACCAAGTGAAAACAAGTCAAAAATGAGCTAAAATGGACAATGAGAACCTACCTAGTGATTTACTCTTCGCGAACGCGAAGAAGCAGGAAGCCAGGCCTTCGCGAACGTGAAGGACCAAACGCGAATGGGAAGAATCAATACTCAAACCTTCGTGAACGCATAGGAGTGAATGTGAACACGAATATCAAGAAACACAAACCTTCGCGAACGCGAAGGTACACTCGCGAATGCGGAGAAGAAAATGGGCGGAAAATCTGGGCAGTTCTAGAATTTCACATTTTTGACCCCAAACCCTTTAATACCCAAACCAACTCATTTGTAAAAGGATCTTTGGCTTATTTTCAGTTCCAAGAGACTAGAGAGAACAAGTTTTGGAAACTAGGGTTTGCACACACACTTGGGTTTTGAAGATTTCAAGCTTGTGGTTAAGGGTTTCTTACCCATTTATGTTTATTTCTTCATTTCCTTACTTTGTATTATATATCTAAGTGTGTAGTATTTTATTCAACACTTGAATCTTGTTTATGGAAATATTCATGTTTAAAATGTGGATTAAATACCTTGTTGTGCTTATGTATTGAATGGTTTTTATCATTTTATAAAGTGTATTGTTACTTTAATTATTCTTATTCTTTAATGTTTCCAAAGGGATTAGCTAACCCTAGGACTCGCCCATTAACTTTGAATTAATTTTGGAAAAGATAATTTGGGGTTGGGAAAGATTAATTAACAATAACTTGAGGTTTTGACCCACATTTTGTAGATTCTACCTAGGGATAGGATTGAATTACTTGTAGCCATATCCGGGTGTGCTTAATCTCTTAATTGGGTTAGGAATAATTTAATTAGGAAGTCTTGTTAGTCTTCGAAAGAAGCTAATTAAGAATTATTATCCGTGGCTAATTAACATAAGCTCGCTCATATTTGTAAAATCGTGAAATACATTGGATCGTTACTTGAGTGTAATTCCCGATGCATCCATACTTGTAGTCATTGATCATTTTACTTGCTTTCTAGGTTAGTTTACATTTCCGCAGTTAGGTAGAAATCTTTTCTCAAACCAATTCTAAGTGTTTGGCATTGCATAACAACTGATAATTCTCTTACATTCCTAATCGTCTACATATTGTTCTCTGTGGGATTCGACCCCGACTCATAGTTGGATATATTATATTGCATGCAACCATGTCCATTTACTTTTTAGTAGTGGATTTGGACGTCTCTGAAAGTAGATTAGACTTTTAGACTGTTGTTTTTTGCTTCTTTGTTTCTGTGTAAGGAACCCTTGTAGGCTTTTGTAATCATCGTTTATTAATACAAAAATGTTTCTTCAATTTGTCTTTTATTTATGCTGGATTTTCCTTTGTCTGTGTTTGTAAAGAATCTGAACATGTGACTTTACCGATCGGTCCGAATACCGGACCCGGGCGTAGGTATTCCCTTGGTTCTTGATTGGTTAATATGATATTTCCTGAAACCCTTTGCCATTCCTCAGACTATGTCCAGATTGACATGATATAAACTTAGGCTGCCGGGACCTCCGACTTCGAATTGAATGAGAGTGGCTCAATTTTAGAACGAAACTTACCCCTCTAGGCCTCATTGATAGTCCTCGAGAGAGAGAGTTGGCTCGATCATCTGAGAATAAAAATAGCCCTTAGACTTTCACAGACAGCCCCCGAGTGAGAGTTTGCTTGAGCTCGGGCGGCCTCAAAACTTGATTTGAACTTAAAGTGAAGATAGCCCTAAGGCGTTATAGATGGCCCCTGAGCGAGGATGCACTCGAACTTGGGTGGACCCCGGGCTAAAGTAACCGAGAGAGCGTTTAAATTGATCTGAAGGCGAAGGTAGCCCTGAGGCTCTATCAATAATTCTTGAGTGAGAACTAGCTAGGTCCCAGGTAGCCCGAGGGCCAAAGAATTGGGTGAATGACCCGCACTTGTAATAAGATAGATCTTCGAGATAGGGTACCATATCGAGGTTAGGTTTATATGAATAGCTCCTTAGAGCTCAATTTTATTTGATAGAGGTCCTCGAGATCGGGGCACCATCTCGAGGCTAGCTTGGCATTGATGGCTCCTTGGAGCTCACCGTTATGGTAGCAAAGATCCTCGAGATCGGGCACTATCTCAAGGCTAGGTTGGCACAAGAATTTTTGATCCCTAGAACGTTGTATGACAACGTCATTCGTATGGCTCGGTCATGAAGCGACCAAGATGGTCCCGTCGGTATACTTCCCCAAAAGTGATAATGGACTAGTTAGAATTAATTGTCCTTCAGAGTAGGCGGACAGTCACCACTTGCTCTATATATGAGTTCACTATCCCTTTTTTTTAGGGTTCCTCTACTTTGAGCAACTGTCCTTTTTATAGATCTCTCCTTCCTTGCATCAGCCTTTTCATCATTTTAATTCAGAATTTTCGCCTGAGTTTTCATTTCCCTTCTTTTGTTTTATCATAGCTATGTCTGCTATGCCCAAATCCGTTGACCAAGAAGAGGAGGGTTCCGCTATGATAACCCTCAAGATGCTTGGCAACGTGCTTGACCAAAGGTGGACAGTCGTGCTTGACTTCTGTCGAAGATATCGGGCTACCCTAGCACAAGTTCACCCATTGTTCCAGAGGCTCGAGTTCACCCTTAGCCATCTCATCAGACTGTACCGGCCCTTTCATTGCCGAGGCCTGATAGCTTTGTGATGCCGATACAACAGGCCCTTTGTTACCGATGATGAAGAAAATGGGGACCGAGGGTGTATAAATCGATTTATTTGAGTGCGGACTATCGATATTATCCCTGTGGAGTTCCTTCCATTATCTGAGCAATGGAATTTCACACATAAGTGGTACACTTGCGTTTTTTTCATCTTGCTCATGGTGGAGGCAGACGCCGTGAAGATGTTTTCCTTTTCCTTTGTGTAACAATCCCCTGGATGCCATACGAGGTCCTGGACCTGGTGGATTGGGCTTGGAGGCTGGAAGCTCGCTCGACCTACGATGAGCGCAAGCGGCGAGACTTGTGAAAGGGTAGATAGGAGGCAAAACACCACAGTACGTGCTGCATAGTTTATTCTCTTTGAAAGGTATATTCTTTTATGTGTATTAATCCCGCCACCGTAGGCAGTGGAGAATTTCCTGAGGTGAGATTGCGCTCCCTCAGAGAGGAGGAAGGGTTGTCGGCTTGGGGACTGAGGAATAATAACAAACGGAAGGAGTCCTCGAAGGATGAGGGTGCTCATAGTGAGACAAGTCCTGCCCGAAGGCCCAGAGAAGATGTCTCGGCTGAGCCTGCAGCACTCGAGGCTTCTGGCTTTAGAAAAATGGTTCCTCCTTTGTCGTCGTCTTCTTTTCCCGTCGAAGGTACTTCGAGGGACAAGGATTTTTTGCCACCATCTTCTTTTCCCGTCGAAGGTACTTCGAGTACCTTCGACGGACAAAGATTTTCTGCTGCCATCTTCTTTTCCCGTCGAAGGTACTTTGAGGGGTGTTCGAGGCCAGGGGCCGCCTAACTCAAGCGAGGTCTCAAATGATCATATTCCTATTGGGAGCTATTTCGCTGGAGCCGAAGAGACCAGGCTAGTAGGTGTGCGTCCGACTTTTGAGGAGGCTCAACGGATTTGTTCGGTGGTGAGTGTTGGTCGATTGTATTGGTTTTTCAATTTTGCACTTTCATTTCCTTATTGAGCTTCTTTTTTGTAGGCCTTTGACAAGCTTAAGTCCGAGTTGCTTCATCGTGAAGCCATGTTGCAAAAAGCCTTGGACGGGGAAAAATCCCTCAGGCTTCTTTGTGACAAGAGGGGAGAGAAGTTGGTATATCTGCGGTACGAGGCGAATCGAAGCCTGAACTACAAAAGCCACCTTGAGAAATAGGTAACCTTTGCTCCGAGGGAATGCATACTTCTTCTTCTGTCTTTAGAGATTAACATTTTGATACTTCAGTTGCAGAGCAAGATAGAGGATCTGGAATGCCTTTGGGGCGAGGTTGGCCAGGCCAAGTATGAGTGTAATGGGCTAAGGGCTCATGTAGATGCCCATATTGCGGCTAAGAAGAATGCTTTGGCCAAGGTTTCTGCCCTCGAGATACAGCTCCGGAATGCCCATGAAAATAGCTCGGTTCAGACGAGCAGGATTACAAGGCTCGAGTCCGATCTTTTGGGGATAAAGGCCGAGGTCGTGGATACCTGGGCTAAAGCTGAAGAGATTCGGGCTAAGGCCGACAAGAAAGTGGTCGTTTATTTAAAAGAAGTTGCTGATGCTCGAGCTAAGTTGAGAGGGGCTTCTGATTGGGAGAGTAGAAGCAATGAGTATGCCCGGTGCAAATTTCGGGGGGAAACCCTCGAGGAAATCCATGCTAGGGGCTTCGATCTCACGGAAGAGATTGAGCAGGCCAAGGAGGACGAATACGACGCTAAGTTCCTCATGTCTGATGTCGAAGATAATGGAGAAAAGGCCGATGTCTGATGTACGAGGCTAAGTTTCTTTTTGATTCTTTGTACAGGGATCTCAGAGAGCTTTTGCAAATGTAGCCTTGCATTATTTCATATACGTATATAAAGGAACCTTTTGGTTTTCTCCTTCCATGAATTTCCATTTGCTTGAGTATGTCTTCCTTTGTTTTGAATTTACTCGCTCGTCGATGATTTCCCAGGTGAACTGGACTTCGAGGTAAAACCCTTAGGTTTGCAAATCGGCCCTGAGGCTTGTTGGGTTGGCTCGTGGGCTCTTACGCATTTGTCTTTAGGCGTTTTTAGTTATCTTTTTCGAGCTTAGTCTTCGAGTCAGATTTCGACTCGAGCTCATTGACCCTTAAGTTTTCAAATTTTAAGATAACTCTTAAGCTCTTACGCGTTGGGTTGGTACGACCTCTAATGTAAGCTGGCGTCTGAGCTCTTATGCGTTGGGCCGGTACGACCTCTTAATATAGGGTGGCATCTGGGCTCTTACGCGTTGGGTCGGTACGACCTCTTAATGTAGGCTGGCGACAGTGGCTCTTATGCGTTGGGTCGGTACAACCTCTAATGTAGGTTGGCAACAGTGGCTCTTACGGGTTGGGTCGGTACGACCTCTAATGTAGGCTTTATTTTTCCCTCGCTAAAGACTTTTTTGAAATTTTTTTGTTCGCTGTTTATACCCAATTTTTTCCTATATATTTTTAACATGTATATATACTTTCAAAATAGTATATATGCATATATAAGCATGCATAAGCATTTCTTAATTTTTTCTATAATTTTAAAGGCTTCAAATTGATTTATTTCTTCCCTTTTTATTTATAAAATTTCCAATGATTATCCTTCATATTATTTTTAGGGTGATTTAGTCATCTAAATTCTATATTTATGCCAAAAAATTATCAAAATATTTTAGTGCATTTTTTATAATTGCATATACATTTTTAAGTTAATTTGCATATATTTTCGATACTAGCCCTATTAATGCATAATTACGATATTAATACATAAAATGGTCTTTTATATTTTTAAAGTGTTAAGAAACTATTTTTAATCATTTTAGTATACGAAATATTTTTGTAAATTATTTTATTATTTTTTATAAATTATATAGTGCTGAAAACGGCTATTTAAAATCCAGCCTAATTTCATTTCAATTTCAGCCCCAATACCCAGTCCAATTTTTGGATTAAATTACCCAGCCCAAACCACTACCTAACCCGACCCAACTCTGGCTAAATCCTGGCCATTGATCAATTTTGATCAACGACCCGGATTAAACCTTGCCTTAATTAACTTAAGTAACCCATTTCCCCAAACCCCTCTAACCTAATTCATTTTACACTTATACTGTCGTCACCTAATCTTCTCTGCTCTCAAACTCTCTCAACCTAAAACCTAATCTCCAAACGCCGACCCCATCTATGGCCATCTCCGGTGACCTCTAACCATCTCTCAGTCCTCCAATGGCTTCTCTCATGTCATTTTTGCCATCTCTAAGGCCCTCAAGGGACCAGGGCCATGTCGACTTGCATCTAGGGTTCATCTCTCGCCTGTTCCTGGCCGTTCCAGTGTGATTTCAAGTGAAATCATTCTATATTAGCTACGATCTAAGGGTTTTTCAGTATGTTTCTTTATCTCTGTATGGTTCTCTTCGAAACCCTAATTTCTTTTCCAAACCTCCTAGATCTGTACAGATCTAAGATGATTTGAGTTTGTTTCTTATGTGTTTTACAATAGCCTTGAGATTCTTTACAAGAATCGTATGATTTCAAGTGATTTTTTGTCTTTTTCTAAAATTAGGGTTTCTAGAATTTCATTTTAAACTTTGTTCAATGATTCTTTGTGTTTAAACTTCTGATTCTCACACATTTTGACTAATTTTATGAACCTGCTACAACCCTAGCCCGTTTGTACTGAAAACCCTAATTTTTAGGGTTTTTCGTTTGGTTTCTGGATTTTGGTACCTCTGACTGTGTTTTTGCCTTGGGTTCTTGTGACTTCTCATGGTTTACTTGTCCTAGTATGCTTCTACTGAATTTTCTTAGTCCAACCTTTCACTGATATTACGAACTTGTGTTTATACTAACCATTCATCAAGACCTGTATTTTTCTCATTGAATCGGTATTGTTTAACTTTTGTTTTGTTATAGTTATATATGATTCCTGACTATCTAATGTTTTACCTTATTTATATCTAAACGTGCTGACTCTTTTCATGACTGTCTCTTTGATTGAACCATTGAATATTCGAAATTCCTTATTTCATGGGTTGATTTGAACACTTTCCCTTAAACTTTCAGTTCTTACCTTTCTACTCGATTTGATTGATTTGCTTGTCTTAATTAATTTTCCATTACCTTGTCTGCATTATTACTTGATTCCTACTGTTATTTCCTTAATCAGAACTTTATGTATCTACCCTAATTGCCTATTTTGTACCTAGGTCTTTGAAATCTTTCCTTATTTGGTACTTGTTCTTTACCGTTTGAAATGACTCCCTTAATAAAGGGAAGACTTGGACTGATTTTACTTTAATTGATTCCAAGATTCACCAATTATTGAACAATTTGATTCTTACCTTATTTATCTAGCTTTCAAACTACTATTTATATATTTTCTTCTACTCTCATTAGATAGAACATTGAGTTCACAAAAAGCACACTTACACGTTAAAAGTTCTTTTTCTCTTCTGCTATTTGTGATACTTGTTGATCTAGCCGGCTGAAAGACAAGGCTAAATATTGGAACTTTATTTGCTTTATATTCTACCCCTTTCTTCAACTGGTATGTCTCTAATTAAGTTTTGACATTCAAACCCTATGTGTTTTCATTCTTGCACTAGTTATCAGTTATGAGTTCAATTTCATGCCTACTTCTTTGCTCAGCATGTCTAAAATCTGCCTGTTCAGTGTGTTCTTTACATTATGTACTCTTTCTTGCTTACTTCCTTGCCTAGCATGTCTAAATTTCTGCCCTGTTCAATGTATGCTTTTTCCTGCTTATTTCTTTGCCTAGCATGACTAACCTATTAAAATCCCTAAGATCCTAAATGTTGTATGCAGTTTGTGAATATATGTTTCCTTTATCCCTATCCATGTACCCTAATGTAATTCTTACGTGCCATCATTCTCGTGTGAGATCTATTTGTTAAGTGATCCTTTCCAGAATCTGAATGTCTCTTATGACCAACTGATTTGTCAAGAATAATAGTATTTATTGATGATATCCTAATATATTCTCGTAGCCAAGGAGAACACGAGGATTATCTCAGGACTATGTTGCAGACTTTGAGAGAACATCGGCTTTATGCTAAGTTCTCGAAGTGTGAATTTTGGCTAGACTCGGTAGCATTTTTGGGGTATGTTGTATCCAAAGATGGAATTATGGTAGATCCTAAAAAGACTGAAGCTGTGCAGAAATGGCCCAGACCTACTTCTCCTACAGAGATTCGCAACTTTTTATGCTTAGCAGGCTATTACAGGCGTTTTGTGCAGGATTTCTCCGGAATAGCAGCGCCGCTGACAAGCTAACATAGAAAAATGTAAAGTTTTAGTGGATGGAGAAATGTGAGCAGAGCTGTCAAAAACTCAAAACATGTTTGACAACTGCACTAATATTAGCCTTACCATTAGGTTCTGGAGGATTTACAGTATTCTGTGACGCCTCGAGGGTGCGATTAGGATGTGTTCTCATGCAAAATGGTCATGTTATAGCTTATGCTTCGAGACAATTGAAAAAGCACGAGCAAAACTATCCTACACATGATTTGGAGATGGCTACAGTGGTATTTGCTCTAAATATTTGGAGACATTATCTATACGGCGAAACTTGTGAGATTTATACTGACCATAAAAGTCTAAAGTATATCTTTCAGCAGAGAGATCTAAATCTTTGGCAGCGTCATTGGATAGAACTACTCAAAGACTATGATTGTTCTATTTTGTATCATCCTGGAAAAGCCAATGTGGTGGCTGATGCATTGAGTAGAAAATCTATGGGGAGTTTGGCATATATAGCCCCTGCAAAGAGACTTTTGGCCAAAGATATTCAGAGACTAGAAGATACAGGTATCAGATTTAGTGTCGGAAATTCAGAAGCATTGTTGGCTTGTGCTCAGGCTAAGTCTTCATTAGTTGAGCGCATTAAGGCTATCCAATATGAGGATGAACGATTATGTAAATACAGAGATGAGGTCTTAGCTGGTAAAAGCAAGGATATGATTGTTGAAAGTGATGGTGTTCTTCAAATGGGTGACAGGCTATGTGTAGCAGACGTTGATGGGTTGAGACATGTTATTCTTGAAGAAGCCCACAACTCTAAATACACTATATATCCTGGATCCCCAAAGATATACTATGACTTGAAGCAATTTTATTGGTGGGAAGGTATGAAGAAAGATGTTGCTAACTTTGTTTCTAGTTATTTGACTTGTCAGCAGGTCAAGACTGAGCATCAGCAACTCGCAGGACTACTACAACAAATTGAGATTCCAAAGTGTAAATGGGAAAGAATTACTATGGATTTTGTCACCGAGCTACCACGAACCCTTAGAGGTTATGACTCGGTATGGGTGATTGTAGATCGACTAACGAAATCAGCACACCTTTTGCCAGTGAAGACTACATATGGTGGAGTCAGGTATGCACAGATATTTATGAACGAAATTGTCCGGCTTCACAAAGTTCCAATATCCATCATCTCTGATAGAGGATCACAATTTACCTCACGCTTTTGGAAATCTTTTCAAAAAGCATTGGGTACACGAGTAGATCTTAGTACTGCATTTCATCCACAGATAGACAGGCAGTCTGAACGTACTATACAGATCTTGGAGGATATGCTGAGAGCTTGTATTCTTGAGTTTGGAGGTAGTTGGGATGCTTATCTATCTTTAGCTAAATTTGCTTACAACAATAGCTTCCAGTCCAGTATTCAATTGCCACCGTACAAATTATTGTATAGTAGAAGATGTCGTTCTCCTATCGGATGGTTTGAAGCTGGCGAGACTAATTTATTGGGATTCGAACTAGTACAAGAAGCTATGGACAAAGTCCAGTTGATGAGATAGAGATTGCTTACAGCTCAAAGTAGACAAAAGTCTTATGCTGATAAGAGAAGAAGAGATTTAGTGTTCACAATTGGGGACAAAGTGTTCCTACGAGTCTCCCCTATGAAAGGTGTGATGCGGTTTTGGGAAAAGATGCAAGTTGAGCCCCAAGTTTATAGGACCGTATGAGATACTAGACCGAGTGGGAATTGTGGCTTATCGTTTGGCACTTTATCCTATGTGTCCTTTATTCATCCAGTGTTTCACGTCTCAATGCTAAGAAAATGTATATCAGACTCATCTCAAATGATTGAAGCACCGACTATACCACTCGATGAGAGGTTGTCTTACGAGAAGGAGCTAATGGCTATTATTGATAGACAAATAAGAAAACTACGGTCAAAAGATATCGTGTTCGTGAAATTCTTATGGAGAAATCATACAGTTAAAGAAGCTACTTGGAAATAGAAGATATTATGCAAGTCAAGTACCCCCATTTGTTTCAGTCTACAGGTACGTACTTGAGTTAAATTCGGGGACCGAATTTCATAAGGTGAGGAGGATGTAATACCCTATATTTTTTTAAATAAGGGTGTATTGGTCATAATAATAATAATAATAATAATAATAATAACTATAAGAAAGTAACTTCAAAAAAACAATAATAATAACTATAAGAAAGTAACTTCAAAAAAACAATGAAACAAAATGAAACAAGACAAAAAAAGGGAAAATAAAGAAACAAAAAAAAGGGCCGAAGGCCCTTAAAAAAATAATAACCTGCCATGGTTTGGCAAGGGTTAGCAAACAAAAGAAGCCAAGGCTTCTGTAGGAAAATGAAAAAAAAATGAAACCAGAGAAGAAGAAAAAGAAAAGAGAAGAAGAAGAAAGCTTTGGGAAAAGGCTTAAGAAGAATTGAGAGTTGAAATTGAAAGTATTAAAGTTCTCCTTCGACTCAAGAGGTTAACCTTCTTCTTCTCATCTGTTGAATTATTTCACTGAATTTATGCAATTTCATGTAGTACAAAAGAATTTAATATCACCTTTCTCTTATATATACAATTACTATGGAGATAATAAGGCTATAAAGGTTTGGTTTAAGCACTGATAGGTCTAGTTTTAGAGGAATAAATTATACCAAATAGTTTGAAATTGATAGAATTATGGACTAGTTCTATTATTAAATATAAATTCACAAACTAATACTCAAACATGAACCCCGATGATTGGGTATTCTAAATTAGTGATGGATTTCGCATAAATGAGGCAATTAATATGATATCGATATTATGTAATTATAGATTGATTGGAGGAATTTGTACGAGTTGCTTGAGGTGAAGCAGTTGGTATTTCGGCACGAGTACTGTAATTAGTAATCTTACTGCAATTTGTATTTTCATAACCTTCATGGTTTATACATGATTTTGAAAATTAAATGTGTTAGTGAATATTTGAAATTGCATGTGGGACAAGTCCTTTACTTGATATGGTACTGAATAGTTTACTTGAGAGGTTTACAGTTATTTAAAATGTTCTCATATTACTAGACATATTTTACTGGTATTTGAGATATGATAATCGTTACCAAAATCGTATTACATGATTTGATAAGAATTGAAATGCCCTCTACTATTTTGAAAATGCTTTCATGTGAATATTTATTATTATAAAGAAAAGTATAAATGGAAGGAGACTTTAAAGGATCCTGTAGCTAATGGTGGGTTCGTTAGACCTGGTGCACCTTGTATTTACCGATTACAGAGTACAGTTATAGCCCTCGCTAGTGGGAAGGTAGAACTAGTATACCGTTACTGATTTCCCTCGAGTATGGACTACCGTTATATTTGACTTCTTGCGAAGAAGTCCATAGTTATACCGATTACATGATACGTTAATTGAAACCTCCAAAAATGTGAATACTGATATTATATAGTGGTTATCGAGCTTATTACTGAATTGCTAATTATATTTTACTACAAGAAAAGCGTGATGAGACTGAAATTATTGATTGTTTCTGAAAGGGCATTTTTATGTATTTTCTCTTTGAGATACTAGCATGTTTCTGACTTGTCCCCAAATAAAAACGGTTGTGGTTAAGTGTTATTACTCACTGAGCTAGCGACTCATTCCCCACTAATTTTTTTACAGATGTCTAGCAGCTGATATAGGCGAGGAGTTCGTAAATTAGAGCGCACAGGTCGATATGTCTCGGTGAGCCTCACACTTGTTCGCGTGGGTAGAGATTTTATTTATTATTATGGTCTTTTCATTGAATTCTTAGAGTCGCTCCATAGTCATTATTTTAGTGTCATGAGTATTCTTTTGTTATTATAGTCTTATGTTGAGTATCGTTCTCATTTATCAAAATTGGAGATAAATTAGTATTTCTAGTGGTTAGTTGGTGGTTTAGTTATGGTGAAGACTTGTAATTGTTAATTGGAAAGTTGTCAATTGTTTGGTATGATATTAGGATGTTTGGTTGTTGATTTGAGGCAGGAAATTTTTTGGGATGGTCCAAAAATAGGGGAAACTCTGTCCGATTTTCTGTAAAATTACCGATGAGGCTTACTTGGGAGCACTTGTTCCTAAGCGCCGGTCACTAGAACTTTTCCACCAGCAAGAGTAAAGCATTAGACTTTTAGTTATTTCCTATTCTACTAACTCTATATATTGCAGGATGTTCTCATTTTATAGGTACGCACAAACGCTGAAGTTAAACGTGTGTTGAGAGCAAAATAGCAAGGCATTTTGCAAGCAATTCTTGTGTGATTCAAGTGTGTGAACCTGAAGCTACATGAACCAGATAGAAGAACCAATTTCAAGTGTCTGTCTTTTATTCTAGTTTCATTATAATAGGACTTTTGAGTTGTACCTTTCAGATTTATCTAGAAGCAATTGTTCTACGTACTCTAAGTGTTATTCAAGTTTGAGTTAACTTGAAGTTGTTGCAACAGTTAGAGGCCGGTTGCCACAAAGAGTTAGAGGTAATCCTTAGATTTACAAAGAGTTTTGTAAATGTTATTTTTGGCTCAGTGATTACTAAAGTGTTGGAAAAAATCCCACTGGGTTGTAGGCCGTGGTTTTTTCATCTTTTGAGCCAGGTATTTTCCACGTAAAAATACTTGTGTCCTTTACTTTCCGCATTTGTTATTCCTCAATAGTAGTATTAGGAACACATAGAAGAACCAGGTCCTTCTATAATCTGTGCACGCAAAAAATTGGACACCACACAAATCATTCCCCCTCCCACTTCTTGTATGGTATTGAATTATAAAACATCACTGAATGTCTTCATTCCTAATCTTATTAATCCTGGTATGCCCGCACATTTATCTCAACATCCTTATCTATGCTACATCAATCTTCTGGACATGGGAGTTCTTGACTGGCATCTGTCTCATATAACATAACCGGTCTGACAACTACTCTGTAGAACTTACCTTTAAGTTTAGGTGGAACATTCTTATCACATATATAAAACACCAGACGCGAGCCTCTATTTCACCCACCCTGCTCCAATACGGTGGATAACATCCTCGTTAATCCTCCCATTTCCTTTAATAATAAACCCAAGGTATTTGAAACTATCTCTCTTTGGGATAACTTGTATATCAAGCCTCACGTTCGAGTCTGCGTCATTGTTCTCATCCCTAAACTTGCAAGAGATCATCGCATAAAACATAAAACTTGTGATTTTAGTAAAGCTAATGCGGAGCATGACTGGAAAACAATTACCATGCCAACGTCTAGATTATATCCTTAGATCTGTTTTATTAGCTATTTGGCCGTCCAAATCCCAATTATTATGTGCGTCGAAATTTAGGCGTTAACATACTGGCAAATGCTAATTTGGGCCTTTACTACCGCATACACTAGAGAGAGAAATTTAAAAATAATCAATTTAGAAGTGGTCATTCAAAAATAGCCACATTTCACGTGTTGGAGTTTCAGTATAATATGCTACAAGTTCATGCACATGTGCACCGATCTCCAGTATATTATGCTGGAACTTTCCGTGTTGCACCAAAATAGTGGCTATTTTTTAATGACTTTGCAAACGCTGGCTATTTTTGAATGATCAGTCCGAAAAATGACTAGTCTGTGCTATTTTTACTATACTAGATGGACTTTGAACAGTTTGTATATTTTGGTTTTAAAACAAACGAACGAGTTACTCTAATTAGAACGAAAGATTTTCAATCAACAAGAAAAAATTACCATATATATCCCCCCATATATCATTTGTCTATCTCATAGTATCAAATTAGGATAATACATAAGATTCGCTAACGAGCAAGAAAATGTATATGCCCTAAGAAGTAACTTCGTGCAGCTACTGCGCCATTGCTTCTTGCTTTAGAAAGATTGCTCATTAGCTAGGCCGTTTTCAATAAGGCTTGCGCTAGCGCTCACCTTTTTTGGCTAAGCCGTATCGTATCTTGCTGGTAATGAATTGATTCTTGAATCTTGCTTGGTTTAGGCAGATAAGATGCTCCTTGAACTTGTGCCGAAAAGTGAGTTTCCATCACAACCTTTACGGGCGTCCTAATACCTCTCTATACTTGTCCAAAGTGAATTTAATACCACCTTATGAAGCATAATACCACTTTCATGGCCTGGGGTGTTCCACACGCGCATGCCACATCAGCGCCACATCAACGCCATGCCAGAAATGCAATAAATTAAATTTTTTTGACTATTTTTCTGTTTTCTTTTTCATTCACATATTCTTTTTTTTTTCATACCTACCACCAAAACCTCCATTATCAATGGGTTCATGGCTTTGATTTCATTTAAATGAATTAATTTGGTGAGTCTAAAGAGAAAAAAAGATAAGAAAGAAATAAAATTTATTGCACAAAATTTGTGACACCATAGGTTGGTGATAAGAGGGTCGAGATCTAGTTGGGTTTATTTTGTTGAATCACCGAAAAATATAGAAGCTAGCCGGAGGAATTGAAGAAATAAATGGGGAAGTTTGCCGGAGGAATCTGAAAGTTGAAGAAAAAGAAAGGGAAAAGAATAAGAAAATCTGCTCTTAAAAAGGAGTGGAGTGAAAATGGAGAAGAAAGAAATGGGGTTGTGATGGAGAAGAAAGAAAGGTTTGGAGGGGGGGGGGGGGGGAAGATGAACTAGTGTTGGAAGGTTTTGGGGGGGGGGGGAGGGAGGGGAAGTCCGAAAATATGTTTTATTCTTTGCCAAAAAAATTATTTTTTGCTTTAAATTTTGATAAGATGCGCTGCCACTTTAATTTTTTTTTTTTAATTCTTTGCCACATAAGCTTTTAGGGTGGAATTAAATTCAGTATAAACAAGCATAGGATGGAAAAATGACACCTGCAAGGTTGGGATGGAAAAACTCACTTTTCGTCACAAGTTTAGGGAGCAACTTATGTATTTTCCCCATCAAATTCAAACGTGTATATATACATGTATATATGTGTGTGAGATATATATGTGTTGCAGGAAAAAATTTAACTCTATTTTAATAATGAATTTGATTCCAAACCAGTCTAAACCACCTTCAATCTACCTCAAAATTTTATATTATCTCATCTTTGTTCTTTCAACGAATTCATATCATACTCATTTTTAAAAAGAAACTTTTTTTGAATGTTATATATTTATTGTACTTTTTTGGTTAATTTTAGTAATATGACATTATGACTTAATAACTAATGGTTAACAAGCAATACCTTTTGACTTATTTAGGTAGTTCTCTCCTAAATAACCATTCCGGCTAGTTAACATGTACTTTTGGGCTGCTCCAACTTAGAGCATAGTTTTGAGAAAGGTTAAGAGCCAAATTTGCCCCTCTATTACGTGAAAAAGATTAATATTGTAATATTCGTTATACTATTCGTGCAAATATACCCCGACATTATATAAGTGACTCAAATATAGTTTTCTTCTGTTATAATTGTTCAAAATGATTACTGAATCCTACTTGACACAAAAATTTGGTGAGATTAAAATCAAAATTTTAATAGGTCAAAAAATTTCTAAAAAAAGTAGGTAAAGATAATATCGTAAATCAAAAGAAAATTTAGTGTTATCAAACTAAAAGGAAAAAAATGAAATATTGCCGAGAGAAGTGACTCTGTGTGTGTTTTGAGTACAAAGTTAAGGATTGTCAATTTAACCACTTGTAGCATGTAACTCTTCTATTTCCTAAGTTACGATATAAGACTTGATATGAAGATTTAACTATTGTTGCAAGTCAATTTAATTTGATGGCGTAAAAAAACTATGCACTCCTAGTGCACACAACTTAAATTGATCTATTTCTATCGATTAAACAACAAGGGTTGCATGTTACGTTCTAGATAAAACTGAGATTATATCCTTTTACCTATGGGGTGGCCACAGCAATATAGCACTTTATGTTTGGTTGTATCTGTAATCTCTCTTTATAGATTGTTTGTGCAGCGTTTCTATGTTAAAAAATAGAAGAAAAGATCAATTTGTTAGTAAAAAGGCATATTTAAACAGCAAACCGTTTTGATTATACGTTGAACGATTGTAAGATTTTGTGGAAAAAAGAAGAACAAATAGCATATTATCGTTATTTACCAAAGAAAAACTTAAATAAATGAATGAGTCGTACTGTAGATTAGGCTAACTTACCTACTTCGGTGAGCTGAATTCTTGTCCTTTCTCTTGCAAGTCTCAGTAAGACATGGGCTAATTAAGTTGAATTCAATGTGGATCATATAGTACATTCCTCCTCGGGCACCTTTGTTCTTGAAAGTTTTTTTGATAGGTTATATGTGTATCTTTGTTATGTTTTGATGATCTAACAAAGTAATTGTTAAGAACTAGATAAGGAACCTGATACACATCCTAAAGAACATACAGATCAACAAGTCTTCAGTTGGAGACAACTCAATTCTTCAGAGTCAAAGGAACAGCAGAGGGAACAAATAGCTACCAGTTCGGTGACTGTACAAGTCAATTCCCCCAGCTGTAAAGTTGTTGCCTGCACACGCAACAGTGCGAAAATAGTGTAACAATCAACTTTATGGGGAATTCCCTTTACCTAACTTGCTTGCATTGTTCAAGTGATGTCACAAATGAATAATTAACATCGAGCAAAGGCAAAAAAACACTTGCACATTCAAGAATTGATCAAGAATTCTCTCAAATCATCTATCAATCTTGCAAGTGACTCTCAAGGGCATCAAGAACAAAGAACAACATAACAACGGACTAGTTTCTTTTATCGAGTTATGACATGTCCTTAGTTGTGTTGTACCTTTGTTAATGCACTCTACTTGTTGTTCCTACTTAGCTTAGTTAGAAGTATTGTATAGGAAATCTTTGTAAATCATAAACCCTTGGATTTGTGTCTTGGTTAGAGTTAGTCGAGTTGTAAAGTCTTTGTAATAGAGTTATTATAAAGTGGATTGTAATAGTGTTGTTACAAGTTAGTGAGGGATTAAAAGGTTAATTCCTAGGTTACAATAGTTTGTAATATAATGTTTGTTCAGTAGTGAGTTGAAATCCTGCAAGGGTAGGTCGTAGTTTTTGATCCCGTGAGCTGGGAGTTTTCCACGTAAAACTCCATTGTGTCATCTACTTACTGCAGTGTGCGTGTGCTCTGTGGAAACTAATAGAGAACATGGTTCTCTATATAATTTGGTGGACCCTTAATTCCTATCAATTAGTATCAGAGTAGGTTCTTTCTATCAGGCTAACACCGAGAAATGATCCGCATAGCTGCTCCGCCAAACATCGACAAAGGTCAATCTACCTACAGACTGCCAAGATTTAACGGCCAGTACTATGGATGGTGGAAAATAAGGATGCACAACTTCATCATGGCTGAAGACTCAAAGCTCTGTGATATCATCTATGATGGACCCTTCGTTCCTATGAAAACTATTGGAGACCCCGCAGTGATAGTTCCTAAAATTAGAAAGGAATATAATGATGCTGACTGCAAGGCTATTGAAAAGAACTTTCGAGCTAAGAAATTCCTCGTCTGTGGGATTGGAATAGATGAGTATAATAGGATTTCAGCATGCCAATTAGCTATGGAGATCTGGGAAGCTCTCCAAATAGCTCATGAAGGGACAACACAGGTAAAGCAATTCAAGATTGACATGCTGACCACAGAGTATGAGCTTTTCAAAATGAAGGACGATAAGTCCATTCAGGATATGCACATTTACTTCACGTCTATCATCAATGAGCTTCACTCACTAGGAGAGATCATCCCTAGGAACAAACTTGTCAGGAAGATACTTAGTGTATTACCTGGTTCCTGGGAAAGCAAAGTAAATGCCACTACAGAGGCAAAGGATCTTCAGGAACTGACCATTGATGAACTTGTCGGCAATCTCAAGACCTATGAAATAAAGAAGAAGAAGAAGAAGAAGAAGAAGAAGAAGAAGAAGAAGAAGGATAATTAGAGAAGAGAGCCCAAAATGGAGAAGAACCTGGTCCTCAAGACGGACAACAATGACTCAGATGGTGAGGATGATGATATGGCCTACCTAACAAAAAGGTTTCAGAAAATGGTTCGCAGAAATGGAGGCATTCCAAAAAAGGGCAGCTCCAGCCAGACAAAAGGTTATGACCTATGTCATAAGTGCGGAAAGTCAGGACACTTTATCAAGGATTGCCCTCTCCTCAAGCAAGATCAATTAAAACACAACACCGACAAAGCAACTAAGAGGAACCAGGTTCCTGACAAACAACTCAAGAGAAAAGATGCCACTGATAATATTGTGAAACAAGCCCTTGCTGCATGGGGAGACTCTTCCAGCGAATCTGAAGAAGATGATGATCAAGGTGACAGCTCCATGATGGCAGTGGAAAGTGAAGCAACTGAGTATGAATCAACCTTTGCCCTTATAGAAAAATCTGACAATGATGAAGATGATGATGATGATGATGAGGTAAACTTCTTAGATGTTCAAAGAAATCTAAAGTCTTATTCTCCGAAAAAACTTATGTCTTTGGCAAATGTTTTAATTGATGCGTATCATAGTCTTATAAATGATAAAGATATCTTAACTGTGGAACTGAGAGAAGTAGCACAGTCGAGAGATGATCTAGTAGTTGTGGTGGTAGATTTAAAGGAAACCATTGAGAGTCTGAAGAAAGAAAAGATGCATTAACTGAAAAAATTACAAACATAGAACATGAGAGAGATGATCTAGTGGTTGTTTTAGTCGATCTAAAAGAAACCATTGAGTGTGTTAGAAAAGAGAAAGAGGTTTTAACTGAGAGGGTTGCTAACATTGAGCATGAGAGAGATAACCTATTAGTGGTGGTTGTAGACCTAAAGGAAATAATTGAGGAACTAAAAGGGAAACTAGGCCTGGGAACACTCAAAGGAAAGGAAGTTGTAAGTGAAGCACACCTTAGGCTTGAAGATGAGTTAAAATCAGTAAATTCTAGTCTATGTGCAGAGCTTGAGAAAGACGAAAAACATCAGGAAGACCTAGGAAAAGTGAAGAGTGACCTAGAAAAATCACTTAAGTGGACCTGGTCCTCTGATACAATCATTACTATGTATACAAATAGTGGGGGAAACAGGTAGGGAATCGGGTTTCAAAGGGAAAGACTCCCCACAACCCTCATAGCAAGTACGTTATTGTACCTGATAACTGGCTCTGCACTCACTGTGGTAACAGTGGCCAATTTAAGGAAACTTGTAAGGCTATATTTCAATCTCAACAAAAAGAACAAAGTTTTTTCTGAAAAGTAACTACTGCTAGGGAACCTGGTCCTTCATATAAAAAATGTGTGATGCTTGCTTGGACCAAAAGAGCCTTCATTCACCCCTTTACTCATTACAAGTTTGGGTCCCTAAGTCTAACTCTTGATTTCCTTGTGCATGGAACAGTAAAAGGGAGCAGCTAACAATGGTACATGGATACGGCTACTTGAAGCACATGACTGGAAGCACAAATGATTTCCTTTCACTGAAAGCCCTGCAAGGAGGGAGTGTATCCTTTGAAAATTGCAAGAAGGGATACATTCTAAGAGTTGGAAGGATCAGCAAGTCTCTTTTTACTCTATTGAAAATATGTACTACATGAACGGGTTGAAGTACAGCTTGTTGAGTATTTCCCAAATCTGTGACAAGGGAAACAAAGTGGAATTTGTATCCAAGATATGCATAGTCACAAATCTTGTGACTGGGGAGTGGTGTTAGTGGCTAAAAGATATAAAAATATCTCCATTGCTGACTTTGAGTCCTTGCAAAATGGAGATCTCAGATGTCTAAGTGTTGTTGATGATAATGCTGAGCTATGGCATAGAAGGCTGGGTCATGCAAGTTTTACGTTGCTAAACAAATAGGTCAAGAAGGACTTGGTTCTTGGTTTGCCCAAGTCAATCTTCAAGGATCACAGGGGGTTTGATGCATGTGTAAAAGGAAAGCAAGTAGATCCTCTTTCAAGCCCAAAAAGGAAGTTAGCAACTCAAGCCCACTTGATCTCCTCCTTATGGATCTATGTGGACCTATGAGGGTGCCAAGTAGAGGAGGGAAGAAGTACATATTTGTTATAGTGGACGACTATTCCAGATTCACTTGAACTTTATTTCTCAGAACAAAGGATGAAACCTTTCAAGTGTTTGTGGCATTTGTGAAGAAGATCTAGGTAAAGATGAGCCATAATGTAGTATGTATCAGGTCTGACCATGGGACGAAATTTGATAATGCCAAATTTGATGAATTCTATGCTGAAAATGGCATCACTCACAATTTCTCAGATCCAAGATCACCTCAACAAAATAGTGGAAGAACATGACTCTTGAAGACATGGCAAGAACAATGTTGATTGACAATGGCATAGAAAAAGGTTTCTGAGCAAAAGCTGTCAACACTACATGCTACTTGGTGAACAGGAGGATGATCAGGTCCCTTCTGAACAAAACGCCATATAAACTGCTGAACGGAAGGAAGCCTAATCTGACACATTTAAGAACATTTGGCTGCAAATGTTTTGTCCTCAACAATGGCAAGGAAGCACTTGGAAAATTTGATGCCAAAAGCGATGAGTGAATCTTTCTGGGCTATTCATCACAAAGCAAAACCTACAAAGTATACAACAAAAGAACTCATGAAGAAAACATACATGTGATCTTCAATGAATCTTATGACCCAGGTGGAAAGGATTTGAATGATAAGAATGATCAAGATGGAGAACGGTTAATTGTCCCTGGTGAAGTCATTGACATGGAAAATGGAAACGCTGATATGATAAGCCACGTTAAGGAATCAAATGAGGATGGTGCAACCATATCTCCAATTGATGGAGAGGAACCTGGTACCTCAATCACAACAATTGAAGTTGAGAATAGAGTTGTCGATGCTGTCCAAGGCAACCCACATGCTGAGATAAGGAGAAGCCAAGGTTTACAGTATGAAATACCTAGATCCTCTAACAATGAGACTCAGGCGTCTAACTGGAAGCACAAAGACATAATCACTCCTCTTAATTCAGGAATTCAAACCAGATCAAAGACAAGAAACTCGCTTGCCTTATCAACCTTTCTCTCTTAAATAGAGCCCAAAAATATCAAGGAAGCATTGAAAGATATAGACTACATTACAATTATGCAAGAAGAGCTCCAACAATTTGAGAGGAACAGTGTGTGGCACCTAGTTCCACGACCTGCTGATCGAACTGTTATGGGAACTAGGTGGGTATTCAGAAACAAACTTGATGAGTTTGGAAACACAACAAGGAACAAGGCAAGGCTAGTAGTTCACGGCTACAATCAAGAATAAGGGATTGACTATGATGAAACGTTTGTCTCCAATTGCTCGAATGGAGGCCATCAGAATTCTCATTGCCTTTGTATCTTATATGAAATTCAAATTGTTCCAAATGGATGTCAAAAGTGCATTTCTGAATGGCTTTCTAAAAGAAGAGGTCTTCGTCAAACAACCTCCTAGATTTGAGAATCATGAGCATCTTGAGCACGTCTTTAAACTTTACAAGGCTCTGTATGGGCTAAAGCAAGCTCCTCGCGTGTGGCATAAAAGGTTGTCAAAATTTCTTCTAGAAAATGGTTTTACAAGAGGAAAAATTGACAACACCCTTTTTCTAAAGAAACTAGGAAGGAACCTTCTCATTGTGCAAATCTATGTTGATGACATCATTTTCGGTGCAACAAATGATTCTCTGTGTGAGGAATTTGCAAAACTCATGGGGAGTGAGTTTGAAATGAGCATGATGGAGGAACTGAACTTTTTTTTGGGTTTACAAGTGAAGTAATCTCCCAAGGGGACAATGATAAGTCAACAGAAGTACATCAAGGAGCTGATCAAGAGATTTGACATCGAAGGATAAAAAATCATTGATACTCCCATTGTTATAGACAATCATCTGGACATGGATGAACCTAGTTCTTCTGTGCATGAGACCATGTATAGAGGTATCATATGGTCACTCATATATCTCACAACAAGCAGACCAAATATTGTTATTATTATAGGTATTTGTGCCAGGTTTCAATCTAATCCGAAGGAATCCCATATGAAGGAAGTTAAGAGAATCTTAAGATAACTCAAAGGGACATAGGACTTGGTTCTCTATTATCCCTCAGGAGACAATTTTGATTTAGTTAGGTATGCGGATGCTGACTACATTAGCTATATGATGGACAAGAAAAGCACTTCTAGCATGGCACATTTTTTGGGTTCATGTCTGATTTCATGGGGTACAAGAAAACAAAACTCAGTGGCCCTCTCAACTACAAAAGCTGAATATGTGGTTGTTGCATCTTGTTGTGCTCAATTGTTATGGATTAAATAGCAGCTGGAAGATTTTGGTGTGTTCTCTGAGTGCGTGCCCTTACTATGTGACAATACCAGTGCTCTCAACATGGTCAAAAATCCAGTTCAACATAAGAGAACAAAGCACATTGATGTGCGACATCACTTCCTTAGAGATAATGTTGAAAAAGGGCTTATTTGTATGAAATTTTGTAGCACAGAAGATCAAATTGCAGTCGAGTACTAGTTCTCATAGGAGTCGCAAAACTTCGACTCCCAAAACATTTGTAGCTGTGACCTCTCCTTCTGCCTCGCCTAAAGCAATGGTCAAACAGGATACTGTAGAGAGAGAAGAAAATCCAGAAGTTACTAGTCTGCATGTGCAAGAAAGCTCTGCTCTTGAGGGGGAACAAGTTAAGGAGGAACAAGATGTTGGTCATATCCCTAATGAATCGACAATGACGGTCCCTGGCCTTGATTTTACAGGTAATACTCTTCCTACTTTTGAGTTTACCATGGGCGTACAAGAATAAGAATCCATAGAAAACATATTTTCTATAACTTCTGAGGGAAGTATAATTGGGGGTGGTGAAGGTCTGTCTGAGTCTTAGGGGGAAGACAATAGTACACTAGTGGAGAGTAGGGAAATGGTGCATGTTGAAACATCAGCACCGAACAGTACTACTGGGGCACCTACTGAGGGACCCGATCCCTCCACCGAAGAAGAGCCAACCCTAGCTCCTCTCAATCACCCCAGGTCAATATTAATCCTGCTCCCTCTCCTCACTTTTATGCTGAGCCCTTGTCCATAGTTGTCCCTGACATGCAATCAGTGTTTGAGGAGGAAAAGGAGGATAGTGAAGAAGAAGATTATGATAATGTTGCTCTAGTGAGCTTTTGTCACTACTAGGAGTATAAAGGCACCTCCCCAGGGGTCAACGTCTAAAAATCCCATCATGAGGTTGCAAAGAAGGAAGAATTTAAGTCTTTTTTAAGGAAAAGTAAAAAGAAAAAGAAGAAGAGGAGACTGGTGAAATATGGAAAGGTTGTCAATGAAAAAGTAGTGCCTCCTGCATAAGTTGTGAAATTTAATGATGAGGTCAAAGAGGAACCTGGTTCCTTGGTTCATAAGTCCTCAAAGACTCTTCCTGTTCCAAAGACCAAAAGGGAGTCTCATGTGGTTAGAAAGGAGTTGAGAAGGGTTAAGGGTGAAAAATCTGTTGAGAAAGAGAGTGAGATGGGTGTGAGCAATGTTAAGGGTGAAAAATCTAATGAAAATCTAGTTGAAGAGTCTGGTGAGCGTATGGTTGGGAAGCCCGTTGAAAAAGTGTCATCTGCTGAGAAAGGAAAGAGTGCACGAAAATTAGTGAAAAGGAAGGTTGGTGCTAGTGAGGAACCTGGTTCCTCAAAGAAGGTCAAGGTTGATGCAACCTAGGGTCTTGAGAAAGAAAAATCTGTGAATTTCAATAGTGGACACACCTATTCACAGGTGATAGTCCCAAAGTGTATGAGGAAGAAGTGCGGAGTTTTTATGCCGACTTCTTTACAGTTGAAGACGATCACATTTATATGTGGCCAATGGTGTTGATTTTGTGATGGACTCTGCTGTGCTGGGAACTATCTTAGTGTTCCCATTGAGGGTTTGTCTTCTGTTCAGGGAACATGCACTTCAAACTTTAGAAATGCTATCTTGAAGGATGCGACAGTTCAACACAGGGAACGGGTACAAAAGAAGGCCCTCCTTCCAGTGTACCAATTATTGTTTGAAATAATGAACAAGGTTTTGCTCCCTCGTGTTGAGAGAAGGTCCATTACATCTTGAGAAGACCTGGTTCTCATGGAAGCATCGGATGGCTATACAACTATCAACATGCCTACCATTATGATAGAACACATGCAGAAGGTAGCAGCTTTCAAGGATGGTAATCATGGGCTGCCTTAAGGGTTCCTTCTTACTAAGGTGTTTGAGTTCTTCAAAGTCCCTTTGGGACAAGCTAAAGTGGGTACCTGTGAGAAAACTTTCTCCAAGACCACCCTCGAGGAATGTGAATGCATTGAAAAAATTGGAGGGGTTGGAAGAACTTCTACTATCTCCCAATTGATCAACGCTCAAAACAATGCCACTATTGAGATAAGGAAGCTGAAGGCAAGGAATGCTATTCTTGAGGGTCAGCTAAGTCAGCTTCAGGAGGCACCTGGTTCTAGTATCTCTCAAAGCACATAGGTTGCCTGTCTAACCAAGGAAAATGCCGACCTCAGGAAATAGGTTGAGCACCTGAACGAGAGACTACTCAATGAGCAGGTGTCAGCTAATGCTCAAATGGACATCCTTCTTCGCACTCTTGCCTCTTCATCTAGGCCTTCCCCTTCTAGTGCTCCCTAAACAGTGTCCTTCCCAAGTGTCAACTCATTGGTATCCGTCTTTTATTTTTGTTATGATTATTAGGGGTGGGCATCGGTCGGTTTGGTTCGATTCGGTTGTGAATATTATCGATTTAGCATATAGGTTATCAGTTTATAAATATACTAAACTAATAGCCGAACCAATAAGATATCAGTTATTGGTTAATCGGTTATCGATTGTTATCGGTTCGGTTATCGGTTTACCCCATAAAATAACTCAATCTAGAGGTACAAAGGTGTAACACACACAAACTTAATTTCAATCACTGAAGTTTGCATAGTCAGATTCCAAGCATAGCAATAGTTTGGTTGGCTAACCCAAATTCCCCTGTTAATGGCACAAAAGCAACTTCCAGTAATGGAAAATACAACTTTTATTAACAAACATATATATATATATATATATATATATATATATATATATATGAAGCCCTGTTAATGGCACAAATACAGCTTCTACTATTGATGGAATGAAGACATTGAAGAGTGAACTGTGAAGACTTTGAAGAATGAAGAGTGCAGATTGCGACTGAGAAAAGTTGTGAGAAAACGAGAATGAACTAAAGGTCTGAATCCCTAAATGTTTTTGTATACTTAAGGGTAAAGTCATAATTTTATTAATTCTTAATGGGCTATCGGCTAACCCATTAATAAAATTAGATAAATCGGTGCCTGAACTGATAACCAAATAGTAAAAAAAATATTAAACTGTTATCAAACCATTAACCCAATAATTTGATACCGATAACCCAATAAGTTTTTTTGGGTTCAGGTTATCGGTTTTACCTGATATATACTCAGCCCTACTGATGATGTTTATTACTGGTACCTTTGTTTTTGCTATTTTTATTTTGTGGATGTCTTTGGAAACAATGGAACTGCTCCCTTCTTAATGATCCAAAATTAATGAAAGTCTCATTCTTTTGTTGTTTATGTCTTGGTCTTTTGCTCTGTTTTAGTCATGATTGTATGCACACATGTGACATTATTTAAATAAAGCTAGACTTCTTTTTGTTTAAGGCCTTCTACTGATCTTTTTATGATGCCAAAAGAGGGAAAAATAATTAGGGGGAACAAGATGGGGAACAGATTCAGGGGGAATACAGGAAATGCGAATGGCATTCTGGTTCTTAGGGGGAACTTGAATTATAAGTTTGTCGTCATAAAAAAAGGGAAATTGATAGGTTATATGTGTATCCCTGTTATATTTTGATGATCTAACAAACTTACTATTGAGAACCATATAAGGAAACTGATACACATCCTCAAGAACTTAAAGATCAACAAGTCTCCAGTTGGAGACACAGTTCAATTCTTCAGAGTCAAAGAAACAACAGAGGGAACAGATAGCTATCAGTTCCTGAGGTGACTGTACAAGTCAACTGCTCCAGCTTTAAAGTTGTTGCCTGCACATGCAACAGTGCGAAAACAGTGCAACAGTCAACTTTATGGGGAATTCCCTTTACCTAACTTGCTTGCATCATTCAATTGATGTCACAAATGAATTATTAATATCAAGCAAAGGTAAAATAAAACACTTGCACATTCAAGAATTGATCAAGCATTCTCCCAAATCATCTATCAATCTTGCAAGTGACTCTCAAGGGCATCAAGAACAAAGAACAACATAACAACGGACCAGTTCCTTGTATCGAGTTATTATATGTCATTAGTTATGTTGTACCTTTATTAAAGCACTCTACTTGTAATTCCTGCTTAGCTTAATCAGAAACATTGTATATGAAATCTTTGTAAATCATAAACCCTTGTGTTTGTGTCTTGGCTAGAGTTAGTCGAGTTGTAAAGTTGTTGTAATAGAGTTATTACAAAGTGACTTGTAATAGTGTTGTTACAAGTTAGTGAGGGATTAAGAGTTTAATTCCTAGGTTACAATAGTTTGTAATCTAAAGTTTGCTCGGTAGTGAAGTTGAAATCCTACAAGGGTAGGTCGTTATTTTTGATCCCGCATTTACTTATTGCACTGTGCGTGTGTTCTGTGGGAACTAATAAAGAACCTGGTTCTCCATATAGTTTTGTGGACCCTTAATTTCAATCATTTTTCCAACATATGACATCAAGGAAGGTCATCTTCCAAGAAGCGTGTTAGAATGATAAAATTAATATGGTAGCTAAAGAGGCATTTTTGACTGAATTTAGATCACGTTGTCACAATAAGTCTTTCAATGCTCAAGAAACTCACCTTGAAGTTCATCTTTTAAATATTAATACCTTAAGGTTCATTTAGTGCCCTAAGTTTTCACCTGAGCTTGCTAGCTTTTCCTTCTAAATTGTTGTTTCCCTTTATATTCAAGAACTAGTAGAAATGGAAGACAAGACGAAGTTGATGTCTACCAAGGGACTACTGCAAAGTCAAGAATTGTACGAGGTACTCTTTTATTCTATGCCTTTTGGCTTTCCGTCTTTTTCGTACTTTTATTGAAAGTACTTATCAGCTATTGTTTCCTCATGGCGCAAGTATGTTCTGGAGACTAATGTGTATCCACGTGAACCAGAGCCTCCCAAAGAGATTAGAGATATTACTGCCAATCATCCATGGTATTTTAATTCTCTCGTCATTGTTTACCTTGAAAATGGTAATTACAATTAGATTTTGGTTCTAAAAATACGTGATTTATTTTTATGCTAGTTGTTAGGCAGTGAATTCTAAGTATGAGACTAGGAAATAAGATAAGAGCTTGAAGGCAGTATGTTAAGCAAACTATGAGATTGAAAATCGGGGTCTCGAGCTGGCCTATACGGGGCCTCGAGGTCGAGCTAAGCGTTAGGCTACGAACGGTCAATAAAGGACTAACAGTTCTAAGAGCTTTTATATAAGCTCTTTATGATCAATAATGAATAACAAATAAAGAACAATTAATGGAACACAATAAATGTAAGCAATAAATATAAGAAATAGAAACAAGGGAGAATGTGTTTAAGTTAGAGAGCAGAAAATATTCTTGTATTGAATGTTGTGTATCTCTATAAAATGACAAGGGTCCCCTTTATATATTCGGTGAAATCCCACATAGTACAAATACATTTATTACAAAGATATATGGTTGGTAGAACCATTTAATGCCAAGGTACGGGCTCATGCTAGCCTAATAGACTGGGTCAGCCTTAATCACGTGCCTTGGGAACTTCCCGTTTTTCTATCATAACTACCGATTTGCACTGCCCCAAGGTCAAATGTTAAGAACCCTTCGGGGTCGAATCTCGACCCTTGCCTCGAGCCTTTGGAGACGTGTTTATGAAGTGTCATAATGACCATAAAATCGGACCCTTTGATTTTTACCGTATACAGATGGTCCCCGCGTTTCTTAGATTAAAAATGATAAGAAACGACTTTGACACCGATCTCCTCGATCTTCTCATGATAACGTCATGCTTATGACGTAGGCTTTTGTGATAACTAAGACATCCCATCAGTTCATCTTTCCTTAAGCATTCAATGCACCGCCGATTTATTTTCCCAAAGCGATGATATCGCAGATGATCCTCTTCCTAAAAAACATTGATTGCGCTTGTCGATATGTTTCCAAAGGCGTTGATTGCGCCGATGGTTACGTTACTGCCTTTCTATAAATGTAAGGTTACTTGAACCAAAACTCCACCAGCCATTCTTCAACAGCCTTTAACTCTTTTCTTCTCCTCATCCTCATCCAACTCTAAACTTCCATGGTTCGAGCATGTGACTGTAAGGTCGCACGACAGCAGTTTTGCCAGTTATGCCATGGCTCTTCTTCAGAGCCTTTCCTCGTTGAGTGGGACCATACTGGTTCATTGTTGTTGTTGGCCCAAAATAATGAGAGAGGAATATCAAATTATTCCCGTATCAGAGGATATGTGGACCGTAAACTGTTGCTCATCTCTCTTATCTTCAACCTGGTAAGGTACTTCACTCCTTTTGCTTTCCATGGAGTAAGGTGGTGCAATCTACTGACCTTTGCATCCCACATCGGTGCAATGTCTCAAGACGTGGCTTCCCAATAGTAGTGTTGGCGAGACCCATACTCGCCAAATTTTTCACCAAGCCACAATTTTCCTGGACTGTTAAAAGCTTTTGCTCTTTGGTGGGCTACAACCTATTCTTTATCTTTTCTGCTTCGAAGAAGATTCTCGAATACGTCATTTGGAAGATCGAAGTGAAGTCCCCGAGGAAACGGTTCTTACAGATGTCACTCCTGATAAGTTGATATTTTACCAACTTATCTTGTCTTTAAACCTATATGTTTGCTATGGTTGAGTGATAAAATCGTGTGTTTAATGTCATTTACTTCTACTTTATAGGTTGTATGTAATTTAGAAGTAATGGTGAAGAAACCAAGTGAAACAAGTCAAAGATGAGCTAAAATGGACAATGAGAACCTACCTAGTGATTTACTCTTCGCGAACGCGAAGAAGTAGAAAGCAAGGCCTTCGCGAACGTGAAGGACCAAACGCGATTGGGAAGAATCAGTACTCAAACCTTCGCGAACGCAAAGGAGTGAACGCGAACACTTTCGCGAACGCGAAGGTACACTCACGAATGCGGAGAAGAAAATGGGCGGAAAATCTGGGCAGTTCTAGAATTTCACATTTTTGACCTCAAACCCTTTAATACCCAAACCAACTCATTTGTAAAAGGATCTTTGGCTTATTTTCAGTTCCAAGAGACTAGAGAGAACAAGTTTTGGAAACTTGGGTTTGCACACACACTTGGGTTTTGAAGATTTCAAGCTTGTGGTTAAGGGTTTCTTACCCATTTATGTTGATTTCTTCATTTCCTTACTTTGTATTATATATCTAAGTGTGTAGTATTTTATTCAACACTTGAATCTTGTTTATGGAAATATTCATGTTTAAAGTATGGATTAAATACCTTGTTGTGCTTATGTATTGAATGATTTTTATCCTTTTATGAAGTGTATTGTTACTTTAATTATTCTTATTCTTTAATGTTTCCAAAGGGATTAGCTAACCCTAGGACTCGCCCATTAACTTCGAATTAATTTTGGAAAAGATAATTTGGGGTTGGGAAAGATTAATTAACAAGAACTTGAGGTTTTGACCCTCATTTTGTAGATTCTACATAGGGATAGGATTGAACTACTTGTAGCCATATCCGGGTGTGCTTATCTCTTAATTGGGTTAGGAATAATTTAATTAGGAAGTCTTGTTAGTCTTCGGAAGAAGCTAATTAAGAATTATTATCCGTGGCTAATTAACATAAGCTCACTCATATTTGTAAAATCGTGAAATACATTGAATCGTTACTTGAGTGTAATTCCCGATGCATCCATACTTGTAGCCATTGATCATTTTACTTGCTTTCTAGGTTAGTTTACATTTCCGCATTTAGGTAGAAATCTTTTCTCAAACCAATTCTAAGTGTTTGGCATTGCATAACAAGTGATAATTCTCTTACATTCCTAATCACCTACATATTGTTCTCTATGGGATTCGACCCCGACTCATAGTTGGGTATATTATATTGCATGTAACCATGTCCATTTACTTTTTAGTAGTGGATTTGGACGTCTCTGAAAGTAGATTAGACTTTTAGACTGTTGTTTTTTGCTTCTTTGTTTCTGTGTAAGGAACCCTTGTAGGCTTTTGTAATCATCGTTTATTAATACAAAAATGTTTCTTCAATTTGTCTTTGATTTATGTTGGATTTCCCTTTGTCTGTGTTTGTAAAGAATCTGAACATGTGACTTTACCGGTCGGTCCGAATACCGGACCCGGGCGTAGGTATTCCCTTGGTTCTTGATTGGTTAATATGATATTTCCTGAAACCCTTTGCCATTCCTCGGACTATGTCCAGATTGACTTGATATAAACTTAGGCCGTCGGGACCTCCGACTTCGAATTGAGTGAGAGTGGGGCCTCGAATTTTAGAACAAAACTTACCCCTCTAGGCCTCGTTGATAGTCCTCGAGAGAGAGAGAGTTGGCTCGATCATCTGAGAATAAAGATAGCCCTTAAACTTTCACAGACAGCCCCCGAGTGAGAGTTTACTTGAGCTCGGGCGGCCTCGAGACTTGAATTGAACTTAGAGTGAAGATAGCTTTAAGGCGTTATAGATGGCCCCTGAGCGAGAATGCACTCGAACTTGGGTGGACCTTGGGCTAAAGTAACCGAGAGAGCATTTAAATTGATCTGAAGGTGAAGGTAGCCCTGAGGCTCTATCAATAATTCTCGAGTGAGAACTGGCTAGGGCCCAGGTAGCCCGAGGGCCAAAGAATTGGGTGAATGACCCGTACTTGTAATAGGATAGATTTTCGAGATAGGGTACCATATCGAGGTTAGGTTTATATGAATAGCTCCTTAGAGCTCAATTTTATTTGATAGAGGTCCTCGAGATCGGGCACCATCTCGAGGCTAGCTTGGCATTGATGGCTCCTTGGAGCTTACCGTTGTGGTAACAGAGATCCTCGAGATCGGGCACCATCTCGAGGCTAGGTTGGCACATGAATTTTTGATCCCTAGAACATTGTATGACAACGTCATTCGTATGGTTCGGTCATGAAGCGAACGAGATGGTCCCGCCGGTATACTTCCCCAAAAGTGATAATGGACTAGTTAGAATTAATTGTCCTTCAGAGTAGGCGGACAGTCGCCGCTTGCTCTATATATGAGTTCGATATCCCTTTTTTTTAGGGTTCTGCTATTTTGAGCAACTGTCCTTTTTATAGAGCTCTCCTTTCTTGCATCAACCTTTTCATCATTTTGATTCAGAGTTTTCGCCTGAGTTTTCATTTCCCTTATTTTGTTTTATCATAGCTATGTCTGCTATGCCCAAATCCATTGACCAAGAAGAGGAGGGTTCCGCTATAATAACCCTCAAGATGTTTGGCAACGTGTTTGACCAAAGGTGGACAGTCGTGCTTGACTTCTGTCGAAGATATCGGGCTACCCTGGCACAAGTTCACCCATTGTTCCAGAGGCTCGAGTTCACCCTTAGCCATCTCATCAGACTGTACCGGCCCTTTCATTGCCGAGGCCTGATAGCTTTGTGATGCCGATACAACAGGCCCTTTGTTACCGATGATGAAGAAAATGGGGACCGAGGGTGTATAAATCGATTTATTTGAGTGCGGACTATCGATATTATCCCTGTGGAGTTCCTTCCATTATCTGAGGAATGGAATTTCACACATAAGTGGTACACTTGCGTTTTTTTCATCTTGCTCATGGTGGAGGCAGACGCCGTGAAGATGTTTTCCTTTTCCTTTGTGTAACAATCCCCTGGATGCCATACGAGGTCCTGGACCTGGTGGATTGGGCTTGGAGGCTGGAAGCTCGCTCGACCTACGATGAGTGCAAGCGGCGAGACTTGTGAAAGGGTAGATAGGAGGCAAAACACCATGGTACGTGCTGCATAGTTTATTCTCTCTGAGGTGAGATTGTGCTCCCTCAGAGAGGAGGAAGGGTCGTCGGCTTGGGGACTGAGGAATAATAACAAACGGAAGGAGTCCTCGAAGGACGAGGGTGCTCATAGCGAGATAAGTCCTACTCGGAGGCCCAGAGAAGATGTCTCGGCTGAGCCTGCAGCACTCGAGGCTTCTGGCTTTAGAAAAATGGTTCCTCCTTTGTCGTCGTCTTCTTTTCCCGTCGAAGGTACTTCAAGGGACAAGGATTTTTTGCCACCATCTTCTTTTCCCGTCGAAGGTACTTTAAGTACCTTCGACAGACAAAGATTTTCTACTACCATCTTCTTTTCCCGTCGAAGGTACTTCGAGGGGTGTTCGAGACCAGGGGCCGCCTAACTCAAGCGAGGTCTCAAATGATCATATTCCTATTGGGAGCTATTTCGCTGGAGCCGATGAGACCAGGCTGGTAGGTGTGCGTCTGACTTTTGAGGAGGCTTAACGGATCTGTTCGGTGGTGAGTGTTGGTCGATTGTATTGGTTTTTCAATTTTGTACTTTCATTTCCTTATTGAGCTTCTTTTTTGTAGGCCTTTGACAAACTTAAGTTCGAGTTGCTTCATTGTGAAGCCATGTTGCAAAAAGCCTTGGATGGGGAAAAATCCCTCAGGCTTCTTTGTGACAAGAGTGGAGAGAAGTTGGTATACCTGCGGTACGAGGCGAATCGAAGCCTAAACTACAAAAGCCATCTTAAGAAATAGGTAACCTTTGCTCCGAGGGAATGCATGCTTCTTCTTCTGTCTTTAGAGATTAACATTTTGATACTTCAGTTGCAGAGCAAGACAGAGGATCTGGAATTCCTTTGGGGCGAGGTTGGCCAGGCCAAGTATGAGTGTAATGGGCTAAGGGCTCATGTAGATGCCCATATTGTGGCCAAGAAGAATGCTTTGGCCAAGGTTTCTGCCCTCGAGATACAGCTCCGGAATGCCCGTGAAAATAGCTCGGTTTAGACGAATAGGATTACAAGGCTCGAGTCCGATCTTATGGGGATAAAGGCCGAGGTTGTGGATGCCCGGGCTGAAGATGAAGAGATTCGGGCTAAGGCCGACAAGAAAGTGGCCGTCTATTTAAAAGAAGTTTCTGATGCTCGAGCTAAGTTGAGAGGGGCTTCCGATCGGGAGAGCAAAAGCAATGAGTATGACCGGTGCAAATTTCGGAGGGAACCCCTCAAGGAAATCCATGCTAGGGGCTTCAATCTCACTGAAGAGATTGAGAAGACCAAGGAGGACGAATACGACGCTAAGTTCCTCGTGTCTGATGTCGAAGATAATGGAGAAAAGACCGATGGGGCTGCAGTCCCCGAGGGGAAAATAGACTAGGATTTTTTCTTTTTGATTCTTTGTATAGGGATATCAGAGAGCTTTTGCAAATGTAGTCTTGCATTGTTTCATATACGTATATAAAGGAACCTTTCGGTTTTCTCCTTCCATCAATTTCCATTTGCTTGAGTATGTATTCCTTTGTTTTGAATTTACTCGCTCGTCGATGATTTCCCAGGTGAACTGGACTTCGAGGTAAAACCCTTAGGTTTGCAAATCGGCCCTGAGGCTTGTT
The DNA here is from genome assembly GCF_000715075.1 of Nicotiana tabacum. Taxonomy (NCBI): domain Eukaryota; kingdom Viridiplantae; phylum Streptophyta; class Magnoliopsida; order Solanales; family Solanaceae; genus Nicotiana; species Nicotiana tabacum. The sequence goes on from NC_134080.1 coordinate 31,563,856, forward strand.
GGGTTGGTTCATAGGATCTTACGCATTTGTCTTTAGGCGTTTTTAGTTAACTGTTTCGATCTTAGTCTTCGAGTCAGATTTCGACTCGAGCTCATTGACCCTTAAGTTTTTGAATTTTAAGATGGCTCTTAAGCTCTTACGCGTTAGGTCGGTACGACCTCTAATGTAAGCTGGCGTCTGAGCTCTTATGCGTTGGGCCGGTACGACCTCTTAATATAGGGTGGCATTTGGGCTCTTACGCGTTGGGTCGGTACGACCTCTTAATGTAGGCTGGCGACAGTGGCTCTTATGCGTTGGGTCGGTACAACCTCTAATGTAGGTTGGCAACAGTGGCTCTTACGGGTTGGGTCGGTACGACCTCTAATGTAGGCTTTATTTTTCCCTCGCTAAAGACTTTTTTGAAATTGTTTTGTTCGTTGTTGATACCCAATTTTTTCCTATATATTTTTAACATGTATATATACTTTCAAAATAGTATATATGCATATATAAGCATGCATAAGCATTTCTTAATTTTTTCTATAATTTTAAAGGCTTCAAATTGATTTATTTCTTCCCTTTTTATTTAAAAAATTTCCAATAATTATCCTTCATATTATTTTTGTGGTGATTTAGTCATCTAAATTCTATATTTATGCCAAAAAATTATCAAAATATTTTAGTGCATTTTTTATAATTGCATATACATTTTTAAGTTAATTTGCATATATTTTCGATACTAGCCCTATTAATGCATAATTACGATATTAATACATAAAAAGGTCTTTTATATTTTTAAAGAGTTAAGAAACTATTTTTAATCATTTTAGTTTATGAAATATTTTTGGAAATTATTTTATTATTTTTTATAAATTATATAGTGCTGAAAACGGCTATTTAAAATCCAGCCTAATTTTATTTCAATTTCAGCCCCAATACCCAGCCCAATTTTTGGATTAAATTACCCAGGCCCAAACCACTACCTAACCCGACCCAACTCTGGCTAAATCCTGGCCGTTGATCAATTTTTATCAACGACCCGGATTAAACCTTGCCTTAATTAACTTAAGTAACCCCTTTCCCCAAACCCCTCTAACCTAATCATTTTACACCTTATATTGTTGTTACCTAATCCTCTCTGCTCTCAAACTCTCTCAACCTAAAACCTAATCTCCAAACGCCGACCCCATCTATGGCCATCTCCGGTGACCTCTCACTATCTCTCAGGCCTCCAATGGCTTCTCTCATGTCATTCTTGCCATCTCTAAGGCCCTCAAGGGACCAGGGCCATGTCGACTTGCATCTAGGGTTCATCTCTCGCCTGTTCCGGGCCATTCCAATGTGATTTTGAGTGAGATCGTCTTGTATTAGCTACGATCTAAGGGTTTTTCAGTATGTTTCTTTATCTCTGTATGGTTCTCTTCGAAACCCTAGTTTCTTTTCCAAACCTCCTAGATCTGTACAGATCTAAGATGATTTGAGTTTTTTTCTTATGTGTTTTACAATAGCCTTGAAATTCTTTACAAGAATAGTATGATTTCAAGTGATTTTTTGTCTTTTTCTAAAATTAGGGTTTCTAGAATTTCTTTTTAAACTTTGTTTAATGATTCTTTGTGTTTAAACTTCTGATTCTCTCACATTTTGACTAATTTTATGATCCTGCTACAACCCTATCCCGTTTGTACTGAAAACCCTAATTTTTAGGGTTCTTCGTTTGGTTTCTGGATTTTGGTACCTCTGACTGTGTTTTTGCCTTGGGTTCTTGTGACTTCTCATGGTTTACTTATCCTAGTATGCTTCTACTGAATTTTCTTAGTTCAACCTTTCACTGATATTACGAACTTGTGTTTATACTAACCATTCATCAAGACCTGTATTTTTCTCATTGAATCAGTATTGTTTAACTTTTGTTTTGTTAAAGCTATATATGATTCCTGAATATCTAATGTTTTACCTTATTTATATTCTAAACGTGCTGACTCTTTGCATGACTGTCTCTTTGATTGAACCATTGAATATTCGAAATTCCTTATTTCTTGGGTTGATTTGAACACTTTCCCTTAAACTTTCGGTTCTTACCTTTCTACTCGATTTGATTGATTTGCTTGCCTTAATTAATTTTCCATTACCTTGTCTGCATTATTACTTGATTTTTACTGTTATTTCCTTAATCAGAACTTTATGTATCTACCCTAATTGCCTATTCTGTACCTAGGTCTTTGAAATCTTTCCTTATTTGGTACTTGTTCTTTACCGTTTGAAATGACTCCCTTAATTAAGGGAAGACTTGGACTGATTTTACTTTAATTGATTCCAAGATTCTCCAATTACTGAACAATTTGATTCTTACCTTATTTATCTAGCTTTTAAACTACTATTTATATGCTTTCTTCTACTCTCATTAGACAGAACATTGAGTTCACAAAAAGCATACTTACACGTTAAAAGTTCTTTTTCTCTTCTGCTATTTGTGATACTTGTTGATCTAGCCGGCTGAAAGCCAAGGCTAGATATTGGAACTTTATTTGCTTTATATTCTACCACTTTCTTCAACTGGTATGTCTCTAATTAAGTTTTGAGATTCAAACCCTATGTGTTTTCATTCTTGCACTAGTTATCAGTTATGAGTTCAATTTCCTGCCTACTTCTTTGCTCAGCATGTCTAAAATCTGCCTGTTCAGTGTGTTCTTTACATTCTGTATTCTTTCTTGCTTACTTCCTTGCCTAGCATGTCTAAATTTCTGCCTTGTTCAATGTATGCTCTTTCCTGCTTATTTCTTTGCCTAGCATGACTAACCTATTAAAATCCCTAAGATCCTAAGTGTTGTATGCAGCTTGTGAATATATGTTTCCTTTATCCCTATCCATGTACCCTAATGTAATTCTTACGTGCCATCATTCTCGTGTGAGATCTATTTGTTAAGTGATCCTTTACAGAATCTGAATGTCTCTTATGACCAACTGATTGTCTGTTGTCTTCTACCACCAAGTTATTCCTTGTTTTCTGAAAAACTTTCCTACTTCTGAAGTCATCTCTATACTATTTTCAAAACAAAACTATGTCAAGCACTCTCACACTACTCCTAGAATGTTAGGTTCTGCTCCTCTGGCATGTGTACTGCCTTAAGATCCTTGAGATTTCTCTGAACTCTGGCATGTCAGAGCTGGCCCTTCCACACTGCACTTAAATCAGTTCTTGTTTGAGAAAAGTCTAGGTGTGAGCATTGCCCGGGATCCTTGAGGTCCTTAGGGAACTCGGACATACCTAGACAAGATACTGTCTATAGAACCTTGGCATTTGAGGCTATTGGAGGTTTGGGAAAGTCATTTGGGCCTGCTTCAGGCTCCCTATAGTTAACTTCTTCTTTTCTTGTTTATGTAATTTATTCAGCTGGTCTGTAATAATTATTTGTAAACAATATTGGGGTGATTAGTGGAAAAGGGGTGGGTAGTTACATATTTGTGGGGTAACTCGGGTAGATACCATGCCTATAGTATTGTGTTAATGTACTTGCTATGTTTGTTTCACCATACTAGAAACCATGCCTATAGGGTTTAAAAGGTTTCAATAATAGAAATCATGTCTATAGGGTTAAAATCAACTTTATAATTAGAAATCATGCCTATAGGATCTAAATGGCTTTATAATTAGATATCATGCCTATAGAGTGTAAAGTGATTAAGTTTTCTGTTATAACATGTATTTACATTTGTCTCAATAGAAATCATGCCTATAAGTTCCAACATCAGCTCTTAACAATTAGATACCATGCCTATAGGAATTAAAGTCAAAAATCCTGTCTATAGAATTTAAATCGATTTAGTTAAACAAATTAGTTTAACCCATGTTAGTTCCTTTGTGAACTAGTTTAATCAACTGTCCGCTTTTTTAATGAGTTTTCAAACACTGCCCTAATTTTTTATCACTAGAAAGCATGTCTATAGGATCTCAAATGTCTGTTTAAAAGGTTCTTCACTGTTTTACTGCATCAATATAGATACCATGCTCTTAGGACATCACTGTTCTGCGTTTAGGCAAGCCTATAGGGCAATTAAAATTCTGAAACTCTGAAACTGTTCTACATCAAATTCCACTCGTGTGTATTAATCTATAGCAACTTTTGATGAGTAGTTGCGCTCTTCTTATTTATTACCCTTAAATTCAGAAAGTCTTATTGCAGTAAAACCAGTAGATCAGTGGTGCAGTCGACGGTTCCATGCCTTTCCCCCTCAAGTTGTCCGCTTGAGAGTACCAGTCTAAAACCCTATAGTAACCTTACTCTGATCGAAATTGTGCATGCGTCATGGTCAAACCTAGTAAGATCAATTATGTTGTCCACATAATGATCCTTTAAGATGAGCCTTATCCAAAGTCCACCAGGGTTTCCATAATCCCAACGGACACAACCACGTTCTGTGCATTAATTTGGAGAACTAAATGCCAATATGCTAATCATGAATGTATAAATAGTCGAGTCTGGTAGGGGAGAAAGTCCTAACCCTTTTGTTTTGCAGAAAATGAGGCATGAGGTCCCCAGATTCGGTATGGTTAGCAACATCCCACCATTGCTGCTAGATTGGTGGGAGGACCTTTCCTCGAGTGACAAGAAACATGTAAGGAAGTACCTGGGTAACTTGCCTTCCCTATTAGACATTGAGCCAAACAACAAATTGATCGAAGCTGCCACTTTGTTCTGGGATAGTGAGAGGTTTGTGTTCCGTTTCAGCAACATAGAAATGACACCACTTCTAGAAGAAATTGGAGGGCTTGCGGGATTGACTTGGGATAGTCCCGGGTTATTGGTGCTAGAGAACTGTACCGGTAAAGGGTTCTTAAAGATGATGGGGCTAAAGAAAAATGCTGACCTGGAATGTCTGAAGGAATCTTACATACCCTTCGAATATATGTATGAGAGGTATGGCCATAGCAAGTCCTACCGTACCTACCATGATGAGATCTCTCTCACTTCTCTAGGCCACATCCACCGCAGAGTGTTCGTGTTCATTGTATGCTTCTTGGGCCTGATAGTATTCCCAATGAAAAGGGAAAGAATCCACACTAGGTTGGCCATGGTCACCAAGACTTTGATGGAAGAGATCAATGGACAGACATACACCATAGTCCCTATGATCATAGCGGCTCTAGAGCGCTGTCAAAGATGGTTCAAGCATTTCGAGGGTTGTAACTTGTTGCCGCAGTTGTGGTTGTTAGAATATTTTCAAAAAGGTCACTATCGCCAAGAATTTCTGCGAAGGGCTTGGAATGACCATATTGCCTTCCATCACCCCATGCGGATGAATTACATTCCAGACAAGTTCGCTCAGCCGGAAAGTGCCAAAGAATAGGTAGAGTTCTTCGACAATCTGACCGATGAACAGGTGCAATTGATGTTTGAATGGTTCCCAACAAACGAATTCATCATCAGATCCATGGATGCTCCACACTTGGAGCTGATTGGGTTGAGAGGGATATACCATTATGTCCCTATCCGAGTTATGAGGCAAGAAGGGAGGAAACAAGTTGTACTAAGGGTTACCAAATGAGTCATTTCAGGGCAGACTTTCAAGACGATGACGTCCCTTACAAGTGCCATGCTCAGCACATGTGGCACTGCAAAATCTTTGTAGAAAAGAACATCGTTGAGCCAGACAGGTATCATGCAGGGTATGAGCCTCTCCACCCAACATGGTTGGAGTACAATCTAAAAGGAATGGTAATGCCAGGAGCCGGTCGAGAGAATAGGATCATAGACGAAGTAGCTGAAGCTCAAGTCAAATATAACAAGTTGTGAAAGAGGGTCCACGACTCTAAGAATGAGCACCGGGAAATACATGAGAGGAATGTGAGGTTGATTGAAGAATGGAAAGAGATGGCAGTCACTTCCAACAGGAAACTGGAATATCTGGAGCGAGGAATAGTGGAGCTAGAAGGCAAAGTCATAAAGAGGATCGAGGATTGCAAGAACACTAAAGGAGCTGAAGGAGGACATCTGGCCACAGCCTACTTGTTGTTGGGTCTGCGCGAGCTGGGGGACCTATATGATGGAGTCAAGAAGATCGAATCTGGGGAAGGTCCTTCTGGCACCAAATAGGCTAGATTTATTTGCTTTCCTAAAATGTAATAAGGCCAAGTGCCAGTAGTGACTTATTTTTCTATTATCTTAGTGTCGTTTTGGGATTCATCTATTTTTACACTATGAAATGAAGCATTTATTGGCATCTAAAGATTCTCCAAATCTATTTGTCGCTAGGCCTACCTCGGGCACAACGAGGCTCCCAAATTAAGACACGAATTTACATTTCTGAAATATGTGTTTAAATACTGAAACATTTCAGAATCTTCACTGACTTGTTACCTTTTTGGTTTTCCTTATTTTGATTATTCCCATCCCCTTAGGTTGGTTCACTCATACTAGACTCATCAACGTATCATACCAGATCTAGAGACCATCCACCACCTTCTCCTCCAAGCAACACAAAAGGTAGAGGAAAAGCAAAAATGGACGACTTAAGTGGTATCCGAAAGGAGAATGTTGAGAACGCAGAAACTTCAGATGGACGGAGTACTCCGGCACCAAATGACCTAGTCTTGAGACTAGAATAAAAGATACCAGAATTGCAAGGAGAACTTGAGCAGGTTCGCAACTTGGCAAACTTGTCACTCGCCCTGAATGTCCCCGACATCAACCAACAGAACACAAAAAACCCGACACCTCCCCAAAACACACAAAACCTACATCCACAAAATCCTCCCGCACCAAATCAATACGCAAATCCACCCCAAAATATCAATCCATTGCCAATACTAACTCCACTACAACATCACTATCAACCAATTCAGTACCCACCAACCACTACTTACCACACTCCCCAGAACACAACACAACCCATTCTCGATCCCCAAAACTCCACCAATGACCATTATTACACCCAAGTCCCTGGCACCCATCAAAGCAACCCTATATATGTGGAAACTGTACCTCACTCTACCCAACCAATGTCCTATACATCGGAATCCTCCGAGAAGGAACTGCTCATTAAAACATGGCTGAAGAACTCAAGAAGTTGACAAGCCGAGTTCAAGGTGTCGAAGTTGGCAAAGGAATAGAAGGGCTAAACTATGAAGACCTATGCATACAGCCAGACGTAGAACTGCCAGAGGGATACAAACCTCCAAAGTTTGAGATGTTTGACAGCACAGGTGATCCTAGAGTCCATCCGAGGACCTATTACGACAAACTTGTCGGGGTCGAGAAAGACGAAAAGATCCGAATGAAACTCTTTATGAAGAGTCTTATTGGGGATGTTTTGTCCTAATACATCAACCAAGATCCCAAGAAATGGTCCAATTGGGTAAGTATGGCATCATATTTCATAGACCGGTTCAGGTCAATACAGAGAACACACCAGATATTTTCTACATTCAGAATCTTAAGAACAAACCTACTGAGACTTTCCGTGAGTATGCTACTCGTTGGAGGTCGCAAGCGGCCAAGGTCAGGCCATCTTTGGACGAGGAACAAATGAAAAAATTCTTTGTCAGAGCACAGGATCCGCCATATTATGAAAGGTTGATGGTTATCGAATATCATAAATTCTATAATATCATCAAACTTGGAGAAAGAAACAAGGAAGGAATCAAGAGCGGGATGGTAACAAATTTGAGGCACTACAGGCCACAAATAAGGCATTACAATCAGGTGGCATATCGAAGAAGAGAGATATTGGGGCAGTAATGGTGGCCCAGGGCCCAAAATCTCCATTTATCTATCAAACACCTCCACCCACATATCAAACCCCTTCACCCACATACCAAACACCTCCACTCACATACCAAGCATCACCGCCTACATATCAGCCTTCCTCTCCAAGATACTTCCAACCAGCCACTTTCCATCACACTTATAACTCCCAACCATCCCATTTCCAATCACCTCCAACTCGCCAAAATTTTTCAAGACCAAGACCCAAATTTGACCACAAGCCACCCAGACAATACACTGCCATTGTTGAGCCCATCGACCAGTTGTATGAAAGGTTGAAAGCTGCGGGTTACATCACTCATATTCCCGCTGTGGCATTAGAAACTCCATCCCAATGGGTCAATCCAAACAAAACTTGTACGTATCATTCCAGTATGAAGGGGCACACCACTGCTGAGTGCCGAACATTGAAGGATAAGATCCAGACGCTAATTGATAACAAGGTCATACAAGCAAAGGAAGTCGCACCTAATGTCCGCGACAACCCCCTCCCTAATCATAGAGGTGGTGGAGTACATGTGATAGAGACGAACGAAGAGTCGGACCCTGCGGGGTCGATTGGGCTTATTCGAGAAGGTGATAACTTTAAAGTTGCAGTTACACTTACTCCTATCGTGGTACAGACTCAGTCACCAATCGAGGTTGAGGTAACTGCATCGGTTCCATTCGAGGTAGAGGTGGCTCTGCCTGCAGCCACCCCGCTCCGTTTAAAGTAGAAGTGGTCACACCTATCACTGTGATAGTATCAACCACACCTCCATTCAACTCAAAAGCAATACCCTGGGATTACATTGTCAAGCCTCGGCGAAAAGGTAAGGCCAAGGTAGAGGAATCTGATGCTGCACATGGAATGAACAGAACTGGAAAAGTCTATACACCCGAACATTTGGGAGGTTTAAGTAAGAATGCCACTACCAGGCAGCCTATCATTGAGACAGGGCCAGATTACCCGTGCAGGAAAGTACAAGCAAAGGAGTATTCCGTTGTTGACCATTTGAACAAAACCCCTGCTCAGATATCTATCCTGTCACTGTTGCAAAATTCAGAGGTACATAAGAACGCTTTAATGAAAGTGCTGAGTGAGGCTTATGTACCCAATAACATCACTGGTAGAGAAATGGCCAACATGGTAGGGCAAGTATTGAAAAGTCATAAGATTATCTTCCACGAAGATGAGCTACCACCTGAAGGGCTGAATCACAATTGAGCATTGCATATTACAGTGCAATTTGAAGACAAATTCATTGCTAGGGTCCTGGTTGACGGAGGTTCAAGCCTCAATATTTGTCCATTGGACACTCTGAAAAGGTTGGACAAAGGTTTTCATGAAATACGGGTAGGAAGCATGAACGTGAAAGCATTCGATGGGTCTCAATGGGCCATGACTGGGAAAATCAACCTTTGCTTGCAGATGGGGCCAACTTGGTTCAACGTCGAGTTTCAGGTGCTCGACATACCAGCCTCATATAATCTTTTATTGGGCCGACCATGGATCCATGCCATTGGAGTCGTGTCTTCCACACTACATCAAGCCGTGAAGTTTGAATGGAATCGTCAAGAGGTTATCATTAATGGAGATGGAAGTAACCCCATCTACACCAGTCAAACCATCCCGATCATTGGACATAGAAAAAGGCTAGTAGGGGAAACCTATCATCACATTGAATGGGTCAACGCCGTCGATAAGGATAAATGGTGGAGTGGTAAAATAGAAAGTATACTGGCTTGGTCTAGATATGAACCCGGCAAAGGATTGGTAAAGAACATCCAAGGTATTACCAAACCAATACAGCTAAAAATTATGGTACCACCTTTGGGCTCAAATACCAGTACACATGGCAAGAGTATAGAAATTGGTCGCTCTATGGCGTGGACCGTACTACCCTCTCGAGCAACCAGTGCCACGCTTGGAACGAGCTTTTCACCAAGCTGATACGATATGGGGGACTGCAGAAGAGGAAGCGCTAGCTGGGTTGAAGAATTTGTTCTTGGAGAATGAGGACAAGGATTGCGGTGCTATAATTGAGGAGGAGGAGGAAGAAGGCCTCACTATTCAGACCGTAAAGAAGGGAGATTTTCTCAGGAATTGGACCGTCACACCATCTCAAGCCCGCTGAGTCCCTGGGTAGCTTGGTAGATTTTACTTCTATAGCCATTCTAGGCATTTAAGTTTTCCAGTAATTTTGTTTTAAGATTTACTTGCTCCAAAAAGAATGCTCGATTCATCGAGCCGACTTGTCTGGATGATTTTTTAGTCTTAATCAAATGCATTTGCTCTTTATTATTCATTACTATTTTTTACACTTTTTCGTTCTACAACGTTATTATTACTTTTCCTGATGAACCAGTGACTGTGACATGTAACGAGGCAACGCATCATGAGAATAGTGATTCAGATGAAGAAGATGAGATACCCAAGGAAATTGTCAGGGAGGTTGAAAATTTTGAGAATAAGCCTAAGTCCAATCTGGATGAAACCGAAGCAGTAAATTTGGGGAACGCTGAGACTGTCAAGGAAACTCGCATCAACATTCACTTGTCATCAACAGAGAAGGAAGAGTACATCCATTTTATAAAGGAATATGAGGACATTTTCGCATGGTTATAAGATGACATGACCGGTTTGAGCACGTCCATAGTGGCTCACAAGTTGCCTACTAATCCCATGTGTCCGCCAGTGAAGCAGAAGCTCAGAAAATTCAAACCAGATATAAGCCTAAAAATCAAGCAGGAAGTTACTGTGAGCACGTGATTTTTGCCCTAAGCAAATTATTCCCAGAATTCAAACGAAATGATTTTTTTTTCTTTTTATTTTTACGATTTTTGTGCAGTTTGGCGTCATTTTCTGATAGTTGTTGCATTTTATTTGTGCATGATCAATTCATATAAAATACAAAAATATGCATTTTCATTTAGGATCTAATTTCATATGTTAGTATTAATCAGGGATTAATTTGTTTTATAATAGAATATATGGAAAATAACAAAAATAGTCCACTTTTGCATTTTTAATTGTTTAATTGCGAATTCATCCCGGAATAGTTTTTAAAATAATTTTAGGAATTAATTATTTAATTTTGAAATATATTAGGACTTTATTTTAATTTTTGTAATTTTATAAAATTAGAAAAAATATACATACAAGAATTAAATAAAAGAAACAAAAGAAAAGAAATGAAAGCAATAAAAAGGGTTGCCCATGATTTAGGCCAATTAATATCCCAGCCCAATCTCAAAACAATCCGCCCAGGCCCAGCTATGCCCAACCCAGTCCGGTCCCAAGAGGAGCCAAACGACGCTGTTTCTCAGTGCATCAGATCTCAGCCGTCGAGGTTGTTAGATCAAACGGTCCAGAAGCCTCCACTCTTTAATATATATATGTCCGAAACGTTACCCCGCCCCCACCCCAGTCCATCGTCTTCCTCACCCTACCTCTCCTCTCAAACCATAATCCAAGCCGCCACCAAACCCCTCGCCACCGACAAACGATTTCCATGCCAAAAAGCCCCAAATTAACACCATAGATTCCCCATGAATCCCTCTTTCCATCCCTACCATTGTTTTCCCTCGAATATTGCCGGAGCTCGTCGAATCTCCGATTGAAGTTTTTCGGCCAAGTCGCAAACTCACCCAAACCGGCCCAAAATCACACCACACCATCCCCAGACTTCCCTCAACCCAAATCCATGACCATCTTCCTTCGAATCTCTGTGAAGTGGCTCGAATATCAAATCTAAGAGTTCCCGAACAAAACCCTAACCCAAAATTTTTGTGATTTTGGACCGTAATATCCTTAACCATGTGTTCTCTTGTAAAAACACATGGTTAGGGATGTTATGTGTCAAAAATCTGGAAAGATTCGGACGTCAGCGACTGGCCGGAGTTTTTCGTGCTTCAGTGAGTTTTCTTGTTTTATTCTTTTACTTGCATTTTTCTTTTTGCCTTTCTGCATGGGTGAAGTTTTAGTTACAGTTTTTTATTTTTGATTTCAGTAAGTGCCTTGTTAATCTTGTGTTTATTTTGTGTATTAGTATAGTTTAATTTTCTTTCGTTTGGCTCTTCGTTCCACTTGTGTTAGTCAGTAAGCTTTTTCATCGCTAGTTCTAATTTGGTTTGAGTCACGCTTTGTTTAGTAATCGATCATAGTTTTAATTTTAGAATCTTCTTAATCGATTAGTTTTGGGTCGATACAATTTTGTCCATTAAATGTTAGCTAGATGTTTAGGTTAATTTCAATTTCTTTTTAGTTCTGAATTTGATGTTCGAATGGTCAATTATGAGCTTATTGGTTAAAAGTTAGTTTAATTTCATTTAATGTTGACTATTCGCTTAAGCTTTGCTTTGATTGATCCTGGGCTCCTAATTTTCTAATTTGTTTGAGTTTGTGTGATTGAACAATTGGGATTGGTTAGTTCAATTAGTTAATTTCTGAGTTCTAATTAATCAGTCCTAGTTAGTTTTGAATTAATTTAGGGGATTGGTTATAGCTGTTGAAATTTAGGTAGAATCAGTAATTTTGAGAAGCTTTCAGGGGTAGTTTAGGCATGGAAAAGGATAATTCTGATAAGAATAGTAATTTCAAAGTAAAAGAAAGGATAGTATGGGTATTGCATGGGTAGAAGAATACCCTAGGGCCTTCTAGAATAGGATTTTAGTGTACATTTCAGCACAATAGAGGTGCTTACTTGAGTAACAAGTTAGAAATAAGAGGACCAAACTGAAAATAAGGGAGGGACTAAAAAGAAACCTAAAATCTGATTTACCCTCTTTTGTCACCTATAAAAGGGCATCAAATGCCTTGAGGACAGGGGCTCTTTAGCCAAAAATTCAATTTTTAACAAGTTTAGCTTCCAGAAAATTTTCCTTTCTAGTTCCAGATGCAAAATAGAAGTTAGAAATTCAAAAACCAAAAAAAATAAAAAGCAAATAGGTTCAGAAAAATCCTAAAAAACATGTGCTGTTCAACTGTGGAATTGATTCTCTAGTTTTAATAGCTGAGTTATTTTCTGGTGATTTGAGTATTCAGAGAAATTTCTGGTTGTTTCAAGTAATATTGGGTTTCAGTCAGTCTGTTTCGGTTCCATTTGTTGAGTTCTCGAGTTTGGGGTGTCCTGGCTGTTTTAAAAATTCAGTGTTGAGTCAAAATTTTGGATTCTGAGTTGCTGGGTTGTTGATTCCTCTGTTTGGATTGCTGAATTTGCTCCTGAACTACACTGTTGCATTGCAGCTTCTGATCCATTCTTCTTTTGTTTCCTTTCAAATCTCAGGTACACGTTCTCAGCCTGTGTTGATGTAATTTGAACATGGAATACAATTGAAGTTCATGATTGTCCTGGAATTGCAATACAAAAAGGATTAAGTTTAGATATCTCCACATTTGTTTGATATTCACAGTTATATTAATTGAATTGTATATGCGAGACATCTAACTGGGCTGTATAACTGTATAGTTGATATATGGCATATAGACATGGTGTATTGTAACTGAGTCATCATGATGGTTAATTTTAGTTTTAGAATGAATGCTGTTAGTATAGTATATTATGGATTACAGAAAAATAGAAATGAGGCATCGAAACAGTAGTATTTTTAAACAATGTCTCTGTTGCAATTGTTAATTTTAACATGTGTTTGTTAATGATTAGTTTGTGAGTTTTAGTGCCTTAGTGACATAATTTGAATCAGTATGATAAGTTCAAGACTACATTTGGCTTAACTTATCATTTTAATAATGCTCAAGGTGACTCAATAGTTGAATAGTTAAATGGTTGCCTGCATTTCGTCATTTGTAGTATAATAGCCTGTTAGTTCACTGGGGGTATGTAATATGGATTTAATTAAGAGATGGGTCCAAATTGGTGGTCTGTCAATCCAGGGGATCGATCCCCCGACCTCCACGAGCTCAACTGCTATGGGCCACTCCAGGCCCAACACCTGCATTCACAAGAGTCTTCGTCCCAAATGTGCTGGGCCCTTTGAGGCCCAAGGCCGGTTGTACGTTCCTTCTGTTTTGGATATTTGGATCCGGGTTTGAATTCGAAGCCGAGTTCGGATAATAATCAATTAGGATTTTCTTTTTCTTTTAGAGACAAAACCAAAAATAAAAAATTGTAGTCACTTTTTAGGTTGGCCTTTTAACAAAATGATGAGACAAGCCTCGCCGAATAAAACTACAAATGCGAGGCCCTCAATAAGTGGTTATTAAAATACTTAGAATTCGGGAGGGCCATTTAGTGAATTTCACAGCCTTCCCCAAAATAATATTGCGTTAGACTCTTTAGACGCGATTTAATTAAAATTTACTTCCTTAGACTCGGGTGTGCATTGATGCGACCCAAATCCAAGTCTCGACGAAGTCAAAATGTGCTGACTACCATGGGTGCATTGACTGCGACGTGGTTCGAAACGCGTTTTCACGACGTCGCGATTTCTTTAAAATAAACGATCATAAAAAGCAGTTTACGAATAAAAGGCACATAAGCTAGCATGTATTAAAGTCAAATAAAATCAAATGCAATAGTTAAGCGACCGTGCTAGAACCACGGAACCCGGGAATGCCTAACACCTTCTCCTAGGTTAACAGAATTCCTTACTCGGATTTCTGGTTCGCAAACTGTAACAGAGTCATAAATTTCCTCGGTTTGGGGTTCAACCGGTGACTTGGGACACCGTTAATATCCTAAGTGGCGACTCTAAATAATTAATAATTAAATCCCGTTCCGATTGTCCTTTAAATGGAAAAACTCTTTTACGCCCTTGCGGGTGTAGTGAAAAAGGAGGTGTGATAGCTCTGGCGACTCTGCTGGGGAACGAACCCAGAATCTCTGGTTCAGGGTCCAGAATTCGAGCTTAGATAAATTGTTGTATTTGGTTGTATCTGATTTTCCTACATGTTTTGTGCTGAATGTGCTAAATGTTACCGCTTTGATATTATCTGAACTGTATATAAACTGTGTCGATGCCCTTCTCTCTTCACCTCCGGGGATGTGCTTACTGGCTGAGACTCCCTATTCTGTTAGTGTCATACCTTGAAATAAGAAAGAGGTCGGACAAGTTACGAAGCCGGATGGCCTTTTGGTTCCCGGTAAGTTGCCCCCTCCTCGACTTGAGTTGTCCGCTCGGGTACACAGTCTAGAACACTGACTTAGGATTCGAACATAGAATAACATGACTTCATGCCGAATCCCTAGTAGTAACGGTTATTTGCATCATGCTGCATTTGACTTAGGGGACTCAACACAGGGGTTGGGTCCGTCTAGGGCTAGCAACCTGAAATGAAAGGACCATCCTGATGCATCCTACTTGCTCTGTACATATATTTGTTTCGAACCTGCATGTTGACCGGTTTCTGAATCTCGGGAATGTTGAAAAATCGAGGAAAAAAAAAGAAAAAAAGAAAAAAAAAGAGAGAAATAACAGAAAAACCAAGTATTGTCGAAATTCTGCCGAAATTTTGAGAAAACGAAAAAAGAGGAAAATAGGAAAAAAGAGTCTTTTATTTTCGGACAGTTGTTTGTTGAAAAGAAAATGGAAAAGAGTCTTTATTTTAGTTTGGAAAAATAGGTTGTTTTATTGTTTGTTGAAAATGAAAAAAAAAGTCGTTATTTTGTCTTATTTTCAAAAATAGAAAAGGAAAATAGTTTGTCTTGCCATAAAAAATAAAATCAAAAAGAGTCTTGTTTAAAATGGTTCGGTTAATTCGCCTGAACTACGCCGGTTTGATTCTTACAGGGTGTGGGATACGTAGGCAACCCTCATCGGGTCCAACCTTTCCTTCGCAAAAATAGCTAAAAAAATGTCAAAATTTTTATTTTTCGTCGTAAATAAGTTGGGTGATGCCGTTTTGTCAAAAATAGCCAAATGTTCCCAAACGGAACGCCGGAAGGCTGACCTTGCACAAATAGCCACCTTTTGGTCATGTTTTCATTTTTTGACCCTCACAGCCTTAAGTTTTCGTCCTCGAGGAGTTGAAAGGTCGTGTTGCAATACCGGGTCTTTTATCTTAATTTGAAAAAAAACAAGTAAAGAGTTGTAAATAAGTCAAGTAGGGCCGTCTTTTCATAAATAGCCGAATGTCCCTAAAAGGAACGCTGGAAGGCTGACTTTGCAAAACGACCATCTTGGTCAATTTTTGATTTTTGACCGGTTGACTTTCGCAGCCTTAAAATCTTTGTTCCCGAAGTGCTGAAAGACCGCGTTTGAGAATCGAGTTCTTCATTTTTAAAATCTGAAAATATATAGGTAATTTTATTTGAGTCGAAAATATAGATAGTTTTTTTCTTGAGTCGAATAACAGTTTTTCTTTTGCTTAAACGCCTTAATAAATGTACAGGATGAGCACGATGTTAAATGAGCCCTTTTCAATAATGACCAAAATCCCTTTTGAGTTGCGATTATGGTGGAATGATTTAGTCAAAGAAGGGCAAGACGAAGTGAAAAAGTATTTGAAAGATCTCTCAGATTTATTAGACATTCAGCCTCGGGGGGATATTATCAGGGCATTGGTCGCTTATTGGGATTCGGCACATAATGTATTTCATTTCTCGGACTTTGAGCTCACCCCGACATTGGAAGAAATAGCGGGGTACATCGGAAGTGATCAAGCTCCGTTGATGTTCAAATACTTAATTGCTCCCAGGGCTGTTACCGTACACCGGTTTTTGGATTCCTTGAAAATACCCCGAACAGTTCACCATCCAGATTTTGCAAAGGGTTTCTACAGTTTCCGCTTCATATATGATAGATATAGCCACGTGGGCGGGTTCAATAATCCAGACTTTAAGCTATGCAGTAGAAGTAACCGACAAAAATGGGAGGAACACAGACGGGTGGCTTTTATGATAGCCTTTTTGGGCCTCATAGTATTCCCAAGGAAAGATGGAAATATAGATTTGAAAGTAGCTGGGGTCCTCAGTACCTTGCAAACCATGGGAAAAAGCACTTTAGCACCTATGATCGTGGCTGACATCTTTCGGGCTCTCACTGCTTGCAAAGCTAGGGGCAAATTTTTTGAGGGATGTAACTGTTGTTACAAATGTGGATGACTGAGCATTTGTGCCCCCTCTCTCAGCTCTTGAGTTATGGTTCGTTTGAGAAAACTTGTATAGGAGAATTTTACACAAGAATCAAAGGGGCTAGTCTACCTGAAGGAGTCACGACTTGGACATCATTATTTCAGACCCTCACTGCCAGCCAGATAAAGTGGGTGCTCGGATGGTTGCCTGTCGAAGAAGTCATATATATGCCAGCAGCCAGGACGCATTTTCTGTTGATGGGACTCAAAAGCATCCAGCCCTATGCACCGTATCGGGTTCTGAGGCAACTCGGGAGGTATCAAGTAGTACCGAGAGATGAAGATCTGAGTACCCAAGTGGTCGAAATTAGTCTTGACGGTCGGTTCCCCGAAGAAGAAGTTCGCCAAATCTGGAGTGAGTGTCAACATTTGATGGCGAACACTTGTGTGTCAGACAGGGCTAAAGAGGAAGTTGCCCCGGGTATCATGATTGGTTCAGAGGTGACATGGCGTGCGGGAGATCAGCTAAAAGACCTCATCTCGAAGAATTCACCGAGTCATCCCAAGAGCAGTGGGACTGGTTAGCAAAGGAAGAAGGCTATCGAGCTGAGATTGGTAAGCTGAAGCAGCAAGTTGAGAGTCTGAAATTCAAGAACAATGTACAAGTTGTCGCGGATCAAGGTGAGAAGAACAGACTGGCTCGAGAAAATGAGACGCTTAGGGCCCAAATCCGGCAATTAAGAATAATCGTCGATAAGCAACCAAGGAGCCGATCAGATGAGCAATTGATAAAAAGGCTGGAAAATGAAGTCGGGGAATGTCGGGATGAGTTAGAAAAATCTAGGAATATCATGGCAGAGCTCAAAGCGCAGTGGGCTACAAGAACAAAGGAGCATCTCCAGTACTTGAATCAGTTGAAAAGGGACCATGAGAAAATTGTTGCCAATTTAAATAGAAAAGTGGTTGCCCTTGAGGGTAAAACGGTTAGGCAGGCTAGAGATTTTGGAATTGAAAGTGGACATTGTTACGACTTGTTGGCCCAAATAGAGGTAGAAGTGCAGCAGTTGCAAGATCAACACCTACAGGACTCTCGAGCTTTAAAGACGTGCAGCGATCAGATAAGACGCTTGCTTATAGAAAAGAATCAAACAAAAGACAGGATTAGAGCCATTGCTCATGCCATTTTCAGGAGATGCCGGGTTTGTGAAGACATGACCTATACTACTTTTGTCTCAGCAGTAATGATCTATGTGAAGCGAACCATGAACGAATTAGAGCAGCTTGAAAGGGATTTAGATCCTAGGCCCGGGGCGAGGCCGAACGACGCCCCGTGGACACCTAAGTTTGAAGCACTAGAGTATGCATAGTCCGTGCCTGTAGTTTTCTACCTTTTGAGTCTGTCTGTTATCTTTTCAGGTCAAGTATGTTTGCAGTCTTAGAGTCTGTGTTTGCTTTTAATTTATGTCTGTTAGTTTCATTCCGAAAAGTGTTTAGTTTGTAATAGTTTGTTTTAGTAATGAAAATTGAAAATTTCAAAAAACAAATTCTTATTTCCACCCTTTATTTTTGCATTTATTTTCACGAACTACGCTTGGTCTGATTCGTGCGAGGTCACGATACGTAGGCAATCTCCATAGGATTCGACCGTAATCGTAAGAAGAAAAAAAACAAAGAAAGAGAGAGAGATAAAAAGAAGGGAGCGAAAATAAAGAGAAAGAAAGAAAATAGCGGAAAAACAAAAGAGAAAGAGAAAAAGAAAAGAGGGGGAAACAAAAGAGAAAGAAATAGAAGAAAGAAAAGGACACAAGAAAGGGATAGAGTGAGAAAATTGAAAGAAAGGTAAAAAGAAACAAAGAACGAAATGCCGGGATGACGCATGCAATCGAGCAAACGCATAATAGAAATGATTAACTGTATAAGTGCATTCATGCCAACGTGCGGTTGTCAAATCTGTTAAGACTTAATCGCTAATAAAGTGGTTGTCTAAATGTGTCAGTCCAGGCAGGTGGTTAGTTAATTGGCAGTTCTAGCAACTCACCGTACAACACCCTTCAAATGAAGTTGAGGTAACAGATGTGAGTGCTATGAAAGAAGAGATGAGGAAATTAAAAGCGCAAATGGCCGAAATGCATCGGGCATGGTCTCAGGGACATCCGGCACCATTGTATCCCACTAATCCATCCTATATCCCACCTTTGGCTCAGGCTCAGGAGCCCACTACTCCCCATGCATCTTCAGCCTTTCCCTATCATACCCAGGGCTATGGTACCACTTCATACGCCCCTCCAGCTCCACCACCCAAACAGAACCCTCCCCCACCTATGGGTCCAATCTTTGTGGCACCTCCCCCAGCCACGTTACATAGATCGTCCAGTGAGCCGCTATTCCAAGCTCACAACACTCAAATTTACCCTCCTAAAACCCACTTTTAAAACGCCTGAGCCATATACCTATACTCCCCATTTTGAAATCCCGGGAGAAGTTGAGAAACCGGTTAAGAATGCAGAACAGGAGGAGGTGATTCGTAAAGTCAAAAGCCTGGAGTAATTCTTCAAGAACATGCATGGTTTAGGCAACCAAGTCAGCATTGCATACAAAGATTTGTGCCATTTCCCTGATGTTCAGTTGCCTGTGGGGTTTAAAATGCCGAAGTTTGACTTGTTTGAGGGGCACGGTGACCCAGTAGCCCATCAGCGTGGCTTTTGTAGCAAGATGAGAGGCGCTGGGGGGAAGGACAAATTGTTGATAGCATATTTCGGTCAAAGCTTGAGCGGGTCCGCGCTGGAGTGGTACACGAGATAGGACCCCGGCCGATGGTATACATGGGATGATTTGGCACAAGCATTCATTGGCCATTTTCAGTATAACCTTGAGATAGTCCCCGATTGTATATCATTGTTGAAGCTGGAAAAGAAGCCCGGGGAAAGTTTTAGAGAGTTTGGTTTCCGCTGGAGGGAACAAGCAGCAAGGGTTGATCCTCCGATGAGGGAAAGTGAGATGGTAGATTACTTATTGCAAATGTTGGAGCCGACCTATTTTGGTCATCTGGTGACATCCGTTGGAAAATCATTCAATGAAGTGGTAAAGATGGGAGCCATGATTGAAGAAGGATTGAAGTCTAACAAAATCTTGAGTTATTCGGCATTGAAAGCAACTACCCAGGCCATCCAAAGCAGTACTGGTGGTGTACTCGGAAAGAAGAAGAAGGAAGAAGTGGCCACAGTTGAAACTAGTACTTGGTCCAGGCCCAATAACCCTCCACCCTACTACAACCAACCCAGACCCCACCACCCAAATTACCAATATACCCCATATGGCCTACCACAACACTACTATTCACTACCAGAACCAAACTTTTTTATCCACCACGCCCAGACATACACTCAGCCTCCGGTGCACTCGCAATGGCGTGCACCGACTCCCCAAAACACACATCCACACCCACAAAACACCTATCCACCCCCCAAGACAAATAGACCAGGAACCGGCTTCCGTCCAAACCAAGCTTTTAGAAGTGAGAAGGCCCCAAACAGAAAAACATTTACTCCACTGGGAGAATCTTACACCACTCTCTTCCATAGATTGAAACAGTTGGGAATGTTGACCCCAATTGAGTCCAAAGCACTAAACCCCCTTCCAAGAAACCTGGACCATTCTGTTAGCTGCGAGTATTGCTCAGGGATGCTGGGGCATGATACTAAAAAATATTGGAAATTGAAAAACGCGTACAAGAACTCATTGATAATCGCCGTATTGAAGTACAGGCTCCAGAGGCTCCAAACATCAATCAAAACCCGTTACCAGCGCATTATGAAGCCAATATGATCGAACTGATACATAAGGGGACATAGCCTAAAAACCCTCGCAGACGGTCATGATGATCCGTTCTATAGAAGCCAAGGTCAAAGAAAAGACAGTTAGCGCGAGGCCAGCGGTTCAGCTAAAAGCGATAACAGATAAGCCAGTGTTGGTAATGGGAAAAGGACCATTTGTTGCTGCAAAGAAGCCAGAGCCAGTCAAGTTAGTGGTACCAGGGTCATTATCTGCACCCGTGGTTGTTGTGAAAGGGGCCTACATAGAACCAGTTGTCATAAAGCTGGTGGTCCAATTACCCGTGGTTGATAGCAAAGTCGTGCCGTGGAAATATGACAAGGTAGTGGTGACATACAAAGGAAAGGAAATTGAGGAAGAAAGTTGTGAAGCAAAAGGATTAACTCGGTCGGGACGTTGTTTTGCTCCCGAAGAGTTGAGAAAGGCTAGGGGCGCTAAGGACAATCCAGTGCTAGTCAAGAAGGCTGTGACGGAAGAAGAGGTAGAGGAATTTCTAAAAAAGATGAAAGTGCAAGATTATTCCATTGTTGAACAATTGAGAAAAACACCGGCCCAGATCTCGTTGTTGTCATTATTGATCCATTCTGACGAGCATTGCCGAGGTTTGATGAAGATATTGAATGAAGCTCATGTGCCCGACAAAATTTCAGTTAACCATCTGGAGACAATTGCCAACAAAGTCTTTGAGGTAAACAGGGTAACATTTTCTGATGATGAATTGAATGTGGAAGGCACAGAACACAATAAAGCTCTCTACTTGACGGTCAAGTGTGAAGATTCAATGGTTACTCGGGCGTTGATCGATAACGGGTCAAGTGCTAATATTTGTACGTTGTCCACATTGAACAAGTTGAAGATTGATGATGATAGAATCCGCAAAAATAGTATTTGTGTTCGAGGGTTCGACGGAGGGGGAACAAACATAGTGGGGGATATTATACTCGAATTGACTATTGGCCCAGTTGAGTTCACTATGGAATTTCAGGTGTTGGATGCTGCAGTGTCCTACAATCTTTTGTTGGGTCGACCATGGATCCACGCGGCCAAAGCAGTGCCTTCCACACTTCACCAAATGGTCAATTTCGAGTGGGAAAGACAAGAAATCGTATTATATGGGGAAGATCCCACATGCGCCATGAATGATGCCATTGTGCCCTTTATAGAAACTGAAGATGATAAGGGATCATGGGTTTATCAGGTCTTCGACACGGTCCCGGTGAACAGAGTGCCCGAGGGTAAAAGCATTCCATATCCCAGGGTGGCAGCTGTGACCGTCATGGTAGTATCAGAAATGCTGAGTAATGGGTTCGTGCCAGGAAAAGGTCTGGGGGCTGAGCTTTAGGGCATTGTTCAACCTGTTTCTCTGCCCAAAAATCTAGACACCTTCGGACTAGGGTTCAAACCAACAGTGGCGGATGTTAGAAGGGCTCGTAAATTGAAAAAGAAAGCTTGGGTTCTTCCCAAACCGACTCCACGCTTGTCCAGGTCCTTCGTCAGGCCGGGTGGCAAGAAGCAGTCATTGGCAAAGGTGTCGGGTCCACTGATTGATGCAGAGGGGAACTTGGATAAGGTGTTCGAGAGGGTATTTGCTGAAGTGAACATGGTTGAGGCCGGGGAAGGGTCAAGCAGAGCAGATATACAGTACATCGGACCACATGCTAACATCAACAATTGGGAAGCTACTCCTCTTCCAATTCGGAGGGAGTCGTGGTAGTGGGTTTTGTTTTCTTTTTGTCACCTAGATTATTCCAGGGTTTTTAATTCAGTTGCTATGTTCCGTCCGTTTGGATGAGTTAAAACCCTGTTATCTTTACATTCAATGAAATGCAATTTTCTTCTTTCTTCATTCCTAATTTTGTTTCCATTTTTCTTTTATTTTTGTACAGTTCTTTTTATGCTGATATCAATGATATGACATGCATGAGGAATCTTTGGCCCAGTTTTAAAAACCAATCTAGCTCAGAAATAATAATACAAGAAATTGAGTGTGATGATGGGGTGGATTGTAACGACGACGAGGCTTATGAGGAAATTAGTAAAGAATTAAGTCACTTTGAAGAAAAACCCAAACCTAACCTAAATGACACAGAAGCAGTTAATCTAGGGGACCAAGACAATGTGCGGGAAACTAAAGTAAGTGTTCATCTGGAGCCACAACTCAAGGAGGAGATAATTAAAGTATTGCATGAGTACAAAGATGTTTTTGCATAGTCGTATGATGATATGCCAGGTCTAAGCAATGATTTGGTGGTTCACAAATTGCCCACTGACCCGGCATTCCCTCCTGTCAAACAGAAACTAAGAAAGTTCAAAACAGAGATGAGTGTAAAGATTAAAAAAGAGGTTACCAAGCAGTTCGATGCAAAAGTCATTCGGGTCACTCGGTATCCCACTTGGTTAGCCAATGTTGTGCCTGTGCTGAAGAAAGATGGCAAGACCAGGGTGTGTGTTGACTATCGAGATCTCAACAAGGCAAGCCTAAAGATAATTTTCCATTGCCGAACATCCATATTTTGATCGATAATTGTGCCAATCATGAGATTGGTTCTTTTGTGGATTGTTATGTGGGTTATCATCAGATTTTAATGGATGAAGAAGATGCAGAAAAGACGGCATTCATCACGTCGTGGGGAACGTACTGTTATTGGGTCATGCCGTTTGGTTTGAAAAATGCTGGGGAAACTTATATGAGGGTAATGACAACAATATTCCATGATATGATACACAAGGAAATCGAGGTATACGTGGATGATATGATCGTGAAGTCTAGACAGCAGTTTGACCATGTCAGGGATGTGAGGAAGTTCTTTCAAAGGCTTCGCAGGTACAATCTTAAGCTCAATCCTGCAAAGTATGCTTTCGGGGTACCATCTGGGAAGTTGTTGGGATTTATAGTCAGCTGGCGGGGTATTGAATTAGACCCGTCAAAGATCAAAGCTATTCAGGAATTGCCACCTCCAAGAAACAAAACGGAGGTGATGAGTTTGTTAGGAAGATTGAATTATATCAGTAGGTTCATTGCTCAGCTCACGACAACTTGTGAGCCGATTTTCAAGTTGTTAAAGAAAGATGATGCAGTCAACTGGGCTGATGAATGTCAAGAGGCTTTTGATAAGATAAAGGGGTATTTGTCAAACCCACCCGTGTTGGTCCTGCCAGAACTAGGGAGGCCTTTGATTCTATATCTTACGGTTTTGGATAATTCATTCGGCTGTGTACTGGGGCAGCACGATGTTACGGGTAGAAAGGAGCAGGCTATCTACTATCTCAGCAAGAAGTTCACATCTTACGAGGTTAAGTATACTCATCTGGAGAGGACATGTTGCGCCCTAACTTGGGTGGCACAGAAGTTGAAACATTATTTGTCATCCTACACTACTTACCTCATATCTCGCTTGGACCCGTTGAAGTATATTTTTCAGAAGCCTATGCCTACAGGGAGGCTCGCAAGGTGGCATATCCTGCTTACAGAGTTTGACATTATCTATGTGATACGGACTGCGATGAAAGCACAGGCATTAGCTGATCATTTGGCTGAGAACCCCGCCGATGAAGATTACGAACCTTTGAAAACTTATTTCCCTAATGAAGAGGTGATGCACATTGATGAATTGGAACAAGCTGAGAAGTCGGGATGGAAACTTTTCTTTGATGGGGCTGCAAATACGAAAGGCGTGGGAATAGGAGCGGTACTTATTTCTGAAACAGGTCAGCATTACCCTGTTACGGCTCGACTTCGTTTCTACTGTACAAACAACATGGCAGAATATGAGGCGTGTATATTGGGATTGAGATTAGCTGTAGATATGGGTGTACGGGAAGTCTTGGTCATGGGTATCTCGGACCTACTAATACACCAAATTCAAGGAGAATGGGAAACACGGGATTTAAAGCTTATACCATACCGACAATGTCTGCATGAGCTTTGTCAGCGGTTGCAGTCTATAGAGTTCAAGCACATTCCAAGGATTCATAATGAGGTTGTCGACGCTTTGGCTACTTTGGCGTCGATGTTGCATCATCCAGACAAGGCTTATGTTGATCCGTTGCAGATTTAGGTTCGTGATCAGCATGCTTACTGTAATATGATAGAAGAGGAAATCGACGGCGAGCCGTGGTTCCATGATATCAAAGAGTACATCAGGACGGGAGTATATCCGGTACAGGCCACCGGTGATCAGAAAAGAACGATTCGGCGATTGGCAAGCGGGTTTTTCTTTAGTGGAGGAGTGTTGTACAAAAGAACTCCAGACCTCGGGTTGTTGAGATGCATGGATGCAAGACAGGCCACATCTATCATGACTGAGGTACATTCCGGAGTTTGTGGACCGCATATGAGTGGGTACATTCTAGCAAAAAAGATTCTCCGAGCAGGTTATTATTGGCTCACTATGGAGCGGGATTGTATCCGTTTTGTGCGTAAATGTCATCAGTGCCAAGTGCATGGAGATTTGATTCATTCTCCACCATCAGAACTACATACGATGTCCGCACCATGGCCTTTTGTTGCATGGGGCATGGATGTTATTGGGCCAATTGATCCAGCAGCGTCAAATGGGCACAGGTTTATTCTGGTAGCTATAGACTATTTTACCAAATGGGTGGAACCTAAGACGTTCAAATCTGTGACTAAGAAAGCTGTGGTCGACTTTGTGCACTCAAATATCATCTGTCGGTTTGGGATTCCGAAGGTAATCATCACGGATAATGGGGCTAATCTTAATAGTCATTTGATGAAGGAGACATGTGAGCAGTTTAAGATTACCCATAGGCATTCTACTCCATACCGTCCCAAGGCAAATGGTGCGGTTGAAGCAGCCAATAATAATATAAAGAAAATACTCTGGAAGATGGTTGAAGGGTCTATACAGTGGCATGAGAAGTTACCTTTTGCATTGTTAGGGTACCGCACCACCGTTCGTACCTCGGTGGGGGCGACTCCTTATTCATTGGTGTATGGTACAGAGGCAGTAATACCTGCAGAGGTGGAAATCCCATCTCTGCGAATCATCACGGAGGCTGAGATCGATGATGATGAATGGGTGAAAAGCCGCCTCGAGCAGTTGAGTTTGATTGACGAGAAGAGATTGGCATCAGTGTGTCATGGTCAACTGTACCAGCAAAGAATGGCAAGAGCGTACAACAAGAAAGTGGAAGTTTGAAGTTGGACAGTTAGTGCTGAGACGTATTCTGCCCCATTGGGCTGAAGCAAAAGGAAAATTCGCCCCAAACTGGTAGGGGCCATTTGTTGTAGCTAGAGTGCTGTCCAATGGTGCACTATATCTGACAGACATAGAAGGAAAATGTGTAGAAATGGCCATCAATTCCGATGCGGTCAAGAGATATTATGTATGATTCTTTATTCTGAATGTACTTGTTTGTATTTGGCCCTTTTAAAGATTGAAATGACGAAGGCGTTTTGTTCTGCTATCCAAATACTTTATCCATTGTTATCCCTTTTGAGCCTTACTTATTTTTCATACCCCTCTTTTGGAATCAATGGCACTATCAAGGAACACAGGTGCCGAACATAAAAGAAAGAAAAGAAAACCAAAGGAAAAAGGAAAGAAAAGGAAAGAAGAAAAAAAAAGAAGAAAAAGAAAAAGAGAGAGAAAAGAAAAATGAAAAGTGAAGGAAAAGAGAAAGAAAAGAAAAGAAAAAGAAGAAAGGAAAAGGAGAAAAAGAGGAGAAAATAAAGGAAAAGAAGATGAAAAGAAAGAAAAGGAAAGAAAAAAAAACACAACAACAAAGGTAATTATGATGTCGTGAACTACGTTTGACTTGATCCCGAAAGGGTACGTAGGCAGCCTCTCTGAGATTCAGTCATACCCAAAATAAAAATCCAAAAGTCCCCAAGCAAGAAACTGGGGCAGAAGTTGTGATTGTTGTGAGAAGTTGGATTCCGAAAGTTGTAATTTGAACCCATTTGAATTGTTTTGAGCCTTTTATACCTTTCTTTCTAACCCAATCCAAAAGCCTACATTACTATCCAAAGAAAGACCTTCTGATCAGTTTTTGAGAAATGCCAAGTTGAGCAGGTAGAAGTAACTCATGATAGGGGCAACACTCGGGTTCAAGCAAGAAAAACAAAGTAAAAAATGAGAGAGTCTTACTGGTGAAAACCTTCACAGGCACCATAAAGCGACGGGAGCTGAGAGAAGAATAAATGAGAGAGTCTTATTGGTGAAAACCCTCGCGGGCACCTTAAGGCGAAAGTAAGTTGAAAAATGGTTAATTGGCAAAAGGTCTGTGGGTGGAAAACTGTTTCGAGGCACTGCAGGATGAACAAAGTTAAGGTTTGGGTAAAGTAATCAAGTGATGGAAATTCTGGGGAAACAAAGTATGGCAATTGAAAGTTGGTTAGTTGGACAGATTGGGCCGATTAATCCAAAATGCATGTCATGACCATTGGTACCGGTTGTTCCGCTCAGATAAGTTTCTTTTTCTTCTCTTTTTAAACAAGTCATCTGGTTTTGGATTCTTCTTATCCTTAACTCAAAAAATCATTGCATCTCATTTTCTTTTGAGGGTTTTATCTAGCTAAGATGTTTCAGTGATAGTTTTGTTCAATACAAGCAAAAAGGACTTCAAAGCTCACTACTATCTTCCGAAAATGGTAAAGCATAATGTTGTTAGAGCATGTCAACAGCAACATGATGTAAAAATGGAATATGAGAAGTCGCAGGAAGCTTCATCGGTGGAATAATTGGGCAACGTTGTGGGAAATGTAAAAGTTCAGACAAAGGGGTCGGAGGTATGAAACAACAGCACGGGTACAAAGCATTCAGGTTGTCAGAGGTTGGTGAATTCGAAGGTCATTCAGAAAGTCAAGCGGTTCAGGGTCAGTTCAAGGAAGTCAGTCAACACAAAGCAAGGCAGTGGAAGGATTTTTCAGCAAGAATGCCATCAACTAACTACCGTTTTAAACTAACGAAATTTTCTTTGATTGAAACAGGGGCAGAAAAGTCAGTTGTTGAGGAGGAATTCTCCCGGAGGGAAAAACAAGCAGTAATCAGGTTTGGCCGCAAAGTGCGGTTTGATTAAATACAAGATAATCATGAATAGCATAGGGGAATATAATTTGGTTGCAAAGTTTGCATGTTTAGGATAAAATGCAAGTTGTCAGGACCTTCCTGGATAATAGGACGTAATTCAAATACCCAGGTAAGATAACATGGTATAGTGAGAAGTAACATCTTAGGTTCATAATTGTTTGGAGTTGTCAGGATCTTCCTGGATAAAAGGATGTAGTTTAAACCCTTGTAGATAATATGATGTAGTGAGAGTAATACCTTAGGTTTGTAATTATGATGAGTTGTCAGGACCTCCCTGGATAATAGGATTTAGCTTTCAATTCTTAGTAATATGTGATAATATGATTCAGTTTAACACTCACCCATATGCTCAGCTTCCAAACTGGGGCAGAAATTTTCGTTGGTTGATTATTTTGTTGAAGTCAGGAGTCCGCCTGGAGAATAGAGACATACTTTTCAAGTTTGATGTCAGGCGTCCGCCTGAAGAACGGAGACATACAGTTTAAATTTTAAAAGTCAGGAGTCCGCCTGGAGAACAGAGACATGCATTTCATATTTCGGCAGTCAGGAGTCCGCCTGGAGAATAGAGACATTCAATTTCAAAATTCAGAAGTCAGGAGTCCGCCTAGAGAATAGAGACATACCGTTCAAATTTTAAGCAATCAGGAGCCCGCCTGAAGAACAGAGGTGATACAATTCGAATTTTAGTTATCGATCAACTTCATGTCTAATTTAAAATTCAGGAGTCTGCCTGGAGAACAGAGACATGCATTTCAAATTTTGGCAGTCAGGAGTCCGCCTGGAGAATAGAGACATTCAATTTCAAAATTCAGAAGTCAGGAGTCCGCCTGGAGAATAGAGACATACCATTCAAATTTTAAGCAATCAGGAGCCCGCCTGAAGAACAGAGGTGATACAATTCGAATTTTAGTTATCGATCAACTTCGTGTCTAATTTGAAATCAGGAGTCCGCCTGGAGAATAGAGACATTCAATTTCAGGATTCGGAAGTCAGGAGTCCGCTTGGAGAATAGAAACATTCAACTTCAAGTTATGAAGTCAGGAGCCCGCCTGGATAATAAAGGAATACATTCAATTTCAAAATTCAGCAGTCAGGAACCCGCCTGAAGAACAGAGGAATACATTCAAGTTCAAGTTTATTCAAGTTCACCAATTTGGAGAGAAGGCGCAACATCTCAGTTAGCAATTTGAAGTAACAACAATGGATTTCACCAAGAGAATACAAGATCACAAGACAACAAGGAAGTACAAGAACAAGTTTGAAGAATTTAGATAGGATTTTGTAATCTGTAGCCTGTAGCCTAGGCTAGCTCCTTTTATTTTTTGGTGTAATAAGGAAGGTCGGCAAGTAGTAGCAGCAGCAATCGCAGTGAAATCACAGCTCCTGGTAGTCCCAGCTGTCAGACACTCCCGAACTACACTAACCTGATTCCTGTTTAGCCTAGGATATGTAGGCAACTACTGAAGCAGGGTGCGGTCAAATTTTTAAAAAATGCTTCACATGGAGTATGTGAATGGGCAAAAATCCCTCATTTCCGCTCACTTGTCTTTGCACGAAAACTCTTCGTGTTTCCGGGCAAAGAGGGTCAGCTGTGAGCACGTGATTTTTGCCCTAAGCAAATTATTCCCAGAATTCAAACGAAATGATTTTTTTTTCTTTTTATTTTTACGATTTTTGTGCAGTTTGGCGTCATTTTCTAATAGTTGTTGCATTTTATTTGTGCATGATCAATTCATATAAAATACAAAAATATGCATTTTCATTTAGGATCTAATTTCATATGTTAGTATTAATCAAGGATTAATTTGTTTTATAATAGAATATATGGAAAATAACAAAAATAGTCCACTTTTGCATTTTTAATTGTTTAATTGCGAATTCGTCCCGGAATAGTTTTTAAAATAATTTTAGGAATTAATTAGTTTAATTTTGAAATATATTAGGACTTTATTTTAATTTTTGTAATTTTATAAAATTAGAAAAAATATACATACAAGAATTAAATAAAAGAAACAAAAGAAAAGAAATGAAAGCAATAAAAAGGGCTGCCCATGATTTGGGCCAATTAATATCCCAGCCCAATCTCAAAACAATCCGCCCAGGCCCAGCTATGCCAAACCCGGTCCGGTCCCAAGAGGAGCCAAACGACGCCGTTTCTCAGTGCATCAGATCTCAGCCGTCGAGGTTGTTAGATCAAACGGTCCAGAAGCCCCCACTCTTTAATGTATATATGTCCGAAACGTTACCCCCCCCCACCCCAGTCCCTCGTCTTCCTTACCCTACCTCTCCTCTCAAACCCTAATCCAAGCCGCCACCAAACCCCTCGCCGCCGGCAAACGATTTCCATGCCAAAAAGCCCCAAATTAACACCATAGATTCCCCATGAATCCCTCTTTCCATCCCTACCATTGGTTTCCCTCGA
Organism: Nicotiana tabacum; assembly: GCF_000715075.1. Classification (NCBI taxonomy): domain Eukaryota; kingdom Viridiplantae; phylum Streptophyta; class Magnoliopsida; order Solanales; family Solanaceae; genus Nicotiana; species Nicotiana tabacum. The sequence continues at coordinate 31,593,919 of NC_134080.1, forward strand.
ATATTGTCGGAGATCGTCGAATCTTCGATTGAAGTTTTCCGTCCAAGTCTCAAACTCACCCAAACCGGCCCAAAATCACACCACACCATCCCCAGACTTCCCTTAACCCAAATCCATGACCATCATCCTTCGAATCTCGGTGAAGCGGCTCGAATCTCAAATCTAAGAGTTCCCGACCAAAACCCTAACCCAAAATCTTTGTGATTTTGGACCGTAATATCCTTAACCATGTGTTCTCTTGTAAAACACATGGTTAGGGATGTTATGTGTCAAAAATCTGGAAAGATTCGGACGTCAGCGACTGGCCGGAGTTTTTTGTGCTTCAGTGAGTTTTCTTGTTTCATTCTTTTACTTGCATTTTTCTTTTTGCCTTTCTGCATGGGTGAAGTTTTAGTTACAGTTTTTTATTTTTGATTTCAGTAAGTGCCTTGTTAATCTTGTGTTTATTTTGTGTATTAGTATAGTTTAATTTTCTTTCTTTTGGCTCTTTGTTCCACTTGTGTTAGTCAGTAAGCTTTTTCCTCGCTAGTTCTAATTTGGTTTGAGTCACGCTTTGTTAAGTAATCGATCATAGTTTTAATTTTAGAATCGTCTTAATCGATTAGTTTTGGGTCGATACAATTTTGTCCATTAAATGTTAGCTAGATGTTTAGGTTAATTTTAATTTCTTTTTAGTTCTGAATTTGATGTTCGAATGGTCAATTATGAGCTTATTGGTTAAAAGTTAGTTTAATTTCATTTAATGTTGACTATTAGCTTAAGCTTTGCTTTGATTGATCCTGGGCTCCTAATTTTCTAATTTGTTTGAGTTTGTGTGATTGAACAATTGGGATTGGTTAATTCAATTAGTTAATTTCTGAGTTCTAATTAATCAGTCCTAGTTAGTTTTGAATTAATTTAGGGGATTGGTTATAGTTGTTGAAATTTAGGTAGAATCAGTAATTTTGAGAAGCTTTCAGGGGTAGTTTAGGCATGGAAAAGAGTAATTCTGATAAGAATAGTAATTTCAAAGTAAAAGAAAGGATAGTATAGGTATTGCATGGGTAGAAGAATACCCTAGGGCCTTCTAGAATAGGATTTTATTGTACATTTCGGCACAATAGAGGTGCTTACTTGAGTAACAAGTTAGAAATAAGAGGACCAAACTGAAAAGAAGGGAGGGACTAAAAAGAAATCTAAAATCTGATTTACCCTCTTTTGTCACCTATAAAAGGGCATCAAATGCCTTAGGAGGGGGGGTTCAGCCAAAAATTTACTTTTTCATAACAAGTTTAGCTTCCAGAAAATTTTCCTTTCTAGTTCCAGATGCAAAATAGAAGTTAGAAATTCAAAAACCAAAAAAAAAAAGCAAATAGGTTCAGAAAAATCCAAAAAAACATGTGTTGTTCAACTGTGGAATTGATTCTCTAGCTTTAATAACTGAGTTATTTTCTGGTGATTTGAGTATTCAGAGAAATTTCTGGTTGTTTCAAGTAATATTGGGTTTCAGTCAGTTTGTTTCGATTCCATTTGTTGAGTTCTCGAGTTTGGGGTGTCCTGGCTGTTTTAAAAATTCAGTGTTGAGTCAAAATTTTGGATTCTGAGTTGCTGGGTTGTTGATTCCTCTGTTTGGATTGCTGAATTTGCTCCTGAACTACACTGTTGCATTGCAGCTTCTGATCCATTCTTCTTTTGTTTCCTTTCAAATCTCAGGTACACGTTCTCAGCCTGTGTTGATGTAATTTGAACATGGAATACTATTGAAGTTCATGATTGTCCTGGAATTGCAATACAAAAAGGATTAAGTTTAGATATCTCCACATCTGTTTGATATTCACAGTTATATTAATTGAATTGTATATGCGAGACATCTAACTGGGCTGTATAACTGTATAGTTGATATATGGCATATAGACATGGTGTATTGTAACTGAGTCATCATGATGGTTAATTTTAGTTTTAGAATGAATGCTGTTAGTATAGTATATTATGGATTACAGAAAAATAGAAATGAGGCATCGAAACAGTAGTATTTTTAAACAATGTCTTTGTTCCAATTGTTAATTTTAACAGGTGTTTGTTAATGATTAGTTTGTGAGTTTTAGTGCCTTAGTGACATAATTTGAATCAGTATGATAAGTTCAGGACTACGTTTGGCTTAATTTATCATTTTAATATTGCTCAAGGTGACTCAATAGTTGAATAGTTAAATGGTTGCCTGCATTTCGTCATTTGTAGTATAATAGCCTGTTAGTTCACTGGGGGTATGTAATATGGATTTAATTAAGAGATGGGTCCAAATTGGTGGTCTATCAATCCAGGGGATCGATCCCCGGACCTCCACGAGCTCAACTGCTATGGGCCACTCCAGGCCCAACGCCTGCATTCACAAGAGTCTTCGTCCCAATTGTGCTGGGCCCTTTGATGCCCAAGGCCGGTTATACGTTCCTTCTGTTTTGGATATTTGGATCCGGGTTTGAATTCTAAGCCGAGTTCAGATAATAATCAATTAGGATTTTCTTTTTCTTTTAGAGACAAAACCAAAAATAGAAAATTGTATTCACTTTTTAGGTTGGCCTTTTAACAAAATGATGAGACAAGCCTCGCCGAATAAAACTACAAATACGGGGCCCTCAATAAGTGGTTATTAAAATACTTAGAATTCGGGAGGGCCATTTAGTAAATTTCATGGCCTTCCCCAAAATAATATTGCGTTAGACTCTTTAGACACGATTTAATTAAAATTTACTTCTTTAGACTAGGGTGCATTGATGTGACCCAAATCCAAGTCTCGACGAAGTCGAAATGTGATGACTACCGTGGGTGCATTGATTGCGACGTGGTTCGAAGCGCGTTTTCACGACGTCGCGATTTCTTTAAAATAAACGATGATAAAAAGCGGTTTACGAATAAAAGGCACATAAGCTAGCATGTATTAAAGTCAAATAAAATCTAATGCAATAGTTAAGCGACCGTGCTAGAACCACGGAACCCAGGAATGCCTAACACCTTCTCCCAGGTTAACAGAATTCATTACTCGGATTTCTGGTTCGCAGACTGTAACAGAGTCATAAATTTCCTCGGTTTGGGGTTCAACTGGTGACTTGGGACACCGTTAATATCCCAAGTGGCGACTCTAAATAATTAATAATTAAATTCCGTTCCGATTGTCCTTTAAATGGAAAAACTCCTTTACGCCCTTGCGGGTGTAGTGAAATAGGAGGTGTGACAGTTACCAAGCAAATCAAAGCCAAAGTTCTTAGGGTGGTTGAGTACCCAACTTGGTTAGCTAACACCGTGCCGGTTTCGAAGAAGGATGGGAAAGTCAGAGTATGTGTTGACCATCAGGATTTAAACAGAGCAAATCCCAAGGAAGACTTCCCACTACCAAATATACACATCCTGATCGATAATTGCGCCAAGCATGAACTCCAATCCTTTGTAGATTGCTTCGCGGGTTATCACCAGATCTGGATGGACGAAGAAGATGCAGAGAAGACAGCTTTTATTACACCTTGGGGCATATACTGTTACAAGATGATGTCATTCAGTCTGAAAAATGCTGGGGCTACTTACATGAGAGCCATGACAACCATCTTCCATGATATGATACACAAGGAGATAGAGGTGTATGTAGACGACATTATTATTAAATCCAAGAGGGTCGTGAATCACATAACGGACTTGAGAAAGTTCTTTGACAGGATGAGGAGGTATAACTTGAAGCTGAACCCCGCAAAATGTGCATTCGAGGTTCCCGCAAGAAAGTTATTGGGATTAATTGTCAGTCGTCGGGGGATTGAACTGGATCCGTCCAAAGTCAAAGCTATTCAGAAATTGCCACCACCTAAGTGCAAAAAGGACGTAATGAGCTTCCTAGGACATCCCAACTACATTAGTCGATTTATAGCACAGTCCACAGTCATATATGAACCCATCTTCAAGATGCTGTGAAAAATGCCGAAACAAGCTGGACAGAAGATTGTCAGAAAGTTTTTGACAGGATCAAGGAGTACCTATCTACACTACCAGTTTTGGTCCTGCCAGAACCAGGACGACCTTTGTTACTCTATCTATCTGTGTTGGATGGAGCCTTCAGATGTGTCTTAGGATAGCATGACGAGACAGGAAGAAAGGAGCATGTTATATACTACCTGAGTAAGAAGTTCACACTTTACGAAGCATGATACTCTCTACTGGAATGCACTTGCTGTGCTTTGACCTGGACAACTCAGAAATTGAGGCACTACTTCTGTGCCTACACTACATACCTCATATACAGTATAGACCCTCTGAAGTACATATTCCAGAAACCCATGCCGACTGGAAAGTTGGCCAAATGGCAGATACTGTTGAGTGAGTTCGATATCGTCTATGTAACTCAAAAAGCGGTCAAGGGACAAGCATTGGCAGATCACTTTGCTGAAAATCCGGTGGAAGGAGCATACGAACCTTTGAAAACATATTTTCCTGATGAAGAAGTGTCATTCGTAGGGGAAGACATTACCGAAGCATATGACGGTTGGAGGATGTTCTTTGATGGAGCTGCAAATTTCAAAGGAGTGGGTATTGGAGCGGTTTTGGTATCAAAAATAGGTCAACATTATCTGGTATTTGCTAAAATCATATTTCTCGGCACCAACAACATGGCAGAGTATGAAGCCTGCATACTAGGGCTCAACATAGGAGTCGATATGAACATTCAGGAGTTGCTGGTGATTGGTGATTCAGATTTTCTTGTGCACCAGGTACAAGGAGAGTGGGCTACCAAGAATTTCAAGATATTGTCATATCTGCACCGTGTGCAAGAATTGAGAAAGAGGTTCACGAAGATAGAATCCAACATGTGCCCAGAATTCAAAATGAGTTCGACGATGCATTAGCCACCTTGTCATCTATAATACAATATATAGATAAGAATTATATTGATCCTATTCTGGTGAAGATCCACGACCAGCCGGCATATTGTGATCATGTTGAAGAAGAAACAGATGGAAAGCCTTAGTTCCATGACATCAAGGAGTATTTGTCGAAGGGGGAATATCCGGAGTATGCAAACCACACTCAGAAATGCACACTTCGAAGATTGTCCAATCACTTCTTCCACAGCGGAGGAAACTTGTACAAGAGAACCCCTGATTTGGGTTTATTAAGATGTGTCGACGCAAAAAAAGCTTCTAAACTGCTTGAGGACGTACATGTTGGGACCTGAGGCCCACATATGAATGTCTTTGTCTTGGCTAAAAAGAAACTCAGGGCCGGTTACTTTTGGATGACCATGGAAACAGACTGCACCCAGTATGTCCGCAAATGCTTTCAATGTCAGGTGTATGCCGATATGATAAAAGTGCCGCCAAACGAGCTCAATGCAACAAGCTCACCTTGGCCATTCACTGTCTGGGGAATGGATGTTATTGGTCCAATTGAGCCCACTGCTTCAAACGGACACAGGTTTATTCTGGTGGCCATTAATTACTTTACAAAATGGGTAGAAGCTGCACCTTACAAAGTTGTAACCAAGAAAGTCATCGCAAATTTTGTCAAGGATCGAATTGTTTGTCGATTCAGAGTCCCCGAGTCCATTGTTACTGATAATGCCGCCAGTCTCAATAGTGATCTGATGAAAGCTATGTGTGAAACTTTCAAAATCAAACACAAGAATTCCACAGCCTACAGGCCTTAGATGAATGGAGCTGTAGAAGCCGCCAACAAAAATATCAAGAAGATACTAAGGAAAATGGTAGAAAACCACAAACAATGGCACGAGAAGCTACCTTTTGCTTTATTGGGATACCGTACTATGGTTTGCACATCAACCAGGGCAACTCCCTACAAGTTGGTTTATGGTACCGAGGCTGTCATCTCAGTCGATATAGAGATTCCTTCCTTAAGAATCATACAGGAAGTTGAACTCAGTGATGTAGAGTGGATAAGGAGTCACTATGAACAATTGGCCCTTATAGATGGAAAGAGGATGAACGTAGTATGTCACGGTAAACTTTATCAGAATAGAATGTCCATAGCTTTCAACAAAAGGGTCAAACTAAAGCAATTCACACCAGGGCAGTTGATATTGAAGAAGAACTTCCCATATCAAGATGAAGCCAAAGGGAAATTCTCTCCAAACTGGCAAGGTTCGTACATGGTTCACAGGGCGTTGACAGGAGGAGCACTCATACTTGCAGAAATGGATGGAGAAATCTGGCCAAAACCAATCAATTCAGACACAGTAAAGAGATACTATATTTAGATTGTTTACATTTCCTCCTCTGATGTAATTGAACTATGCTTGACATGATTCCCATTTAAGAGGGGATACGTAGGCAGCCTTGTGGGTTCAGTCATATCATAATAAAATTTCCATTTCCCCCAAGATCAGAAACTGGGGCAGAATTTTGAGGAGGACCCTCAAAATTCCGGAGCAAGTCCAGCCAATGCCAACACATGCCAGACGGTCAGAAATCGGCTAAGAAACTGGGGCAAAATTTTGAGAAGGATTCTCAAAATTCCGAAGAAGGTTCAGCAAGGCCTATTATCCACAAATAGCCGAAGGATCATTTACTAAACTAGGGCAGAATTTTGAGGAGGACCCTCAAAATTCTGACATAAGAGAGCCTCAATGCCTTTGAGATGTGTTACAGTCACTAGTCTATCAAAATTACTTGATATATCAATACGTTTCTAAAACAACTCTATTTTTATCAATAATTGTATATTTTCAAAAACTCTATTTCCATAATAGTCAGGTGTCACCTAGGGGAACTCGAAATGGCTTTTAGAACGGAGCAAAGCAAAGCCAACCGACAGAAGCACGAACCAACCTTCCCCCCACAAAACTTACAATTTTTCTTTGAACGCAAGCACGTCTGACGTAGCGATAGCATCCGCAAATATATACACGTAACAAATTCGCTATCAATTAGGACATCAGACACCGAATATATCTCCATCTAAGGCATCTACTACTTTTATTTGCTACTTGCTTTCTGCATGAGGCTAATCCTTGCCTCCACATTTTCATGAGGTTAATCCCTGCCTCTATATCTGCATGAGGCTAATCCTTGCCTCCATATATGCATGAGGCTAATCCTTGCCTCCCTATCTGCATGAGGCTAACCCCTGCCTCCATATCTGCATAAGGCTAATCCTTGCCTCCCTATCTGTAGGGGCTAATCCTTGCCTCCCTATCTGCATGGGGCTAATCCTTGCCTCCCTATCTGCGCGAGGCTAATCCTTGCCTCCATATCTGCATGAGGCTAATCCTTGCCTTCATATTTGCATGAGGCTAATCCCTGCCTCCATTTGCATGAGGCTAATCCTTGCCTCCCTATCTCCATGGGTCTAATCATTGCCTCTCTATCTGCATGAGGTTAATCCTTGCCTCCATATCTGCATAAGGCTAATCCTTGCCTCTCTATCTGCATGAGGCTAATCCCTACCTCTATCTGCATGAGGCTAATCCTTGCCTCCCTATTTGCATGAGGCCAATCCCTGCCTCCATCTGCATGAGGCTAATCCTTGCCTCCCTATCTGCATGAGGCTAATCCTTGCCTCTATATCTGCATGAGGCTAATCCTTACCTCCCTATTTGCATGAGGCTAATCCCTGCCTCCATACCTGTATAAGGCTAATCCTTGACCCTATAACTACATGAGGCTAATACCTGCCTCCATATGCATGAGGCTAATCTCTGCCTCCATATTTGCATGGGACTAAGCATTGTCCCTCTTCGCACAAATATTGCTCTATTTCTAGTACTATCTATTCGCTTTTCAATCGGGCTAAGTTCTGTCCTCCATTTCACAAGACTAAGTCTTGTCTTGTTAACATCATATTATTGCATATCATGGGCTGAAATATCGACAATCTATGCAAAGGCGTCATAATTCAAAAGGCATCATCCTCATAGCCGGAAGACACTATGTCATGGCCTGAGGATCCCTCAAATTTGCATATCATTATGCAAAGGTGTCATGGTTCGAAGGCACCATCTTCATGGCCCAAGAACACCATTTCATGGCCTGTAAATTCCTCACTAAACAAGTCATGGCCCAGGACGTCATGGTCCAAGAGCGTCATCTTTAACCGTCCAAAGACAACCTTCATGGTCCAAAGGGAATCTGCATCATGTTTAAATTTTCGCACAAATACATGCTTGTAGCATCTTTATCTGCAGGTAACCAGTAAGCAACCACTATCCTAGCAGGAGCGATCACGCTCTAGTTCCTTCAACTATCTCAAACCTTAGCCGCTCACCATGGCCGCTTCCACATCTCGTGTCCATTCTTGCAATGACGTCATCGGTATATTCCACCAATAAATTTGGAACTACACATGGCCTGATCCTGTAAAACCAGGGATATGTAGGCAACTCGAAAGACTGGAGTCCAGCATCTATCTTTCAAAAATATCACATCCGGTCAAAATTGGCCATCATTTCTTTACCCAAAAACTCTTTCATCCTTCCCGGGCAAAGATGGGCAGTTGTTGATACCCAATTTTTCTCTATATATTTTTAACATGTATACATACTTTAAAAATAGTATATATGCATATATAAGCATGCGTAAGCATTTTTTAATTTTTTCTATAATTTTAAAGGCTTCAAATTGATTTATTTCTTCCCTTTTTACTTATAAAATTTCCAATAATTATCTTTCAAATTATTTTTGTGGTGATTTAGTCATCTAAATTCTATATTTATGCCAAAATATTGTTTAAATATTTTAGTGCATTTTTTATAATTGCATATACATTTTAAAGTTAATTTGCATATATTTGCGATACTAGCCATATTAATGCATAATTATGATATTAATACATAAAATGGTATTTTATATTTTTAAAGTGTTAAGCAACTATTTTTAATCATTTTAGTACATGAAATATTTTTGGAAATTATTTTATTAATTTTTATAAATTATACTGAAAATGGCTATTTAAAATCTAGCCTAATTTCATTTCAATTTCAGCCCCAATACCCAGCCTAATTTTTGGATTAAATTACCCATACCCAAAACGCTACCTAACCTGACCTAACTCTGGCTAAATCGTGGTTGTTGATCAATTTTGATCAACGACCCGGATTGAACCTTGCCTTAATTAACTTAAGTAACCCCTTCCCTAAACCCCTCTAACCTAATTCATTTTACACCTTATACTATCGTCACCTAATCCTCTCTGCTCTCAAACTCTCTCAAAATAAACCCTAATCTCCAAACGCCGACCCCATCTATGGCCATCTCTGGTGACCTATCACTATCTCTCAGGCCTCCAATGGCTTCTCTCATGTCATTCTTGCCATCTCTAAGGCTCTTAAGGGACCAGGGCCATGTTGACTTGCATTTAGGGTTCATATCTTGCCTGTTCCTGGCCATTCCAGTGTGATTTCGAGTGAAATCATTTTATATTAGCTACGATCTAAGGGTTTTTCAGTATGTTTCTTCATCTCTGTATGGTTCTTTTCGAAACCCTAATTTCTTTTCCAAACCTCCTAGATCTGTACAGATCTAAGATGATTTGAGTTTGTTTCTTGTGTGTTTTACAATAGCCTTGAGATTCTTTACAAGAATTGTAGGATTTTAAGTGATTTTTTTTAAAAAATATTAGGGTTTCCGAAATTTTTTTAAACTTTGTTTAATGATTCTTTGTGTTTAAACTTCTGATTCTCACACATTTTGACTAATTTTATGAACCAGCTGCAACCCTAGCCACTTTGTACTGAAAACCCTAATTTTTAGGGTTCTTCGTTTGGTTTATGGATGTTGGTACCTCTGACTGTGTTCTTGCCTTGGGTTCTTGTGACTTCTCATGGTTTACTTGTCCTAGTATGCTTCTACTGAATTTTCTTAGTTCAACCTTTCACTGATATTACGAACTTGTGTTTATACTAACCATTCATCAAGACCTGTATCTTTCTCATTGAATTAGTATTGTTTAACTTTTGTTTTGTTAAAGCTATATGTCGATTCCTGACTATCCAATGTTTTACCTTATTTATATGTTAAACGTGTTGACTCTTTTCATTACTGTCTCTTTGATTGAACCATTAAATATTCAGAATTGCTTATTTCTTGGGTTAATTTGAACAATTTCCCTTAAACTTTCGATTCTTACATTTCTACTCGATTTGATTGATTTGCTTGCCTTAATTAATCTTCCCTTACCTTGTCTACATTATTACTTGATTCTTAGTGTTATTTCCTTAATCAGAACTTTATGTATCTACCCCTAATTGCCTATTTTGTACCTAGGTCTTTGAAATCTTTCCTTATTTGGTACATGTTTTTTACCATTTGAAATGACTCCCTAAATTAAGGGGACACTTGGACTGATTTTACTTTAATTGATTTCGAGATTCTCCAATTACTGAATAATTTGATTCTTACCTTATTTACCTAGCTTTCAAACTATTATTTATATGTTTTCTTCTACTCTCATTAGACAGAACATTGAGTTCACAAAAAGCACACTTACACGTTAAAAGTTCTCTTTCTCTTCTGCTATTTGTGATACTTGCTGATCTAGTCGGTTGAATGCTAAGGCTAGATATTGGAACTTTATTTGCTTTATATTCTACACCTTTCTTCAACTGGTATGTCTGTAATTAAGTTTTGAGATTCAAACCCCATGTGTTTTCATTCTTGCACTAGTTCATCAATTATGAGTTCAATTTCCTGCCTACTTCTTTGCTTAGTATGTCTAAAATCTGCATGTTCAGTGTGTTCTTTACATTCTGCACTCTTTATTGCTTACTTCCTTGCCTAGCATGTCTAAATTTTTGCCATGTCCAATGTATGTTTTTTCCTGCTTATTTCTTTGCCTAGCATGTCAAACCTATTAAAATCCCCAAGATCCTAAGTGTTGTATGCAGTTTGTGAATATATGTTTCCTTTATCCCTATCCATGTACCCTAATGTTATTCTTATGTGTCACCATTCTCGTGTGAGATCTGTTTGTTAAGTGATCCTTTCCTGAATTTGAATGTCTCTTATGACCAACTGATTGTCTGTTGTCTTCTACCAATAAGTTATTCCTTGTTTTTTGAAAAACGTTCCTACTTCTGAAGTGATCCCTGTACTATTTTCAAAACAAAACTATGTCAAGTACTCTCACACTACTCCTAGAATGTTAGGTTCTGCTCCTCTAGCATGTGTACTGCCTTGAGATCCTTAGAAATCTGAACTATGGCATGTCAAAGCTGGCCCTTCCACACTGCACTTAAATCAGTTCTTGTTTGAGAAAGGTCTAGGTGTGAGCACTGCCCGGGATCCTTGAGCTCCTTAGGGAACTCTGACACACCTAGACAAGATACTGTCTATAGAACCTTGGCATTTGAGGCTATTGGAGGTTTGGGAAAGTCATTTGGGCCTGCTTCAGGCTCCCTATAGTTAACTTCTTCTTTTCTTATTTATGTAATTTATTCAGCTGGTCTGTAATAATTATTTGTAAATAACATTGGGGTGATTAGTGGAAAAGGGGTGGGTAGTTACATATCTGTGGGGTAACTCGGGTAGATACCATGCCTATAGTATTGTGTTAATGTACTTGCTATGTTTGTTTCACCATACTAGAAACCATGCCTATCGGGTTTAAAAGGTTTCAATAATAGAAATCATGTCTATAGGGTTAAAATCAACTTTATAATTAGAAATCATGCCTATATGATCTAAATGGCTTTATAATTAGATATCATGCCTATAGAGTGTAAAGTGATTAAGTTTTCTGTTATAACATGTATTTACATTTGTCTCAATAGAAATCATGCCTATGAGTTCCAACATCAGCTCTTAACAATTAGATACCATGCCTATAGGAATTAAAGTCAAAAATCCTGCCTATAGAATTTAAATCAATTTAGTTAAACAAAATAGTTTAACCCATGTTAGTTCCTTTTTGAACTGGTTTAATCAACTGTCCGCTTCTTTAATGCGTTTTCAAATATTGTCCTAATTTTGCTATCACTAGAAAGCATGTCTATAGGATCTCAAGTGTCCGTTTAAAAGGTTGTTCACTGTTTTACTGCATCAATGTAGATACCATGCTCTTAGGACATCACTGTTCTGCATTTAGGCAAGCCTATAGGGCAATTAAAATTCTGAAACTTTGAAACTGTGCTTTTGCTACTTAAAACTGTCCAGATTTAACAGGTCTAAATCAGTAGGCAAGCTAAATAGGGTTTTTTACACCTTGTCCTAAGTCAATACTGCATAATCCCTACTCACCTAGATATCATGTTCTAGGATTTTCTCTTAAATACCTGGTTGTTGTTTGAAGACGTGCATTTACTTGTTCTATTTGTGGAGGTGACTGTGAGCCTATAATCTGTTCTCCTTAAATATAGTCCTACTTGTTCTTGATTGACGCCTAGACTTTTATCCTTAAAACCTTAGGAAGGTCTAGAACTGTCCAAAAGTAGAGGTCCTAACATACTTCCAGGGCCACAAGGAAGGGACGGGTAATGCACGTATAGGACATTTTCAAGGTTGCTAGAACGTTTTAGGCTATGACCAAGGGGAGGGACTTGGGTAGAAAAGGATATGATGACTACACGCTAATGTCACGTGTAGCCCCTCATTGAGGAGTGTTTACCGGGCATTGTGTGGGGTGATCCTATAGGCTAAGCAACCTAGGACCCCTTTTCCCACTTCTCGATGTTTAAACTTTACTCTTTTATATGCAACTTGTTCAAATTCTTTGCCTTATTATTTGAGTCATACAATGTCCAACATGCTTTTATTTGCAATTATATGTTTTAACTCCTCACTTGTTAAAGGACTAATTCATAAGTATAAGTTCAGTCGAGACCCACCATTGTGGACCGAGAGGGGTGCCTAACACCTTTTCCTCAAGGTTATTTCGAGCCCTTATCCTAAATCTCTGGTAACGCAAACTAGTCTAAGAGTTAATCGCCCTAGGTTCCCTAACGCACCATAATCCATTAGGTAGAGACTCTTCAAAATACCCAAATCCCAAAAGGAAATGAGTTATTACCCCCATGAACATCGGAACCTGAACTTTCTCCGCGGAGGAAAAAAGGGGGCCCAACATTCGCCCGACTCTTCGATGGTTCGATAAGAACCTCGATTGTGAGCTGTTATGTAGCGATAAATGAGAACCTCGAGAGGTTTCGCTCGATGGCTGAATTGTTTTGAAGCCTGTTGTTTGGAGCTGATATGATCGAAGCTCTTTTGTTTATGCCGAGGTTCGCCTGATTAACTGGTTCTTTTTGAAGTATTTGAAATAATTAAAGGCCTGTGATTTTATAGTGATGGTCGGGCGTCCCCGAGTTGCGTGAGTTTGGATTGAGCCTTGTGACCATAGTCATTGCATTTGGTCGTAGCCTTTCAGTCCCCAAGTGAAGTAGTTTCGGCGTTTACATCGAGGGTATGCCTTTTTAGGGATCTTACAAGTTCGAATGTATAGCCTTAACTTTAAGATCGGGATTTATGCCTTTTGTAAGGTCTTATAATTTCTAACATGCCTTACTTGAGGTCTTACAGTTTTGGTTACTTGGTACAAGTGTAACTCATGCCTTGCTTGAGGTCTTACAGTTTTGGTGTTGCCTTGTAGAGGTCTTATACTATTGATAATGCCTCGTGGAGGTCTTATATTTTCTGGTATTGCCACATCGAGGGCTTTCGGGCTCGAGGTTGCCTGCTTGGGGTGTTACGGCCTTGAGTTTCTGATTGCTCGATGGGATGACAATCGACGATAGTCCCCGAGACGTTGAAAGTTTTTTGGCTCTAGAGCCGTTCTTTATAAACTTGGTGTTGCCTCATTGAGGGCTTACGAGTTCGAAATTTCCGACCCAGAGGTCATATGGCTTCAAGTTGTTGATGTCAGTCACCGAGTATTCGTGAGATTTTTTGAGGCGCGAAGCATTTTTGGTGGTAAAAGATACCCCTTTGATTACTTAGTACAAGTATACATGTTTTCGCCGTCAAGGGCTCAATTATTCTATGCAGACACGGTTCATTTGATCGTTTGGCCCGATACATCATTTTCCAATCGAGACCCTTTGTGGCTCATCTTGACTTCGAGAAGGTGACCTTTCGGGGGGATACCCCCCAGTGTTCGAGGTTGATTGGAGAAAAGCCTTGAATACTTGTTAAGTTCCCCTTAGGTAGCATATAAATGTTGCCTCATTAAAATTTTTGCCGGTAAAACCCTTCTTGGGATAAAACCTGATCGAAGGAAAAGAATGCAATGTATGCTTTGAAACCTAAGGTCTTCGAGCTGGACAGCATTTTGACTGTTCTGATCGGACGCCTGCACAAAGGTTAGTGTAAGATTTAAATAAAAAGGGAGATAGTTATAACTTAGTGGTGATGGCGCTTTGAGCCTCGATATGCTTCAAACGTTTGCTTCGAGGATGCGGCATGGTCCTTTGTTTGTTTTATTCGGGTGTAGCCGAGAATGTGTCTCGTGATTGCTACTTCACTATTTGCTTATCCTTTGGCTCCTTCGATGTTTAAGGCATCAATGTCGGTGCCACATCGTGCACTACGAACATCTCCCTCACTGCATGTTGTTCCCCATACACGGTTTTTATTCCGTCCTTCATCGAAAACTTCATCATTTGATGAAGGGTTGATGGCACCGATCTCATACAGTGTATCCATGGCCTTCTGAGCAAGTCATTGTACCTCATGTCTCATTTGATGACATGAAATTTGGCATTTTGGGTCATGCCGGCCACGTTGACCGGGAGGGTGATTTCCCCTTTTGTTGTTTCGCTCGCCATGTTGAATCCATTGAGGACTCGAGAGGTGGGCACGATCTGGTCGAGCAATTCGAGCAGCTCCACCACCCTCGACCTAATAATGTTGGCTGAGCTACTTGGATCCACAAGCACACGCTTAACTTGAAATGTATTCACAAGAAAAGAAATTACCAAGGCATCGTTATGAGGTTGAGACAGGGCCTCAATGTCCTCGTCGCTGAATGTGAGAGCATCTTCGGGTATATAACCCCGAGTTCGCTTCTTCCTGGTGATGGATATTTTTGTTCTTTTGACAATGGGTTCCTGGGGGATGTCGATTCCTCCAACAATCATGTGGATGACATGTTACGGCTCATGTATTTCATTTTTCCTGTTCGTCTCTCTTACTCGGAACTGATTTTTGGCTCTGTCGCTAAGGAACTCTCGGAGGTGCCTTTTGCTGAGTAGTCGGGCTACTTCTTCTTGGAGTTGTCTACAATCTTCGGTCCTATGATCGTATGTGCCGTGAAATTCGCACACTAAGTTGGGGTTCCTCTGCGACGGATTTGATAGTACAGGTCTTGGCCACTTGGTATCTTTGATTTTACCTATGGCCGATACGATGTGCGAAACATCGATGTTGAAGTTGTACTCAGATACCCGGGGTGCCTCAGTCAGCCCTGTGTATTTGTCGAATCTGGCTCTATTTATGAGTCCCCGAGGATTCTAACCTCGATCTGTCCTTCGGTCATTTCGGGGTATGTTACGCTTTGGGGCGTTTCTTCGATCTTCAGTGTATGGTTGGTACATTTCCTTATTTGGCTTTGGCTCCTTTGTTAGGAGTCTGCTTGGATATACCGAGTCTGAGGGGGCTCCCAGTTGGTCATCCTCAACCCTACTCTTCGATTGATATCGGTTATGGACATCCGACCAAGTCACGATGGGATATTCGACCAAGTTCTACGTTAGTTGCTTCGAAGCCATCGAGCTTCGTTCATTCAAACCTTGGGTGAAGGCCTGTACTACCTAGTCATCGGAGACTGGTGGTAATTCCATTCGCTCCATTTGAAAGCGAGATACGAACTCCCGCAGCATCTCGTTTTCTCTTTGTTTGATTTTGAAGATGTCGGATTTCCTTGTAGCCACCTTGATGGCACTGGCATGTGCCTTTATGAAAGAATCTTCCAGCTGGCAAATAAGTCTATCGAATTTGGAGCTAGGTTGTGATACCACATCATGGCCCCTTTCGAAAGTGTTTCTCCAAACGTTTTTAGTAGGACGGATTCGATCTCGTCGTCTCTCAGGTCATTGCCCTTCACCGCACAAGTGTAAGCAGTGACGTGCTCGTTGGGGTCTAAGGTTTTGTTGTACTTCGGAAGGTCGGGCATTCTGAATTTCTTCGGGATGGGCTTTGGAGCGGCATTTGACGGGAATGGCTTTTGTACGAATTTCCTTGAATCAACACCCTTCAGGATCGGGGGTGGACCCGGGATCTGGTAGACCCTTAAATTCTAGATCTCCACTTTTTATCGTTAGCTTCTATCATCTTTTCGCCCGATTCAATCCTCTTTGTGAGGTCCTCGAGCATCTTCATAATAGCGGGGTCGGTTGCTGACTTGTTGTTACTCGATCTTTCCGGTACCTATTCGGCTCGAGGAGTCATTTCCGGTGCTGCTGTGCTTGGGGTTTTTTGGTAGCTTTGCACTTAAGCAATCGCCAGCTGTTGTACCTGTAACATCTCAAAAATAAAGTGAAGGCTAACCTCTTGTTCCCCTTGTGCTGGGATTTCCTGAGCTTCTTGTTGGTTTTTTTGGTGTATACTCCTGTTAGTGTGGGAGTTTACATCGACGTGTTGGGCGTTGCGTGAGACCACATCCATGGGAATTGGTTCTGGTGCATCCTCAGGGTTTCGTGGTGGTACACCAATACCTGGAATAGCTACACCATTCTCTCCTTGCTCCTCAAGACCGTTGTTTTCATGTGCGTTTACTGAGTTAGATATTTTGACCTGAAATCAAAGATTCTTGGACAAGAAAAAGTGTGAAAGATAACTTGCGTTATGTAGTAAACCAGCAAGAAAACAATCACTATTATTTTTAGCCCCTCGGTGGGTGCCAAACTGTTTACCTTGAAAATGGTAATTACAATTAGATTTGATTTTGTGGTTCTAAAAATACGTGATTTATTTTTATGCTAGTTGTTAGGCGGATGCTAAGTATGAGACTAGGAAATAAGATAAGAGTTTGAAGGCAGTATGAGCAAACAGAGAGGCTGAGAATCGGGGCCTCGAGCTGGCCTATACGGGGCCACGAGGTCGAGCTAAGTGTTAGGCTATGAACGGCCGATGAATGACTAACAATTCTAAGAGCTTTGATCTGAGCTCTTTATGATCAATAATAAATAATAAATAAAGAAAAATTAATGGAAGATAATAAATGTAAGCAATAAATATAAATAATAGAATCAAGGGAGAATGTGTTTAAGTTAGAGAGCAGAGAATGTTCTTGTATTGAATATTGTGTATCTCTACAAAATGACAAGGGTCCCCTTTATATATGCGAAGAAATCTCAACATAGTACAAATACATTTATTACAAAGATATATGGCTGGTACAGCCATTTAATGTCATGGTACGGGCTCGTGCTAGCCTAATAGACTGGGTCAGCCTTAATCACGTGCCTTGGGAACTTCCCGCTTTTCCATCATAACTACCGATTTGTACTTCCCTGAGGTCGAACGTTGAGAACCCTTCGGGGTCGAATCTCGACCCTTGCCTCGAGCCTTTAGAAGCGTCATAATAACTATCAAATCGGACCCTCTGATTTTTACCGAATACAGTCATCCTATTCATACTTAAAAATCGCCAAACTTCTTTTGATCATCTAATTATTTAAAGAAGGAAGGGACATTCACCACATATTATTGTCACATATGGGGCCTTTTTCAATGTAGCCTCTTTACCTTTATTAGGTAGGGGTAAGGTTTGCGTACAAACTATCCTCCCCAGATCCCACTTGTAAAATTTTACTGGGTTTGTTGTTGTTGTTGTTGTTATGGGGCCATTTTCAATGTCATTATTAAAAAGTATCACTACGAGAATTGAGAAAATGTTAGTCCTTTTTCATGTAGTGTTTCTTAATTAATATTTAACTATTATCTATAATTATCTAGAAGGTTTAAAATTTAAGGCTATTTACATATAATTTAGATAACTCAAATATTTAACCGGTTAGTGTCAAATATAAAAATAGAAAAAGGGTCTGATTTGTCCCTTTACTATGATAAATTGTTTAAGTTGTCCCCCATTATACTATTGGACCATAAAACTCCCTGCCGTTTTACTATCCTAACAAATGTATCCTTAATTGGATGGAAGGGACACGTGGCACTTATCCGTGCCCTTTTTACATTTGGGCACATATTAAATCGACCCATCTCATTTCTTTTAACTCGATTCACTTCAAAAAAATCATTGCCCGAACCAAAGTCCACCCCCATTGCTTCTCTAATCTCTCTCTCTCCTCTTTTCCTTTTCACTGTATAACCATGGCCGAAATTTCCACAGGCGAACTCACCAGAAGCGATGGAGAATCTTCAGATTTGTCACCCCGCAGTTTCTCTTCCTCTTTTTCTATACCTACACACATATTTATACACAGATCTGGAGAAATATATACAAGAGGTCAAAGATCTAGCTGGAAGTATAGCAACATTAGCCAATTGGTTCTATTCCTGGGTAATTATAGAACCTCCATTTGGAAATTACCTTAAACACAATTCTTTCCTCTCTATTTTACCATTATTGACAAATCCCTTTGCAACTCACTCTTACAGATTTTACTACAAAAATATTTTCATCACCATTTTGAAGATGATGTTAAATGTTGCCAATTTCTGCTCAGCGCAAGCAAAAAATTTTAACACAACAGTGACATTTGGTCATTGATCTTCAAATTAGCAACGGTTTTTTCTAAACTCAGTCTAGGTCCTAATAAAGATTGCAACTTAATTCAGGAATTCTCATAAGATGTAAGCATGTTCCTTAAATTTTGGACTTTCTATTTGTGAAAATAACAATAAAATTGCCTCAGAATAGCAGCAACTTCTTCTTCGGCATTTCAAGATCCAACTGAGTAGCACCATATGGGGTGTCTCAGATCTCCACTATACTTCCAATCTTATTTGGCAGTGACAGCGAGTGTAGGGGAGGTGGTCCTGGAAGAAGAAACAAATGAAGGGGGATAAGGTGGAAGAAGAAGAAGGTTAGGTTATGGGTTTTGGCTCTTAGGTAATAGGGCGGGTCGAGTTTAATTTTAGACTAGATATACCAAGAGCCTTGGATATGTGTCACGTGCCCAATCCGTCAAAGAAGGGGTATATGTCTTCGAATAGTAAGACTATAAGGATTTTGCTGATCCAATAGTATAACGGAAGATAATTTTAAACAATTTCTAATAGTAGTGGGATATTTCAGAACTTTTTTCGATATGAAAATAGAGTCATACTGGGGGGAAATTCACTGGCTAGAGAATTATTTAAATTTTTAGAAAGCCGACTAAAATAAGTTTTGAATTAAGGATAATATTTTCACTTACATTATTATAGTAATAATTGTTATTGAAAAATAAAGTTTTAGAAACTGAAATTTTAAAATAGAAATAATTTCTGAAAGATATCAACACACCAAATAAGAGTTCAAGTAGATATAAAAGAGTTAAGTCGTATCCAAAGAGTCATTCATAGTCTCAACTTTTGATTTTTTTGGCCATAAATATGAGTTATTATTTTGCTTCCTGACTATATTTAGGATCCAATGACGCCAGCGAGAATGGTACCAAAAAAAATAGAATTATAACTAGGAGATTTAAGAAATGGTTAATCCTTTTCATGTAGTGTTTCTTAATTAATATATATTGATTATCTATATTTATCGATAAGGTTTAAATTTTAAGATTATTTATATATAATTCAAATAATTCAAATATTTGACATGATTAACGTCCGCACATCCGCGCCGATGCTAATACTAGTTATATAAAAAGTGATGACTTTTGATCCTAAACCATAAAACTACCCGTACAAGTTAAAAGTTTGTTAAACCTAAGGTATTATACAAGTTTTTACTTTTAAATGTATTTATTTTAAATAAGGATAAATTTTATAAATTCAGATATTAAGAAAAAAATTCTTTAATTATTTAGTATCCAGATCTAAATATTATATATCTCAATAATTATATATAACTATTTTGATTTAGATGTCTGAATTTTTTAGATTTATACTCACATACAAGCGTCTTAATCTTAAAAGAATAAATTGGATCTAAATGAATTTTTGAAGAGCATTTCAATACTTAATAAACCAAGTATAATATTAGAAAAGGACAGCTTTATCACATCATAATTTTCTACATTAAGGATGTGCTTGGTACGGAGGAAAATATTTTCTAGAAAATATTTTCATGAAAAATAAGTGGTTTTATCACCTTTTTTTTATTTGGTTGGTGAATGAAAAAAAATCGAAAATTATTTTCTAGTGTTTGGTTAAATAATAGAAATATTTTTTAGAAAAATAATTTTTTATGCTACTCTCTTCATTCGCCCGTCCCCCAAGTCCCCATATTTCATGTGCTCTCCCCCTCCCCCTCAAATATCCAATGTTTTTAGGACTCTATTTTCCTCAAGAATTTAATTATTCTTCTAAAAATTCACACATACCCAAAAGAACTAATGTGCTGCTTTACTTTTTTACGCAAAAACAATGTTGAAATTTGTGCTCCGTAACTAAAAGAAAATACTCTTTTTTTTGGTTGAAAAAGAAAGTAGCTTTCTACAACATAAAAATAAAGTATTCATTTTGTTGAAATGAAAGAATATAATTTTTCTATATCATGAAAAGAAAATATTCATTTTGTTGAAATGAAAGAAAATATTTTTTACTACATCAATTTATTGAAATGAAAGAAAATACTTTTTATCAACACGAAAAGAAACTAATTTTTTATATTATGAAAAGAAAATACACATTTGTTGTAATACTTTATCTATAACATAAAAAGAAAATACTATTAATAATATTTCTATTTAGAGTGGGGTGAGTAGGGGTGAGGGTAGGGATAGGGGTGGGGGTGGGTTAGGTGGGGGTGTGGGGTGGGTTGGTGGGGATGGGGAATAGGGTGGGAAAGGCTGAAAATATTTTTATTAACACGAAAAGAAAGTACTTTTTTATATTATGAAAAGAAAATACACATTTGTTGAAATGAAAAAAAATACTTTATCTATAACATGAAAAGAAAATACTATTAATAATATTTATATTTAGAGTGGGGGTGGGGGTGGGGGTGAGTAGGGGTGAGAGTAGGGGTAGGGTGGGGCATGGGTAGGTGTAGGTGTGGGGTGAGTTGGTGTTAATGGGATAAGATGGGGAAGGTTGAAAAAAGTTTAGGAAAATATTTTCCTTTCTCATCAAGAGAATATTTTTCTCCAATTAAAGAAAATTGAATTCATAATGAAAATATTTTCCAAAATATTTAAGTCAATCAAATACGAGAAAATTGACAAATTTTGTACTAAACACACCCAAAGTTTTAATAGATCAAAAGAATTAAACAAAGTAGGTAAACATAATATCATAAATCATAAAATAAAAAATAAAAAAATAGTGCTATCAATCTAAAAGGGAAAAAAAATAAATATGAAGTGACGGTATTTTTTTGTCGAAAGAGGAAAAAAAAGAGGTTTCGAAAAAGATGGAGAATCCCAAAAGCTAAAGAGAAACCAAAAGAAATGTGAAGAGTGAAGACCGTCAGGAACTCATTTTGATCTGCACTTCATTTGAGCGGAGAAATCTAAGATTTAATCAAACCGAGCAGGTACTCTCTCTTGCTCTTCCTTTTTCTCTGGAATTTTGGGAATCAGATGCTTTGTAATGTTATTGGAACTATAATCATGTCTGCTGACTTCTAGTATTGTTGCACACAAAGATCCAGTGTGTGTGTGTGTGTGTGTGTGTTTTAATTTGAGTACAAAGTTAAAGACTAAAGTTATATGCACTGAACCATCTGGTCAATTAACCACTTGTAGGAGGTAACACTTTTGTAATCTCTCTTTATAGATTGTTTATGCAGCATTTCTATGTTAAACGAATAGAAGAAAAAAAGGGGAAAAGAAAAGATCAAATTGTTAGTAAAAAGGGATATTTAAACAGCAAAGCATTCTGCCGGTGAAATGTATGAAAAATTGTAGGATTTTGTGGGAAAAAAGAAGAAGAAATAAGATATCACCGCTATTTACCAAAAGAAAAAAATTAAATAAATGAATGAGTGGTATTGTAAATTAGGGTTACTTACCTATTTCAGTGAGCTGAATCCATATCCTATCTCTTGCAAGCCTCAGTAAGACATGAACTAAGTTGAATTCAATGTGGATCATGTAGTAAATTCCTCCCCAGGAACCTTTGTTCTTGAAAGCTTTTAGAATGTTAAAAAAAAAAGTATAGTAGCTAAACAGGCATTTTTGACTGAATTTAGATCATGTTGTCACAATAAGTCTTTAGATCCTCAAGAAACTCACCTGGAAGTTCCTCATTTAAATATCAATACCTTAAGGTTCATTTAGTTCCCTAAGTTTTCACCTGACCTTTGCTAGTTATTTATTGTTGTTTCCCTTTGTGTTCTTTTTGTCAAGAAGTCGAAGAAATGGAAGACAAGACGAAGTTGATGTCTACCAAGGGACTGCTTCAGAGTCAAGAATTGTATGAGGTACTCTTTTCTTATATGCATTTCGCTGTCCTACTTTTTCTTTCTTTTATTGAAATTACTGATCAGCTATTGTTTTCTCACGGCGCAAGTATATTCTGGAGACTAATGTGTATCCGCGCGAACTAGAGCCTCTCAAAGAGATTAGAGATATTACTGCCAATCATCCACGGTATTTTAATGCTCTCGTTATCCTATTCCATACTTGAGATGATTACTCATACTTAAAAATCGCCAAACTTCTTTTGATCATCTAAATTCTTTCAAGAATGCAGTGACATTCACATGTTAGCATTGTAAATGTCATCCTTAATATGCCGTTACATGAATCATGAAAGGCATAATCATGAAAGGCATAAGCATCTGTTTGTTTATGTAATAAAACTGGTCATCCTTAATATGCCATTACATGAATCATGAAAGGCATAAGCATCTGTTTGTTTATGTACTAAAACTGGTAGCTAAGTTGTATCGTTTGCATTTATTACAAGATCAGATGTCTGATGGCGACTGCACCAGATGCTGGCCAAATGATATCCATGCTATTGGATCTAGTAAACGCCAAAAAGACAATAGAAATTGGAGTGTTCACAGGATATTCCTTGCTACTTACAGCTCTTACAATTCCTGATGATGGCAAGGCCAGTATCAACTGTAAATCTTTGTTTTCGCCCTAAAGTGTCTTCTCTAGTGCGTATAATAACATCTAAACAAATGTGTTGGTGCAGATTACTGCCATAGACCTTGATCAGGATGCATATGAGATGGGATTGCCAGTAATCAAAAAAGCTGGAGTTGAACACAAAATCAATTTCATCCAATCTCCAGCTTTACCAGTCCTTGACAAACTGTTGGAAGATGTGAGAAAAAATAACTCTGTATCCCCTCTGTTATTTCTTGTACTTAGTTCCTAACCCTTTGGGATGGATTTAACAGAATAATGACGAAATAAAAGACAACTAGAATCATGTATCTTATTCATATTTGCTTAGCTTTTCACGGAATCAATTGCAGAATGACAACAAAGAAAGTTTTGACTTTGCATTCATTGACGCGGACAAAGTGAATTATCAAAAGTATCACGAGAGATTGCTGCAGCTTGTGAAGGTTGGAAGTATAATAGTATATGATAATACATTGTGGTCTGGAACTGTTGCAATGCCAGAGGAGTCTGTTTCAGAATCATTGAAGGAAGTCAGGCATCACACCATTGAGTTTAACAAGTTCCTGGCTGCTGATACCCGCATTCGACTTTCTCAAGTACCTTTAGGGGATGGTATTACAATCTGCAGGCGCCTGTGATCGTATATCGTATTCAAATATCGTATAGTACGTAGAAAGTACTATCAATCCTTTGGTTTCTTGTGAATAAATTGACAGACCTGGCTTTGCCTATGTGAATGTATTGTTATCCCTATAGTTTGAAATAAATAAAAACTCTTGTTATTGGATCTCATGCATCCACCTTTGTTATTCTTTATAATGTTTTGTGGAAAGAAATGGGTTGGGGGAAGAAAATGAGGTAAAATGTGCAGATGTAAAATAAAACCTTTGCTTCTAAAAAGTAAGTAATTATACCTGATATCCAATATCGTTTCTTTGGTTTAACGATATTTATATTGATTACAAACTTTAATATATACTTTTTAATCTTAATTTTATTTTTAATTAAAATTAATAAAAACCTTAACCAAAGTTTTCGCGATAAATATTTAAAATCATCTCTCTGTTTAAATAAACTAAAGCGTCGTTTGATTTGAAGATAAGTTATGCAAAGATTATTAACACAAGAATGTTTATGTTGTAATTAATAGCATAAGGAATGTTTATGTGGTGATTAATGACACAGGGATTGTTATATGATGAATAATATTTAATAATAAATGAATTATTATACGGTGATTAATGATGAATTCTTTAAGGGTATTTTTGTCTTTAATAATCTAATATGTACATCGCGACCCTAAAACCGACCCGGTTGTGATGGCACCTATCGTGAAACTAGGCCAGCCGACACAACTCCCAAATTAACCATTTATCACTAAAAATCACGTTTAAGCCTTTAATTTAAACAAATGTTTCATAATGTAAGTCTAAATGACAACAACAACAACAACAACAACAACAACCCAGTGTAATCCCACAAGTGGGGTCTGGGGAGGGTAATATGTACGCGGACCTTACCTCTACCCCGAGGGGCAGAGAGGCTGTTTCCAGTAGACCCTCGGCTCAAAGAGGCAACAAGAGACACTATATTAGTACTATCAATAGACTCATAATAAAACAACATAAAGTACCATAAAATCCATAACATAACATAAATACCATAAAAAACAAAGTAACAGCAATATAAGAGATATAGGAAATACGAGAAAGATGTAAGGTATTAATACACAGGAGATAAAGCCCATCATCAGTAGTTGATCAATAGCATCCTAAGACTACTTCCTAACTGGCTAGTCTCACTCTAGTGCGCTGTAACAAAGACATCACAATTTCCCTAACCTACCACCTTAATGCTCGATCTCCACAATTCCCTGTTTAGGGCCATGTCCTCAGTAACCCTAAGTCGCGTCATATCCTGCCTGATCACCTCTCCCCAATACTTCTTAGGTCTCTCCCTACCTCTCCTCGTACCCACCACCGCCAGTCGTTCACACCTTCTCACCGGTGCATCAGTGTTCCTCCTCTGAATGTGCCCGAACCATCTGAGTCTTGCTTCCCGCATCTTGTCCTCCATGGGGGCCACACCCACCTTCTCTCGAATATCTTCATTTCTAATCTTATCCTTCCTTGTATGCCCGCACATCCACCTCAACATCCTCATCTCTGCAACTTTCATCCTCTGGATGTGTCAGATCTTCACCGGCCAACACTCGGTCCCATACAACATAGCAGGCCTAACCACTGCCCTATAAAATTTACCTTTCAGTAACAGTGGCACTTTCTTGTCACACAGGACTCCCGTCGCTAACCTCCATTTCATCCATCCCACCCCTATACGGTGTGTGACATCCTCGTCGATCTCCCCGAACCCCTGAATAAACGACCCCAGGTACTTGAAACTACCCCTCTTAGGGATGACTTGAGAATCAAGCTTCACTTCCACTCCCGCTTCCGTCGGCTCTGCCCCAAATTTGCACTCAAGGTATTCCGTCTTCGTCCTGCTCAACCTGAAACCTTTGGACTCAAGGGTGTGTCTCCAAACCTCTAACATCTCGCTGACGCCGCGTCGTGTCTCGTCGATTAGGACTATGTCATCAGCAAATAGCATGCACCATGGCACCTCCCCCTGAATATGATGCGTTATAGCATCCATCACCAGGGCAAATAGGAAAGGGCTGAATGCAGACCCTTGATGCAATCCCGTAATAATCGGAAAATAATCTGAATCGCCTCCTGCTGTCCTAACCCGAGTCTTAGCTCTATCATACATGTCCTTAATCGCCCTAATGTAGGCAACCGGGACCCCTTTAGCCTCTAAGCATCTCCATAAGACCTCCCTAGGAACCTTGTCGTACGCTTTCTCTAGATCGATAAACACCATGTGGAGATCCTTCTTCTTATCCCTGTATTGTTCCACCATCCTCTTAATAAGGTGGATAGCTTCTGTGGTAGATCGCCCCGGCATGAACCCGAACTGGTTGTCTGAAATAGACACCGTCCTTCGCACTCTCATTTCTACCACTCTCTCCCAGACTTTCATGGTATGACTTAGTAATTTAATACCCCTATAGTTGTTACAGATCTGGATATCGCCTTTGTTCTTATACAACGGGACCATTGTACTCCACCTCCACTCTTCGGGCATCCTATTAGTCTTGGATATCACATTAAGCAACTTAGTAAGCCATTCCACGCCTGCTCTACCCACACACCTCCAAAGCTCAACCGGAATTTCATCTGGTCCGGTAGCTCTGCCCCTTCTCATCTTACGCATTGCCTCCATGACCTCATCGACCTCAATGTCCCGACAATCACTTAGTTCATGGGGGCTGTCGGCGTTCCTCAATTCACCTAGTACAATATCCTGATCCCCTTCCTCATTTAGAAGTTTATGAAAGTAGGTCTGCCATCTCCTCTTTATCTGGTCATCCCCCAACAAAACTTTGTCGTCCTCATCTTTTATGCACCTCACTTGGTCCAAATCCCGAGCCGTCCTCTCTCTCACCTTAGCGAGTCGGAGTAACTTCTTCTCCCCGCCTTTGTTCCCTAGTTCCTCATACAAACGAGCAAAAGCTGCCGTCTTTGCCTCCGTCACTGCCATCTTTGCCTCCTTCCTAGCTACCTTATATCTCGCAATGTTCGCTCTCTTCTCCTCCTCTCCAGTGCTCCCCACTAACCGCAGGTAAGCCACCTTCTTCGCTTCCACCTTCTAAATGAACAGTGCGGAAATAATATACAAGCTCGACATCGGGGTGTCACAAGTCACGAGCATCTACTAAAGTCTGAATACAACGGAAAAGTCTGAAAATGTACTAAATACAGTCTAATGAAAGCAAGAGGGAGAAAAGCAGTGTTGCGAACGCCGGACAGCTACCTTGCTAAACTCCGATGACTCTGCCTCTGAGCAATCGACACCCGCTATCTGGTTCAGAAAATACCTGAATCTGCACACAAGGTGCATGGAGTAATGTGAGTACTCCAACTCAGTAAGTAATAAAGGTAAATGAAAGCTGAGCAGTAAGAAAACACGTAAACCACGTCAAAATGCTACAACAAAAGCAGGATATTTCCAACATAGTACAGAAATTATTTACTTCGTAAATCATGCTCAGTTTCGGTAAAAACTCTTTTTAAAACAAATTTTTAATAGTTTTCAAACGAGTGATAAAACAGTGAATAAACATGATAGAACGTAAACAGCCCATCGGGCAAAACATGTACCATAAATCGCCCCTTAGGCATAATATCAACAGAATCAGCCCCTCGGGATACCTCACAATCACTCGTAATCAGCCCCTCGGGCATAACATAAGTCAAGAACTGCCACTCGAGAAATAACATGGAACAACATTAGCCCCTCGGGCTATATCACATCTCATACTGGGTACCCGCGCTTACTAGGGGTGTATAGACTCCGGGAGGGGCCCCTTACGGCCCAAGCGCAATAACAAGCTATCTCGTGGCATAATCAATATATCACTCACTCAGGGTACCCGCGCTTACTAGGGATGTACAGACTCCGGGAGGGGCCCCTTATGGCCCAAGCGCAATATCAAGCCACATCGTAGCATAATCATTAGGCTTCTGGCCTCATATCAAGCCACCTTGTGGCGTACAACTCAGGCCCTCGGCCTCATAATCATAAATCAGTGTATCACTGTTGCGGCGTGCAACCCGACCCAAAGTATCCTCACAACACAGGCCCTCGGCCTTACTTAGTTAAAAATCTCTAAAAGCCACTCAGGCATAGTAAAATATGATGCTCAGCCCAAAATATCATTTAAAGTATTAAAACAGAGTAAACATGGCTGAGTTATGAAAGCAGTAGAATATAGCATGACTAAGTACAGATATAAAAATCAAAACAGTGAGGAAATAGCAATAAAAATCCCCTAAGCGTCCAAAACAGTTGGCACGAGGCCTAAATATGGCATTCATCCCAAAACATGATGATAGTTTTCAATCAAATAAGCAGTAAAACAGTCATATGGGATGGACTAAGTCACAATCCCTAATGGTGCACGACCCCATGCCCATCATTCAGCGTGTGCATCATCTCAAAGTAGCACAACGATGTGAAGTCCGGGGTTTCATACCCTCAGGACAGACATTTACAATTATTACTTACCTCTATCCAGTCCAAACTCTAGCCCACGATGCCTTTGCCCTCCTCCGGATGCTCCAAATCTAACCAAAATCAGTACATAACCATTAAAATATGCTAAGGGAACAAAGTTCACTCGAAAATATCCAATTTACATAAAAAATCCCGAAATTGCTCAAACCCGGCCCCCGAGCCCACATCTCGGAATCAGATAAAAATCACATCAATAGAATCCTCATCCTCTCACGAGTCTACCCATATCAAATCCATCAAAATCCGACCTCAATTGCCCATTTGAATCCCTAAAAGAATTCTCAAACTTTTCTTCCATTTTTCCCCAATTTTCACTCTAATTTCTCAAATTAAATGATGAAATTCAAGACTAAATCATGGAATTAAACCAAAAATGAATGAAGAATACTTAACCCAATTGCTATACTGAAAATCTCCTCAAATTTCACCTTCCCCCGAGCTCTCCAATGGTTTTTGTGATATTGGATTTAAACCCTCGATTTTGAACTTAAACATTCTGCCCAGTTATTTCCTTCATCGCGATCGCGGAAATTGCCTCGCGATCGCGAAGCACAAAAATGATTGCCCCTCAACTTACCTTACGCGATCGCGAACAACAAACTCATCAATCATCGCGAACGTTTTCCTCACTACGCGATCGCGTAGAGAAAATCTTTTACCTCACGGCCGCTCCAAATCCTTCTTCGCGATCGCGACCTTAGCCACGCGGTCGCGATAGCCAAATCCACAGACCTTCGCGATCGCAAACCCAAATTGGCGATCGCATAAGACAAATTTCCCATCTGACCTTAATAGACCTATGCGATCGCGAACCTTACTACGCGATCATAGAGAACAAAAGTCTGCAACAGAACTGAAGCCAAATCTGCAATTTTTCAAACATGCAATTGGTCCGTTTAACCACCTGAAACTCATCCGAGGCCCTCGGGACCTCAACCAAACATTTCAACATATCCCATAACATCATTCAAACTTGTTCCAACCTTCGAAACGCTCAAACCAACATCAAAATACCAAATCATCATCGAATTCAAGCCTAAGAATTCCAAAAATTTCCAAATTACGCTTTCGATCAAAAAGTCTATCAAACCTCGTCTGAATGACCTGAAATTTTGCACACATGTCACAAATGACACAACGGACCTACTCCAACTTCTGAAATTTCATTCCGACCCCTATATCAAAATCTCACCTATAAACCGGAAAACGCCAAAATTCCAATTTCGCCGATTCATGCCTAAACTTCCACGGACCTCCGAAATACATTCCGATCACGCTCCTAAGTCCCAAATCACCTAACGGATCTAACCAAATCATAAAAATTCCAATCCGAGATCATATACTAGCAAGTCAAAACTTGGTCAAACCTTTCAAATTCTAAGCTTCAAACTGAGAATTGTTCTTCCAAATTCATTCTGATTACCCTGAAAACCAAAACCGACGATTTATATAAGTCATAATACATCACACGGGGCTAGTCATGCCCGAGAACTGGCGAGAGAAGTGCAAGAGCTCAAAACGACCGGTCGGGTCGTTACATCCTCCCCCACTTAAATATACGTTCGTCCTCGTACGTGCCCAGAGTTGTTCCAAAAGCCAACCAATCGCTGAATAACCTTATCATGCTCATACCCGGGGTGATCCCACATCACCCTATCTCATATAGGTCCGATAACACAATAAAACTAAAATTTTACAATCCAACCTAGCCCATAAACCTTAGGGCCACATTTCCACTTCTAAAATCATCTACAAGATCAGAATCTCACATCTATACTCTGAATAAGCCTGAACAAGCTGTAACAAACCATACCCGCAGACTCAAATTCCATTACATGATGTACCACATAACTCAAACACTTGTACCGATAACTTCAAATCACAACAGCTGCACACAACAACCGAATACCGCTAATAACCTCTTATCAATTAAAGTCTCATTCCAACACTTTCATATACTGCCCATGATAAATGAAACATGTAGAAAGCCATAACCATTCCTCAGATCAACCATTCGTGAAGCCACTTCTCCCTTGGCAAGGACCATAGCAATTTTTGAGCCGAGCATCGATATCATCCTTCCAACATGCTAAAACCGAATCTGTTTGTATTCATTCTAGATCCCAATGATCTCATCTAATCCAACACATCTACTCTGGTGACATGATACATCAATACCATCTAAAGCCACAACTCGTGTAACCCGCGCACCAATAAGCAACAATCCGAACGTACTCAAATCATGAAAAATGACTCGAATGAAAGAGATGTACCACAAGCTCACCAGTAACACCATAACACTATGCTGAGAACCCATCACACGTCGTAGAACCAGAACACACGAATCTGTCCCGCAGGAGCATACCTCCACATAGTTTCGCTCAATGCGCGACCCCATCCGAACACTAGTCCAACATGAGCACCTCAAGTCACTATGCTCAAAACAACCACCACGCGCAATTTGATGTCTAGAACCAAAGCAAATTATCATAACCACGGGGAAGCAAATAACCAACAAATCATAACGCCTCGCAACACAGAAAAGTAACTCATAGATCACCTCAGAACACTAATAGCTCAATAACAATCGAATCAACACATCCCTCACCAATAGCAACTCGAGGTCAACAAAGCCGTCTAGATGCAGAACACACATCCATATAGGCCTACCAATGAACCCCTTATCAAGGAGCTCCCGAAGTTGTTCCTTCCACTCCTTTAACTCCACCGGTGCCATATGCTTTGGCACCTAGCAGCAAATCAATACCAAAATTAACAACCCCGCCCGGCGACATGCCCGGCAGTAGGAAACACATTCGGAAAACCCCTCATTACTGGAATTGAATCAATGGTAGGAGTCTCTGTACTGACATCTATCACGAAGGCCAAATACGAAAGACAACCCTTCTTAGCCATCCGATGAGTCTTCAAAAATGAAACCACCCTACTAAGAATATAATTTGTCAAACGTCGCCACTCAATCCATGGCATCCCTGGCATAGCCAACGCCGTTGCCTTAGCGTAACAGTCCAGAATAATACGACACGAAAACAACCCATCTATACCCAATATCACATCAAAATCTAACTTACCAAGCATCAAAAGATCCACTCGGGTCTCCAAACCCCTAATAGTTACCACCCAATACCGATACACATGACCCACAACCACAACTTAACCTATTTATGAGAACTCCCAGTCTCCACTCCATATAGCACACAAATTACCATATCTGATCCCAATTCCACTGTCCGAACACATGCCACACTTCTAATACCCAATCTTTCCACGAGATATACTCCGAGAATTCTCCCTTGCCACTAAGTAAACTCGAATATCAGCAGTCGATCCAACAAGAGAGTGCCGTAATACTACTGAAGTATCCTCAACTCAAACACTTGCCCTTTTCTGAAACGTATACCCTCATCAAGCCACCCTAATTAGTAATATCATTTTCCTAATCATCTGAAGATCATTTCCCTAATCATCTGAAGTTGCCCGTGCTGGCTAAGAATTTCATGATCTTCCTTTCAGAACTGGACCATGACCTTATACATGCAAATCTCAATCCTACACAACATATCACATAAACTATACCATCCTAGGATAACCATGAGAAATTCATACCCCTTCCGAGCCACAAGCAACTATGTACTCAACTAGCCAAGAACTTTCCATTGATCCCATCTAGAAAAAAATCACTATACATCCCATGCTCCTTATGCCAGTAGGAAAATATACCTCTCTAACTGTGGTAGAAACCATCAAGAACTCTCCGAATTCCATTTACACAAAACTAAACTGTCAGGATTGAATCCTTCTAACTTAACCAAGCTACGCAGGTCACTAAAACCCAAGAGAATTTCCGCAAAACACATGTAGAAACTCATTACCCTGTAAGCATCCAAAGAACTAATCATATCCTTACCATGCCAATCCGGCCTACTACCGAGCTATCCCATCTATCCAAGTTCCCTCTGATTTACCTTCAACTTGATACTTCTTCTTGTTATAACACCACAATTCCTCAACCCCGACTCACCACACGAGACCCAAGAATAAAACCACACTGTCTAAGGCTCATAAGCTGCTAGATACTCTCTTAGATATTCCCAAATGGACCACATTCCAAATACCTATCCTGAAGTGGCTTCCTACGAATCCGAAGCCATTACCTTCCTGATACTGATATATAGAATCCCATAATTGATATAAAAATACCACGAGTCTTGACACCCTCCAATACAAACCTCAGTTTCTAGCCAAATATACAACCTGAAAATTTCCAATTATTACACGTAAAATCTTGAACACATTAGAACCATTCTCGAGAGTCATCCACTCTACTCAAACCGCAATTAGACCGATCAAATAGACCAGACGACCTGTGCTCCAATAGCACTCCGACACCGCAGAATGTAACATCACCTTAATACAACCAAGCGACTTCATGCTCTATGCACCGCACATCCTTTACCAATAACAACTCAAGACATCCCGTGATTCTCATACACATATGAAGCATGAAATAACCTTTGTCAAAATTTTCCTTTACTCGAGACATCCTCGGTCTCAATCTTCGTAAGCCAAAACTGATTCACTCGTACGCCTCAAACTGGAACCAACATGGCACATAACCGTGCAATAAACTAACCAATAGCAGACTCCCCCACTTGGCTCGAAGCCATAGATCAAAACACATAATAACTCATAATGTGTATACTCTATCACTGCCATAATACCATAGTTAGATTAAACTCAATCTTTATAAGTTCGTACAACACAGACCATCTAGTACCTCAAAACTTCTTCGAATTTCGCATTCGCCCTCGTAGCAGTCAAGCCCACTCTCTTAAGCGACCCAAATTCAAATTGCAGCACATACATTTCGCTGGTAAAAGAGACATTCTAACAAACCACATAAGGATCACACAACATTCAGAACACTCCGCATGAGATAACCCACCTGCTTCGCCTCAACTAACATCTCTTTGTACCCTTCCACCGTCATAGACATTACGCAGTCACTTAATCTTCCTGAGTCTAAACTCACATCACAACGTGAATTCCACTTCACTCCCCCAACTAGAAAATATAAAAAGATTCTTCACACTCCCATACCTCGGGGTGATACATCAAATGAAGATGGAAATCAAGCACAAAATAGTCCTTTATATCCTCAGGCAGACCCTTCTCATCTCATTCAATTCATATGAACACATCTCGTAGTCACATCACACTCGTCACGTAGCTATCCAGTCACCACTCCCACTAATAGGGACACTATCGAATATATAGATCCAAAAGCACAATGCGAACACGATCAACGCCTCAGAACTCAAGCTATAGGCAAAAATCATATCTCACCCCTCAATCAGGGAATCACAAGCCGCCAATGCACAGTTGATACCGAGCGCTCATGCATGCATACGAATGCATGGAAGGAATTCAAAGAGTTACATTTCGAGCTGAATCAAGGACGCACGATAAGAATTCAAGAATCTGAAGTTTTTCCTAAAGGTTCTGCAGCCTCCCAAGTATAAGTACAGACGTCTCCGTACCAATTCGTGAGACTCTACTAAACCTGCTCATGACTCATGAGATCTATGTAACCTAGGCTCTGATACCAACTTGTCACGACCCAAAAACTGACCCGATCATGATGGCGCCTATCGTGAAACTAGGCTAGCCGACACAACTCCCAAATTAACCACTTATCAATAAAAATCATGTTTAAGCCTTTAATTTAAACAAATGTTTCATAATACAAGTCTAAATAAATAGTGCAGAAATAATATACAAGCCCGACATCGGGGTGTCACAAGTCACGAGCATCTACTAAGGTCTGAATACAACGAAAAAGTCTAAAAATGTACTAAATACAGTCTAATGAAAGCAAGAGGGAGAAAAGTAGTGTTGCGAACGCCGGGCAGCTACCTTGCTAAACTCCGATGACTCTGCCTCTGAGCAATCGGCACCCGCTACCGAGTTCAGAAAATACCTGAATCAGCACACAAGGTGCAGGGAGTAATGTGAGCACTCCAACTCAGTAAGTAATAAAGGTAAATGAAAGCTGAGCAGTAAGAAAACACGTAAACCACGTCAAAATGCTATAACAAAAGTAGGATATTTCCAACACAATACAGAAATCATTTACTTCGTAAATCATGCTCAATTTTGGTAAAAAACCGTTTTAAAACAAATTTTCAATAGTTTTCAAACGAGTGATAAAACAATGAATAAACATGATAGAAACATAAATAGTCCCTCGGGTAAAACATGTACCATAAACCGCCCCTCGGGCATAATATCAACAAAACCAGCCCCTCGGGCTATATCAAAATCACTCGTAATTAACCCCTCGGGCATAACATAAGTCAAGAACCGCCCCTCGGGCAATAACATGGAACAATATCAGCCCCTCGGGCTATATCACATCTCATACTGGGTACCCGCGCTCACTAGGGGTGTACAGGCTCCGGGAGGGGCCATTTATGGCTCAAGCGCAATAACAAGTCAACTCGTGGCATAATCAATATATCACTCACTCAGGGTACCCGCGCTCACTGGGGGTGTATAGACTTCGGGAGGGGCCCCTTACGGCCCAAGCGTAATATCAAGCCACCTCGTGGCATAATCAATAGGCTCTCGGCCTCATATCAAGCCACCGTGTGGTGTACAACTCAAGCTCTCGGCCTCATAATCATAAATCAGTGAATCACTGCTGCGGCATGCAGCCTAACCCAAAATTATCCTCACAACACAGCCACTCGGCCTTACTCAGTTAGAAATCTCTAAAAGCTACTCGGGCACAGTAAAATATGATGTTCAGCCCAAAATATCATTTAAAGTATTAAAACAGAGTAATCATGGCTGAGTTATAAAAGCATTAGAATATAGCATGACTGAGTACAGATATAAAAATCAAAACAGTGAGGAAATAGCAGTAAAAATTCCCTAAGGATCCAAAACAGTTGGCACGAGGTCTAAATATGGCATTCAGCCCAAAACATGATGATAGCAAACAGTTTTCAATCAAATAAGCAGTAAAACATTTATTTGGGACGGACTAAGTCATAATCCCCAATGGTGCACGAGCTCATGCCCGTCATCCAGCGTGTGCGTCACCTCAAAGTAGCAC
This sequence comes from Nicotiana tabacum, assembly GCF_000715075.1. Classification (NCBI taxonomy): domain Eukaryota; kingdom Viridiplantae; phylum Streptophyta; class Magnoliopsida; order Solanales; family Solanaceae; genus Nicotiana; species Nicotiana tabacum. Next base: position 31,629,303 of record NC_134080.1, read on the forward strand.
AACGATGTGAAGTCTGTGGTTTTATACCCTCAAGATAGACATTTACAATCATTACTTACCTCTATCCGGTCTAAACTCTAGCTCGCGATGCCTTTTCCCTCTCGAATCGACCTCTGGATGCTCCAAATCTAACCAAAATCAGTGCATAACCATTAAAATATGCTAAGGGAATAAAGCCCACTCGAAAATATCCAATTTACATCAAAAATTCCGAAATTGTTCAAACCCGGCCCCCGGCCCACATCTCGGAATTAGATAAAAATCTTATCAATAGAATCCTTATCCTCTCACGAGTCTACCCATATCAAATTCATCAAAATCCGACCTCAATTGCCCATTCGAATCCCCAAAAGAATTATCAAACTTTTCTTCCATTTTTTCCCAATTTCCACTCTAATTTCTCAAATTAAATGATGAAATTCAAGACTAAATCATGGAATTAAACCAAATATGAATGAAGAATACTTACCCCAATTGCTCCGCTAAAAATCTCCTCAAATTTCACCTTCTCCGAGCTCTCCAATGGTTTTTGTGATATTGGACTTAAATCCTCAATTTTGAACTTAAACATTCTGCCCAGTTATTTCCTTCATCGCGATTGCGGAAATTGCCTCGCGATCGCGAAGCACAAAAATGGACTGCCCCTCAACTTACCTTACGGATCTCGAAACAACACACGTGATCGCGAACAACAAACTCATCAATCATCGCGAACGTTTTCCTCACTACGGAATGGCATAGAGAAAATCCTTTACCTCACGACCGCTCCAAATCCTTCTTTGCGATCGCGACTTAGCCATGCGGTTGCAATAGCCAAATCCACAGACCTTCGCAATCGCAAACCCAAATTGGCAATCGCATAAGACAAATTTCCCAACTGCCCTTAATAGACCTAAGCGATCGCGAACCTTACTACGCGATCGCAGAGAACAAAAGTCTGCAATAGAACTGAAGCCAAATCTGCAATTTTTCAATCATGCAATTGGTCCGTTTAACCACCCGAAACTCATCTAAAGCTCTTAGGACCTCAACTAAATATTCCAATATATCCCATAACATTATTCAAACTTGTTTCAACCTTCAGAACGCTCAAAACAACATCAAAATACCAAATAATCATCGAATTCAGGCCTAAGAATTCCAAAAACTTACAAATTTCGCTTTCGATCAAAAAGTCTACCAAACCTCGTCTGAATGACCTAAAATTTTACACACACGTCACAAATGACACAATGAACCTACTTCAACTTCCGGAATTCCATTCTGACCCCTATATCAAAATCTCACCTATCAACCAGAAAACACCAAAATTCCAATTTCCCCGATTCAAGCCTAAGCCTTCCACAGACCTCCGAAATACATTCCGAGCACGCTCCTAAGTCCCAAATCACCTAACAGAGCTAAACAAATCATAAAAATTCCAATCCGAGATTATATACTAGCATGTCAAAACTTGGTCAAGCCTTTCAAATTCTAAGCTTTAAACTGAGAATTGTTCTTCCAAATTCATTCTGATTACCCTGAAAACCATAACCGACGATTTATATAAGTCATAATACATCACACGGGGCTAGTCATGCCCGAGAATTGGCGAGCGAAGTGCAAAAGCTCAAAACGACTGGTTGGGTCGTTATATATATATATATATTGATAGGTTATAAGTACCTTGGGCATAAGTACTTTACTTTATGTTTTGATGATCTAATAAACTTTCCATCCAAAACCAGATAAGGAACCTTTTACACATTTACAAGACCAGGTTGGGATCCAGCATTGGATATAACTCAACTCTTCAGAGTGGAAGGAACAGCTGAGGGAACATGTCCCTACCAGTTCCCGGGGAGATTGTATAAAGTCAAATCTCTAGTAGGAAAGTTGTTGTCTGCACACGCTACTATATAGGAACAGTGGAGTAGTCAACTTTCTATGAACGGCTTTTTACATACCTTGCTTAAATCATGTTAAGTGATGCCACTCATGTATAAATACAATCAAGGAAGGTAAAGCAACTTACTTTATGAGAGAACCAGATAAAGGACCTGAAGCATGCCTGGTACAATCATTTAAGTTAATCGACTCAAGATAATCTAGGCAGTGTGTGTTGATTCACAGGAACCAGATTAGGGAACTAATACCTTGGTGTTCCCCTGACAGAAGTATAATTCAATAGTACAACTGGAAAGCAACTACAGAAAGTGACTTCCTGTAACTGTACACGCAACAGTTCATCAGACAGTGCAGCAGTCACTTCCCATTGAGAAGAGTCATGTATTAACCAAGATTTGACATCACTAAGGTGATGTCTTTTGTAATATAAACCTGGTGCAGACCCGATACCTTGGTGTTCCCCTGACATAAATATAAGTCAACAGTACAGCTGGAAAGCAACTGCAGAAAGTGACTGCCTGCAACTGTACACACAACAGTTTATCAGATAGTGCAACAGTCATTTCCCATTGAGAAGAGGCATGTACTAACCAAGATTTAACATCACTAAGGTGATGTCTTTTGTAATATAAACCTGGTGCAAGACACATGGCATCCTCCTCCAAGACTTGCAAAAATAGAAACGAAAATACTCTCTCAAGTGCTTGCCACAACCTCTCTCAAGAACAAAGCTACTGTAACCTCAAGGACCGGATCCAAGATTGAAGATATCTTAAGTCCTTAGGTTTGTGGAGTCTTTGTTATTTATTCTTTATTGTAACTCTTATCTTGCTTTTTAAAGCTGTTTTTAGGAAACCCAAAATTCGTAAACTCTCCAGTTTATGTTGTGACTAGGTTTAGTCATAAGTTAAAGTTATTGTAACTAGAGAGTTATAAAGTGGCTTTTAATAGTGTTATTACAAGTTAGAGTGATTGAAGTCTTTGTAATAGAGTTATTACAAAGTGGCTTGTGGTGAGAGTATTAGAAGTTAGTCAAAGTCTTTGTAACTAGAGAGTCACAAAGTGGCTTGTGGTGAGAGTACCACAAGTTAGTTGAGTTGAATCCTTTGTAATAGAGTCATTACAAAGTGGCTTATAATAGGGGTTTACAAGTTAGTGAAGTTGAAAGCCTACAAGTGTAGGTCAAAGTTTTTTTCCCCTTGAGTTAGGATTTTTTTACGTAAAAATCCTCTGTGTTCTTTACTTACTGCCGAGCTACAGTGGAAACAATTAGAGAACCTGATTCCCTATACTGGTTGGTTTTACGGTCTGTTGCTTACAGTGGGAGTTGATAGAGAATCTAGTTCTCTATACAGTAGGAACTTATCATGTGTCTCATTTACATATTGGTTCAGTAGTTAGCACTATGGGAACTGATATAGGACCAGATCGCTAGCTTGGTTCGTTAGTATGTTCAGTGGAAACTCATAGAGAACTTGGTTCTCTATACAGTCTGGTGGACGCTTAGTTTCTAACAATTAGTATCAGAGCAGGTTATTTTTAAAAGGTTAATACCTAGAAAGGATCTACATGGCTGCTCCACCAAACTCCAAGGAAAGTCAATCAACCAATAGACCACAAAGATTTCAGAAGACAGTTCATAAAATTGGTAGGATCCCAAAGAAAGGAAGTTCCAGTAGGAATTTCAAAGGAAATGATTGTTGTCATAAGTGTGGAAAGCCTGGACACTTTATTAAAGACTGTCCTCTTCTGAAATAAGAGAATTACAAAAACAACACTGTTAAAGCAGCTAAGAGGAACCTGATCCCTGATAGGAAATTCAAAAGAAGAGATGTTGTTGAAAACATGGTGAAGCAAGCTTTTGCTGCATGGGGAGACTCCTCTAGTGAATCAGAAGAGGAACCAGATGCAGTAAGAAGCTCCATGATGGTAATGGAAAATAAAGCAAAGAAATATGATTTATTGTTTGCATTGACGGCTCAGTCCGATAAGGATGAAGAGGATGATAATGATGAGGTAACTTTCAGGGATGTTCAGAGAAATCTGAAGTCCTACTCTTCAAAAAAGTTGATGTCATTAGCAAATGTTCTAATTGATACATATTATAGTTTTGTTAATGATAAAGATTCCCTAATCATAGAGCTAGGAGATGCTGAACAATCTAGAGATGATTTGATGGTAGTGGCTGATGACTTGAAGGAAACCATAGAGAACCTTAGCAAAGAAAAGAATACTCTAGTAGAGAAAATTGTAGCTACTGAGCAAGAAAGGGATGATATGGTAGTTTCCATTGTAGATTTAAGGGAACAAGTGGAAGAAGTAACTAGAGAACACAGCTTGTTGAAAAAACAAACAAAAAAATGGATGGACAACACTGAGAGAGAGGAAGTGGCTAGAAAGGCTCAACTTGAGCTTGAGAGTGAACTTAAGAAAATTAAAACAAGTCTTGTTTCTGAGCTTGAAAAGAATAGACAACTTCAGGAGGAATTAAAAAGGGTTAAAAATGATCTTGATAAGTCACTTAAATGGACCCGATCCTCTAATGTAATAACGTCTATGAACAGGAGTAATGGTGAAAACAGGCAAGGCATCGGGTTACAAAAGCTAAAACCTCCTATAATCCCCATAGAAAGTATGTAATTGTGGCTTATAATAGGTTGTGCATTCACTGTGGTCAAACTGGTCATTACAAGGACTCTTGTAAAGTTAAAATTCAGTCTTTACAGAAAAACAAAGTTTTTATTGAAAAGAGGAGTGCTGATGAGGAACCTGGTACTCTGAAAAGAAAACATGTGATGTCTGCATGGGCAAAAAGAAGTTTGATATGCCCGTTCTATCATTATAAGGGACCCAAGTTGGCTTGGGTTCTTAAGTCTAATTGTTGATTTAGTGTGCAGGGAACAGTGAAAGGGAGCAGTCAACAGTGGTACATGGATAGCTATAGCTCGAAGCTCATGACTAGAAGTACAAATGATTTCCTTTCACTGAAGGCCCTGCAAGGAGGGAGTGTATCCTTTGAAAATGGCAAGAAGGGATACATTCTGGGAGTTGGAAGGATCGGGAAGTCTCTTCCCCACTCTAGTGAAAATGAGTACTTCATGAAGGGGTTGAAGTATAGCTTGCTGGGTATTTCCCAAATCTGTGACAAGGGGATCTTAGCTATCTGAGTGTTGTTAATGATAATGTTGAGCTATGGCACAGAAGGTTGGGTCATGCAAGTTTCACGCTGCTGAACAAATGAGTCAAGAAGGACCTAGTTCGTGGTCTGCTCAAGTCAAGCTTCAAGGATCATGGGGTGTGTGATGCATGTGTAAAAGGAAAGCAAGTCAGATCCTCTTTGAAGCCCAAAAAGGAAGTTAGCATCTCAAGGCCACTTGATCTCCTCCATATGGATCTATGTAGACCTATGAGGATGCCAAGTAGAGGAGGAAAGAGAACTAAAGATGAGACTCCAGCCAACATAGAGGAACTTGGTCCCTCAATCACAATATCTTAAGCACAAAACAAAGTTGTGGATGTTGTACATGGAACTCTAGCTGCTGAGGTATACAAACTAGATCAAAGACAAGAAACTCACTTACCTTCTCAGCCTTTATCTCTCAAATAGAGCCTAAAGAACATCAAGGAAGCATCGAAAGATGATGACTGGATTACAGCTATGCAAGAAATGCTGAGTCAACTTGAGAGGAATAGTGTGTGGAACCTGGTTCCACGACCTGCTGATAGAACTGTTATAGGAGCTAGGCTCCCCGTGTTTGGTGTGAAAGGTTGTCAAAATTCCTTCTAGATGATGGCTTTACAAGAGCGAAAATTGGCAACACTCTTTTTCTAAAGAAACGGGGAAGGAACCTACTCATTGTGCTGATCTATGTAGATGGCATCATCTTTGGAGCATCAGTTGACTCTCAATGTTAAGAATTTGCAAAACTCATGGGAAGTAAGTTAGAAATGAGTATGATGGGGGAACAGAATTTTATCTTAGTTTTAGTGTGGGTTTTTGTGCTAAGTTTCAATCCAATCCAAGGGAATCTCATCTGAAAGCTGCCAAGAGAATCTTAAGATATCTCAAAGGGATGCAGGACCTGGTTTTCTACTATCCTTCAGGGGATAACCTTGACTTAATAGGATAGGCTGATGTAGATTTTAAGTCTCTACATGGTGATGATCTAACATGCCTAAGAGTCATTGATGATGATGTTGAGTTATGGTGAAGATGACTAAAATTGTGTGGCTCTTCCTACTGCTGAAGCTGAATACGTGGTTGCTGCTTCTTGTTGGGCTCAACTAGTACAGATCAAACAACATCTTGAAGACTTAGGCATATTTACATCTTGAACCCTGTACAACATAAGAGGACAAAGCACATTGATATCAGACACCATCTTCTCAGGGGCAATGTTGAAAAGGCTCTAATTTGTATAAAGTTCTGGAAGACGAAGGATCAGGTAGCAGACATCTTCACCAAGGCGCTGAGTAGGGAACATTTTGAAAAAAATCGTCTAGAGTTGGGGTTGATCAAGCTCAACTGAGGACTTGGTCCCTCGATGATTGGCTACGTTAAGAAGGAAATGTACAATGCTAAAAAGTGTTTTTCGGCGACATCTAACTCAAATCTATACTGTTACAGGTATACACATATGGCAGTTTTAGGACAAAAACAAGTAAGAATGACATTGCACTTCTAGGAGCCTTTGCTCAAAATTTTCAAAACCCGTCAAGGAACCTGGTTCTTGTGACTCAGGTTAGTAGTCTCTTCAATAATTATATACCTTTTCAAGCTGCTGAAGTGTCATGTCATTAATTTGTTTCTGCCTTTCTCCTATCTCTCCTCCTAACTTTTGAAATCCAAAATGTTAAACCTTTTCTGAACTAACCCGTTACCCCAAAAAAGCACTTCTCTATCTGACACCCAAATAAAACCGATTCTTTTATTCAAAACCAAAATCAACCATGTCTCAAAATAATCCTTCTTTCCAAATATGCCTGAAGTGAACCCAACTCTCTCACTTTCCAAAAACCTAACTCCATTAGAATCAAAACCCTAAGAATTCTTTGGTAGATTTTGATGGAAGTTTAATTGAAAGGGAATAGGGTAGATCTAATATTCTAGAGTGTGAGGCTGAAGTTGCTGTTGGATTTGTAGAAGCCTTGTAGGATGGAGAAATTGATAAATGTGAGGACTGAATGAGGGACCCGATCCCTCAAGTCCTTCTCATGAAGTCAATTTTAATGATGATCTTTTTCTCTTTGAGTTCTGTGTATAAACGAACTTCTGATCTAGTAAAAAGGATTGATGAAAAGTAGGTTGATTGATGATGAAGTGATGTCACATGCTGATGTGTTTGTGGAAGAGAGAATGAAATGAAATCTTTACTTGTGAGAAAGAATTAAAAAAAGGGGGGGTTGGCTGAGAAAAATGCAACAGATGATAAGGGTAAACAGATTGAGAAGAAGAAGAGGGAGACATGGCTACTCAGGTATAGAAAAGGTAGTGTAAGTGAGGAACATGGTTCCTTACAGAAGCAAAAGGTTGAGCCATTAGGTTTGGAGGAAGAAGACTTTGAAGTCTCAAAAGGTGCTGTAAGGCAGAGTGTTGACTCTGATATTGCTGAAAAATGGAGGAACTTCTTAATATTGTTGAGTTCCAAAAATAGAATCACCTTTTTCTTCCTCCAAGTCCCAATGTTTTTGAAGAAAAAGTAAAATCTTCTATGTTTTACGTGATACTATGATGCTATATATGTATGGGGCTGAGTCTGTTCTTGATGAGACGAAGCTTGGGGAGATTCTTGGTGATCTGATTGTTGGTTCAACCTACTCAGATAGGTTGAGAACCTGGTCCTCGAGGACCCTTGGCAGAATAGAATGCTAAGTTGAAGGGTGAGAATGAAAGATTGAGGAAACATGTGGAGGAACTGAGAGAGCCGATGATCATTGATCAAAGGAGAGTAAATGGACGAATGGACAAGTTCATCAAGGCCTTAGACCCTTACTTTTTCTCCTACCCAGTGATCCATGTCTTTCACTCCTTCCAAATTCCCTTGAATTATTATCTTCCGTTATCCCTATATTTGATGACATTGGTACTTCAGTTGTTTAAATTGTCATATTATGTATTGTTGAAACTACTGTGTTGTTATAATCATTATTCCATTATGGGCAATCACTCTTTTTTGTGCACTGACATTCACGTGTTGTTCTTGTTATTGTTTATGCTGTGTTGCCCAAGTGGCCTGAGTTAATGTTGCTGAACTTCTTTTTTGTGGTACTTATTCTGTTATTCTTTTCGATGATGACAAAAAAGGGAAGTTATATATGTGTCAACATGGGGGAGGAACAGAATCGAATTGATATGTTGTGTTGTGCATGAAAGATGGGTCTGCTTCGCAGGGGGAACATTGTTGATGGGTCTGATTCGCAGGGGGAACTTGTTGATAATATGTTGATTATAGGTCTGATCCACAGGGAAACATGTGAGGAATCTGGTTCTCAAGAGGAATAATAATTTTGGGTTTGGCATCATCAAAAAGGGGGAAATTGATCTAAGTTACTCTATGTCATGTTTTGATGATGACAAACATTCACAACAAACTGGGTACGGACCAGATGTGATCATTACATGCAAGGGATTTGATTCTCAGGGAGAATAATTCTGGGTTTGTCATTCATCAAAAAGGGGAAAATTGATAAGTTATGGTACTTTGAGTTTTGATGATTTACCAAACGGTCTTGAGGAACCAGTTGTGATCAGCTCCTTAGGTTCGGTTCTCATGGGGAATATGGTTGATTCGTAGGAAGAACAATGTGGAGATATGGTTCTCAGGGGAATATCAATTCTAAGTTTGTCGTCATCAAAAAGGGGGAAATTGATAGGTTACAAGTACCTTGGGCATAAGTACTTTACTTTATGTTTTGATGATCTAACAAACTTACCATCCAGAACCAGATAAGGAACATGTTACACATTTACAAGACCAGGTTGGGATTCAGCATGGGATATAACTCAACTCTTCAGAGTGGAAGGAACAACTGAGGGAACAGGTCCCTACCAGTTCCCGAGGAGACTGTATGAAGTCAACTCTCCAGCACTGCACACGCTACTGCACAGGAACAGTGCAGTAGTCAACTTTCTATGGAAGGCTTTTTACCAACCTTGCTTACTTCATTGTAAGTGATGCCACTCACGTATAAATACAATCAAGGAAGGTAAAGCAACTTACTTCATGAGAGAACCAGATAAAGGACTTGAAGCATGCCTAGTATAATCATTCAAGTTAATCGACTCAAGATAATCTGGATAGTGTGTGTTTAGATTCACAGGAACCAGATTAGGGACCTAATACCTTGGTGTTCCCCTGACAGAAGTATAAGTCAATAGTACAGCTGGAAAGCAACTGCAGAAAGTGACTGCCTGCAACTGTACACGAACCAGTTCATCAGACAGTGCAGCAGTCACTTCCCATTGAGAAGAGGCATGTACTAACTAAGATTTGACATCACTAAGGTGATGTCTTTTGTAATATAAACCTGGTGCAAGACACAAGGCATCCTCCTCCAAGACTTGCAATAATAGAAACGAAAATACTCTCTCAAGTGTTTGCCACAACCTCTCTCAAGAACAAAGCTACTACAACCTCAAGGACCGGATCCAAGATTGAAGATATCTTAAGTCCTTAGGTTTGTTGAGTCTTTGTTATTTATTCTTCATTGTAACTCCTATCTTGCTTTTTAGAAGCTATTTTTAGGAAACCCAAAATCCGTAAACTCTCCAGTTTATGTTGTGACTAGGTTTAGTCATAAGTTAAAGTTTTTGTAACTAGAGAGTTATAAAGTGGCTTGTAATAGTGTTATTACAAGTTAGAGTGATTGAAGTCTTTGTAATAGAGTTATTACAAAATGGCTTGTGGTGAGAGTATCACAAGTTAGTCAAAGTCTTTGTAACTAGAGAGTCATAAAGTGGTTTGTGGTGAGAGTACCACAAGTTAGTTGAGTTGAATCATTTGTAATAGAGTCATTACAAAGTGGCTTGTAATAGGGGTTTACAAGTTAGTGAAGTTGAAAGCCTACAAGTGTAGGTCATGGTTTTTGTCCCCTTGAGTTGGGATTTTTCCACGTAAAAATCCTCTATGTTCTTTACTTACTGCCGAGCTATAGTGGGAACAATTAGAGAACCTTATTCTCTATACTGGTTGGCTTTACAGTCTGTTGCTTACAGTGGGAGTTGATAGAGAATCTGTTTCTCTATACAGTAGGAACTTATCTTGTGTCTCATTTACATATTGGTTCAGTAGTTAGCACTCTGGGAACAAATATAGGATCAGATCGTTATACAGCTTGGTTCATTAGTATGTTCAGTGGAAACTCATAGAGAACTCGGTTCTCTATACAGTCTGGTAGACGCTTAGTTTCTACAAATATATATATATATATATATATATATATATATATATATAACATTTTGCTACCTAGTACTTGTAAGTACATTTCCCCCTTAGAAGATGCAAAATTGCAACCAAATAATGTACTATAAGTTATACTTAATTTAGAGTAGACCAATTCGTAATGAGGAAAACTACATAATGTGCTAATTTGTCATGATTTACTAAGGTAATATTATTGGGATATATACTATTAACTATGAGTTTGGTTTAGATATAGTATTTATTATGAAATAATTATTTATTCAGTTTTAATCAAGTTTTAAATAGATCATATATTAGTCTGTGTCATTTGCTTATATAGTAGTTGATTTAATGTATAGAGTTTAGCTTATATACGGAAGATTAAAGCATCGGTTCTTATAAGTATAAAGTTTGAGTTCACAATCTAATGATAGAATTGGACAAACCATCAGAAATTATTGTAGCACAAGATTAAATATAATTTATCTTGATTGTGGGAATAGTTTAATTCCAATTTCTTATGCTAGTACATTTTGTATGTATTGAACGGACCAAGTAGAGATAAGTATTTTATACTGACTTAATAAAATAAACTCTCTAGCCATTAAATGTACTTATACTCTTAATCTTGATATAATTATTATTAGTTGTGTATTATTATTATTTTGATTTATTAAAAGGCGAGATTCTTTCGTGGGTCAATATGCCTGGTAAATTGAATAATAATAATGTACATTGGCGAAATAATAGTTAGTTGATGGAATTCATGTCTCGGTTTAGAGATTGATAATACATCTTTATGAAAGCTTATAAGTTTTCATGTGTAAACCTGGCCGGTGGATTTTGTATCCGACACCTGAAATAAGTTAAGCGAAAGTCTAAAGGAAATAATTAATAAATTAAATCGTCAGTAATTTAATTTAATTGATTAGTATCTGAATCTTAACATGAGGAGTTAAATAAGATTTAATGGATGAATTTCGAAATTGAATAAGGAGTGCAATTACGAATTTTTAGTGGAATAATTCGTAATTAATTATGGTGAATATTAATTTCGAAAATAACAAATTAATTCCATAATTGGAAACCTTGTTAATTAAATTATGTGGTCCCTACTGTGCCTAAATAATAGGAAATAAAGGAATACGTGGAAAAGAAAACCCAATAGGTTTTGAAAAAGAGTTTTATCCCTTAAAACTTGTGCTATAAATACATAAGGTTTTCCACCTAGAGGAATGAGCACATGGTGGCCGAATTTCAGCCCCTTTTCCTTAGAAAATTTTGCCCACACGAAATTGTTATTTTTGGGTATTATTTGGGTAACACAGTAGAAAACCGTAGAACGTTTGGAGATCGTGATCGTGCGGGTGGTGGAGAATTCATTGAGTTGCTGTGGAATTAAAAGCTCACGTGATAAAGGAGCTTTGTTCACACTTCAAGAGGTAACTCGTGAAATCCCGTTTATGCTAGTTATCTAGATTATATGTGATTTTGATACTGGGATTGCTTTTGCACCTTATTATAATCCATCAATTGGTATTAGAGCCCATTCACATCTAATTAGATAACTAAATTTTTCATGAAACAAGATATCGTGTTTATGTGCGTTTTTGAATTACATGTATATGTTTCTGAAAAACTACACTGCTGTTTTATGAATTAACCGTACAAAATTTTTGGATTATTCTTGTAATCATGAGATATCTGATCTTTTAATTGATATTTGATTGAGATTATCTGAATTTTTTGGGTAAACCCTAGAAAATCCAAAACCTGATTTTGACCGAATTGTCGATATTTTCGGAGGTCAGCGAACTTGACAGACTCCGATTGAGCTGAAATTTGGTGGGTCCATTGAAAACGACGCGGTGAGAAAAACTCACTACTTTTGCAGTAAATCATGGTGTTTTTCAGCGTTTTGAGGTCGTTTGGACTATGTTTTGGATGTTTTTCTATTTTCTGAAAATTATTTCTTGATAATTTTAATTCGTTTTTAATTCAATGGTGATGGGGGTGACTCCCCATGGTCTTCATGATTAAATACCGATCATATAATAGGTTTATACATTGGCTATTAGTAAATAGACATGTTATTGTATTAATTAAATTTAATAATAGAGGTGTAGAATTTTATTGACTAGGTTTTACAAGGCATAATTGATATTCTGTGATGATATAATTATTTTTTAAGAAAGTGAAATCCTCTGTTTGATATCCTGGATGACTAATGATTGGATCGTTTGGTATATTTGTGCATAAAAAAAACTTTCTCAAATTTTAGTTTATATTTTCATGCCTTACGTGATTACTAGTCTTGGATTTTCGATGAAAATTTTGTTCTCTAGTTGGAGGTTGTAAATAAGTGATATATGACGGTATTTTGTATGAGTTTTATATTATTGGCATGACTTTTAAGCTGTGATCCATAATCTGCCATAAAATAATTTTATGAGTTACATGTATCTTCACTCATAAATTGAGAATTTTGTGAGTAATAAATAGTTACCACTAAAGTGGTTTATTTATTTGAAATCATGAAAAATTCTTAATAAATTTGTACATGTGAAATTGGGTCTATTCATGGATTGAGCATTATGATAAATAAGTAGGATCCACAAAATGGTCTATTTATTTGAGTCATTAAAATCTGCTTAATGTACCATGTGAAAATTATCCTTGATAAATCTACATTTGTGGTGGAGGTTCTTATCTAGAAAAAGAGTTTTATCTTTGGGTACTAGTGATACCAACTCCGCCCATGAGAAGAGATATTAAGTTTTTCGCCGAACAGGAGAAAATATAATGTCACGACCCCAAATACTCGGCCGTGATGGCGCCTATCACATTACTAGGCAAGTAAACCCAAACCATTAATCACAGTGAATTCCTTTTATAAAACCATTTTCCAACACGGGTTTAAATCTCAATTTTCATAAAAAATGTATAAAACAGCTAAAAATATGCGGAAATCAATAAAACATTAAACCAACACAACCCAAATATCTGGTGTCATGAGTCTAGAGCCTCTAAATATACAAATCTTACTGTCTAATAAATAACAAGTCTAAAATGTGGGAAAACAAGGATAAGAGGAAGAAAGTAGGGTTGTGGACGCCATGCAGCTACTTTGCAATCTCCGGCAAACTCTGACAATGCTGAGGACCCTCACTCTGCCGCTCGGGCACTTGGATTTGACATAAAGTGCAGGGAGTAATGTGAGTATGCCAACTCAGTAAGTAACTAAAGTAAATAAGGTTTAAAAGAAGTGACAAGTAGTTTAAAATATATATAGAAGTGTAAACGACAGATTATCAAGTTAAACTCAACAGTTTTAAAACCAGTTTCTTCATAAAGATTCAGTTTCATTTGAAATACCTTGAATTCATTTACTTAGCAGTTTTCAAGAGAGGCTTATTTTAAAAGAAGAGTGAAATCAGCAAAAATATCATAAATGGGCCCCTCGGGCAAGGTATCACTCATAAATATAGCCTCTCGAGCAAGTCTCTCAATCACTCGTGACTCAGCTCTCGTCACTCAGTACTCACACTCAGCACTCAGGCTCAAATACACCTCATAATAGTAATAATCATAATAACCGTTGCGGCATACAGCCCGATCCATAGTTTATAGTTGACTATGCTCACTAGGGGTGTACAGACTCCGGAGGGGCTCCTACAACCTAAGCGTCATATCGTTGCGGCGCGCAGCCCGATCCAATATATATATCGCGGCGGCGTGCAGCCTGATCCATATAAGTATTACTGCGGCGTGCAGCCCGATCCATAATATATACATATAATATTGTTGCGGCGTGCAGCCCGATCCATAATATTTATAGTCCTCACCATTAGGTCCTCAACCTCTCTTAGTCATTAACCTCACAGCCACTCAGGCGTAACAGTAGAAATCAGGGAACTCGGTCCAAACAGTTCTCACATTAAGAAGTAGAGTGATAAAACCAGTTTAAAACAATAAACAGGTAAAATATGACTGAGAATATGCTTTTAATCAAATAGAGTGAGGAAAAATAGTAAAAATACCCCTAAGGGTTTAAACAGGCCGGCATAAGGCCCCAAACAAGGCATACAGCCCATAATACAGTATAAATGTCTAAAACATGAGATATCATAAGGCTTCAAATCAAGTACACGGCTTAATAGTCGCACAGGATGGACCAAGTCACAATTCCTACCAGTGCACGCCCACACGCTCGTCACCTAGCATGTGTTTCACCTCATTTATCAAAACAATTCGAAATACTGGGGTTTTGTACCCTCAGTTCCAGATTTACAATGGTTACTTACCTCAAACCGGGTGAATTACTACTCCGCGATACCTTTGCCTCTAGCCTCGGCCTAAACTCGTGCTGAATCTACCCAAAATCAAAATCATAACATTAGAATATGCTAAGGGATCGAAGCCCAAGCGAAAATAATCAAATTATACCAAAAATCCTGAAATTGGCCAAACCCGACCCCCGGGCCCACGTCCCGAAACTCGATAAAAATCACATTAATGAAATCCTTATCCTCCTACGAGTTCATATATACCAAGAATGTCAAAATCCGACCATAAATGGCCCCTCAAATCCCTAGATTAAAGTCTCAAGTTTCCAAGCCCTAACTCCCCAATTTAGGCTTCAAATTCCTCAAATTTCATGTTTAATTAGGTAAAAATCATAATAGGATCGAGTATTAAGTCCAAAATTCTTACCTCCAACAGGTTCTTTTTGATTCCCTCTTCAATCTCTCTCAAAAAGCTCCAAAACCGAGTCAACAATGGTGAACTTAGGCCAAAATTCGCAAAAATGGCCTTTTAAACATTCTGCCCAGCGACCAGAAGTCCCTCTTTGCGAATGCGGTCAAAGCCTCGCGTTCGCGAAGCACAAAAATTCCATTGACCAAAATTCTCCTATGCGAACGCGACCACATCATCGCGAATGCGATGCCTCAGCCTTACCAACCATCGCGAACGCGGTCAGGCATCTTCGAACACGATGCTTCCCGTTACGACCCTTCGTGAACGCGGGACCCCCTCGCGAACGCGAAGTCCAAATCTCCAGCCTCCCTTTCTGTCCCTTTGCGAACGCGAAGAACAAAATGTCTGCAACAGCTGAAACCAAAATCTGCAACTTCCTTTAACTTAAAATGGTCCGTTCAACGATCTGAAACTCACCCGAGGCCCTCGGGTCCTCAACCAAATATGCCAACATATCCCATAACCTCATTCAAACTTGTTCCAACCTTCAGAACAACCGAAACAACATCAAAACACCAAAATCACATCGGACTCATGCCTAAGAATTCCAAAAACTTCTAAATTCCGCTTTCGTTCAAAAAGTCTATCAAACCACGTCTGAATGACCAGAAATTTTGCACACACATCCCAAATGACACAACGGACCTACTACAACTCCCGGAATTCTATTCCGACCCCTATATCAAAATCTCACCTACCAACCAAAAAATGCTAAAATTCCAATTTTGCCAATTCAAAACTAAATCTACTCTGGACCTCCAAAACACATTCCGATCACGCTTCTAAATCCCAAATCACCTCCCAAAGCTATCCGAACCATCGAAACTCACATCCGAGCCCTTTAACACATAAGTCAACATCCAGTTGACTTTTCCAACTTAAGCTTACTCAAAAGAGACTAAGTGACTCAAACCTTCCCAAAACCTCTCCTTACCCGAACTAATCAACTTGATAACATATAATACAACTGAACAAAGCAATAAAAAGCAGAAATAAGGAAAACGGAGTGGTAACTCATAAAACGACCGGCCGGGTCGTTACATCCTCCCCCTCTTAAACAAACGTTCGTCCTCGAACGAGTCAAGAAACATACCTGAAGCCTCAAATAGGTGAGGATATATGCTCCGCATCTCTCGCTCGATCTCCTAGGTAGCCTCCTCTACGGGCCGACCTCTCCACTGCACTTTCACTTAAGCTATATCCTTTGACCTCAACTTCCGAACCTGATGCTCCAAAATTGTCACTGGCTCCGCATCATAAGTCAAATCATCATCTAACTGAACCGAGCTGAAATCCAGAACATGAGACAGATCTCCAACATACTTCCGGAGCATAGAAACATGAAATACCGGATGCACACTCGACAAGCTGGGTGGCAAAGCAAGTTCATAAGCCACATCCCCAATCCTCCGAAGCACCTCAAAAGGCCCGATGAACCAAGGACTCAATTTCCCTTTCTTCCCAAATATCATAACACCCTTCATGGGTCAAACATTCAATAGAACCTTCTCGCCAACCATGTAGGATTCATCCCGAACCTTCCTGTTAGCATAACTCTTCTATCTCGACTATGTTGTACGAAGCCTCTCCTGAATCACCTTCACCTTGTCTAAAGCATCCTGCACCAAGTCTGTACCCAATAGCCTAGCCTCACCCGGCTCAAACTAACCAACTGGAGATCTACACCACCTCCCATACAAAGCCTCATACGGAGTCATCTGAATACTCGACTGGTAACTATTGTTGTAAGCAAACTCTGCGAGCGGTAGAAACTGATCCCATGACCCTCCGAAATCAATGACACAAGCACGCAACATGTCCTCCAATATATTAATAGTGCTCTCGGAATGGCCGTCCGTCTGAGGGTGAAAATTTGTGCTCAACTTCACATGAGTACCCAACTCTCACTGCACAGACCTCCAAAACTGCGAAGTAAACTGAGTGCCCCTATATGAAATGATGGAAATTGGGACACCATGCAAACGAACAATCTCCCGGATATAGATCTCTGCCAACCGCTCAAAAGAATAGGTAGTACACACAAGAATGAAGTACGCAAATTTGGTCAGCCGATCCACAATTACCCAAATAGCATCGAACTTCTTCAAAGTCCATGGGATCCCAACTACAAAGTCCATGGTGATCCGCTTCCACTTCCACTCTGGGATATCCATCTGCTGAAGCAAGTCACCCGGTCTCTGATGCTCATATTTCACCTGCTAACAATTGAGATACTGAGCCACAAATCCCACAATGTCTTTCTTCATTCTCCTCCACCAATAATGCTGTCTCAGATCCTGATACATCTTCGCGGCACTCAGATGAAGAGAATACCACGAGATATAGGCCTCCTCCAGAATCAACTCTCAAAGTCCATCCATATTGGGCACACATATCCGGCCTTGCATCCTCAACACCCCATCATCACCAATAGTCACATTTCTGGCATCATCGTACTGAACTCTGTCCTTGAGGACAAGCAAATGAGGATCATCATACTAGCGCTCTCTGATGCGACCATATAAGAAAGATCGAGAAATCACACAAGCCAATACCTGACTGGGCTCCAAAATATCTAACCTCACGAACCGATAGGCCAAGGCCTGAACATCCACTGTAAGAGGTCTCTCCCCGACTGGAATATATTCCAAACTCCCCATACTCACCGCCTTCTGGCTCAAAGCATCGGTTACCACATTAGCCTTCCCTGGATGGTAGAAAATAGTAATATCATAATCCTTTAGCAAATCCAACCATCTCCACTGCCTCAAATTGAGATCTTTCTACTTGAACAAGTGCTGGAGGCTACGATGATCAGTAAACACCTCACAAGACACACCATACAAATAATGCCTCCAAATCTTCAACGTGTGAACAATGGCAGCCAACTCCAAATCATGAACAAGGTAGTTTTTCTCATGGGGCTTCAACTAACGAGAAACATAAGCAATAACACTACCCTCCTGCATCAACTCAAAGCCCAATACCAACTCTTGAAGCATCACAATACATGGTATATGAACCTGAAGCTGATGGCAACACTAACACTGGAGTTGTGGTCAAGCCGGTCTTGAGCTTCTGAAAGCTCTCCTCGCACTCGTCCGACCACCTGAATAAAGCACCCTTCTGAGTCAACTTGGTCAAGGGTGATGTGATAGATGAAAATCCCTGAACAAACTGACGATAATAGCCCGCCAAACCAAGAAAGCTTCGAATCTCTGTGGCTGAGGACAGTCTAGTCCAACTCTGAACCGCCTCTATCTTCTTCGAATCAACCTGAATACCCTCGTTGGACACCACGTGCCCCAACAAAGCCACTAAATTGAGCCAAAACTCACACTTGGAGAACTTTGCATAAAGCCTCTCCTCCCTCAATCTCTACAACACAGCTCTCAAATGCTCTGCGTGCTCCTCCTAACTACACGAATATATCAGAATATCATCAATGAAAACTATGACAAATGAGTCGAGATACGGTCGGAACACGTTGTTTATCAAGTGCATGAATGTTGTTGGGGCATTGGTCAGCCCAAAAGACATCACCAACAACTCATAATGACCATATCGGGTCCTAAAAGTCGTCTTAAGAATATCTGATTCCCTGATCTTCAGCTGGTGGTAACCTGAACGGAGATCAATCTTGGAGAACACTCTCGCTCCCTGAAGCTGGTCAAACAAATCATCAATGTGAGGCAAAGGATACTTGTTCTTAATTGTAACCTTGTTCAACTGCCTATAATCAATGCACATCCTCATAGTGCCATCCTTCTTCTTCACAAATAGAACCGGCGCACCCCAAGGCGACACACTAGGCTGAATGAACCCCTTGTCAAGGAGTTCCTAAAGTTGCTCCTTTAACTCATTCAACTCCGCTGGTGCCATACGATACGGAGGAATAGAGATGGGTTGAATTCCTAGCACCAAATCAATACCAAAATCAATATCCCTGTCCGGTGGCATACCCATCAGGTCTACAGGAAACACATCGGGAAAATCCCTCACAACTAGTACATAATCAATACTGGGGGTCTCTGCACCGACATCCCTCACAAAGGCTAAATATGAGAGACAACCCTTCCCAACCATATGCTGGGCCTTCAGAAACGAAATCACCCTACTGGGGACAAAATCGGTAGAACCCCGACACTCAATCCGTGGCACTCCCGGCATAGCCAATGTCATTGTCTTAACGTGACAGTCCAATATAGCCCGACATGGAGATAGCCAATCCATGCCCAGTATGACATCGAAATCCGCTATACATAACAACAAAAGATCCACTCGGGTTTCCAGACCCCCAATAGTCACCACACATGACCGGTACACACTGTTTAGAACAACGGTATCACCCACCGGAGTAGATACATGAACAGGTGAAACAAGAGACTCACGGGGCGTATCCAAATAACAAGCAAAGTACAATGACATATAAGAAAAGGTGGAACCGGGATCAAACAACACAAAGACGTCTCTGCGGCTGACTGAGACAATACCTGTAATCACAGCATCTGAAGTAGCAGCATCTAGTCTACCTGGGAGGGCATAGAAACAAGCCTGACCACCACCTGATCGACCTCCCCCTCTAGGGCGACCCCTAGCTGACTGACCCCTACCCCTAGCTGCCTGAGCAGGTGGTGAAGTGACTGGAGCTGAAGTTAAGGGCTGACCCCTCTACTAAGATAGACCCTCAAGAAGACGAGGACACTGCCTCCTCATATGCCCAAACTCTCCACACTTATAACCACTCCCTGGTGCTGGAGATGGGGACTGAAGGGAACCCCTGGTGCCAGAATGACTAGTAAAAGGACCTGGCTTAGAAGAACCCTGAACTTATGGAGCACGGGATGAACTCTGGACTGGAAGGGCACTGATTGATAAATGGCCCTAATGAGAACTGTGAGAACCATGACCCGATAATGCCCTATGATAACCTGGGCAAGCTGACTGAGCTTGCCTGAATGGACGGCCTCTGTCGTGCTGAAACTAACCGCTAAAAGGAGCACTACCAAATCTACCAGATCCCCGAGGCCTCTTGACCTCCCTCTCCTCTCGCCCCTGGCGACGAACCGACTCAATTTCACGGGCGATGTCAACAACCTCCGCGAAAGTAGCACCTAACACTCGCTCCCTAGTCATGAGAATCTGAAGCTGATATATGAGGCCAACCTCCTGATCCTCTCTCGATCTGTGGGAACCAACCAGACCGCATGACGAGCTAACTCAGAGAACCGCATCTCATACTGTGTCACAGTCATATCTCCGTGACGCAACTGCTCGAACTGCTTGTGCAGCTGATAACTAGGGATGTTGACGTGTTTTATGCTCCTTCTTGCTTATGCTTTGATTATATATTCTTACAAAATATTCCCAAAAGGCTCATAAGTTGTGCTTGATTGCAGGTTTGATCAATAAAGTGACGAAACGTCAAAGATCGGCTCAAAAGGAGTGAAACCTGCACTAATACCAAAGACAAGACAACTCAGGACAAACAGGCCTAGTGCGGCCGCACTACACTTTGTGCGGTCCGAACTAGGGAGATTCAGAGAACTGGTTTTGAAGGCATCAAAGTAGTGCGGCCGCAGTACATATTGTGTGGTCCGCACTAAAGACATCGTGGCCGCACTACCATTTTATACGGTCCGCGGAAGCAAACTTCAGAGAGATGTCAAGTGCCAAGGTTCAAGCATGTGCGGTTCGCAGTCCATTCTGCGCGGACCGCATTGGAATCCATCACGGCTGCGATCCATTCTACGCGGACCGCATCGGAAGCCTCCGCGCCGCGGTCCATTCTGCATGGTCCGCGGAGCCTGGGTTCAGAGAGTTGAAATTGTAGAGTCAAGACTCTAGTGCGGCCACACACCATTTTGTGCGGTCCACACTGACCCCGTAGGGGCATTTTTGTCAAGTTTTTCCAGCTTATTATAAATAGAACTTTTTTCCATTTTTAGGGTATTAGCTATTTTCTGAACTGAGTTGCGCTCGTGAGAAGACCATCTGTAGTCATTTTGGGCATTTTTACTTAGTTTTTATCATTGAATCTTTGTATTTACTTTAGAAATTAATTAATATGTCTTTATCTTCATCTATTTATCTGTTTTTCTCTTCAAGCATGTGGGTAATTGATGGGTATTGTGATTTAGGGCTAGATTGACTATGGGTATTTATTATTTGGGTCAATCTTATGGTTTAATTTATGAATTGGTGGTTGCAAACACTGGTTTGTGCTAAGTTGACTTTATTCTTCTTGAGAAAGAGAGCCTAAGTCTCCAAAATTGACCTAACAAGGAATTGGGATGGACTCAAGAGAATTGATAGTCCCAATTAAAGGGTTAAACCTCGAGAGAGTAATTACCCGACTTGAACCCTAGTTGCTTGAGCAAATTTGCCTACCCATTTGGTCTTGAGAGAGTCAATTGGGCAAAATCACTCTCTCTACCGAGGGGTGTGAGAGTGGGTAAAATCGTGCAGCGGTTATAACATATTTCCCCAATCATATCAATCGTGCCTTAGAAGCAATTACCCATCAATTGGCCACCTAGAAGGATGCCACTATGCTAGTGCCTTTTTATCCATAAGATACAACCTTTAGCAATTCTCGTTTGGCATAATCTAGTTACATTTATAATTAGTAGTTAATAATAGTAGTTTGTTAAAGAAAAACCAAAAATGATTGGAAGTGGTATTTGGAACAATTACACAATCCCAATCTAAATAGATACTTGACTCCATTTCTAGATCCCTATGGAAATCGATCCCGGCCCACAAATCGGGTAAAATTTATTGCGACCCTCTCTTCCTACTTTTTAGTAGTGCGGAGTAGGCAGCGATCAGCAGCTCCTCTCGGCAATACTGTGGCACATACTTCTCCAGAAAGAGAACAGAGATCTGCTTCCAGGTAAGGGGCACTGCACCAACAGGCCTATGCCTCTCATAAGCCTCCCACCAAGTGAAGACAGCTCAAGAAAACTGAAAGGCAGAGAAAGTGACCCCGTTGGTCTCCAGAATACCCGATGTACGAAACATCCTCTAACACTTATCCAAGAAACCCTGGGCATCCTCGCCCACGGTACAGCTGAAAGTCGGAGGCTGAAGTCTACCAAACCTTTCTAATCGATGATGCTCGTCGTCAGACATAACTGGTACCACATACTCCTGAGCTTGTGCAACCGGCTGGGCTAGAGGTTCCCCCGGTGTCTGAAGTCCCTGCACAACCTGCTCAGGTGTGCGAGCAACGGGAGTCTGTGTGTCTCCCCCGGCCTGAGAAGTAGCTGCGGCTGTAGTAACTGAGATCGCCTGAGCCAAACTGGTACATACTGATAAAATTTGGGCTAAAGCCTCCTGAAGGCCTGGAATCACAATAAGCATAGCTGGTGCCTGAGCTGGTGCTGCTGGAGCATCCGCAACTAGGACCTGATCCTGAACTGGGGTAGCTGGTGGATCTGCAGGTGTTGCCCTAGCTATTGTGAAGGCCATACCCCTACCCCTACCACGGCCTCGACCGCGTCCTCGACCTCTAATGGCCCCAGCTGGTGGTACTGGTGGTCGTCCATCCTGACCGGTAACACGTGTCCTCACCATCTGTGAGAAAATGGAATAACATAAGTTTAGCACTCGGATCAACAGATTCGCACGACAAGAATTTCAAGAATATGAAGTTTTTTTCCTAAAGGTTCTGCAGACTCTCGAGGATAAATACAGACGTCTCTGTACCAATCCGCGAGACCCTACTAAACCGGCTCATGACTCGTGAGACCTATGTAACCTAGGCTCTAATACCAACTTATCACGACCCCAAATACCTGGTAGTGATGGCGCCTATCACATTACTAGGCAAGCCAACCCAAACCATTAATCACAGCGAATTCCTTTTATAAAACCATCTTCTAACACGGTTTTAAATCTCAATTTTCATAAGAAATGTATAAAATAGCTAAAAATGTGCGAAAATCAATAAAACATGAAACCAACACAGCCCAAACATCTGGTGTCACGAGTCTAGAGCCTCTAAATATACAAATCTGACTGTCTAATACATAACAAGTCTAAAATGCGGGAAAACAAGGATAAGAGGGAGAAAGCAGGGCTGCGGACGCCATGCAGCTACCTTGCAATATTCGGCAAACTCTAACAATGCTGAGGACCTCACTCTGCCGCTCGGGCACCTGGATTTGCATACAAGGTGGAGGGAGTAACGTGATCGAGTATGCCAACTCAGTAATTAACTAAAGTAAATAAGTTCTGAAAGTAGTGACGAGCAGTTTAAAAAAATATATAGAAGTGTAAATGACATATTATCAGGTTAAACTCAACAGTTTTAAAACCAGTTTCTTCATAAAGCTTCAGTTTCATTTGAAATACCTTGAATTCATTTACTTAGCAGTTTTCAATAGAGGCTTATTTTAAAAGAAGAGTGAAATCAGCAAAAATATCATAAATGGGCCCCTCAGGCAAGGTATCACTCATAAATATAGCCTCTCGAGCAAGCCTCTCAGTCACTCGTGACTCAGCTCTCGTCACTCAGTACTCACACTCAGCACTCAGGCTCAAATACACCTCATAATAATAATAATCATAATAACCGTTGTGCCATGCAGCTCGATCCATAGTTTATAGTCGACTACGCTCACTGGAGGTGTACAGACTCTGGAGGGGCTCCTACAACCTAAGCATCATATCGTTGCGGCGTGCAGCCCGATCCAATATATATCGCTGCGGCGTACAGCCTGATCCATATAAGTATTACTGCGGCGTGCAGCCCGATCCATAATATATACATATAATATTGTTGCGGCGTGCAGCCCGATCCATAATATTTATAGTCCTCACCATTAGGTCCTCAACCTCTCTTAGTCACTAACCTTACAGCCACTCGGGCATAACAGTAGAAATCAGGGAACTCGGTCTGAACAGTTCTCACATTAAGAAGTAGAGTGATAAAACCAGTTTAAAATAATAAACAGGTAAAATATGACTGAGGATATGCTTTTAATCAAATAGAGTGAGGAAAAATAGTAAAAATGCCCCTAAGGGTCTCAACAGGTCGGCACAAGGCCCCAAACATGGCATACAGCCCATAATACAGTATATATGTCTAAAACATGAGATATCATAAGGCTTCAAATCAATTACGCGGCTTAATAGTCGCACGGGATGGACCAAGTCATAATCCCTACCAGTGCACGCCCACACGCTCGTCACCTAGCAAGTGTGTCACCTCATTTATCAAAACAATTCAAAATACCGGAGTTTTGTACACTCAGTTCCAGATTTACAATGGTTACTTACCTCAAACCGGGTGAATTACTACTCCGCGATGCCTTTGCCTCTCGCCTCGGCCTTAACTCGTGCTGAATCTACCCGAAATCCAAATCATAACATTAGAATATGCTAAGGGATTGAAGCCCAAACGAAAATAATCAAATTATACCAAAAAACCCGAAATTGGCCAAACCCAACCCCCGGGTCCACGTCTCGAAACTCGATAAAATCACATCAATGGAATCCTTATCCTCCCACGAGTTCATACATACCAAGAATGCAAAAATCCAACCACAAATGGCCCCTCAAATCCCTAGATTAAAGTCTCAAGTTTCCAAGCCCTAACTCCACAATTTAGGCCTCAAATTCTTCAAATTTCATGTTTAATTAGGTAGAAATCACAATAGGATCGAGTATTAAGTCCAAAATTCTTACCTCCAACAAGTTCTCTTTGATTCCCTCTTCAATATATCTCAAAAAGCTCCAAAACCGAGTCAAAAATGGTGAACTTAGGCCAAAACTCGCGAAAATAGCCTTTTAAACATTCTGACCAGCGATCAAAAATCCTTGTTCACAAACGCGGTCAAAGTCTCGCGTTCGCAAAGCACAAAAATTCCATTGACCAAAATTCTCCTAGGCGAATGCGACCAAATCCTCACCAACCATCGCGAACGCGGTCAGGCATCTCGCGAATGCGATGCTTCCCATTCTGAACCTTCGCGAACGAGGGACCCCCTCGCAAACATGAAGGCCAAATATCCAGTCTCCCTTCCGGACCCTTCGCGAACGCGAGGGTCCACTCGCGAACGCGAAGAATAAAATGTCTGCAACAGCTGAAACCAAAATCTGCAACTTCCTTTAACTTAAAATGGTCTGTTCAACCATACGAAACTCACCCGAGGCCCTCAGGTCCTCAAACAAACATGCCAACATACCCCATAACCTTATTCAAACTTTTTCCAACCTTCGAAACGCCCGAAACAACATCAAAACACCAAAAGCACATCGGATTCAAGCTTAAGAATTCCTAAAACTTATAAATTCCGCTTTCGATCAAAAAGTCTATCAAACCACACCCAAATGACCTTAAATTTTGCACACACATCCCAAATGACACAACGGATCTACTGCAACTCCCAGAATTCCATTCCGACCCCTATATCAAAATCTCACCTACCAACCGGAAAACGCCAAAATTCCAATTTCGCCAATTCAAGCCTAAATCTACTCCGGACCTTCAAAACACATTCTGGTCACTCTCCTAAGTCCCAAATCACCTCCCAAAGCTATCTGAACCATCGAAACTCACATTTGATCCCTTTAACACATAAGTCAACATCCGGTTGGCTTTTCCAACTTAAACTTACTCAAAAGAGACTAACTGTCTCAAACCTTACAAAAACCTCTCCGAGCCCGAACCAATCAACCCAATAACATATAATACAACTGAACAAAGCAATAAGAAGCAAAAATGGGCAAAACGGATCGGTAACTCATGAAACGACCGGCCAGATCGTTACATATAATATCTTAGGTTCTTGTGTATTTAATAAAAGGATAATTTATTGCAAAAGGAGATACTATGTACCTTAGAAATAGGAAGAGCATAATATATGCCTTGAGCTCATAGTATAATTATAAGGAGAATAGAAATCAATGTCATATTTATTTTAATTCATGAAACTACTTAAAACGGTTATTCTCCGAGTTTGGTTACAGACTAGTAGTCATGAATTTGACGGACTTCGATTGACCTGAAACTTGGTAGGTTCATCGAAAACGATCTAGTGAGAAAAACTCACTGCTATGCATTGAATCATGTTATTTTCGGCATTTTTAGGTCATTTAGATGGTTTTTCAAGTAGTTTATTAAATTGAATTTGTTATAAATATGAAAAATTATTCTTTATATATCGGCTATATTTGTGTTAAATCTGAAACATGATGATTTAACTTGATATGATATATAGCAAGATTGCAAATCACATGGATTTAATCCTAACTACGCCAAAATAATTTATTCGAATTTGGTCAAGTTTTTGGCGATCGTGAATTTCACTATCTCCGAATGACCTGAAATTCGGTAGGATCATCGGAAACGATCAGTTAAGAAGAACTCACTGCAATGCAGTGAATTACATCGTATTTTGACAATTCGAGATCGTTTAGGGTTTTTAGAGGTTTGATGGATTAAAATGTGATTTACATACGAAAAGTA
This sequence comes from Nicotiana tabacum, assembly GCF_000715075.1. Lineage (NCBI taxonomy): Eukaryota > Viridiplantae > Streptophyta > Magnoliopsida > Solanales > Solanaceae > Nicotiana > Nicotiana tabacum. The sequence continues at coordinate 31,655,826 of NC_134080.1, forward strand.
ATTATTTCTATCATTTTATTTATGTCTAATTTGTAACATGATAATGCATGCTAATTTGACATGAATTGGTATATGACAAGAATGTAGGTCATATTTTAATGTCACGACCCCGGTTCGCCCTCCGTGAATCGTCATGATGGCACCTAGTCCCTACGACTATGTAAGCCTAAATTGCGGAAAATAAACCAATTTGCGGAAGTAAAACAATTTAAAACAGAATTAGAGTAATAAGATAGTGTTTAAAAGTGCCGCTCGGCATACACAATATTTAACTCTCAGAAACTAATACATATCTCCAAGACTCGGAAACCCATAAATCACAAGCTAAGGATCACTACATAGTGCTCTAACTCCAGAACAGTCTAAAACAAAAGAAAATACAGAAAGGCAGTAACTATAAGAGAGAGTGGAGAGAGACTCCTCGATCTGCGGACACGGCAGATATATCTCGAAGTCTCTGAACAGTCGCCTCGCCTCAAGGATGGTAGTACCTGGATCTACACATGAAATACATGTGCAAAAAGGGCATGAGTACACCACAGCGGTACTCAGTAAGTGTCAAGCCTAACCTCGGTAGGGTATTCACGAGGAAGGTCAGGGCCCTACTGAGGTTAAATAAAATATAAAGTATAATACTGTAAAACAAGATAGTATAATTAAGTGCAACAGTAAGAAATAACATAGAATAGAAAGAGCAACAACAACTAGAATAGAGGAAAAATAATCACGGAAAGGAAATACAACTCAACACAGAGATAACAACCGGGGTACCTTCCAAGATACCATCCTGTAGTCCCAATTACATCTATCCAGTGCATCTCCTGGGATACCGTCCCGTAGTCCGTCATATATATCCAAAGGATCACCTGAGATCCCGTCCCGTAGTCCAACTATCAGTGCGTGGGGTTCTACCGGAATCCTGATCTGTAGTCTCAAATATAAATACCCAGTACTGGGGGAATCTACCGGGTGTAGTCCTGTAGTTCCATATAACTGTGCAAGGAGATCTACCGGAATCCCGCATCCGTAGTCCCAAATAAACAGACAAGGGGGATCTACCGAAATTCCACATCCGTAGTCCCAAATAAACAGACAAGGGGGATCTACTTGAATCCCACATCCGTAGTCCTAGTGTAAATACACAGCAGCAATAGGATATATTCAAAAATGGCAAATTTCATATTAAGGCAACAAGTAATTCTAGCCTAGCATGCTGCACAGAATTTAGGTAAGGCAGTTTGAGCAAATAAAGCAGTTAAACCACTTAGACATGCTTTCCTAAGCTACAACAGGCTTAATAGTGCGAGTAATAAAAACAGGAAAGGAAACATACTAGTAATTACTTAATGAAAACCGGATTTCCAACAATTAGCACAAGTACGCACTCATCACCTCACGTACAAGGCATTTCAATTACCAAATATACCAAATCCTAAGGGGAAAGGTCCCCCACACAAGGTTAGGCAAGCCACTTACCTCGAACTGGCTCAAAATCAACCTGAAACCACGCTCTTGCCACGAGTACTCGACTCCAAATGGCCCAAATCTATTCAATTCAACTGCATAATGTAAATAACACTTTAAGTAACTGATTCTACAAAAAAATTCTAAGCTAATACGCGAAATTAGGTAAAATGACCAAAATGCCCCTCGTGCCCACATCTCAGAATCGGGTAAAATTTATATTTTCAGAATCCTCACACTCTCACGAGTTCATGCATACCAAAATTATCCAAATACAAGGTGAAATTCCCAATCAAAAGTCGAATTCTAAGTCTAAGAACTTTCTTCCAACTTTTCCCCAATTTTCATCTCCAATCCGAAATTAAATGATGAAACTAACTATAGATTGATGGAATATAACTAGAAAGGGTTAAAGAATTGTTACCCACTGATCTCCTCTTCAATTTCCTCCCAAAATCACCCTATCTCGAGCTCCAAATCAAATTTCCAACTTTTGAAACTAAACACTCGAAATTTCATATTTCTGCCCAGTTGTTACTGCATTTGCGGTCCCGCTTTTGCGGAACACTTGCCGCATCTGCGACTTCTCACTTTAACTCATCTACTGCATCTACGATTCCCCTTCCACAGATGTGGTACCGCTCCTGCGAAACTCTACCACTTCTGCGGTCTCTACTGAACTCCCCCAATTCCGCTTTTGCGGTTGATCCGCTGCTTCTACGACTCGGCACCTGCGGTCCCACACTCGCAGGTGCAGTTATGACAGAAGAACAGCTGAAGCTGCAACTCCAACTCCAAAAATCTTTTCGTCAACCATCCGAAATTATCCCGAGGCCCCCGGGACCTCAACCAAACCTACCAACATATCTCATAACTTCATTCAAACTTGTTCCAACCTTCGAAACGCTCAAAACACCTATTTTTCATCGGATTTAAGCCTAAGAATTCCAAAAAATCTAAAAATACACTTTCGATCAAAAAGTCTATCAAACCTCGTTCGAATGACCTAAAATTTTGCACACATGTCACATTAAACACTACGGAGCTACTCCAACTTTTGGAATTCCATTCCGACCCTCGAATCAAAATCTCACTATCGCACCGGAAACTTCAAAAACTCAACTTTCGGCATTTCAAGCCTAAATTAGCTACGGACCTCCAAAACACAATCCGAACATGCCCCTAAGCCCAAAATCACCCAACGGAGCTAACGGAATGATCGGATTTCCATTCCGAGGCCGTCTTTACACTGTTCCGACTACGGGCAACTTTCCAACACTTAAACTCTCATTTAGGGACTAAGTGTCCCAAAACTCTCCGAAACTCAAAACTGAACCTCCCGGCAAATTAAAATAGCAGAAATAGACTATGGGAAAGCAGTTAATAGGGGATCGGGGAATAAATTCTTAAAACAACCGAATAGGTCGTCACATCCTCCTACACTTAAACATTCGTTCGTCCTCAAACGAGCATAGAGACATACCAGAAGTAGTGAAAAGATGAGGGTAACGGCTACGCATATCCTGCTTGGTCTCCCAGGTCTCCTCCTCGACCAGCGGTCCTCGCTACTAAACCTTTACCAAAGCAATATTCTTTGACCTCAGCTTTCTAACCTACCTGTCCAATATTGCCACTGGCTCCTCAACATAAGATAGATCCTTGTCCAACTGGACTGAACTAAAATCCAACACGTGCGACAGATCACCGTGATACCTCCAGAGCATCGAAACATGAAATACCAGATGAACTCCTGCCAAGCTGGGAGGTAAGGCAAGCTCATAAGCAACCTCCCCAACACGCCTCAATATCTCAAAAGGGCCAATAAACCTCGGACTCAACTTCCCTTTCTTCCCAAATCTCATAACGCCCTTCATAGGCGAAACCCGAAGCAGAACCCGCTCTCCAACTATATAGGAAACATCACGAACCTTCTGGTCCGTGTAACTCTTCTGTCTGGACTGGGTTGTGCGGAGTGTATCCTGAATCACCTTAACCTTCTCCAGAGCATCCTGAACTAAGTCGGTGCCCAATAATCTGGCCTCACCCGTCTCAAACCAACCCATCAGGGATCTACATCGCCTACCATATAAAGCCTCATACGGTGCCATCTGAATGCTAGACTGGTAGTTGTTATTGTAAGCAAACTCTGCCAATGGAAAGAACTGATCCCAAGACCCTCCAAACTCAATCACACACGCACAGAGCATATCCTCAAGAATCTGAATAGTGCGCTTGGATTGTCCGTCCGTCTGAGGGTGAAATGTTGTACTCAACTCCACCCGAGTACCCAACTCATGCTGAACGGCCCTCCAGAACCGTGATGTGAACTGTGCACCTTTGTCTGAAATGATGGACACCGGAATACCATGCAGATGAACAATCTCTCGGATATAGATCTCCGCCAATCGCTCCGAGGAATAAGTAGTACACACAGGAATAAAGTGAGCAGACTTGGTCAGCCGATCCACAATCACCCAAATAGCATCAAACTTTCTCAAAGTACGTGGGAGCCAACTACAAAGTCCATGGTGATCCGCTCCCACTTCCACTCTGGAATCTCTATCTGCTGATGCAACCCACCCGGTCCCTGGTGCTCATACTTCACCTACTGACAGTTAAGGCATCGAGCTACAAATCGAACTATATCTTTCTTCATCCGCCTCTACCAGTAGTACTGCCTCAAATCCTGATACATCTTCGCGGCACTCGGATGAATGGAATATCGCGAGCTATGGGCCTCCTCCAGAATCAACTCCCGAAGCCCATCAACATTGGGTACACAAATTCGACTCTACATCCTCAATACTCCATCATCACCAATAGTCACATCTCTGGCATCACCGTGTTGAACTTCGTCCCTGAGGACAAGCAAATGAGGGTCATCATATTGTCGCTCCCTAATACGATCAAATAAGGAAAACTGAGAAACCACGCAAGCTAGAACCCGACTGGGCTCCGAAAGATCCAATCTCACAAACTGGCTGGCTAAGGCCTGAACATCCATCGCCATAGGCCTCTCTGATGCTGGTAAATAAGCCAAACTCCCCAAACTCTCTGCCCAACGACTCAAAGCATCGGCCACCACATTGGCCTTGCCCGGGTGATACAAAATAGGGATGTCATAGTCCTTCAACAACTCTAACCACCTCCTCTGGCACAAATTTAGATCCTTTTGCTTAAACAGGTTCTGCAAGCTCCGATGGTCAGTATAAATCTCACAGGGAACACCGCATAAATAATGGCGCCAAATCTTTAGGGCCTAAATCTATTCAATTCAATTGCATAATGTAAATAACACTTCAAGTAACTGATTCTACAAAGAAATTCTAAGTTGATACGCGAAATTAGGTAAAATGACCAAAACAGCCCTCGGGCCCATGTCTCGAAATCGGGTAAAATTTATATTTTCAGAATCCTCACGCTCTCACGAGTTCATGCATACCAAAATTATCCAAATCCAAGGTCAAATTCCCAATCAAAAGTCGAATTCTAGGCCTAAGAACTTTCTTCCAACTTTTCCCCAATTTTCATCTCCAATCCGAAATTAAATGATGAAACTAACTATAGATTGATGGAATATAACTAGAAAGGGTTAGAGAATTTTTACCCACTGATCTCATCTTCAATTTCCTCCCAAAAAAGCCCTCTCCCGAGCTCAAAATCGAATTTCCAACTTTTGAAACTAAACCCTCGAAATTTCATATTTTTGCCCAGTTGTTATCGTATGCGGTCCTAGGACCACATCTGCGGTTCCGCTTTTGCGAAACACTTGCCGCATCTGCGACTTCTCATTTAAACCCATCTACCGCATCTGCGACTCCCCTTCCGCAGATGCGGTACCGCTTCTGCAGTCTCTGCTGAACTCCCCCAATTCTGCTTTTGCGGCTCTGCACCTGCGGTCCCACACTCGCAGGTGCGGTTATGACAGAAGAACAGTTGAAGCTGCAACTCCAACTCCAAAAATCTTTCCGTCAACCATCCGAAATTATCCCGAGGCCCCCGGGACCTTAACCAAACCTACCAACATATCCCATAACTTTACTCAAACTTGTTCCAACCTTCGAAACGCTCAAAACAACATCAAAATGCCTATTTTTCATCGGATTCAAGCCTAAGAATTCTAAAACTCTAAAAATACGCTTTCGATCAAAAAATCTATCAAACCTCGTCCGAATGACCTGAAATGTTGCACACACATCACATTAAACACTACGAAACTACTCCAACATCCAGAATTCCATTCCGACCCTCGGATCAAAATCTCACTATCGAACCGGAAACTTCAAAAATTCAACTTTTGGCATTTCAAGCCTAAATAAGCTACGAACCTCCAAAACACAATCCGAACACGCCCTTAAGCCCAAAATCACCCAACGGAGCTAACGAAACCATCGGATTTCCATTCTGAGGCTGTCTTCACACTGTTCCAACTACGGTCAACTTTCCAACACTTAAGCTCTCATTTAGGGACTAAGTGTCCGAAAACTCTCCGAAACTCAAAACCGAATCTCCCGGAAAATCAAATAGCAGAAATAGACTTGGGGAAAGCAGTTAATAGGGGATTGGAGCATAAATTCTTAAAACGACCGGCCGAGTCGTCACATTTAAATTCTTAAAAAATGCTTAAAATGGTAATTTTCCAAAATTGGTTGCAATTTTTGGAGATTGTGATTTTAATGATCTCCGATTGATCTGAAATTTGGTAGGTTTATCGAAAATAGCCCAGTGAACAATACTCACTGCTATGTAGTGAAACACGTTAATTTTAGTGTTTTAAGACTATTTAAATTGGGTATTGAGCATTTTTTTTAGTTATGAAACTTAATCCTCAGAGAATGGTTCGTGGTTGTGATAAAGTGGTGATAGGAATTAACTCTTATGGTCTTCATTTTTTTATTTATAGTGAAATAATAAATTTACGCGTTGACATTAGGTCTTCCTCCATATCGGATAAATTTATTATGAACTCACTGGATATAGTTACTAGTTATTGATAACCTGTATTAACTCTCTATCTGAGTTTAAAGGGTTGAATCAATTTTGTAACTCAAACACAATCATGATTAAGTGGTGAGAGAAATATATTTCTATGGTCTTCCACTATTAATTTCAAGTGAGTAATAAATTTACGTGTTGACTTTAGGTATTCCTCCATATCAGATAAATTTATTGTAAGCTCACTAGGTGAAATACTAGTAATTGATATCGTGTACTTACTCTCCATCTGAGTATACATGTTGGATCAATAGAACTAGAGCTATTAATTATGATGTTCACTTGACTTAAATTAACAGTATACTCTCCATCTAAGTTGGGTCTGTTTTAATTATTGGAGTGAATAATCTAGCATTACATATGTATGTTGCATGAGTAGTTCTTTTCCCATCAAAATTGCTATTCAAGATGCATGACATATATGTGTAGTGTGTTTAAAATTTTTGTACTAAAAGGTTATATACAATTGACTGAAAATAATAGTACTCTCCATCTGAGTTGGTTATATTTATTTTTGGATTGTATAATTCTTGTATTATATAATATACTTTGCATGAATAATTCTTTTCCCATCGAAATTTATTATTCGAGATGCATGTATGTATATAAATATTGAATGCAGTCTGAATTTTAATATACAATGCTTTGACTTATTATGATCTATTTAATGTTTTTATCTCAGCTCTACGATGACTTTATGTAATTTGTCGTATTACTTGTTAAAATTTCTTTTAGTGATAGGACATTAATTTAAAGGGTGCAATATATGTACTTTTTGTTAGGAGGAATTTAATTTCGGTTTCTGGGCAAAATAAGAGATGGATATTTGTTTTATTTTTTGAATAACTCTTGAGTTATTGAGCTTGATAAATATTTTATCTCTTGTGGTACATGAATGCATGACCTTGTTATTGTATATTAATGTTTCTCCTGAACAGAACAATATTAGTCTACCTCATAAGAGAATATGTTCTTCAAAATTGAGTAAAAATTATCTGTGCACTTTTATCTAAGTCATATAAATCTGGATAGGATTTCAAGTTTCTCAAGGATAAACCTTAAGGTTCATTGAAAGTAGAGGCACTATCAACTTGTAGATCCTGTTTGGAAGGAAATTTGACTAAAGGTTGTTTCTCTTCAAAAGGAAATAAAGCTAGTGATAAGTTAGAATGAGTCCCTTCTGATTTGTATGGTTAAATGAACATATTGGTAAGATATAGTTTTGAGTATTTTTGTGACGTTCATAAATGATTACTCAAAATATTACTCCCTCCGTTCCAATTTATGTGAACCTGTTTGACTGGGCACGGAGTTTAAGAAAAAAATAAAGACTTTTGGAATTTGTGGTCCTAAACAAGTCCAAATGGGCCCCAAAGTATTTGTGTGGTTATAAAAGCTTCTCATTAAGGGTAAAGTTGTAACTTTAAGCTAAATTGTTACCAAATTTAGAAAGGGTTCATTCTTTTTGGAACGGACCAAAAAGAAAATAGGTTCACATAAACTGGAACAGAGGGAGTAATATATTTATTTGATGCACCATAAGTCTTAATGAATTAAGTAATTCAAGATTTTAAGACTTGAAATGGAGAAGCACCAAGGAAATATATTAAGTTACTACAATTTGATTGTAGTGGCGAGCACCTCTCTAAAGAGTTCTTTTGTTACTTATCAGAATAAAGGATTACATCTGAGTTGACTACATCGCAAACTCCATAATAGAGTAGTGTAGTAGAAAGAGGAAATAAGTCTCTTTTGGACATGGATAGATTAATGACGCGTTATTCAGATTTGCCTTATTTGTTTTTGGAATACTTCTTGGAAACTGCAAATTACATTCTGAATTTAGTTCCTTCTAAGTTAGTACCTGGGACATCTATAGAATAGTGGACTGAATGTAAGCTCAGTCTGTGGCATGTTCAGATATAGGATTGTCCCGCATATGTGCTGAAAGGGAAAGCGGATATGTAAGTTGGAAATAAGAATGGATAGGTGCATGTATCCAAGAGAACGAATGGAGTTGAGTTTTATTTTATTGTCCTAAAGAAAATAAGGCAATTGTTAAAACAAATGGATTTTTCTAGATAAGGACTGTTTAGTAAAATATGTTCCTAGAATGTAACTACTCGGCCGATCATTTCATGAGTTACCGCTCCATTTCCCCCATTTATACTTCTTATTTCTTTGTTTATCTGTATTATGTGTTATCGGGTTGGTTGTCTCGGGTTCGGAGAGGTTTTGGTAAGGTTTGAGACACTTAGTCTCTTTTGAGTGAGCTTAAGTTGAAAAAGTCAATCGGATATTGACTTATGTGAAATAGGGCTCGGATGTAAATTCTGATGGTTCGGATAGCTTCAGGAGGTGATTTGGGACTTAGGAGCGTGATCGGAATTTGTTTTGGGGGTTTGGAGTAGATTTAGGCTTGAATTGGCGAAGCTGGAATTGTGGCGTTTTCTGGTTGATAGGTGAGAGTTTGATATAGGGGTCAGAATGGAATTTTGGAAGTTGCAGTAGGTCCATTGTGTCACTTGGGATATTTGTGCAAAATTTCAGGTCATTCGGACGTGGTTTGATAGATTTTTTGATCAAAAGCGAAATTTGGATGTTTTTGGAATTCTTAGGCTTGAATCCGATGCAAATTTGGTGTTTTGATATTTTTTGAGAGTTCCAAGGGTTGGAATAAGTTTGAATGATGTTATGGGATATGTTGGCATATTTGGTTGAGGTCCCGAGGGCCTCGGGTGAGTTTTGGGTGGTTAAACGGATCATTTCAAGTTGAAAAGATTGAAGAAAAATCTGTTGTTAGTGTTGCAGACAGTTGTGCTTTGCGTTCGCGAGAGGACCCTCGCGTTAGCGAAGGGTTAGGATGTGAGGCAGGAGTGTTGGCCTTCACGTTTGCGATGAAGGTCCCACGTTCGCGAAGGGCTGGGTATGTGTTCAACGTGTTCGCGATAGTGATCTCGCGTTCGCAAAGGTTTGAGTTGATAAGGCATCGCGTTCGCGAGGGGGTCGTCGCATTCGCGTAAGAGGATTTTTGGTCAACAGTATTTTTGTGCTTCGCGAAGGCGAGGCTTTGACCGTATTCGCGAAGAAGGATTTCAAATCGCTGGGCAGAATGTTTAAAAGGCCATTTTCGCGATTTTTGTCCTAAGTTCACCATTTTTTACTCGGTTTTGGAGCTTTTTGAGGAGGATTGAAGAGGGAATCAAGGGGAAACACTTAGAGGTAAGATTTATGGACTCAATACTCAATCCTAATGTGATTTCTACCTAATTAATCATGGAATTTGTGGAATTTAAGCTTAAAAATTGGAGGTTACGACTTGGAAATTTGGAAACCTAAATCTAAGGATTTGAGGGGTCATTTGTGGTTGGATTTTGATGTATTTAATATATATGAACTCGTGAGAGTGTAAGGATTCTAGTTATGTGATTTTTATCGAAATCCGAGACGTGAGCCTGGGGGTCGGGTTTTGACCAATTTCGGTTTTTTGATGTATTTTGATTATTTTCGAGTGGGCTTTGTTCCCTTAGCATATTTTGATTGTTATATACTAATTTTGGTTAGATTTGGAGCATCCGGAGGCCGATTCGAGGGGCAAAGGCATCACGAGCTAGAGTTTGGACCGGATAGAGGTGAGTAATGATTGTAAATATTGTCCTGAGGGTATGAAACCCCGGATTTCACATCGTTGTGCTACTTTGAGGTGACACACATGCTAGATGACGAGCGTGGGGTCGTGCACCGTTGGGGACTGTGACTTAGTCTGTCCCGTATGGTTGTTTAACCGTGTATTTGATTGAAAACTATTTGTTATCATGATGCTTTGGGCTGAATGCCATATTTGGGCCTCGTGCCAACTGTTTTGGACCCTTAGGGGATTTTTACTACTATTCCTCACTGTTTTGACTTCATATTTGTACTCAGTCATGGTATATTCTACTATTTTTCCAACTCAGCCATATTTACTCTATTTTGACATCTTAAATGATATTTTGGGCTGAGCATTATATTTTACTGTGCCCGAGTGGCTTTGAGAGATTTCTGATTGAGTGAGGCCGAGGGCCTGTATTGTGAGGATATTATGGTATCGGGCTGCGCGCGGTAGCGGTATTGTACCGATTCACGATTTTGAGGCTGAGGGCCTGAGTTATTACGCCACAAGGTAGCTTGATATGAGGCCGAAAGTCTACTTGATTATGCCACGCGATGGCTTGATATTGCGCTTGGGCGTAAGGGGGCCCTCCCGGAGTCTGTACACCCTCAGTGAGTGCGGGTACCCAGTGTGAGATGTTATATAGCCTGAGAGGCTGATGCTGTTCCATGTTATTGCCCGAGGGGCTGATACGAGTGATTGTGAGATAGCCCGAGGGGCTGATTCTGTTGGTATTTTGCTCGAGGGGCTGATTTTATGTGTCTATCTTTTCTCACTGCTTTTCATTCACTCGTTTAAACTGCTAAAAGATGTTTTAAAGAGGTTTTCACTGAACTAAGGTGTTTTTACGAGCTTTCACTCTTTTATTGCATTGTATTGGTTTTATACTGCCTCATTGTAGCATTTTGCTGTATTTTACGTGTTTTTTATCACTCAGCTGCCTTTACTTTTTTACTCACTGAATTGGCGTACTCACATTACTCCCTTCACCCTGTGTGCATATCTAGGAGTCTCGGGTCACGCTAGCGAGGGCTGATTGCTTCCAGCAGGCTGTTCGGAGTTCACTAGGTAGATGCTCGGCGTTCGCAGCCTAGTGCTTCTCCCTCCTATCTTTACTTTCCTTTGTACTAGCTCTGTAATAGACTGTGTAGCCCTTTTTCATACTCTTAGTCGGATGTTTAGATGCCCATGACTGGTGACACCCCGATGTCAGGCTGTGTTTGTTTTCTGCATTTGTTCTATTTCACTCTATCTTGGGATTTATCACTTACTAATGACTTAAATTATGAATTATTATAACTGTTAATTGGTTTGGGGGTTTGTGTCGGCTAGCCTTGTTTCACGATAGGTGTCATCACGACCGGGAATCGTGACATAGAAGTAAACTGTTCTTACAGGAACTGGGCAAAGAAATAACTAGATGTTCAAGAACATCAAAACCTATACGTCGTAATTGACGTTGCATTGCATGTAAGTAGTGGGAGAACGTTAATAGACATGATATGCTTTTATCGAATGTGGGTGATGTTTGAACATTGAACACTATAGTAAGAAGTCACTAATATTTCAATAACGTAAGGTAATGAAGGTAATATTAGTAGTACTTCGTCGTAGTGGGAGAATGCTAAAGAAAATCATAGTTCGGTGTACACTTTTGGGATAGTTTCGGTAACAGGATCCCTGAAGAGTTTAATACCAAACTAGATAGTTACGACAAAGCACTACTGGACAAATATTGCATCAGATATAACTTGGCAAGATTCTTTAACAAAACCTTATTTGGTGAAGACTTTTAATAGTCACGTAAAAGAATGCCTGAGAAAGTTGTAGATGCATGGTTATAAGTCTAAGTGGGAGATTGTTGGGGCATGTACTATTAACCATGCATTTGGATATAGTATATTCTAATAATTGACATGGTTAAAAGTCTAAGTGAGAGATTGTTGGGATATATACTATTAACCATGGGTTTGGTTTAGATATAGTATTTATTATGAAACAATTGTTTATTCAGTTTTAATAAAGTTTTGAATAGATCATATATTAGTCTGTGTCATTTGCTTATATAGTGGATGATTTGATGTATATAGTTTAGCTTATACATGGAAGATTAAATCATCGGTTCTTATAAGTATAAAGTTTGAGTTCACAATCTAATGATGGAATTGGACAAACCATCAGGAATGATTGTAGCACAAGATTAAATATAATTTATATTGATTATGGGAATGGTTTAATTCCAACTTCTTATGCTAGTATATTTTGTATGTATTGAACGGACCAAGTAGAGATAAGTATTTTATACTGACTTAATAAAATAAACTCTCTAGCCATTAAATGTACTTATACTCTTAATCTTGATATAATTATTATTAGTTGTGTACATTATTATTATTTTGATTTATTAAAAGGCGAGATTCTTTCGTGGGTCAATATGCCTAGTAAATTGAATAATAATAATGTACATTGGCGAAATAATAGTTAGTTGATGGAATCCATGTCTCGGTTTAGAGATTGATAATACACCTTTATGAAAGCTTATAAGTTTTCATGTGTAAACCTGGCCGGTGGATTTTGTATCCGACACATGAAATAAGTTAAGCGAAAGTCTAAAGGAAATAATCAATAAATTAAATCGTCAGTAATTTAATTTAATTGATTAGTATCTGAATCTTAACATGGGGAGTTAAATAAGATTTAATAGATGAATTTTGAAATTGAATAAGGAGTGCAATTACGAATTTTTAGTGGAATAATTCGTAATTAATTATGGTGGATATTAATTTAGAAAATTACAAATTAATTCCATAATTGAAAACCTTGTTAATTAAATTATGTGGTCCCAACTGTACCTAAATAATAGGAAATAAAGGAATCCTTTTTCTGGGGGAAAAGAAAACCCAACAGGTTTTGGAAAAGAGTTTTAACCCTTAAAACTTGTGCTATAAATACATAAGGTTTTCCACCTAGAGGAGTGAGCACATGGTGGCCGAATTTCAGCCCATTTTCCTTAGAAAATTTCGCCCACACGAAATTGCTATTTTCGGGTATTATTTGGGTAACACAGTAGAAAACTGTGGAACGTTCGGAGACCGTGATCGTGCGGGTGGTGGAGAATTCATTGAGTTACTGTAGAATTGAAAGCTCACATGATAAAGGAGCTTTGTTCACGCTTCAAGAGGTAACCCGTGAAATCCCGTTTATGCTAGTTGTCTAGATTACATGTGATTTGTTACTGGGATTGCTTCCGCTGCTTATTAAAATCCATCAACTACAATAGGAAAACTACACCTAGATGCTTGATAACAATTGATTTGAGGAAAGCATATGACATGGTCACTTGGGATTTCCTGATAGAGGTACTTCGTGGACTAGGCTTCCCCAACAAAGTTCATCATGTTGATAATGAACTGTGTGTCAATCACTAAGTTCTCTGTAAATGTGAATGGGGAGAGCCATGGCTACTTTGAAGGTAGAAGGGGTCTAAGATAGGGTGACCTTTTGTCACCACTATTATTTATTCTTATAATGGAGTACTTGTCAAAGGTGTTTAAAAGAATGGGAAGTCTGACTGACTTTAAAATGCATCTAATGTGTAAGAAGTTGAAACTCACGTACTTGATATTTGCGGATGATTTAATAGTATTCTGCAAGGGTGAGGTGGGGTCTGTGAAAAGAGTGGTTGAGGCTTTAACACACTTTAGCAAGGTCTTAGGACTAGTTGCTAACATGGACAAATCTAGTTTGTTCATGGCAAGGATAACTGAGGAGGAAAAACAAGAGCTGTTGAATATTACAGGCTTCAGTGAAGGATCATTTCCTATTAGATACTTTAGACTTCTTTTATCACCTAAAAGTGGAGTAAATTAGAATGCCATCAGTTGATTGCCAAAATTACTTGCAGAGTCAAATTTGGCTACTCTAAGAAGCTTTCATATGCTGGCAGACTTCAAGTGATCAACTCTATTATATTTTCTATTCACAGCTTCTCGGGATCAATTTTCATTCTCCCACAGAGTGTAGTAAAAGAAGTGGATAGAGTTTGCAAAGATTTTCTATGGGGAGGTACATAGGAGAAGAGGAAAATATCACTAGTAGCTTAGGATAAAGTCTGTTTATCAAAAAGCTGTGGAGGTTTGAACATCAAAAAGTGTAAGAAGTGGAATAAGGCCCTAGTTGGGAAGTTGATTTGGCAGCTTATTGTGAAAAAGGACAGCTTATGGGTGAAATGGGTGCATGTATTATATATAAAAGCAGATTCAAGCTTTTAGAATCACACAGCTCCTCGGGACAGCAACTGCTATTGGAGAAAGTTAAATCACTTGAAGCAGGAAATGCAAAACTGGTAAGATCAGTACATATTAAGCCACTCTGGACAATACTCAATTACAAAGAGTTACCTAGCCATTATTAAAGATCATAGGAAACTAGATACTACAGACTTTATTTGGAATGCAATTGCTCAGCCTAAACACAGATTTATCACCTGGTTGGCCTATCAAAACAGGATGCTAACAAGGGAGAGATTACAACAGTTGCACATCCCAGTCAATGACACCAATTGTTGCACGTGCAATGATCAGGTTAATGAGATTGTCCAATACTTGTTTATGGAATGTAGTTGGTCTAAGGAAGTGAGATCAACAATAATGCACTGGGCTGGTATTGAATTAGCTGGAGGTGATGTAGCCCTGGTTCTAAAGAGTATAAAGAAGGAGAAATGGAAGCAATTAAAAAAATAGGTATTTGGAGCTATGCTGGAAGCAGTCATCTACCACACTTGGAAAGGTAGGAATTGGAAAAATTTTAGAGGAACAAATGTAAATACTGAAGCTATAGTAGTATAGATTAAAAAAGAAGTAATAGATAGGCAAGAAGTAAGTGGGAACTCCAGGAAAGCAAGAAAATGTAGAGGCTTTTTGCAGGCAATAGCTGTGTAGTTCAGATATGTTAAGGTCATTCTCGCAGGTTATTGTGAGGAGGTGTTCGTTAGTTTATAACTGTGTTGATTGATTAATGGTAATTTACAATGTTACCAAAAAAAAATATAATGAGGAGATTAATTCTTGTTATTCGAGCAACCAAACAAGGTAGTATTTAGTTATACTAAATTTAATTAGGAGATTAATTCTCCAATTCAAGCAACCAAACATACTCTAATTACAACAACAAGATCATATTTAGTGTATTTACTAACTGAATTTAAGACGATAGTGTGTACGCAGACCTTACCCTTACCCTTACTCTACGCCGATGCAAGTGAAACTTTAATACCTTCTTCTCTTTGTAATTTTAGATACAAATGCACTATTTTGTAAAGATTGGTAAAACCAATCTATTTACCAAATATTAAAAAAATTAACTATCAAACACAAACTCCTTGAAATTACTTTTAAAAATAAAAAAAAACTATTTTAACATCAAAATTATGCGTTTTTCGGTTTTGGCCACGGAGAGGCTGAATATTAGACATAGCAGTGACATCTGTTGTAATTACCACTCCTCTGCCATGGATATGGATAACATACCTCCACTGTTAATCCTCGAAATCCTCAGCCGACTAGCTGACTCAACAGACCTAGCTCGTTGCCGAGTCGCCTCGAAAACCCTCAACGCACTCTCTCGCGATGCCCGATCCATCAATCTCAATTGCTCCTTCGATCGTTACACCAAGTCCCGATCTCCTGACATACGGGATTCCATTACACCCTTCAAGCGAATCTTCAATAAACTGATTTCTGAATTGAGCATTGTGGAGGCCATTTCCATTGGGGTCGAGAAACCTTTCGAAACGGTGCATACGACACCGTTAGGATATGTGAATGATTCGCACTTGACGGATGTTAATTTTGTTGCCCACTGGTTGCCTAAGGTTAACGAAAAGTTGAGAGCTCTTTCCATATCGGACTTTTGGGTTCAATCTTGTTGGCGACCATCAAATGTCCTTGCTCTTATCTCTTCCCATTGTGAGTTCCTCTCTCAACAAACTTATCTGCATAAGAACACATAACCATTTACATATATAATACTCTCTCCGTTCCCATTTATGTGACAGGTGATGGGATTTCTAGAGGCAATTTTTTCATATGCCTTTAAATATTTTGAATTATTAATTATTTTGACTTATAGTAGTACTCTTTATATAGTTCCAGTAAACACGGAGAAGTGAAGGATGAGCAGAGCTCGAGCTTGGGCTCCAATGGTGGAACCCTAGAAGGTTCTCGATGAGAGAGAAGAGTGAAAGATTTTGTTTTTGTGAGAAATGAACTAACTGAGATGTATTAACTGTCAAATGAATACATATATACAACACACGTGAGACTTCTACTATGTCTAATACTAACTCAATTAATGTAACTAACACTAACTCAATGAATTGACTACTCAAACTAACAGATAAGCCAAGCTTACATGTAATTAATACAATATCTCAATACCCCCTTCAAGTTGGAAGTGAGGTTGTCGCTGCCAACTTTCTCATAACTGCTGCATGCTTGACTCCAGTAAGGGCCTTGGTTAAGACATCAACTAACTGGCAATCAGTCCCAACATGATGAAGAGACACCAGGCCTTCCTGCAGTTTGTCTCTTACAAAGTGACAATGGACTTCAATGTGTTTGGTTCGTTCGTGAAAAAAACTAGATTTCTAGCTATGTGTAGGGCATATTGGCTTTCACAAAATACTGGGACAACTTAGGAAAAGGAACTGTCAGCTCATCAAATAATCTGCACAACCAAGCAAGTTCTTAGGGCTCTATACTCTGCTTCAGCAAAGGATAGGGATATGGTGGCTTGTTTCTTGGACTTCCAGCTGATTGGACTATCACCAAGACTTCTAGAGTTTGGACAAGCTGCCCAGTCAGAGTCATAATACCCTCTGACAATACAATCAGAATTGGCAGACATGAAGATCCCAAGGGTAGGATCAGTCTTCAAATATCTAAGCAAATGATAAGCAGCCTTCAAGTGAGGTTCCCTAGGATCTTGCATGAATTGACTAAGGTGTTGCACACTGTATGCAATATCCAGTTTTGTATTTGTGAGGAAGTTCAGTTTGCCTATTAGGGTCTTGTAGATAGAGGGATCTGTTAGGGGCACACCTTCCTTAGCTTTGAGTTTGACACTAGGATCCAATGGTCAACTGAAAGTACTACAATGGAGGCACTCGTACTCCTTTGGTAGATCAAGTGCAAACTTCCTTTCGGAGATTATGGCACCATCTTCCCTGTAGAGAACCTCCAAACCTAGGAAATAGTGCAGTCTTCCCAAGTCCTTGATTCTAAATTGAGCATGCAGAAAGTTTTTCAACAATGTGATCTCCTTTGAATTGTTCCCAATAATGATTACATCATCTACATAAACAGCAACATAGATGATGGAAGAGTCAGTCTTCTTGTACAACAGAGAATAGTCGTTAAGGGAGTGAACATATCCTTTGGAGCATAGAGCCTCAGCTAGTTTAGCATACCACTGTCGCTTGGCCTGTTTCAAGCCATATAATGATTTATTCAGCTTGCACACCAGTTCAGGTGCATCAACCAATAAGCCAGGAGGCAAATCCATGTACACTTCATCATGGAGATTCCCATGAAGGAAGGCATTATTTACATCAAGTTGAAAAATTCCCCAATATTTATTTACTGCAGTTGCTATGAGTGCCCTGATAGTGGTCATTTTCACAACTGGTGAAAAAGTCTCGGTATAATCAACATCAGCCTGTTGGGTATACCCTTTTACCACCAACCTGGCCTTGAATCTCTCAATACTACCATCAGCTTTGTTTTGATTTTATACACCCATCGACGGCCTATTGGCTTCTTCCCTATAGGCAAAGGAACTAAGTCCCAAGTGTGATTGGCATGGAGTGCTTCAAACTCTAGTGTCATGGCTGCTTGCCAAGCATGGTCCAAAGCTGCTTCCTCATAAGAGTTTGGCTCACTGTCATGACAAATACTCTGCGCAAGGTGCTGACTATTCGGAACTAAAGAGTTGAAGGAAACATGATGATGTTCAGATGTAGAATGTGTATCAGGGTGTAAGTTAGGCATGGAACAGACATAATCTTTCAAATGCACAGGTAAGTGATGCTCTCTAGTGGACCTTCTAGGTACCTGATTGGTTGAGTTAGAGGTGGTGAAGGAATAACATGGGATTGCAATTGTGAGGAGTGACTGGGAGAGTGTACAACTGAACTGGTGAAGGAATAACATGGGATTGCAATTGTGAGGAGTGACTGGGAGAGTGTACAACTGAACTGTCTACAGGTGAGACTATAGTGGAGATATCATCAGTACCTGTTGATGGTTCAGGTGCATGAGGATTAGAATGTGCCTTAGTAAGTGACACATCCACTGTAAGAGGAACAGACTCAAGCACTGAGGGAAAATGAGAGGAGGAATCAGGTAAGATAGCAAAGGGGAAGATGTGCTCATAAGTAATGGAGAGTCGGTTTATAATATGAGTTGCAACCAATACACACTCACCCCAATACTGCAAGGGTAACTTGGACTGAAAAAGGAGTGCCCTGGCAGTTTCCAAAAGGTACATATGTTTTCTTTCTACTACCCCATTTTGTTGAGGAGTGTAGGGGCATGTTCTTTGATGAATAATCCCTTTGACTGAAAAAAGGATGAGGCTTCTATATTTACAAATTCTGAACCATTGTCTGATCTGAGGTACTTTACATTTGTTTTGAAGTGAGTTTCAACCAAGGATATGAACCCTTTGATGACTTGCAATGTATTGCTTTTATTGCTTAAGAGCTGGGTCCAGGTGGCCTTACTACG
This sequence comes from Nicotiana tabacum, assembly GCF_000715075.1. Taxonomy (NCBI): domain Eukaryota; kingdom Viridiplantae; phylum Streptophyta; class Magnoliopsida; order Solanales; family Solanaceae; genus Nicotiana; species Nicotiana tabacum. Next base: position 31,674,723 of record NC_134080.1, read on the forward strand.
GTCATCCACTAAGGTGAGAAAATATTTATAGTTGTCATGGGTGGCAACATGGTAAGGTCCCCAAAGGTCTACATGAAGTAGTTCAAAGACAGAGGTTGTGGTGCTGATTCTGTGGGAAAATGCAAGTCTAGGTTGCCTAGTCATGGGACAAATGGAGCAGAGGAAAAGTTGTTTGGTTGAGAATTGGACAGGAATAGAGGATATTTCCCTCATCTTTACAAAGGGTACATGTCCCAATCTGTAATGCCACAATAAGTCAGCTTGATTCATATCAGACAAGAGATAATATGATGGAAAGCACTAAGTTTTATTACCAATGGAGATATTTACAAGTGATTGTGAATTGCAAGTGGAAACATTTACAAGTGAATCAGAATGTTGACAGTGCAAGCTATTTACATCAGAGGTTTTAGAATCAGAATGTTGACAGTGCAAGCTATTTACATTAGAGGTTTTAGACAAAGCAGAATCTGAAAAAGGTAAGGAGGCAGGTGAAGTGGAGCAGAAATTCTTCAAACAGCTTGAACATAGGAGGTATAAGCCATCCTACCTTACCAATCTCCAGAGGCCTCTTCATTGAAGGGGCCTGCAGTAGACATAGGAAGTCAAAAAAGGTAACCAAACCTTTAAATTGAGAAGCTAAAGAATGTATTGAAATAAGATTGTATTTGAAGGATGGAACATAAAGAACTCTATGCAGAGTAATGTATGATGCAGGAGTAACTGTTCCAATTTCTGTGACTTTGACTCTATAGCCGTTTGGTAAAGTAATTAACATATGATACACTAGGGTTTTAATGTGAGTGAGCAAGGATTTGTTGAAAGTCATATGATTAGAAGCCTCGGAATCCAGAATCCAAATGTCAGCCCTTGACTTAAAGCATTTACATGACAGTAATCCAAAATCAACAGAGAGAACAGATACAGAACAGGCAATAACATCTGCAAAATTCACAGCTCCACCAGTGATGTTGTTATCCGAGTTATCTCCAGCAGAGCTAGCCTGAAAGTGCTGGAGTAAAGTCACCAGTTGCCCATATTGTTCTCTAGTGAGACTTACATTGGAGTTGTTGCTTCGGGACTGTATTTCCTCACCATTCACAGGGAATGCATCAATTGGAGTACTGTGTACATTAGCCACAGTTCTTTTACCTTTATTGTACTTGGGATTGTGATTGAAGTCCAGTGGATAACCGTGGAGTTTGAAGCATTTGTCTTTGGTATGAACAGCACGCTTGTAGTGATCACAAAAAGGACGAGGTCTGTTAGTGGAGGAAAAGCTATTTGGAGAGTAATTGGTTCTGAAGTTGTTGTGCATAGGTGCCCTGTTTAAACTATTGTGTGCAGGGACATTAGCCTTCAAAGAAACAGACTTCATCACGAGCTGATTGTGTGGTTTCACTTCTCTTTGCTTTTCCTCCTGAATGAGCAAAGAAAAAGCCTGTGCCATAGAAGGTAAGGGATTCATCATGAGTATACTGTCGTGTACCGTGGTGTATACCTCATTCAATCCTATGAGAAATTGGATAAGTCTTTTGTCTTGCTCAGCTTTGTGCACATTCTCCTTAGCCCCACAGGTGCATTGGCAACTACACTACGACTTGGCATTTATCATGTTCAATTCCTCCCAAAGTTTTTTCATTTTTGTGTAGTATCCAGTAATATCAAGGACTCATTGAGTTAAATCGTTCATTTTTTTTTTTTGGATTTGATACAATTTGGTGTCGTTGGTCTAGTCGTACCTATCCTCTAACTCTCTCCGCAACTCAAAAGCATTACTAGCATATTCGACACTATCAGCAATATCTTTGCACAGAGAATTCAGGATCCATGAGGTTACCATATCATCACACCTCTCCCACTAACGAAAATGTGGGGAATCTAGGTCTGGGCGTTTGTACTCTCCAGTGATAAAACCTATTTTATTTTTGACAGAAAGAGCTCTAAGAACACTTCTCCTCCGGGATCTATATCCGATGCCGTTGAACGGAGCTGTCACTACATCGCACCAGGATTATCCGATAGGTGCATGTAGAAAGGGCAGCTCAAATTAATTTCGGAGTCGACGCCGGCGACGGGAGTTGAGTTACTCGATTCAACTCGTTCATTGTTTGGATCAAGGATAGCCATGAGAAGTAGTGTCAATTCGTTGAAAAATGAAACGAAAAGGAGAAGAAAATGATAGATCGAGAAAATTGGGGCAAAACTTGAGACCATGATTTCAGTTTTAGAACTCAATTGAGAGAGAAATCGAGGACAATAGTGAGGTGACTACTAGGCTCTGATACCATGTAAACACGGATAAGTGAAGGATGAGCAGAGCTCGAGCTTGGGCTCCAATGGTAGAACCCTAGAAGGTTCTCGAAGAGAGAGAAGAGTGAGAGAATCTGCTATGTGTGAGACATGAACTAACTGAGATGTATTAACATGTATTAACTGTCAAATAAATACATATATACAACACACGTGAGACTTCTACTATGTCTAATACTAACTCAATTAATGTAACTAACACTAACTCAATGAACTGACTACTCAAACTAACAGCTAAGCCAAGATTACATATAATTAATACAACATCTCAATAGTTCCCGAATATGAAATATTATTTAGAAAAACTTAAAAATTCTATATCTAAATATACAGTCAAAATTAAGAAGCTTGAATCTCGAAAAGCAAAAGTGTCACATAAATTGAAATAGAGGGAGTCTATAAATAACTTTAATTCTGCAAAATGAATAAAGGAGTTCTTAATATGATATTCCAGTTGCCTCTGCACTTATGTTCACTCTAATTTAGTTGCATTCTTAAATTCTTCCAAGACCAAGAAATTCCAATAAAATTGGTTTGTTCCTGTGTGAGTAAATATAGATGCAACCTGTTGTCAGCTAACATGTTAGTCTAGAATGGTTGTTTCCGGAAGAGCAAAGAGTTCTCTGTATACAATTGAACTCCCCGCCCACAAAATATATTACTCTGTGTTCCAATTTATGTGGCATTGTTTGATTAGGTATGAAATTTAAGAAAGAAAAGACTATTTTTGAATCTTGTCGTCTAAAATAAGCCATTGATCTTTCTGTGGTTATAAATTATCTCATTAGGGGTAAAATGAGAAGTTTAAAGTTAAATTGTTTCTAAATATATTACTCTATCCCATTTTATGTGGCACTGTTTGATAATAGGCAGGAGAAAGGGACCAGTCTTCACTTTGGTTTTTCTTCAATCTCTAGGAAAGCAAGAGAATGAATATCCAAGAAAAAAGGAGGAAGGAACTTTGAAGGGAAAAGGGAATTTTAACTTTATTACAATTTTGAAATTTTTTCTATCCAGTGCATTCCATGTTATAGCCTAATCCTAGCCCTAATATCCACTAAATGAATAAAAAATGGCCTTCCTCTGTATCCAACGATGGGGAATGTCCATAATATGGTGTTCCACCCTTCTTAAAGGGAACTCATTGTTTACTCCCATGATAGTGATGTGCTGTTCTTTTTGTCTCAGTTTCTGGAAGTACCATTCTTGCCTTTGTCATTTACATTGAGCGATCTGGTGATATTTTGTCGATCAGAAGTAGACATATATGAGTGAATGCCAGGAATACTGAAGTGTTTTCTCGTGTATGCAGGCCATCATCTTCTTGAACTAGAGAAAGAATTCTTGGCTGTCAGTGGATGGTTTGCTTCTGATGCCCAAGCTTACAACTTCGACACTGGAATTTATTACGTTGGATGATGAAAACCTAAACAAGGTGAACCAGTGCTTCCCATATTTGCAAGTTCTGTATCTGATTGGGGTCGAAGGACTTAAAGAACCTAAGATTCATCTCGAGCACCTCAAACATTGTCATTGGACAGTGTCAAATGGCCCACGTTCTGTGACTATAGTTGCACCCAAACTTGTCCAACTCAATCTTCGTTGTGTGAAGCCAAAGATGCTTGTTATTGATACCCCATCCCTGTCTTATCTACACCTCACTCTCCAGGGAGCATGCAGCTTCAAAGTGCAAGAGTTTCACAACTTGGATACCCTGCATCTTGAGTCACCCGACCTTGGCAACCTGCTTTGCTCATTTCAATTTGGTAGAACCGCTAACAATTTAGTGTTGGGTGCAAAAAATCGGACAGAACTATTAGGACAGATAACATTTTGCTTTGAAATGCTGTTTGTTGAATTTCCTAATGTTAAAGCTATCACTGTAGCACCTTAAGTGTGGGCAGCGTTTCAGTGGAACTTTTCTGTTGGTGATTTAGAATTAGAAGTGAGGACATATCCCAAGGGGTTGAAAGAGATTACTGCATATTTGATGATGCATAATGTTGATGTGACATTAAAATTCATTTCCCATATAGTGAATATTTGCACTAGTTTATGTGACATGGCATTGTTTATTCCCCGTGGGCTTCGCTCTAATGATGCCAGTGACTTCATAACAAAGTGCACTGCCCAATGTTCGAAGGTAAGATTGAGATGGGGAACATGGAAAGAAGGACCAAAAGACGCTTGGATTTCCGATGGCATGTAGACATTCAGACTGCCTGAAGCTTCCTTTGCAATTAGAAAGAAGATTGATTTATCTCTTTGGATGTTCAACTCTACTCGACTCGAATATTGCTTCCTTCAAGTTTAGTATAGTCTCATGGACTACGGACTACACGAAATTTAGCCTGTACTGTTAGTGCCAGGGTAAGCTTTCTGGTTGCTTGGTTTTTCGCTTGCTTCATTTGCTGCGTCTTTGCCCTTTTGGAATGATTAAAAGTTTATTTCCCGCCACAGTATTCGGCAGGCCCTTGAGAATTAGTTTAGGCGATTGGATTAAATTGCTTGGTATTACGACAGATTTTGTCTTGTGTAGATTTTTTGATTGAGCAAATGTGATGTAAATTCTATAGAATTCACAACTGATGTCCTTAGTTGTGATCGGTTTTGTGCGTCAAAATGTCACCGTTGATGCTGTGAATTTGTAACCCGAACAAGAATCTTTTGCCACTAAAATTTATTTACTGATGTAAAATTTAACAAATATAGAATTAAGTAGTGGAAGAAATGAATTGCAATTGCCTCCAGTGTTGATGATGTTCTGATAAGTTTCTTACATAAGAGAGCATTTTAGTTGATGAATCTTGGTAGTTGGTACCATTCAAATATACTTCTGCCGTTTCAATTTAGATGACATACTTTTTATAATCACTCATTTTACATGAGAGAGCATTTTATAATTTTTGATAAGTTTCTTACAAAGTTTTTATCCTTAAGCTTTTAAGACCACAAGTTTCAAAAGTTTCATTTTCTCTTAAATTTCATACCTAGTCAAACTACCTTATTTAAATTGAAACAACAAGAGTACTGCTTTTTTATGGTGCAGAAAATGAATTAAGTTTAACAATGACGGTTAATAACGATCTTTTCCTATTGCCTTCTGAGATTATTACTCTATATTTATGACGATCAAAAGAGTGTTACTTTTATGGAGCATTTAGGTGGTGAAAACTGAAAGCACATGCTTACTAGTTACTACTTTCATGCCATATCTCCATCAACTCCGTGAATATCTTTCATATTCGAGTGTTGAATGTCAATGAGGCACGGAAGGAACACCTTATTTCGGAATTGGTGTTTGATTAAGCTGGTCAGATTGGCTTATAAATACTTTTTGACTTATCTACGTGCTTGGTAAATACTCAAAGTGTGGCTTATAAGCTAAAATTAATCATAAGTCATAAGTTGGTTACCCCAAACTTATGATTTTTTTAGCTTATAAGCACTTTTAGTTTGACCAAGGCTTTTACGAGTTTATCCTTAATAATATTTTCTAATTCACAAAATATTTTTTCCAAAATAAATTTTCTAACACTCTTTTCATTCTATATTCGTTGTTCATCTTTTACTTTGCTAAAAAAACTTTTTAATTTATAATCTTTTGTAAAGTTCTTAAGGATATTTTAGTCATTTTAATAAAAGAATTACTTATCAGCTTTTTTCTACCAAACACATCAACTGCTTATTATCAGTTTCAACACGTCTATCCAAACACATAAATATTTATTTAAAAAATTAGTTTCCAACACTTAAAAATATTTTTTAGCATTCAGACTTATCAGCTATTTACAATCAGCTAATCCAAACAAACTCTTAGTTAAGGCTGTATTGTGGTCCGGGTCCGGGCCAACGGGCCGAGCCAAACGGGCATGGGCTTTAGGCAGGCCGAGTTGAGGCGGTCCCGGGCCAAACGATCCCGGACTTCACGGTTCCAATGTGTGGAACCGGCCCACGGTGGTCCTAAGCCCACATGGTCTCGGGCTAAATGGGTCGGGCCCGCGAGCCTAAAACGGTCCTAACGGGCTTTTTTCGTTCCGGGCTATTTTTTTTATATATTTTTTTTTCTAAGGCACTTTCTTGTAAACTATATATGTATATACTAGTATAAATTGCTTATATATAGCTATATAAATATATATAGTATGTATAGTATGTATATATAAGGGTGTATTATGTGTATATATAATTATATATTGCCTTATGTAATATATATTGCCTTATATATATGTATGTATATATATATATATAGTTTATATGTATTAGAGATATATATATAGTTTATATGTATATATATATATATATATATATATATATATATATATATATATATATATATGCTATTTATTTTTTTTATCTAAGGCACTTTCTTGTAAAGTGCCAAACGGTTGAATTTTGATGGCCAACTGCTAGATTTTAAAAATCGCCGTTGGGGCCTGTTGGGCCCGGTTGAACCGGCCTAGGCCCGCCTGCCGGTCCCGGGCTTAACGGTCCCAATCTCACGGTCTATTTGGGTTGGATCGGACCGCTACGGGCTTATGCATCACTAGAGACCGGGCCCGTTTGGCCCGTGGTCCTGGGCCGGGCCCAGACCACAATACAGCCTTACTCTTAGTTATTAAGGGGTCGAAAGTGAAGCGATTCCAAGAAGATTAAACTAGCTCCTTCCTCTGTTTGTTGTGTGATACTATTTTCTTAAAAGGAGAGAAGCCGTTTTATATTTTAAATTACTTTGACTTTAAGTTTTTTTATTTTTTTCTTAACGATTTTATAATCACATAAATATCATGAGTCATGTCATATAAAAAATAAAGTTCCAAAAGTCTTTAATTCTTTTTTAAATTCTATGCTCCAATTAAATAGATTCGCGTAATGAAACAGAAGGAATACCTTTTGGTAGGAAAAATAGATTTTTTGACAAGAATTGGTTAAAGAAAAAGAAAATCTAAAAATTAACATTAACAGAAAATGGGGCGTTCCAGGAATCGAACTCGGGACCTCTCGCACCCAAAGCAAGAATCATACCACTAGACCAAACGCCCAGGTTGTGTTCTTCAACCATGTACTTTAATTTAATTAGCGGTCAAACAAAATAAGAAATTGCTTTATATCGGTAAAACCCCAACATGTAAATTCGATAATGTTAGAACAATAGATTTGGAAGGTTGTGAAAAAGATCGGCTGCTTTCTCGTCAAAGAGTTTGGAATTGAAAGGAACACTCAACTTTCCAGTTCTTTACGCTCTTCCCCATTGAACGCATAATTAAAGTACGTACTCTTATCTAGTAGGTGAAGTGTAATTTTCTTTTTCTTTCTCTTTTTGGGGTGGGGGTCGGAAATTTATGGGTAGCTACTGATGGTAAGAATTCTTAGGTTTTTTGTAATACCAAGAGTAGGATAAGCCTGCTGCATTGCTAGCTTAATGAGACACTGAATGAATATCTGTTTGAGTTAACCACTTTTCAATTTTTCATGTGTTTGTTACATGCGTTCATTCTGGCTCGTGGCATCCATAATATATTCTAAGTGTATAAATTCTGAACACTCTCCTCTTATCTAAAAGAATAAAGGATTGAAAATAGTTTCAGGTTGGACTGTTGGTGATCACAACATATATACCTCATCATGATCTGAAAAAAAAGGTTGCACTGGCTAGACTGGTGCAGTTAACAGGGTCTTAAGTTTTACAAATTTGCATTCAAGAAACTGAAAGGCAAAGCTGGAATTTGTTATTTGAAAGGCAAAGCGTATTTCGGAAACAATGATGCGGGATTCTTAATTCCCTTTTGATTTGCTTTATTTAATACTGCAATTGCTTCTCATAAGCCGCATATACACGTGTGTGTATATATATATATATATATATATATATATACACACATATACACGTGTGTGTATATATATATATATATATATATATATATATATATATATATATTCCTAACTGGTATATTACCTTAGGTTTGACTAATGGTATAGTCCATTTATTAAGAAGATCTAATTGTTGGGGCAATTCATATTCTTTTTTCCTACTGTATTTAACAGTAATCTTTTTCCTAATGATATTCATTAAGAAAATAGTGTTAAAACTAAGCACCTAATATTATTTACTCACATGGCTCTGATACCAAACTTGAACTGGATCGCTTCTGATGTGCTCCAGGAGATAAATTATAGAAACTCCAGTCCTGGCCTAGTTGATAGTAAACTGTAAACCACGGTCCTCCTCACAACTATTTCATGCCTAACCAAGCTTTAACGGGTTAATTGAGGACCACCAGTTAAGTTGCCTTAACCAAGGTTTACTATATATATATATATATGTATGTGTGTGTGTGTGTGTATTGTGTTCGATGGGCAATTTAAACAGTGTAGATCATGGTGTTTATTAGGGGCGGATGGATGGAGCATACAGCTACTCGGTTCAACTGTCGATGCCAAACATAAAATTTATATGTAAAAAATCATTAAATTCACAATAAATAGTGTATATGAATCCATAACTTTAAAATATAATAATTTTAATGCTAAAAATTTTTAATCAAATAAAATCATAGATCCGAATCGGGTGTTTATATCTATCTACCCAAGTTATCCGTGCTAACGCTTGACATATTGCTAGCCAATCATTCCCGAAAAGGAGAAACTTTTGCAGTAAGGACTTTCTCATAGTCTTCAACTTATTCACGAAACCTTTAAAATCCAAAAGGGGGCAACAAAATCGAGCATGTCACTTGTGTCATCTTGTGATCGACGTCCTGTTTCAGTGTAACATGAAGCTGTTTGAGCTGAATCACCTTTGTTTTTCTCTTATAGTTATTGGGTTGAATATTTTTCCTTTTAACATAGTCGTCAGATACTATATTTATCGTATACATGTCATGTCATTTAAAAGATAATTACAAGTAGCATTATTTAAATATTAACATTGATTAGTAACTTTCTACTTTAAGGCAACATTAATTGATAACTTAATACTGTCACACCTCCTTTTTTTCTACACCCCGGAAAGGGTATAAGGGAGTTTTTTACAACTTAAAGTGACAATCGAAACGGGATTCATTTATTATTAAAAATTCAAAGTCACCACTTGGGAGGTTTATGTTGTCCCAAGTCACCGGTTGAATCCCGAATCGAGGAAAGGTTGACTCTGTTTAGCAGTCCGCGAACCAGAAATCCGAGTAAGGAATTCTGTTAACCCGGGAGAAGGTGTTAGGCATTCCCCAGTTCCGTGGTTCTAGCACGGTCGCTCAACTGTTATATTCTGCTTAATTATCTGATTTTAATACATGTTCAAACCTATGTGCATTTTAATACTTTAACCGCTTTGTTTATTTTAGGAATATTGCAACACTGTTAAAACATGTCTCGAACCACGTCGCATAAATGCACCCGGGGCTTTCGACATATTTTAACATTGTTGGGATTTGGATTTGGGTCACATAAATGCGCACCCGAGTTTAGGAAAGTAATATTATTAACTAACGCGCCTAAAAGCCTTTCGCATTTGCAGCTTTGCGAGGGCCATGGAATTTAACTAAACGGCACGCCTCGAATTCTAAGGATCAATACAGGATTAACTAAAATGAGGCCAACACAACTAAATGGATTCATGTATACATAATCAATCCAATATCCCTTTTAATGTGATCCAACACTCACATTTCATGAATAATCCTAGCGCGAGTTAAATTGCCAGCAGTTGGTACGACCTTCATTTCTCTTTAACTTTCCAATTCATTGAGTTATAAATAAAAAAATCTAACAAAATGAAAATATCTTGCTACCTTCGAGCTTGGTCCCAGAATGATCCCACTTCTTTTAGAAGCTGAAATCAGCAGGTGCAGGACTCAAGATCGAGTCCCCACGGCACACAAGCAACGACTGAAAATTTCAGGGGGTATCTGCGTGAACCCAGCTGATTGCCAACGATGGCATTACGCAACAAATCTCAAATAAGCCTTTAAACATTCAATGGACAATCACATGAGATTGTAGTGACGACAAAAATCCAGTTTCTTGGAAATTATACAATATGTGATTCTAATTGGTAAGTAAAACCTAACTAACCTAAACAATAACATGAAGGCCTGAGCCTTAACTAAAGCTCATATTAGCAGGACATGGGGGGTCGACATTAAGCATCAATGACTTTAAAGCATCAAGTTTGATACCATATCATGCAAACGCCAATAAACAATTCAACACAGGCCAACAGGATACTATAGAACATAACCAAGCATTCTCTAACCTACAACCATTCTCAAACCAATCTGATAGCTAAGCAGAAGAATCAGGTCACTTAAAGCTTCAGTCTCATATCATAATACCCCATTCATGACAAATATACTAATCAAATACCTCTGTAGCTAAATATTACATCCATAGATGAGATTTAAAGGAGAAGAAATGAAATTCAGTAACGATAGCATCAGTTTATCATATTTCCAAATTCAAACTCCATATTACACTTTAGGTGATGTCCATAGCGCCAAGGAAATACCTGGAAGTAAAGATGAAACGAAAGGGTGAGGATTTCAGCAGTAACAACAGCAGAATTGAGTTCAGATCCAAGGAAATAGTGCCACAAAGCAGTTCAAAATCGTGAAATGCAACCCAGAATACCAAAGATCCAATTTCGGATTCACAGTTAAGCCAACAAACTCAACATCCAAGATTAATGACTGACACTCAAACTGTTTCAAAATCCAAACAGTTAAGAAATTGATTCAAGGACAGAAAAGTTGCAGATTAGCAAATTCAAACTTAATGGAACAGTGCTAAAGTTTTCAGCTATTTTCAGATTTTTTTTTTCGATCCCCTTGTATCTATGTGTGTTACCAGTTATATACCTCATCATCTAGCCTTTTCCAGCTCCTTTTTTTTTCTTTAAAATTGTATTCTTTCAGCTTTTGAAAATGTCCCCCATGTTATCCTACTTTACAACTCTAAAAGGGCATTAAGCTAACCATTGTCAGTCTCCTTTGCATTTTTAATTCACTCCACTAACCTAATGCTTTTAATTAATTCATTAATGCAATTTCTACCCTACCACTACTTCCTAAGTTAGGTAAACAACCTCCTTTTATTGAATAATTCCCAGACTAACCCTTTAAGTTCATAATTATTCAATTAGAATCTCTGAAAGTTATAAACATTTACAGAATGGCTAGGCAAAAAAACCAAATAGGTTTAGCATTGAAACAGAGTCAGAAATAACCCCTCATATGAACAATCTGAACTGACATTAGCAAGAAACGACCATTAAAGAGCCTATTTGAGATTCGACCTTTTGACACTTTTAACACAATCATCTTAACAAGGCATCAAAACATCACGAGGATATTAATATGCTGCCTATTAGAATAGTATAAACCCAAATTGAAAATTGAGAACCTACTGATTCAATGGCAAACTTACGAACTTAAATAACTAAAACAGAAGCTGGATACGAACCTAAAACTAGACAGAGTGGAGAGACCAAAATCAGGGCACAATCCTCCTTTTTATTTTAGGAATTAAAATAAAAGCTAAAATGGACAGAAATGACTGAACAAACAAATTAACCTAATAGGAAGAACCTATTATAATTTCAATTCAAAGTCACACCGTTAAAATACACAAAGTAGAAAAGAAGAAGAGATAGAGATGAAATAGATATTGAAAATAAAAGAAATGCTATAGGGAAACTCACCGACTAAACTCGAAATTAAAACCTTATAGCTTGATTCATACAAAACTGATACCAATCGCTTTTTTTCTGTTGAGAAAGAGCGAATGACATCAATTTTGTAACGAATCAGCCTTCCCGAGTCGATGCATGCCACCAGTTTTGACAGTATCGAGTTGTGAGTTTTTAGAGCTTAAATTTGGATCTAATATTCGAGGAGTTCTAGAAAGATTCCAAGGAAACCATTCTGGGATTTTTAAAGAGGGGGTCAAGGTGGTCATATGGTGTTAGTTTGGGGTTGATTGGGTAAACTAGGGTTCGGGTCCGATCTTCGATCTGAAATTCGGGGGATTTGGCTAAGATTCGAAGGCAATGGTTTGGGGATTTGAGATGATGAGGTGAAGGAGAATCAAGGGTGTTAATTTGGGGTTGTTTGGGCCACCGGAACCACCGTGAGGCGATTTTCGGTGGGCAGAAGAGGGCGGCGTGCAGTGGTGCCTGTTCTTGGTCTCTGAAGAGACGAGTGGGGGGTGTTTGGTATATTAAAATGGGGAATTAACCGGGGCCGTTGGATTAGAGGAGATCGACGATCCAGATTGATCAAGGGGAAAAACGGGGTCGTTTGGTGGCTAACTGGGTGGTCCGGGTATGTGAATGGGTCGGGTTGTGGGAAAGGTTTGGGACCGTTCGATCAGGCTGATTCAACGACCCAGATTATAGCATGTCCAAACGACGTAGTTTTGGTTGAGGCTGGAGACGGGCCGGGTTGGGGAGACGGGTCTGGGCTGGTTTGGGGTGTATTTGATTTGGGCTTTGGTGGTTAAATTGAGTTTGGCCCAATTTGATTTCCTTTTCTCTTTTTAATTCTTTTTCTTCCTAAATTGTCTTCAAAATTAAAACCAAAAATCCTAACTCAAATTATAAAACCAAAATTGACTTAAAATACTAATCCACTTTAAATAATATTTATCACAAGTAATTAAATACTAAAAAAAATAAAATAATCACACAATTTGACATTAAACACTTTAAAAATGCAAAATACGTTATTTTTTAATTCTTTCATTTTTGTAAATATAAGTAATTTACTACTCAACTAAAAAATTATAAAATTAAATCCTAAATGTAAATGCAATCTATTTTTTTGTATTTTTCATTTATTTAAACATACAAACATGCACGAACTCATGCAAATAATGACAGAAAATACTATAAAAATCCACATAATTTCAAACAACGGAAAAATTATTTTATTTTGAATTTTTTGGGAGTGATTTTCATAGGGCAAAAATCACGTGCTCACAGCTGCCCCTCTTTGCCCGAAAACACAAAGAGTTTTTGTGCAAAGATAAAGTGAGCGGATACGAACGATTTTTTCCCGTTTTGAATACTCCGTGGGAAGCATTTTTAAAGATTTGACCGAACCTCTGCTTCAAAGGTTTCCTACATATCCTTGGCTATAAAGGAATCAGGTCAATGTAGTTCGGGAAGTTTCGGTAGCTGGGACTACCATGAGCTGTGGTTTCACTATTACTGCTGCTGCTGCTGATACTGCTTACTGACCTCCTTATTACACCATGACAAAAATGAAGAAGCTAGACCAAGCTATAATCTATGCTTTACAATGATTTGTTTTTAAACTTGGTCTTGTGACTGTTGTTGCCTTGTTGATTTGTATTTCACTCAGTTGTTCCTTTGCTGCTGACTCGAATTGTATTCTTGAGATGTTTTCCCTCTCCTTCAGGCGGGTACCTGATTGCTGAACTTGAATTGGATTCTCTTATTCTCCAGATGGACGCCTGATTGCTGAATCTTCCACTGCCTTTCCTTGTTCTCCAGGTGGACGCCTGATTGCTTGAACTTGAATTGCTTTTTCCTTTCGTTTTTCAGGCGGGGTTCCTGATTACTTGAAATTTGAATGGTATTACCTTGTTCTCTAGGTGGGCTCCTGACTGCTGCGCTTGAAAGTATTCCCTGCTCTCCAGGCGGGCTCCTGACTTCAAAATAGACAAACCAAGAATTTGAAAGCTAAAACTTAAATTATACTCCCTTATTCTCCAGGCGGGCTCCTGACTGCTGCGCTTGAATGTGTTCCCATGCTTTCCAGGCGGGATCCTGATTGCTAAACTTGAAATGTATTCTCATGCTCTCCAGGCGGGCTCCTAACGTCAAAATAGACAAAACAAAGAAAATTTTCTGCCCCAGTTTGGGTATCTGGGCACATATGTAAGTGTAAAATGAACCACATTACTAAATATCAATAAGCATTTGAAAACTAGGTTCCGTTATCCAGGAGGTCCTGACAACTCTTGACAATTTTAAATCTAAGCTATATTTTTTAAAGGTGTGACTTCCGCTAAATCTCGTTATTTAATGAAAACTCTCAAAGCTAGGTCTCATTGTTCATGAGGGTCCTGAAAATTCCTAATTGAATCCTATCTAAAACATGCAAACTTTGAAATTAACTTATATTCTTTGGGGTACACTTATGCTAGATCTTGTTTTTCGTTTCGATTTTTTTTTTAAACTAGGTCCCATTTTCCAGAAGGGTCCTGAGAATTTCCGACTAAATTGGGAAAAGGCGGAAAAAGATGGTGTTTCTGCTTGGGAAAAACGTTGAGGAAACAGAAAATCATAATCATTAATCTGGGAAAGAAGAGAAGCCAGAATTTTTGTTCTCATGGGGTAATGTCCAAAGTGTATCTCAAACATACAAACTTCAAAGTTCCACTTATAATCTTCTAGGGTGCATTCATGCCAAATTCCGCTACTCATGATTATTTTGAATTTTAAACTAAGTCCTATTTTCCAGGAGGGTCCTGAGAATTTCCGCGATCAAATCTTCCTAGTACTTGCTCTCCCTACGGATGATTTCCCGAAACAAATGCCATTTTTGCCCCTGTTTCAAATCAAAGAAAATTTCGTCAGTTTAAAAACGTGGTGGTTCATCGTGGCATTCTTGCTGGAGGCGGTTTTCTCTTTGCCATTCTTTGCTCCGTCCAACCGCCTTGAACTGATCGAAAAGATTGTTTTGACCTTCTGACTGATCCTTAATTGCAAGATCCCCAACTGCTATTCTCCCCTCCTGACCTTTCTGCCTGAAGCCGTACATCTCCCACGATATTACTAAACCATTCCACAGTTTTAACTTTTGCTTACACCTTTGGTCCCATTTTTCATCTTTGGCATGTTCTAGCTGCATTTTGCTTTGTGCAATTCCAAAACTGGTAGTAAGCTTTGAAATTCCTTCTTACAAGGCTAAACTTGGAAGAGCTTTAGAGAAGTAAAATTAACAGCAATGAAATGCAAGGATTTTAAGAATAAAGAAAAGAATCCAAATTTGGATGACTGTTGGAGATAGGAAAAGGGACTTATCTGAGCGGAATCACCGGCACCAATGATTATGGTATGCATTTGGATTAATCATCCCAGTCTATTTAACCAATCTCCTTTCCAATTGTTTTACTTTGTTCTCCAAGATTTCCACAACCCGATTTTACTTTCCGCCAACTTACGGACCTTGTTCGACTTGCAGTGCCCTGAAAGGTTTTCACAGACAAACCTCTCTCATTTGTTTTCTCTCAGCTTTCGTCGCCTCATGGTGCCCATGAAGGTTTTCACCAATAAGACTCTCTCATTTTTATTTTCTCTCAGCTTTCGTCGCCTCATGGTGCTCATGAGGGTTTTCACCAATAAGACTCTCTCATTTTTTTCTTACTTAAACTGGAACTGGAGTGTTGCCCCTGATATGAATTCTCTGTACATTGCTCGACTTGGCATCTCTCGAAGACTGATCGAAAGGTCTTTCTTTAGACCGTAATATGAGCTTTTGGATGGGGTTAGAAAGAAAGGGTATCAAAGGCTCAAAACAATTTTGACACGGGTTTAAAATTACAACTCTTGGAATCACATTTCTTATTACAAGTACAACTTCTGCCCTAGTTTCTTGCTTGGGGATCTTATGATATTTTATTTTATTATGACCGAGCCGGGAAGCTGCCTACGTATCCTGAACAGGAATCAGCTCAAACGTAGTTCACACGTGAATTTCCTTGTTGTTATACTTTTTACTTCTTTTCTTTTCTCTTTTTTTTTCTTTCTTTTTCTCTCTTTTTCGTTATTGATTCCAAAAGAGGGGTATGAAAGAAATAAATAAGGCTAAAAAGGGGGAACAAAGGGTGAAGTGTTTAGATAGCGGAACAAATTGCCTTCGTCATTCCAATCTTCAAAATAATGCCAAATACAAACAATCAATAGTTATAGCAAAGAAATCATACATAATATCTTTTTACTGCATCAGAATTGATAGCCATGTCTATGCATTTTCCTTCGATATCTGTTAAACATAAAGCACCATTGGACAATACTCCGGTCACAATGAATGGCCCTTGCCAATTTGGGGCGAACTTGCCTTTCGCTTCAGCCTGGTGTGGAAGGATACGTTTCAGCACCTGCTGGCCAACTTCAAACTTCCGGGGACGTACCTTTTTGTTGTATACTCTTGCCATTTTCTTTTGATATAACTGGCCATGACACACTCCTGCTAATTTTTTTTCATCAATCAAATTCAATTGCTCCAAACGGGTTTTGACCCACTCATTATCATCAATTTCAGCCTCAGCGACAATCCGAAGGGACGGGATTTCAACTTCCGCAGGTATCACTACTTCAGTTCCATATACCAACAAATAAGGAGTTGCACCTACTGAAGTACGGACAGTAGTGCGATAACCCAGCAACGCAAACGGTAATTTTTCATGCCATTGCCTGGAACTTTCTACCATTTTCCGAAGTATTTTCTTTATGTTTTTGTTGGCTGCCTCAACTGCTCCATTCGCCTTGGGACGATATGGGGTAGAATTGCGATGTGTAATCTTAAACTGTTGGCATACCTCTTCCATCAATTTACTGTTAAGATTAGCACCATTATCCGTGATGATCACCTTTGGGATGCCGAATCGACAGATGATATTTGAGTGAACAAAATAGACCACTACTTTCTTGGTTACCGATTTGAAAGTTTTGGCCTCAACCCACTTGGTGAAATAATCAATGGCTACCAGAATGAATCTATGCCCACTGGATGCGGCTGGCTCAATTGGTCCAATGATATCCATCCCCTAAGCAACGAAGGGTCATGGTGCCGACATCGTGTGCAACTCCAATGGTGGAGAATGAATCAAATCTCCGTGTATCTGGCACTGATGATATTTGCACACAAAACTGATACAATCTCGTTCCATGGTGAGCCAATAATAACCTGCTCGGAGAATTTTCTTTGCCAGCACATATCCGCTCATATGTGGTCCGCAGACTCCTGAATGTACTTCGGACATGACAGCCGTAGCTTGTCTAGCATCTATGCATCTTAACAATCCAAGGTCTAGTGTTCTTTTATACAAAACTCCTCCACTTAAGAAGAATTCACTTGCCAACCGTCGAATTGTTCTCTTCTTATCCCCCGTGGCTTGCACTGGATATATCCCCATTCTGATGTACTCCTTGATATCATGGAACCATGGTTCGCCATCAAGTTCTTCTTCAATCATGTTGCAGTAAGCATGCTGATCTCGTACTTGAATGTGCAAAGGATCGACATAGGCTTTGTCCGGATGGTGCAACATTGACGCTAGGGTAGCCAAAGCATTGACGACCTCATTATGGACCCTTGGAATATGCCTAAACTCTACTGATTGAAACTGTTGACAAAGATCATGCAAACATTGTCGGTATGGTATGAGCTTCAAATCTCGTGTTTCCCATTCTCCTTGAATTTGGTGTACTAGAAGATCCGAGTCTCCCAAGACCAAGACTTCCTAGACATCCATGTCTGCAGCTAGCCTTAAACCCAAAATGCATGCCTCGTACTCAGCCATATTGTTGGTACAATAAAAACAAAGTTGAGCCGTGATAGGATAGTGATGCCCTGTTTCAGAAATAAGCACATCTCTTATTCCGACTCCTTTCATGTTAGCCGCCCCATCAAAGAAAAGTTTCCAGCCTGGTTTTTCAATTTGCTCCAGTTCATCGATATGCATCACCTCTTCATTGGGAAAGTAAGTTTTCAATGACTCGTACTCATCATCAACCGGATTCTCGGCCAAATGATCGGTCAATGCTTGGGCTTTTCATCACAGTCCGAGTCACATAGATTATGTCAAACTCTGTGAGCAAAATCTGCCACTTTGCAAGTCTTCCTATCGGCATTGGCTTTTGAAAGATATACTTCAATGGATCCAAGCGTGAAATGAGGTAAGTAGTGTAGGATGACAAATAATGTTTCAATTTCTGTGCCACCCAAGTTAGGGCGCAACATGTCCTTCCCATGTGAGTGTACTTAACCTCATAAGTCGTGAACTTCTTGCTAAGATAGTAGATGGCTTGTTCTTTCCTGCAGGTGACGTCATGCTGCCCCAGTACACAGCCAAATGAATTTTCTAGGACAGTCAAGTAAAGAATCAAAGGTCTCCCTGGTTCTGGCGGTACCAGCACAGGCGGGTTAGACAAGTATCCCTTTATCTCATTGAATGCTTCTTGACACTCATCAGTCTACTCGATCGCAGCGTCCTTCTTTAGCAACTTGAAAATAGGCTCACAAGTTGTCGTGAGCTGAGCAATAAATCTGTTGATATAGTTCAACCTTCCTAACAGACTCATCACTTCAGTCTTGTTCCTCGGAGGGGGCAATTCTTGTATGGCTTTGATCTTTGATGGGTCCAACTCGATGCCTCGTCGGCTGACCATGAATCCTAACAGTTTTCTGGATGGAACACCAAATGCACACTTGGCTGGGTTCAGCTTGAGGTTGTACCTGCGAAGCCTCTGGAAGAATTTCCTCAAATCCCCGACATGGTCGGCCTGATGCTTTGATTTTATGATCACATCATCTACATATGCCTCAATCTCCTTATGTATCATATCATGAAACACATTAGTCATTGCCTTCATATAAGTTACCCCAGCATTTTTCAAACCAAATGGCATTACTCAATAGCAATAAGTTCCACATGGCGTGATGAATGTCGTCTTTTCTGCATCTTCTTCATCCATCAGAATCTGATGATACCCGGCATAACAATCCACAAAAGATCCAATCTCACGCTTGGCACAATTATCGATCAAAATATGGATATTGGGTAGTGGGAAGTTATCCTTTGGACTTGCTTTGTTGAGATTGCGGTAATCGACGCATACTCTGATCTTGCCGTCCTTCTTCGATACAGGCACGACATTAGCCAACCAAACAGGATATCGAGTGACCCGAATAACCTTTGCATCTAACTGCTTGGTAACTTCTTCTTTAATCTTCACACTCATATCAGTATTGAATTTCCTCAAATTTTGCTTGACATGAGGGAATGCTGGATCAGTGGGCAATCTGTGGACCACTAAATCAGTGCTTAAACCTGGCATGTCATCATATGACCACGCAAAAATATCTTTGTACTCGATGAGTGTTTTGATTAACTCCTCCCGGATTTTTGGCTCGAGGTGGACACTTATTTTAGTCTCTCGGACATTGTCTGTGTCCCCTAAATTGACGGCTTCTGTGTTATTCAGGTTGGGTTTGGATTTTTCTTCGAAGTGAATTAACTCCTTACTAATCTCTTCGAAGGCTTCATCCTCATCATCGTATTCTGATTCGTAATCACAATCTACTTTTTGAACTAATATTTCGGAATCAGATTGATTTTTAAGACTGGGCTGAGGATTCCTTATGCATACCATGTTATTAGAACCAACGTAAAAAGAACTGTATAGAAAATAAAAGAAAACAAAAAGGAAAACCATCAGGAATGATGAAGAAAAGGAAGTTGTATTTTATTGAATGATAAAAGATAACAAGGTTTGCACACTCAAACAGACTGAAAAATGAAATCCGGATTACAACCCTGGAATAATCCGTACAAACTTAAAGGAAAATCAAAGCAAACTACCAAGACTCCTTCCGAGTAGGGAGAGGAGTAGCCTTCCAATTATTAAGCTTTGTTGTTGGCCCGACAAATTGCACTTCCGCATTGCTAGAACCTTCTCCAATTTCCACCATGTTCACACTGTCGAACAACTTCTCAAATCTTTCAATTAACTCCTTGTCCGGATCAATCACAGAACTGGGAATTGTTGTCACTGGGCGACTCCTTGTACCAGACTTGACAAATGATCTAGAAAGACGTGGGACCGGCTTTGGAAGGACCCATGCCCTCTGTTTCAATTTCCTGGCTCTTTTTATGTCTACGGCTGTGGGCTTGAATCCTAGACCAAATGTTCCCAAGTTTTCGGGAAGAGACACGGGTTGTATGATGCCTTGCAGAGCTGATCCCAAACCCATTCCTGGTACAAAACCATTCTTCAACATTTCATACGCTACCATGACTGATGCGGCGGTTATCTTCGGATTTGGGATACACTTCCCTTCTGGAACTTTCTCGACTGACATTGCGTCAGAAACTTGGTAGACCCATGGTCCCTTGTCATCTTCCACTTCAATAAATGGCACAATGGTGTTGCTGTGAGCGCACAAATTATCTTCGACGTGCACAACTATTTCCTGTCTGTCCCATTCAAACTTGACCATCTGATAGAGTGTTGATGGTACTGCTTTAGCGGCGTGGATCCATGGTCGTCCTAATAGCAAATTGTAGGAAACAGCTATATCCAGCACTTGGAATTCCATTGTGAATTCTACTGGACCTATAGTCAGTTCCAACATTATGTCCCCGACTGAGTCTTTGCCTCTGCCGTCAAATCCACGCACGCAAATATTGTTCTTATGGATCCTCTCATCTTCTACTTTCAGCTTGCTTAGAGTGGAGAGATGACAGATGTTCACACTTGAACCATTGTCAACTAATACCCAGGTAACCACGGAATCCTCGCATTTTACTATCAGGTAAAGGGCTTTGTTGTGCTCAGTACCCTCTACGGGCAATTCATCATCGAAAAAGTGACTCTGTTTACTTCAAAAATCTTGTTGGCTATCTTTTCCAGATGGTTTACCGAGATCTTGTCGGGGACATGAGCCTCATTCAAGATTTTCATCAGCGACTGACGGTGCTCATCTGAATGGATTAGCAATGAAAGCAATGAGATCTGAGCGGGCGTTTTCCTCAACTATTCTACAACAGAATAGTCATGCACTTTCATTTTCCTCAAAAATTCCTCTGCCTCTTCTTTAGTTACAGCTTTCTTTACCGGCGTTGGATTATCTTTAGTTCTTCTTAACTCCTCGGGAGTAAAATACCTTCATGAGCGAGCCAAACCTTGCGCTTCGCAAACTTCTTCTTTGACTTCTTTCCCTTTGTAAATCACCGTCACCCATTCATAATTCCAAAGAACAACCTTGTTGTTGATCACTGGAAGCTGAGTTACTGGTTTTATAATAACAGGCTCTATGTGAGCACCCTTCACGACCACAACAGGTTTACTTGCGACCCCTGGCACTACCACTTTAGCTTTCTCTGGTTTCACTGCAATAATGCTTGACGACCCTCTCTCGGCTACCACAACGGGCTTATCTTCTACCTCTTTCAACTGGACCACTGATTTCCCACTGGTTACCTTTTCCTTCGAGCTGGTTTCGCTGGAACGGATCATCATTACCGTCTGTGAGGGCTTCCTGGGCTCCCCCTCTTTGTGCATCAACTCAATCATATGTGTCTTATGGTGAGCTGGCAGTGGATTCTGATTAATATTCGATGCTTCTAGGGCCTGAACCTCGTTCTGATATGTATCAATAAGCTCTTGCACAGCTGTTTTTAGTTTCCAACACTTCTCTATATCATGCCCAGGGACTCCTGAACAATACTCATAACTCACCGGGTGGTCAAGATTTCTAGGAGAGGGATTTGGCATTTTAGGCTCAATTGGATTCAGCATGCCCAACTGCCTCAACCTATGGAAAAGACTGGTATATGATTCCCCCAGTGGAGTGAAAGTCTTTTGTTTCTGTAACCTCTCATTGTTGAAGGCTTGGTTTGGTCGGAAACCCGTCCCGGGGGGATTTCTGTAGGCTCTTGGGGGTGGATACATGTTTTGTGGATGGGTATGGATTTTGTAGAGTCGGCGCATGCCATTGTGTGTGTGCCGGAGTTTGGGTATAGGTTTGTGCATGATGGACAGAAAAATAGGGATCTGGCGGTGGGTAATAATGTTGTGGAGGGCTATATGGAGTGTAGGGGTAATTTTGGTGGTAGGGTCGTGGTTGGCTATAGTAGGGTGATGGGCCTTTAGATCTGAACCAGGCTATGGACTCAACAGTCGTGACATCTTCTTTCTTCTTTTTCCTAAGTACACCCCCAGTGCCGCTTTGAATGGCCTGAGTGGTTGCCTTGATTGCTGAATAACTCATGATTTTGTTGGAATTAAGCCCCTCCTCGACCATGCCTCCCATTTTTACAATCTCATTAAAAGACTTGCCAATTGCGGACACCAAATGACCAAAGTAAGTCGGCTCCAAAGCTTGCAAAAAGTAATCAACCATCTCGCTTTCTTTCATTGGGGGATCTACCCTTGCCACTTGCTCCCTCCACCGAAAACCATACTCTCTAAAGCTTTCACTATGCTTCTTTTCCAGTTTAGTCAAAGATAGTCGGTCTGGAATGATCTCAAGATTATACTGAAAGTGACAAGCGAATGCTTATGCCAGATCATCTCATGTGTACCATCTTTCATGATCTTGGCGGGTGTACCACTCCAATGCTGATCCGCTCAAGCTCTGACTGAAGTAAGCCATTAGCAATTCATCCTTTCCTTCGGCTCCCCTCATCTTACTGCAAAAACCTCTCAAATGAGCCACCGGATCACCGTGTCTGTTGTACAAGTCGAATTTGGGCATTTTGAACCCTGCCGGTAGTTGTACATTTGGGAATAAACACAGGTCTTTGTAATCCACGCTTACCTGACCTCCTAGCCCTCTCATATCCCTGAAAGATTGTTCTATGCTTTTCATTTTTCTGAACATCTCCTCATGTTCGGAATTTCTGGCTGGTCTCTCAGCTTCTCTCGGGAGATCAGAACATGGATCATAGGGGTAGGTTTCGGGAGCTTTGAAGGTGGGCTCCGGGGGATAATACTAGTTGTCCTGAGTTTGGAACACAGGTTCACTCGGGGATCTATGGAGTGCAGCTGGTGGAGATGCCACAAAGACAGGGGTGACTGGCGGAGGAGGGTATGGAATTGATTTTGGTGGTGGAGCTTGTGGCATATGAGAAATAGTGCCATGGTAGTGTTGATAAATGGGAAAACCTGGATCGGTGGCGGGATGATCCTGAGACTAAGCTAATGGTGGGGTAAAAGCCGGGTTGGCTGGGTAAGACGGCGATGATTGCCTTTTGGACCAGGCTTGGTACATTTCGGTCATCTGTTGCTTAATTTTGAGCATCTCCTCTTTCATTTTATTGACGTCCAACTCCTCTACCTCAACAGTAGTGTCGACATCCGAGATAGACATGATTTCTGGTATTGGTCCCTTTGATCTAGTTTGGTAATGATAACGTGCCAGTATCCTCTAAATAAACTAACTGCTTGAATTCTCTGGAAGACAACAAACTTGTTAATTTTTAGAGTTTAACACATATGAAATTACACGTTGGGATGCAATGCACCTAGGCAATTAACCATTTTCTATCATGCATTTGCTTCGGTTGCGTGCGTCATTCCGGCCTCTCATAATTGTGCCCCTTCTTTTAAGCTTCCTTTATTCCATCCTCCTTTATTTATTTTTCACTTCCCCTTTTTCTTTTTAGTGGTGGTCGAATCCTATAGAGATTGCCTACGTATCATGTCTCCATATGAATCAGACCGTGCGTAGTTCTAGCAGATAAGTGTGAAAGTAAATAAAACATTTTTGGGATTTTCAGCTTTTATAAAACAGATTCTTTGATCACAAAGACTCAATACTAACAAATTTCAAAAGACTAACAGACTCTGATGCAAAAGACAAAATACAGACTCCGAAATTAAGCTATCATACTTTAAAGAAATACAGACTAACAGAAAGAAAATATAAACCCAACATGACTTACGGACTCCGACAGAAAAGGAAATACCGACTCAAACGGAAAATCATGAGTATATCAATGCTCTTGGTGCCTGCGGGACATCATTCGGTCTCGTCGCGGGCCTATGTGCAAGATCCCTTTGAAGTCGGTCCAAGTTGTTCATTATTTGTTTAACAAAGGTCATCACCGCAGCAAAAAACGTAGTGCGAGTCATATCCTCACAAATGTGGCACTTCATAACGATGTAGTCTGCGATGTTTCTAATTCTCTCTCTTATGACGCCCTTTTCTTGTAACAAACGCCCAATCTGCCGGGCCCTGGCCTCCAAAGCTTGCTTGGCTGCATAATTTTGTTCCTGAAGTTGTTGTAAGTCTATTTCTAACTGCGCCAATGTCATATAATAGCGTTCCCTTTCAACCTTGAAGTCTTTTGCCTGCTTGATCATTTTGTTTTCCGTGGCGATGACCCTTTTCTTCAACCCCGCGACCTCATCGTCGTACCTTTCTCTTAACTGCTTAACCAGGCATACCCGTTCATCTGCATTTTTAGCCAATTGTTTTTTAGCCCTGGCCAATTCACTTTCTGGTTTGTTCAAATAGAAACTATAGTTACTCACTTTCTGCCTCAGGTTAGCTACGAGCTTTTCATCTCTGTTACTTCGGACTAGATTTTTTGCTGCTACTTTCAGTTTCTGAATTTGAGCTCGAATGGCCTCATTTTCTTTGGCTAGCCTTTTTTTTTCACCCTCATCCGCCGCTGCTTGTAAGCCATTCTCGAATTGGAGGTCTTTGACTTGCTTCTCCAGCTTTCCTATTGTGGCCTTGTACTCGTTTTCTTTGGCCAACTAAGCCCACGGTTCTTGCGATGCCTCGACGAATTCCTGAATGTGCGGTTTTTTGGCCGGTTTTTCTGATTCGGCCCTTGCAGTGTTCTTCTTTCTATACCAGGCAAGGTAGGCATGTGAGACCTCGCCTTTAGATAGGTTCTGCATTCGGGTGTTTACTGTCAAATACTGGCACTCGTTCCAAATAGCACGAACTGTTTCTTCGTGAAATTGGCTGTCGGAGCTAATCTCAACCGCGTGGATACTGAGATCTTCATCTGGATGCATCACCTGACACCTTCCTAATTGTCTCATCACTCGGTAGGGAGCGTAAGGCTGAATACCTCGAAGACCCATTAGGAGGAAGTAAGGACCTGTGGCGGGTATATACACAATTTCTTCAACAGGAAGCCAACCTAGTGTCCATTCTATTTGTCCCGTAATGGTGGCGCGAAGGCGGGCTATCCATTCTCCAAACCCCTCCGGTAACTTGAACCCTGAAACCCTTGTGTTGAATTCTTCAATGCAGCTTTTCTCTGCGAATCCATAACTCATATATTGAGGGTGGTGGCACAAGTGCTCGATCATCCACATTTGTAATAGCAAATTGCATCCCTCGAAGAAGTCTGCCCCAGCTTTACAAGATGTGAGAGCTCGGTATATCTCAGACACTATCATAGGGGCGAGAGTGCTCTTGGCATTGGTAACTAGGACCTTGACGACTCCAGCCACCCGCAAATCGATATTCCCATCTTCTCGGGGAAACACCACAAGGCCTAAGAATGCTACCATGAAAGCGAAACGCCTATGCTCGTCCCATTTGTTCGGTTCCCTTTACTGCAAACCCCACTTCCCGGATCATTGAACCCTCCTACATGCCCGTACTTCTGGTATATAAAACGTAGAGTGGAAAAACCCCCTTCCAACTCGGAATATGGGATTCCCTTGCTTATCTTTAGCAAATCCATGAATTTGTGAGAGTTAACGTCCCTTAGAGTGATCAGATACTTATGCCTCAAACCTACAGTACTTTTCATATAACCTGCTATCTCTTCCAAGGTTGGGGTGAGTTCAAAATCCGAGAAGTGAAATACGTTATGGGTCGGGTCCCAGAACGTAACCAAAGCCTTTATGATGTCTCCTCTAGGTCTGATCTTTAATAACCCGGTGAGACCCCCTAAATGTAGATTGACCTTATCTTGCTCTGACTTGCCCAGATCTTCCCACCACATACGCAACTCCAAAGGGATCTTGTTCATAACTGCTATCGGCAAACTTGGACTCGTACTCATTCTGCACATTTATTAGGGTGATTAAGCAAAAATCAAAACTCATTTGACTCGAAGACAAAATTGACACACTTTTTCTTTTCCCTTTTTTCCAATAAATAAAATCCGGTTTTGCAAATACGGCCTTTCAGCACCTCGAAGACGAAGATTTTAAGGTTGTGTTGGCTAACCAGTGAAAACCTTGAAAAATGACCACAGGCAGCTGTTTTTGCAAAAACAGCCTTCCGGCGCCCTTTTAGGGACATTCGGCTATTTCTGACAAGAATGGAATCACCCTAACTATTTT
Source organism: Nicotiana tabacum (assembly GCF_000715075.1). Taxonomy (NCBI): domain Eukaryota; kingdom Viridiplantae; phylum Streptophyta; class Magnoliopsida; order Solanales; family Solanaceae; genus Nicotiana; species Nicotiana tabacum. Next base: position 31,701,103 of record NC_134080.1, read on the forward strand.
CAAATAAAAGTAAATTTTTTGTTCTTTTGGATTATTTTTGCAAAAAGGAAGTTGGACCCGATGGGGGTTGCCTACGTATCTCACACCCTGTGAGAATTAAACTGGCGTAGTTCGGACAATTTTGACAACACAAAAACCAATATATTTTTTTGAAAACAATAAAATTCTCTTTTTTTTGTTTTTTTTTTTCAAAATTTCGGCGGAGTTTCGGTATATATAGGTTTTCAAAACAGGTAATTACATCCCTTAGCCCTCACACTGCTATTTCTTTTCCAAACTCTTTTCTTTTATTCAAAAGCCGGTCAACATGCAAATCTGAAGCAAATAAATGCACAAGTAGCAAGTAGGATGCATTAGGATGGTCTTTTCATTTTTTGTACACCTGTCCTAGACAGACCCAACCCCTGTGTTGAGTCTCCAAAGTCAAAATGCACATGATGCAAACAAACGTTCCTATTAGGGATCCGGCATGAGGTATTGTTATACTAGGTTTAAAAACCTAGGTTTATTTGTTCTAGACCTGGCTTACCCGAACGGACAACTCGAGCCGAGGGGGGGCTGCATACCGGTAACCAAAAGATCATCCGGCTTTGCAACTTGTCCGAACCTCGTTCTATTTGGGATTTGACACTAACAGAAAGAAGTCACGATCAGCGTGCACTCCTCAGGAGGGAGAAGAGAGGGGTTTCGTAGTAGTTTATATATACAGTTCAGATAATATCAAAGCGGTAAAAAGCAACAATTAGCACATCAGGCCCAAACATGTAATAAAATCAGATAATAAATAAAGCAAAATAATAACAATTATTCTAAGCTCGAATTCTGAACCCTGAACCAGAGATTCTGGGTTCGGTTCCCAGCAGAGTCGCCAGAGCTGTCACACCTCCTTTTTTCCTACACCCCGGAAAGGGTATAAGGGAGTTTTTTTCAACTTAAAGTGACAATCGAAACGGGATTCATTTATTATTAAAAATTCAGAGTCGCCACTTGGGAGGTTTATGGTGTCCCAAGTCACCGGTTGAATCCCGAATCGAGGAAAGGGTTGACTCTGTTTAGCAGTCCGCGAACCAGAATTTCGAGTAAGGAATTCTGTAAACCCGAGAGAAGGTGTTAGGCATTCCCCAGTTCCGTAGTTCTAGCACGGCCACTCAGCTGTTATATTCGGCTTAATTATCTGATTTTAATACCTATTCAAACATATGTGCATTTTAATACTTTAACCGCTTCGTTTATTTTAGGAATATTGCAACACTGTTAAAACATGTCTCGAACCACGTCGCATAAATGTACCCGGGGCTTTCGACATATTTTAACATTGTTGGGATTTGGATTTGGGTCACATAAATGCGTACCCGAGTTTAGGAAAGTAATATTATTAACTAACGCGCCTAAAAGCCTTTCGCATTTACAGCTTTGCGAGGGCCATGGAATTTAACTAAACGGCACGCCTCGAATTCTAAGGATCAATACAGGATTAACTAAAATGAGGCCAACACAACTAAATGGATTCATGTCTACATAATCAATCCAATATCCCTTTTAATGTGATCCAACACTCACATTTCATGAATAATCCTAGCGCGAGTTAAATTGCCAGCAGTTGGTACGACCTTCACTTCTCTTTAACTTTCCAATTCATTGAGTTATAAATAAAAAAATCTAACAAAATGAAAATATCTTGCTACCTTCGAGCTTGGGCCCAGAATGAGCCCACTTCTTTTAGAAGCTGAAATCAACAGGTGCAGGACTCAAGATCGAGTCCCCACAGCACACAAGCAACGACTGAAAATTCCAGGAGGTATCTGCGTGAACCCAGATGATTGCCAACGATGGCATTACACAACAAATCTTAAATAAGCCTTTAAACATTCAATGGACAATCACAGGAGATTGTAGTGACGACAAAAATCCAATTTCTTGGAAATTATACAATATGTGATTCTAATTGGTAAGTAAAACCTAACTAACCTAAACAATAACATGAAGGCCTGAGCCTTAACTAAAGCTCATATTAGCAGGACATGGGGGGGTCGACATTAAGCAGCAATGACTTTAAAGCATCAAGTTTGATACCATATCATGCAAACGCCAACAAACAATTCAACACAGGCCAACATGATACTATAGAACATAACCAAGCAATTCTCTAACCTACAACCATTTTCAAACCAATCTGATAGTTAAGCAGAAGAATCAGGTCACTTAAAGCTTCAGTCTCATATCATAATACCCCATTCATGACAAATATACTAACCAAATACCTTTGTAGCTAAATATTACATCCATAGATGAGATTGAAAGGAGAAGAAATGAAATTCAGTAATGATAACATCAGTTTATCATATTTCCAAATTCAAACTCCATATTACACTTTAGGTGATGTCCATAGCGCCAAGGAAATACCTGGAAGTAAAGATGAAACGAAAGGGTGAGGATTTCAGCAGTAACAACAGCAGAATTGAGTTCAGATCCAAGGAAATAGTGCCACAAAGCAGTTCAAAATCGTGAAATGCAACCCAGAATACCAAAGATCCAATTTCGGATTCACAGTTAAGCCAACAAACTCAGCATCTAAGATAAATGACTGACACTCAAACTGTTTCAAAATCCAAACAGTTAAGAAATTGATTCAAGGACAGAAAAGTTGCAGATTAGCAAATTCAAACTTAATGGAACAGTGCTAAAGTTTTCAGCTGTTTTCAGATTATTTTTTTTCCGATCCCCTTGTATCTATGTGTGTTCCCAGTTATATACCTCATCATCTAGTCTTTTCCAGCTCCTCTTTTTTTCCTTAAAATTGTATTCTTTCAGCTTTTGAAAATGTCCCCCATGTTATCCTACTTTCCAACTTTAAAAGGGCATTAAGCTAACCATTGTCAGTCTCCTTTGCATTTTTAATTCACTCCACTAACCTAGTGCTTTTAATTAATTCATTAATGCAATTTCTACCCTACCACTACTTCCTAAGTTAGGTAAACAATCTCCTTTTATTGAATAATTCCCAGACTAACACTTTGAGTTCATAATTGTTCAATTAGAATCTCTAAAAGTTATAAACATTTACAGAATGGCTAGGCAAAAAAACGAAAGGGCATCAGTTTCTGAAACCTAAATAGGTTTAGCATTGAAATAGAGTCAGAAATAACCCCTCATATGAACAATCTGAACTGACATTAGCAAGAAACGACCATTGAAGAGCCTATTTGAGATTCGACCTTTTGACACTTTTAACACAATCATCTTAACAAGGCATCAAAACATCACGAGGATATTAATATGCTGCCTATTAGAATAGTATAAACCCAAATTGAAAATTGAGAACCTACTGATTCAATGGCAAACTTACGAACTTAATTAACTAAAACAGAAGCTGGATACGAACCTAAAACTAGACAGAGTGGAGAGACCAAAATCAGGGCACAATCCTCCTTTTTTATTTTAGGAATTTAAATAAAAGCTAAAATGGACAGAAATGACTGAACAAACAAATTAACCTAATAGGAAGAACCTATTATAATTTCAATTCAAAGTCAGACCATTAAAATACACAAAGTAGAAAAGAAGAAGAGATAGAGATGAAATAGACATTGAAAATAAAAGAAATGCTACAGGGAAACTCACCGACTAAACTCGAAATTAAAACCTTATAGCTTGATTCATGCAAAACTGATACCAATCGCTTTTTTTCTATTGAGAAAGAGCAAATGACATCAATTTTGTAATGAATCAGCCTTCCCGAGTCGATGCATGCCACCAGTTTTGACAGTATCGAGTTGTGAGTTTTTAGAGCTTAAATTTGGATCTAATATTCGAGGAGTTCTAGAAAGATTCCAAGGAAACCATTCTGGGATTTTTAAAGAGGGGGTCAAGGTGGTCATATGGTGTTAGTTTGGGGTTGATTGGGTAAACTAGGGTTCGGGTCCGATCTTCGATCTGAAATTCGGGGGATTTGGCTAAGATTCGAAGGCAATGGTTTGGGGATTTGAGATGATGAGGTGAAGTAGAATCAAGGGTGTTAATTTGTGGTTGTTTGGGTCACCGGAACCGCCGTGAGGCGATTTCCGGTGGGCGGAAGAGGGCGGCGTGCGGTGGTGCATGTTCTTGGTCTCTGAAGAGACGAGTGGGGGGGAGGGCTGTTTGGTATATTAAAATGGGGAATTAACCGGGGCCGTTGGATTAGAGGGGATCGACGATCCAGATTGATCAAGGGAAAAACGGGGTCGTTTGGTGGCTAAGTGGGTGGTCCGGGTATGGGAATGGGTCGGGTTGTGGGAAAGGTTTGGGACAGTTCGATCAGGCTGATTCAACGGCCCAGATTAGAGCATGTCCAAACGACGTCGTTTTGGTTGAGGCTAGAGACGGACCGGGTTGGGGAGACGGGTCTGGGCTGGTTTGGGGTGTATTTGATTTGGGCTTTGGTGGTTAAATTGAGTTTGGCCCAATTTGATTTCCTTTTCTCTTATTAATTATTTTTCTTCCTAAATTGTCTTCAAAATTAAAACCAAAAATCCTAACTCAAATTATAAAACCAAAATTGACTTAAAATACTAATCCACTTTAAATAATATTTATCACAAGTAATTAAATACTAAAAAAATAAAATAATCACACAATTTGACATTAAACACTTTAAAAATGCAAAATATGTTATTTTTTTATTCTTTCATTTTTGTAAAAATAAGTAATTTACTACTCAACTAAAAAATTATAAAATTAAATCCTAAATGCAAATGCAATCTATTTTTTTGTATTTTTCATTTATTTAAACATACAAACATGCATGAACGCATGCAAATAATGACAGAAAATACTATAAAAATCTACAAAATTGCAAACAACGGAAAAAATTATTTTATTTTGATTTTTTTGGGAGTGATTCTCATAGGGCAAAAATCACGTACTCACAAATACAAATGATAATTTGTTATAACATGTGTATATGGTCGAAATCGTATGCCTCCCACTTATAGGCTCGAGGTCCTTCTTAAGCCCAAGTCCGGGTGAGGTCGAGTTCGAACACGACGGGCTAGACTCGAGATCGAAGATAGAATGCAAGGACCGAAGATAGAAGTATAAGGAGTACCGAAGATGAGTATGCTCAACCCCGAAATAGTACCGTTATGGATTTGTAACAGAATGAGCTAGATTCCTGCCACGTCCCAAAGATCGTGGCGCAAATCCCGGAATAGGATTGTACGATTCTGTACTAGGCAGTTAGATAGTTGTACCAAGAATATTCCTTACTGTAAATAGAAATATACCTTATTTAGAGGTTCCCCTATTATATAAAGGGGACCCCAATCATTTATAATATCATTTAATCATTGAGCAAAGAATATACTCTTCTACTGTTTGCCTACTGTTCATCAGAATCATCCTTTAGCTCTACTGTTCTTATTTTACTTTTCTTACTTAATTGTTCTTACTGCTCTAAGCCAACCTCGAGGTCACTGCTGCTGAGTAACATTGGTTTGATTCACTCGTCCCTTTCATTTCTACTTCATATCTCTTGATTATTAATTGTTACTGAACTAAATCACGTATCTTTAAAACCACAAATCAAATTTAATTGTTAATCGTATTTTCGAGGTAAACAGTTTGGCGCCCACTGTGGGGCTAAAGATAATAGTAATTATTTCTTTACTAATTCTCGTCACACACGTTGTTTTTACACTTTTTCTTGTCAAGATTTTTTGATTCTAAGGCTGAAACATGTCTAGCTCACAAAACGCACCCATTCATGACAACGAAGGTCTTGGAGAAAACAACAACGCAGGGGTCAGTGTACCACCGATAAACCCAGTGGAAGTGCCAATTGTGGAACCAGTTGATATTAGTTCACACATCGCTTTGAATGTAGATCTAGGCGCAGACCCCGAAGGAAATATACACAGGGAAGCCTGATCCGGTGGCCAAAGACCACAAGGAATGGGAGATAGGGGAGTTAGCCTCCAAGTGATATTCGAGATGCTACAAGCTCAGCAAATTGCCATCGCTCAACTTCAGAGTCAGAATAAAACTCCAAACACAGACGAACCAGTAGACACTCGGCGTACCGAACCAACCGCTAGAAAGGCTCGATTAAAGTGGCTCGGGGACTGATCCCACGATTATGAGGATGCTCGAAGAGCTTACTAAGAGGATCGAGTCCAGAGAAAAGAAAATTGAAGACAATGATAAGAAGGTGGAAACTTATAACTCCTGTGTAGATCAGATACCGAGGGCACCACCAGTTTTGAAAGGTTTAGATGCCAAAAAGTTCATACAAAAACCATTCCCTCGTAGCGCAGCTCCGATGCCCATTCCTAAAAAAATTTGCATACCCGATATACCCAAATATAACGGAACAACCTACCCCAACGAGCATACTACTTCATATACTTGCGGAATCAAAGGGAATGATTTGAATGACGATGAGATCGAATCAGTCTTGTTGAAAAAGTTTGGAGAAACGTTGTCGAAAGGAGCTATGATTTTTTATCACAACTTAGCTCCTAACTCTATTGACTCGTTTGCTATGTTAGCAGATGCCTTTGTGAAAGCACACGTCGGGGCCATAAAGGTGGCCACGAGAAAATTGTATGTCTTCAAAATAAAATAAAGGAACAGCGAGATGTTAAGAGAATTTGTGTCCAGGTTTTAGATGGAAAGAATGGAATTACCATCTGTCTCCGATGACTGGGCAGTACAAGCCTTTATGCAGGGCTTGAACGAGTGAAGTTCGATTGCATCTCGACAGTTGAGGCAAAACTTGATCGAATATCTAGCTGTGACATGGTCGGATGTGCACAACCATTACCAATCGAAAATTAGGGTTGAGGACGACCAACTAGGAGTCCCATAGGGTTCAGTTCATCCTAACAGATTCGTGGTCAAGCCCCCAAGGGATACGGACAGAGAATCGAGATCGAACAGGGAACGGTATCAACCGTATGTCGATCGAAGGAACAACGGTTTAGGTCGGAATGTTTATCGGAATGATCAAAGAAACGATCGAAGTCAAAGTTCTCGGGGACTCATGAGTAAAAGTAGATTCGATAAGCATGACGATCCCGTAGAGGCCCCTCGATTATCAGAGTACAACTTCAACATAGATGCATCAGGGATTGTCTCATCTATTGGGAGAATCAAAGACACCAAGTGGCCCAGGCCAATACAGACCGATCCTTCTCAAAAGAACCCGAACTTGATGTGCAAGTATCATGGCACACATGGTTATATAACAGAAGATTGCAGGCAGCTAAGAGAGGAGGTGGCTCGGTTGTTCAACGAGGGCCATCTTCGAGAATTTCTAAGTGATCGAGCTAAGAATCACTTCATGGAAGGGGGTGCAAGGAAAACTGAGCAAGAAGAACCATAACATGTAATCCACATGATCATTGGCGTAGTCGATGTCCCTCAACGACATGTGTTCAAATGCACCAAGGTGTCAATCACAAGGGAAAAACAGAGTTAGAGCTATGTGCCCGAGGACGTCTTATCATTCTGTGACGAGGAAGCAGAAGGCATATCTCAACCTCACAATGACGCCCTGGTAATCTCTATCCTTTTAAATAAAATTCAAGTTAAACGTGTTTTAGTTGATCTAGGTAGCTCAGCAAACATAATCAGACCGAGGGTCGTGGAACAACTCGGCCTACAAGATCAGATTATACCTGCTTCCAGGATCCTAAATGGCTTCAACATGGCAAGCGAAACAACAAATAGAGAAATTATCTTGCCAGTAAACGTAGCTGGGACCATACAAAACACTAGATTCCATGTCATCGAAGGCCACATGGGGTATAACGCACTTTCTCGGGATACCGTGGATATACAACATGAGGGCAGTGCCTTCAACTCTTTACTAGATGATGAAATTCCCAATAGAGGAAGGAGTGAAAACAGTCTACGGAGAGCAACATGCTGCAAAAGAGAAGTTTGCAATCAAGGAAGTGGTGCCGATACCAGAACCTTTGACCTCGAAAAAATTGAGCACCAAAGGTAAGTAGCCAGCCAAATAGGAATCACCGCCTCCAGCCTCGATGGAGTCAGAGCAACATGTAATCGAAGACGAAGATGAGGATTTCCTTACTCCTCGAACATTCATCATTCCCAAAGAATCAGATGCAACCAATTCAACTATCGAGGAGCTGGAGCAGGTCATTTTGATCGAATACATGCCTGAGAGAAAGGTATACCTGGGAACGGGATTGACCCTGAACTCAGGAAAAAACTCATTCAATTTCTTATTGATAATATGGATTGCTTTGCTTGGTCCCATTTAGATATGACATGGATTCCACCGAAAATCACCACCCATCGGCTAAGAACCGATCCCAGATTCAAACTGGTGAAGCAATAAAGGAGGCCTCAATCCGAGGTAAAACATGCTTTCATAAAATACGAGGTAACCAAACTTCTTAAAATAGGATCTATTCGGGAGGTAAAGTATCCCGAGTGGTTAGCCAACGTAGTTGTAGTTCCTAAAAAGGAAACAAACTTAGAATGTGCGCAGATTATAAGGACTTGAACAAAGTATGTCCAAAAGATTCTTTCTGTTTGCCAAACATCAATCGTATGATCGAGGCCATGGTTGGCCATGAGACCCTAACTTTTCTCGATGCCTACTCCGGGTACAATCAGATTCTGATGAACCCGGAAGACCAGGAAAAGACTTCATTTATTATTAAGTTTGGAACTTATTGTTACAACGTAATGCCTTTCGGGCTAAAAAATGCAGAAGCTACATACCAACGCCTAGTTAACAAAGTGTTCGAAAAACAAATAGTTAAAACAATGGAAGTCTATATTGATGACATGTTGGTTAAGTCTCTGCGTGCAGAGGACCATTTAGTTCATTTGCAGGAAACATTCAAAATTTTGAGGCAATACAACATGAAGCTTAACTCGGAGAAATATGCCTTCGGAGCTGGCTCAGGTAAGTTCCTCAGCTTCATAGTGTCAAATCGGGGTATCGAAATCAACCCTGATAAGATCAAGGCTATCGAGGATATCACGATCGTGGATAGTGTGAAGGCCGTGCAAAGGATAACAGGGCGAATAGATGCTTTGGGTCGATTCATTTCGAGGTAATCAGATTGAAGTCACCGGTTCTTTTCCTTGCTAAAAAAGAAAAAGGATTTCGCATGGACCCCAAAATGCCAACAATCCTTAGAAGAATTGAAACGATACTTATCAAGCCTACCTTTGATTCACATCCCGAAGGTAGATGGAAAACTTTACATATACTTGGCAGTGTCCGAGATAGCGGTAAGTGGGGTATTAGTTCGAGAAGAGCGAGGTACGCAATTTTCTGTTTATTACATAAGTCAAACTCTAGGAGATGCTAAAACTAGGTACCCCCATTTAGAAAAATTAGCACTTGCATTGATAAGCGCATCTCGAAAGTTAAACCCATATTGTCAATGTTATCCTATATGTGTATTAACCACTTACCCCCTTCAAAATGTTTTGCATAAGCCCAAGCTATCGGACCGATTGGCCAAATGGGTCGTCGAACTTAGCGGGTACGATATCAAATATCAACCCCGAAAGGCCATCAAGTCTAAAATCCTTGCTGACTTCGTGGACAATTTTACGCCGACCCTCGTACTCGAAGTGGAGAAAGAACTCTTGCTAAGCTCGGGTACAATATCGGGGGTATGGACCTTTTTTACAGACGGTGCCTCAAATGTAAAGGGGTCTGGGCTCGCCATTGTCTTGAAGCCACCCACGGGTGATACCATTAGGCAATCTATCAAAACTCCAAGATTAACTAACAATGAGTCCGAGTATGAGGCCATGATTGCAGGTCTCAAGCTAGCTAAAAGCTTGGGAGCAGAAGTCATCGAGGCCAAGTGCGATTCTCTATTGGTGGTAAACCAAGTAAACAAAAGTTTCGAGGTTCGAGATGATAGAATGCAACAGTACTTGGATAAGCTATAGGTAACTTTGCACCGCTTCAAGGAGTGGACTCTAGATCATGTGCCTCGAGAGCAAAATAGCGAGGCCAATGCACTTGCTAATATAGGATCCTCGGTCGAAAAAGATGACATCGTCCCGGGGAGTGTCGTCCAATTATCAAGGTCTATGGTTGAAGAGGGTCATGCCGAGATAAATTCAACAAGTTTAACATGGGACTGGAGGAATACGTATATCGACTATTTGAAGAATGGAAAACTCACATCGAACCATAAAGAATCGAGGGCCTTACGAGCCAAGGCTGCTAGGTTTGCATTAGATGAAGATGGAACATTGTATCGAAGAACATTCGATGGACTATTGGCGGTATGCTTGGGGCCAGGGGACACCGATTATGTTCTACGAAAAATCCACGAAGGTACTTGTGGGAACCATTCCGGTGCCGAATCTTTGGTCCGTAAAATTATAAGAGCAGGTTACTACTAGGATAGCATGGAAAAAGATACTAAGGAATTTGTCAAAAAAAGTGATAAGTTTCAACAATTTGCACCGATGATACATCAACACGGAGAACAACTCCATTCGGTCCTATCCCCGTGGCCTTTCATGAAATGGGGAATGGATATAGTCGTCCCTCTACCAACGACCCCATGTAAAGCTAAATTTATTTTTGTTTGTGATTGATCATTTTTCTAAGTGGGTGGAAGCACAGGCCTTTGAGAAGGTCCGAGAAAAAAAAGTCATTGACTTTATCTGGGACCACATTATATGCCGATTCGGGATACCTGCCGAGATTGTATGTGACAATGGAAAGCAATTCATCGGCAGCAAGGTAACAGAGTTCCTCGAAGCACATAAGATAACAGAGTTCCTTAACACTTGGCCCAATCATCTCCAACTTTTGCTGCAACTAAGATATCGAGATGCATGCTTGCATCGGCCTGGGACATCGGGGGGATTTTCAACCCTAAAGTCCTTCTTAATCACGCAAGGGCAAGGGGTGATTTCTTCAAAAGTCGAAGGCGCCGCCTGTTTGGCCGGCTGAGAAGTAGAAGATGACGACGCCTTATTTTTTTGGGACCGTTTTGGAAGTTTTAGCCATGATTTTTAAGCTAAAGCATACAGAGTGTATCAGAATGTGGTGTTTTAACGATAACCTGGCATTTTTCGGCGCTTAAAAAGGCGGTGAAAATAGGTGATTAGAGAAAGAGATGAAGATGGGAAAGGTGTAATGAAAGAGTAAAGTTTTTTACTCAAAGGAATAGCCTCGTATTTATAGAAGGGTAACAACGGTTCATCGGCGCTAGTGGCCGACCAGTACTGGCGTGCTTTCAATGTTTTGGGGAAGTGGACTGACGGGACATTTCAATCACTTCGAGCGCCTACGTCACGGAAATGATGTCATCACTAAAGACTCCGGGAAAACGAAGATCAATCATTTCTTATCATCTTATTCTAAGAAATGCGGGGACTATCTGTATACAGTCGAAATCGTATGCCTCCGACTTATAGGCTTGAGGGTCCTTCCTAAGCCCAAGTCCGGGCGAGGTCGAGTTCGAACCCAATGGGCTAGACTTGAGATCGAAGATATAATGCAAGGACAGGAGATAAGAGTATGAGGAGTACCGAAGATGAGTATGCTCGACCCCGAAATAGTACCGTTATGGATTTGTAACAAAATGAGCTAGATTCTTGCCACATCCCCAATATCGTGGCGCAAATCCCGAAATAGGATTGTACAATTTCGTACTAGGTGGTTAGACAGTTGTACCAAGAATATTCCTTACTGTAAATAGAAACATACCTTATTTAGAGGTTCCCCTATTATATAAAGGGGGCCCCAATCATTTGTAACATCATCTAATCATTGAGCAAAAAATATACTCTCTACTTTTTGCCTACTGTTCATCAGAATCATCCTTTAGCTCTACTGTTCTTATTTTACTTTTCTTACTTAATTGTTCTTACTGCTCTAAGCCCACCTCGAGGTCACTAAGCTCGAGGTCACTGCTGTTGAGTAACATTGGTTTGATTCACTTGTCTCTTTCATTTCTACTTCATATTTCTTGATTATTAATTGGTATTGAACTAAATCACATATCTTTAAAACAACAAATCAAATTTAATTATTACTCGTATTTCCGAAGTAAACAACATGTTAAAATATATTTAATGGTTATGTATTATTTATAACTCTACTTGATTCTTGAATAGCGAAAAATCAGAAATAGCCAGATTTATAGTTGGTAATTGAAAAATAATCATAGTTTCAAAAGTCATCGAATTTTAGCCATTTTCTGAATGTAAAGGTAAAATCTGAACAAACACACCCTTAAAATTCAGAAATATTGCAGCATAATATGTTGGAGTTCGAATTTTTTTACATATGAGATTCCAGCAGCATAATATGCTGAAAGTTTACAATGCGTTGGAGTTTCAACATAATATGCTGAAAGTTTACACGCATGAGCTCCATGTCCAACATATTATGCTGGGCCTTTTCGTGTGCTGGAGTTCCAAGATAATATGCTGGAAGTTTATACGCATGAGCTCCATAATCCAACATATTATGCTGGAACTTTTCGTGTTTCAGCAAAATAGTAATTATTTTTTAATAACTTTATAAATGCTGGCTATTTTTCAATTACAAATTTGAAAACTAGCTAGCCCGTACTATTTTCAGGAAAGTTTCATTGGATCTTTGCAAAAGGCCTGGCCCTGAATAGAACTTAGCAGCATGGCCCATATAATTATCGGGCCAGATGTTTTCAGCCAATGACCCGAGATCTAAAGGGCGGGCACACAGCCAGCTTATATAATGGAATTATGCCCTGCTGATTCCATCTTTCCCGCCTCAGAACATTTTCCCGCTCGGAGCAAAACCCTAACCAGCAGAAATGGGGACGAAGCATCACTCCTCCGATCCAATCGACGACCCGAAGAAGCGCCGTCGTGTCGGTTTTTCTAAGCCTGGTGAGTAGTCATTCACCTCTGAATCACTTTTCTTTAGTTTATTTCCTCTTCATCAGTCCTCAGCTGCGTTTTCTATCTTCTCTCACCATTCACATCGTCTTTGCTTGATGTTCTTTTTCTACGCAGATGCTGGAATTGAAGCTAACGAGTGCATTACTATATACTTAGGTTTGAATTTTACTCTTCTCTAAGGAAAAATTAGTCAACTGTTTTGTTCAATTTTTTCGGAGTGGTTATGTTACTATCCTATTGTTTAGCTTCCAGTGAAGTGAAATATTCAGCTTTTAACATTCTGGCCTGATAGCTTGATTTTCACCATGGATTATTTTATTCCTTTGTCTTTTCTTTTTTTAAATGTGAAAAAGGAAAATCCTTTAGAGTTTCTCTTTCAGGCCTCTATGTAGAGTAATAATATTTAGGTTAAAATTGGTTTAGTGTATACAAGTTTTCCCCAAGTCAGAGATTAATGAAGTTCAATCTAGATATTGGTGTTGTACCTGATCTAGCTGCTCATTTGCTTAAGCTTTGGCTCTGCCTTGGTCTATTCGTAAACAAATATACACTGTAGGCATGGATTTCGAATTGGAACATAGAGGTGCTTCTTTAATTCATTGGACGTCTCATTTTCTTGTTTCTAGAGGCTTGCTAAAAAGTAGATGATATACATCCTGATGATTGGTTTTTCTCGCTCATCACTGGGTTTAACTTGGACCTAAAACATTGTTTTAAGTTGAAATGTTTGACAATATAATTTATTTTGGCATGATTTGTCTTTATTTGATTTTGGGAACCTGTTTCTCTTCCTTACTGGTCCCATAACACATTTTTTGCATGTTCTTAGTTTCTAGTAAAGAGGATGTGGACTCCCCAAACAGTTTCTGTCTTGAACCAGTTGACTTGAATCACTTTTTTGAAGATGATGGCAAAATTTTTGGGTATCAGGGTCTGAAGGTAACCCTCTTTCTCAGAAGTGCTCTTTGTGGCTGAGTTGTTCTGAGTTTCATTTGTTATTTAATTTTTCTACTGGATACACCTAAAAGTCTTCAGAACAAGAAAAAATGGAGAAAGTTGTCATGTATAGTGACTTGAGTGTTCCTTTGACATGAGTGTCCTGGTTTTCGGACTAAAAGTCTAAAAGAGATATGATGTGACTGCATTTGTGTTGCACAAGTGTCAGAGAGGTATCTGATTGGTGTTGATATTGGACTTGATAGTAACTAGAGCCTGCTATTAGAATATGGTGTTTGCTTCCCTGCCACAAATTTCTTCTCTCCCTTACACGTCTCATAATGGATTAGGGATGTTGGTCTATCAGGTTAATGATGAGATTGCATGATTTAAGGGAGGACTGCAGTCCTTATCTGGAAAAAAAGAAGGGAAGGACTATATTTGTGAGGAGAGAAGAAAGAGTTTTAGGGTGCGTGCAAGGGTTTTTGAGGTTTTGAGATGGGCTGCAAGTTGGCTAAGTGTGTGGATGGGATGAGTATCAAAGTTCTGCTTAGTCCTTCTAAAGTACATTTGCTATCATCTTGCTTACATGAGCTATGCTACATGTTCTGGAACTGAGATGAATTCAGGAACTTCAAGTTCTAGACTGCACCTTCATCTGTGGTTGCTGCTTATCTAGATATCAGGTTGCACATTCGGTCCTGGCTTCTCACCAGAATTTTCTGTTTCAGCGTCCCTTCACAGGTCTGATCCAATAAGGATACAATTTTTTTGACCAAAAAATAGATAAAGGAGACCTTAGTAATGATCTTGAATGAATGTCATAAACTTGGAGTCGCCCAGCACAAAAAGTCAGAAAACGCTGCCCCCTCTCCACTTCCATAGAGGGGAAGAGAGGAAAATGATAGCATGTATAATTGTTACATAACTTTGATAATGCTCTTACTTGTATTGATTGTTCTTTTAGTTAATCTGATCTTTTCATGTTTCCATTTTGCAGATCACTATTTGGGTTAGCTTGATATCCTTTCATGCTTATGCTGATATTTCCTTTGAGAGCTCATCAGATGTAAGTATCCTTTTTTGCTCCTTTTTTGCTTCTTGTTTTTGCTCCTACTGTTCAAATTTCTAATGTATAAACGAGTGAACTAGATTCTAGTGATGTCCCTAATCTTCGCTATTCTATTGCTTTTGCTCCTATCACTTAAGTGCATGAATTTTAAGGGTTGAATCTCATTGAGAGTTATTTCAGACTTTCGGGATATATCTCATTACAAATGGTTCTTTGCAGTCGACTAAGAGCCAAAATGCAATTCTCTATGAAAGAGTTACCTCTCAGGATTTGCTTGACTTATTTCTTACTCACTTGTATATGATTTTCTTCTCTTTATTCTTTTATCTTTTTTTGGATTACTAGGGAGGCAGAGGTATCACAGATCTAAAGTCTGCTTTACAGGTAATGACTGTATGGATTTTCTCTTAGTGTAATATTATCAATACGGGGTTTAACTGTGATTTTTCTAGCAGAATATTTTTGCTGAGAGTCTCGTTGATGAAAAAGATGCCTTCCTGCAAACATTTTCAACTGAAAGCCATTATGTTCGGTTTGTCCGGAACTTTATTATACCTATTTTTTCATGTTGATTCTACTTGCCATCCATGATGAATCATATTTCGTTCGACCAATTTCTACCATATATTTATATCTAAGTTATGCTTGCACACAGGTCTGTTGTCTCAAATGCTGAAGCATTGCAGCATAAAGTTTCAAATGGCTGTAGCACCGAATCTAATTGTCTTTCAAAATCAGAGCCTTTTGATGCAGAGGTGCCTTCTTTGGCCCTTTTCTTGACTTATTAGGATAGAGATGACAATAATCATATCTGTTTTATGCCTCTAGTCTAGTGCATGCATAATATCTTTCTTATGTGTTTCTCTTTTAAGATGTTAAGGGTTTTGAACAAACTAGTACTAAAGCAGCTAAACTACAGCTGCCAATCCAATGTGTTAGATTGGAATATGGTGAAGGATATCTTCTAGACCTATATGGAATAATGATTTATGAACCATTTATATTAGCGAACTTCTTTCTACTATTTGGGTAACATATGTTATAAGAAGCTACTCCTGCCTGATTGGAAGCTTCTGTCTATGTCTGTTGTGTGCTCTCTCAAAATTTGATACTTCACTTCCTTATGCATGTGGATTCTTAGCATGTTGAGTACTTGAGTTGAAACATTATGTTTGTGTATTTTGTGACAAATAAGCTAAGGATTGATTATCCTTCTCGGAATTGGTCCAGGTATTCCGGATTGTTGGCATGCCTGTAGGACACCTTTATAGCAGATTGGTGCCACTTGTACTACTTTTAGTGGATGGTAAGAGTTGTATGTTTTTTTTGAAAAAAATTATCATTTATGGCTGGCTTCAATTCTTATAGCGGTGTTTGTAACCAGGTAGCAATCCTATTGACATCCTTGATCCTAGATGGGAGATTTATCTCCTAATCCAGGAAAGGAAAGATACCCAGGAAGAAAGCCTTTCAAGGTTGCTTGGTTTTGCAGCTGTCTACCGTTTCCACCGTTATCCTGAAAGTAAACGCTTGCGACTTGGGCAGGTAAATAATTGACAGTTAGGCATGATCATAACATATATATTTTATTGATATAGCTCTTTCTAACTTGTAACTGATTTGGATTTTGGCAGATACTAGTTTTGCCTCCTTACCAGCGTAAAGGTTATGGTCGTTTTCTTCTTGAGGTGCTGAACAGGGTTGCAATATCAGAAAACGTATATGACCTGACTGTTGAAGAGCCAGAGGATTCTCTTCAACATGTTCGATCGTGTATTGATGTGGAGCGTTTGCTTGTATTTGACCCAATCCAGCAAGCGCTAGACTCAGTTGTATCACGTTTAAAGCACGAAAATCCTTCTAAAAAAAGCTACACTTGTAAGTATGGTCCACCATTGAGTGCTGTTGAAGATGTGAGAAAAACTTTGAAAATCAACAAGAAGCAGTTTGAGCAATGTTGGGAGATTCTTATCTATCTTAGCTTGAACCCAGTTGACAAATATATGGAGACATACAGGACAATTGTTTTGCACAGAGTAAAGGCTGAAGTTGTTGGGAAAGATTCAGAAGGCAACGGGAAACAGGTGATTGATGTACCAACTGAATATGATCAGGAGATGTCATTTGTGATGTTCAAATCGCAAAATGGTGAATCTAGTAGCATAGAGAAGGCTGACAATCAAAGTAATGTGGAGGAGCAGCTGCAGAAACTGGTGGATGAACGATTGGATCAGATCAAGTTGATTGCAGAGAAGGTTTCTGTTCATCGGCAATGAAGTCAAAGGCAGCTGCTATTTCACATCCTAACAGATGCTTAGTCCAAAGCTGATGATGCAGCAGATTTGGAATTTACAAAGATGTGGCTGTAGATGAAATCGACTGTACTTGATTAGGTTAAATTTGTCTAGTTTCCGATATTGTAAGAGACTTGCTTGCTTAACTTGTGAGGCAGCTTTCTGCACTCTCCCTCTATTTTTTTTACTGATGGATTTATCTTGTAGTTTAAAGCATGTAACAGTTATGTGCTAAATGAAGCAATTGGGAAAATAATTTAATCTCAGCACTTTTGGCCGATTTACAGTTTACATAAGTAAATGGAACAAAAATAGATAATTGACTAACGGAAGAGGCTCACATTAATGCAATCATAGCTCACAAATTGTCTACTTGTATCCGATAAAGATCAATCCACTACATCTTCTACAGGAAATTGTGGCTCCTTTGGATGAGGCCGAGGAAAAGGTGCTGTACTGTGCCTCAACTTGAAAGTGGAGCCTCGCCCTATATCTTTAAGGTTGTTTGGGTGAAGAAAATACCTAACCCGTTACCCAAAGATGCCTTATAATACATTTCCTATTCACACAGGAACTTAACAAGATGTAGTGTACTGTGATATGTTACCGATGGATGTTGCTCACATATTCTTTGGCTTGCTATTTGATAAAGATGCCATTAACAATGCTAGAGAAATCACCTACTCCTTTACAGTTCAAGAGCAAGACAATCACTTCCAACGCCTGCTAAACCCCATGATCTAATTCCTAGGTCCAACAGTGAGTCATCGCCTCAGAGTGTTGTTCCTAAGAGCTTGAATTCTTGTCACATCTCTCGCGGCAATGACAAATACAAAGCGGATTTTTTCTAGCCCTTGTAGCTAAAGACCCTCTTCTCTCCTCTCTTCTCTCTTCTCAAGCATCTCGTTCATTCTTCTCACAAGAGGTGCACTCAATTCTCCCTGAATTTGAAGTTGTGCCTGAGAAACTTCCTAAGGAGCTACCTCTTTTGAGGGACATTTGACATGCCATTGACTTGATCCCTGCAACTCAACTTCCCAAGTCAACACACTATAGGATGAACCCTATAGAACAAGGTGAATTAAGAGAACAAGTTGAGGATTTATTAGCTAAGGGATCTGTTAAACATAGCCTTATTTCTTCAAAAACCTTGTAACTAGTTCTGACATACAATTATCCAGAAATCCACGACCTCTTAACAGTATTTTGCTTGAAATTTTCTAATTTGCCCCTCCATTTATTAGAGCTAAGGTTTAGAATAATGTTCTTTCACGCAAGATATTCTCAGCAGCTAGTCCTTTTGCCTGGCAGAAGTATTCTACTAACTCATCCTTTTCAAAGCTCTAACTTCGCAAAATGTAAAACATAAATAAAAAGTCAAGACACCAGGAATACATGAAAAGTAAACCAACACATTCGATGAAACACAACATACAACAAGACCACCCAATGTAGTAATTCGGTTTCATTGTCCACATTCAAATTGGCAGACACTAAATTTTCATATATGATATAACTGTCAAGTAGAACATCACTTGAACATATTTTAGCATAAACCTCAAAACACATGTGGCTAAACCCAAATACACAACCCGTTGACCCAATACTGAAGCCACAATACAGATGTCCAAGTTGGACAACAAACGCCACTAGTGAATCAATATTAAGCTAGGATAATCCTCACTATTCATCGCAATATCCATTTCCCTCCATTTGGACCACTCACTTCCAAATTTCCAATGTTCAATTGCTTACTGTTCTACCCACAAACTATGCATTTATAACTGTAGCTACAAAGCAATTTATAACAATGGGAAACAGGAAACAGGAAACAGAAGCAAACACATAAATTCATGGTAACACCTCTGATGCTTTGATAAAACATAAACATTAAGTACCCTGACAAAATTGACAGTCTCATAACACTAGGAAAAGAATGAAAACAGCATTTAATATTAGTATTCCTCACTAACAATGACAGTTTAGTCCTCATCTTCAATGATTTTGGTACCAAGACCCTTCAATCCCTCTGCCGGGATCTCTGCAACAGTAACCAAAGAATATAGCTCTTCCTTTGCATCCTCATCATCATTCCTCTTGCGAGCAATACGAACTCTGACACGCCTTGGAACACTACGGATACCCCTGCTCCATATTTGCTTGTTCAGCTTCACATCCACTCTGACATCCTTGGTGCCCATAGCTTTCTGTGCAAACTTCCGGATCTCCTTGATGGCTGTTGGGGCCTTCTTCTTGAATGTACTGTTAGCCAATACAAAAGTCTAATGTTAGACAACAATCCTATCATAAAGACTCACAGGATCAAATTACTAAATGATTAATTCTTTTCTTGACAAGTAAAAGAAAAGGCCAATAACAGAAAAAATGGCTTACTACACCAATATGAAGGAAGGCCTTATAACAATTTCTATAACCTAAGAATGAACTTAAACCACAGAGGACTGAGGAGCAACCTTAAAACAGTCAAATCACAAAATATTGCTTAGAAAACAAGAAGAGGGAAGGCACTATAACTTGCAAAACCTTAGAAAAGAGCTCAAACCACAAAAGTCCGATTCTTGAGAAAGGGGGTTGCTGCAAAGCAGCAAATAAGTGGAGCAACCTCAGGTTCTTATCTATGTTACTCGGACTCTTCAAAAGTATTGTTGGGTGCATGTCGGATCCTCCAAATTTAGTGCATTTTTGGAGGATCCGACATGGATGCGGCAACACTTTTGGAGAATCCGAGCAACATAGGTTCTTATTTCCAATGCCGAAAGTAGAACATAAACAGTAATGTTCTGCAATCCCTTTGTGGCTATGCTCTCAGATTCCTAATCGAACACCAAGCACAATGTAAATAACCTACAGAAAGGGCTAGCGGAAACCCATCTTTATCCCAGTCCATGACAGAGACAACGTAAACTGGGACTATAAATCACAGCTTAACAAGCTGGTTAAGAAATTACAGTGAGCAGCACATCAAAAGATGACCAACCACAACGGCATTAAATACTTAGGGAAAATTATTTAAAAAATGGTTTTATTGGTTAGCAGTAGCAGATTCAGCATACGCAATAAAATTACATTAATGGTAGATAAATCAAAAAATGAACAACATTTGCACAAACAGCAATAATTCTTATATGAACTAAACAGAATCAGTCAATGCTGAACATCATCTAGAACTCGACGGCCATCCATTCAAAATACAAATGTAACTAGTAAAAGTATCAGAAAACACAAACCCAAACTAATAACTACAAAAAAAGGCGTAGGGAATCTAAGGCGGGAAGAAAAATGGAGGAATATATATATAAAAGAAGAGAACGCATACCAGCTATGTAAGCGCTTGTGGAGGTTGATAGTGTACTCCCTTGTCACCACCTCTTCTTTTCTTCCTTTGGTTTTGTCCGACATTTTCTCTTACCCTTTTCAAAACTTACCTCAGTTCCTGCATTCAAGAAACACAAAGTCCTTAGTTTCTTTAAATTACTACAATAACTTCAGATCTGCAAACAAAAAAATACCCCATTCTATGTCAGATAGAGAAAGATACAAATGGAGAGCGCTTACTAGGGTTTGAAGGAAGAAGGCAACCGAGCGGGCCGAACAGTGGAGACGATGAAACCGACTAAAATGAGTAGCTAAGGGGAGGGGAACTTATTAAAACCCTAGCGGCAGTTAAGTAATTATGTTGCCATTGTACAATGTTATACATTGGGCTGGGCTCAACGCACTTCAAGTCCATGTTACCTTGGGCTTCTACTTATCCAACACACCTTTGACCGGTCCAGACAATTTTGAAAGGAAAATGACATTGTATAGCCGCTCTGAAAATAGTAGCCAAAAAATATATATTTATTTATCCGTAAAAATGTACGACTGAATTTATAGCGTAGTTTATAAATAAGCAAATCGATTTGATCCCAAAAATGATAAATGAATTAAATAAAATGCAAGATTTAACATTGAAATCGAGATAAAATAGCAGACAACTTGATTTCGGGAGCTAGGCTTCCGAAGACAACAATAAGAATAACGTTACATAGAAAATAAAGTATTATTTAGCTTGGAATAGTGTGTAATATAAGTTTGTCAGATATTTCATGTGTTACAATGGTTGTTGAAGCCACTATTTATAGTTATACCTAGGGAACAAGGTCCTATGATCAAGCCCCTCTTAAATGGCAATAATCGGGGCCATTAATGGATATGTAACGGAAGGTCAAGAATGCCAAAATTCTGTAACGATTGCGTATTTAATACTGAGGAATATTCTTCATTGAATGTCATCTGGTGACGAGTATTCGTTTGCTCCCGTCAATAATGTTCCCTTCAGGATCCACTCGGTGCCAACTGAAACTGTTGTTCTCGGTTTTAGTTCCCACTCGCTTCATCTTCCGTCTGTCCCCCCCCTCCCGGATTCTACGTGTCACTCTGTCATTCGAGCATTTAATATGGACCGATTTTACCCTATAAAGTAACTGATAAAAAGAGCAAATGGTATCTTCCAAAAGTAAAAACTTTAATGTGAATTATATATATATATATATATATATATATATATATGTGAAAAATATATAAATTTTATATATTTTGAGTCTACCGGAGGTAAATAATTTCAGCTGCGGTCCAAAAATGATCTTGGCAACGTACAAATGCCAACACTTAACGAACCCCATTTTGTTGCTAATTATTTCTGTAGAAATAATAGCAGAAATTTATTTATAATAGTAAAACAAATACTAGTACACTTAAAAAAGGTTCTAAAAGCTTCGTTAAAGAAATAAATGGAAAAGACTGAAAAAGCATATATTCGTACGTAAAAATACGTCGTAAGCAAACTGATGTAAGATAAAAAATGAGATCATCTTTGAAACTATATAAAGTAATTTAATCATGTTGCCTTGGAGGTTACAAATATTTAAGATCATGAACAACAAGTACAAAGAGGGTTGGAAGGTTTAGAAGCTAAACGAATTGAAGAAGATAAGTTTCGTCAAAAATCGACAAGTTGGGAATGTTATAACCCGTAACTTTGGGGTGAGACTAGGGTGCTTAACATGATAAGAAGATTATATTATGAGTTATTTTAGTCCTATGATAGTCGTGTATTATGTTTTGAAGTCAAGCGAGTTGTGGAACAAAAGTCGAGGAAAGTCGTCACAAGTTACGTTAATAAGTTTTACTGAAATTTGGTTCTAATGTCAATGAGCTTTTCTCCCAATATACTTAGAGTTACGGGGTGATCCACCCATCAAATTGAATATCTACGAGTCTAGTTTCCAATATATTAAACCGTTTGTCAATTCGGCATCAGAATAGAGATATATTTGCATTTTTGCAAGACTGTGCAGACTGCATAGGTAACGAGTAGGTGCGTCACCTACTTGATTAAATGAAATGACCAAACATGTCTACAAAAAAAGGCTAGTTAGGGTCGGCCAAAGAGCCCTTTTAAGGTTGATTTTCTCCATATATTCCACTCATTATAGAGTCAAAGAATTAAAGATAAACCCCTGCAAACATCTCCCAAAAAATTCAACACAAAACCCTAAATGATTTTTTCTTCTTTTCAAGTTCTAGTTGGAGGAAAACCTAAGAGTTGAAGAACCAAGTTAGGAGTTGAGATCTTCACCAAATAACGTAAGTATACTACCCTCTTTCACTCCTTTTTCTGCTGGGAAGGTAGAGAAATTCATTCTATAATTGTAAGAACTCATGGGACGGTGATCAGAAGCCGTGAGTTTGAGTTATTCAACTTATAGTGAACTGTTTTGTGAGTTGTTTCACGTTATTGTTGGGTTGTCTGTTTTGCTACTATTTTATGGAGTTTGGGAGGATAAAGGGTGTGAAAAAATACCACATAATGGCGGTGTGGTGGGCTGGTTGTTCGTTGTAACATATTCAGGTTGCTTAACACTACTATGGTTATTGTTTTGTGTATGAAGTGATTGGGGTACGTTATGCTATTTGGTGGTATTTTGTGATGGATATAAGGTTGGAAAATGATGTATGTATGTTGTTATTGATGTGTTCTTGTATTTTTGGTGTTATCTCGAATTGGGAGAAAGTAAAGATTATAGGGGAGATGCTACCCGTTTTAATATAAAATAAGCTTGTCGTTCATTGTGCGATAATTGTATCTTTCGTAACTTAATGATAGTATTATTATCATTGTTGTAGATTAAGGTGCGACAAGACGTGTTCAACGTGGTTATTGGACAGATTGGGATAAGGCCCGTTAAGGAAAAACTTTTCCTTTATTTTGGCATAATCCTGTAACTACATGCGTTTGATAACGAAACATAAAGAGAAGTTCGCATTCCTGAATTTATGTACATTATCCTAGTCTCGTAAGTTACAGTATTCTCTCTTATTGGGACTTTATATTTAGTTAAGTATGGTCTCCTTTCAGTCAAGAGAGCAGAGAGTCTATATATACAATATTACAATATTTTCACCACTACCGAGCTATAATTGGTTGGCAGGTCTTGGATAAACTCTAATCAAATGTTAAGTTATATATAGAGTCTACTGTGGTCGAGCGCCTATGAGCGAGCCCAAAATGGTCGAGTTACCGAGCCTAGTATGACCAATCTCCTATGAGTGAGCCTACTACGACTAAGCAATTACACGTACCGCGCCTTATATGGGCCGTACAACTATTTTACTTACTATATTGAGAGAGTTGAGTCAGTATCAGCAAGTAAGTATATCTTCAGGTCATCTTTGACTTTCGGTTACTTTCAGTTGTTATATTATCAGTTTAGTTTCAACTAAAACAGTGAGGAAATGTAGTAAAAGCCCCACAAGGGTCCAAAATAGTTGGCACGAGGCCCAAATATGACATTCCGCCCAAATCATAGCGATACTTTTCAAAAACACAATGATATCAAATAATTTTCAATCAAATACGCGACTTAGCAGTCATACGGAACGGACCAAGTCACAATCCCCAACGGTGCACGACTACACGCTCGTCATCTAGCATGTCCGTCACCTCAAAGTAGCACAACGACGTGAAATCCGGGGTTTCATACCCTCATGACAACATTTACAATCATTACTTACCTCAATCCGGTCCAAACTCTAGCTCGCGATGCCTTTGACCCTCGAATCGGCCTCCAATTGCTCCAAATCTAATCAAAATCAGATTTATACCGTCAAAATATACTAAGGGAACAAAGCCCGCTCGAAAATAACCAATTTACATCAAGAATCTCAAAATTGGCCAAACCCGACCCCCGAACCCAAATCTTGGAATCCAATAAAATCACATCACTAGAATCCTCATCCTCCCACGAGTCTATACATACCAAGAACATCAAAATCGGACCTCAATTAGCCCCTCAAATCCTCAATTCAACTCTCCAATTTTTCTTCCAAATTTTTCAACCCAAATTCCCAAATTAAATGATAAAAATTAAGACAAAATAACGGGATTTAACCAAATTTGGGTGAAGAACACTTACCCCAACAATCCTCTGAAAATCCCCTCCAAAATTTCCTTCTCCTGAGCTCCATAGCTCCAAAAATGCAAAAATGGCCGAAATCCTCGAAATAGAGTACTTTATAAGGCTGCCCAGGCTTCCTCTTTCGCGAACGCGGGACGACCATCGCATCCGCAATGAAGAAAAAATATCGGCTCCCAAAATTCTCTAAGTGTTCGTGGCACAAGCCTCGCGAACGTGATACCTACTGGAGACATAACTACGCGAACGCGACCACCAAAGTGCGAACGCGAAGAACACAACATCAACACATCGCGAACGCGACACCCAAAGCGCGAACGCGAAGAACATAATTCACCACCTCGAGAACACTCTTCGTGAACGCGAGTCCCTGACCGTGAACACGAGTCCCTGACCGCGAACGCGAGTCCCTGACCGCAAACGCGAAGAACAAGCTGTCTGCTACAAAAATACTAGCAAAAATCTGCCAGCTTTTCCAGTCCAAAGATGACACGTTTAGCATTTGAAACAAGCCTGAGGCCCTCGGGACCTCAACCAAACATGCCAATACATCCTATAACATCATTCAAACTTGTTCCAACCTTCGGAATGCTCAAAACAACATCAAAACATTAGATCATCATCAGATTCAAGCCTAAGAATCCCAAAAACTTCTAAATTCCGAATTCGATCAAAAAGTCTATCAAATCTCATCCGAATTACCTGAAATTTTGCACATACATCACAAATGATACAATGGACCTACTTCAACTTCCAAAATTCCATTACGACCTAGATATCAAAATTTTCACTACCAACCGAATAATGCCAAATTTTTAATTTCGCCAATTCAAGCCTAAACCTTCAACGAACCTCCAAAATACATTCCGATTACGCTCTTAAGTCACAAATCACCTAACGGAGCTAACCAAATCATAAAAATTCCAATCCGGGATCATATACTAACAAGTCAAAACTTGGTCAAACCTTTCAAATTTTAAGCTTCAAACTGAGAATTGTTCTTCCAAATTCATTCCGATCACACTGAAAACCAAAACCGACGATTTACATAAGTCATAATACATCACACAGGGCTAGTCATGCCCGAGAACTGGCGAGTGAAGTGCAAAAACTCAAAACAACCGGTCGGGTCGTTACAACTGATGGTTGTCTTGTGGTCAGAACAGGTCCCCAACACACACACACACACACACACACACACACACACACACACACACATATATATATATATATATAGACACACACACACACACACTCAAAAACCTAGACATAACAACTCCGAATGACGTGGAGCTTATTGATCAAGCTGAACTCGGACAACACCTACTGAAGAGGTCTACCCGTCTGTCTATTTGAACCTGTATGCATGAAATACAACGTTTCTAGAAAAGGGACGTCAGTACGAAATAATGTACCGAGTATCTAAGGCAAGGTTTTTGATGCTCAATCTTGACCTGCTGACAGTTAGGGCATTGAGCAACAAACTCCGCTATATCTTTTTTCATTCCGTCCTACCAATATACTTCCCTGATATCATGATACATATTTATTGCTCCTGGATGGATAGAATAACGAGAATAGTGAGTTTCTCCCATAACCTGCTAACGCAACCCTACAACATTAGGGACACATAATCATCCTCGATATCTGAGGACCCCATCTTCTGTAATCTCAAATGTTGTCTTCTCCTTCTGAGGGGTGGCATCCCTATAATGAACTAACACGGGATCCTCGTACTGGCGTTCCTTCACTTCAGTTACTAAAGAGGATATTGTCGTATCCTGAATAGTAATTCCAATATCACCTGAGTCCAGTAACCGAACTCCAAAACTATAATTGTACTCAGTCATGTTGTATTTTAGTGATTTGCTAACTCAGCCTTATTTACTCAATTTTGATACTATAAATGATATTTTGAGCTGAAATTCCTGTTTTTACTGATAGTTTGAGTGGCTTGTGAGGTTGATGGCTGAGAAAGACCGAGGGTTTGATTGTGAGACTAATGATTGAGAGAGGCCAATGGCCTGGTTGTTAGGATTATATATTTATGGATTGGGTTGCACGCTGCAACTATATATATATTTATAGATCGGTCTGCACGCCGCACAATATATGGATCGGGCTGCACGCCGCAGCGATATGTTGGATCAAGCTGCACGCCGTAACGATATAGCGGTTGGGCTGTAGGAGCCCCTCCGGAGTCTGCATACCCCTAGTGAGCGCAGTAGACTATATATATGGATTGGGCTGCACACCGCAACGATATATGGATCAGATTACATGCCGCAACGGTTATTATATGGTACCCATTGAGCGTGAGTGCTGATTGCTGAGAGTTGAGTCATGAGTGATTGAGTGGCTTGCCCGACGGGCTATATATATACATATATATGAGTGATGCTTCGCCTGAGGGGCATGTTTATAAACTTATTGTTTTCACTCCTCCTTAAAGTGAGTCTCTATTGAATATGTTGATTAAATTACTGCTTTCACTCATCTTTAAAACGAGCCTCTATTGAAAATGTTAAACAAATGTTTTAAACAACTTTCATTTAAATTGAAGTTTTTACGAGGTGTTCGGAATTTAGTCACTGATTTGGCTTTGTTACTTCCACTGAGATTTTTAAGTTATGAGATAGTTATGAACTTCTGTTTGCCCGAGGGGCTGTATACAAACTATGTTTTGGCCGAGGGGCCGATTATGATTTTCATTACTTTCACTATAAATTACATCGAACTTCTACTGAAACTGTTAGAAAGACATTTTTCAAAGGATTTTTCCCCGAAATTGGAGTTGAACGAGATGATTTGATTTGTATCCTGTTTTGGAAACATGTTGTACCCACTGTGGTGCTATGACGTGGTTTACGTGATTTCTTACTGCTCAGTCTTTATTTACTTTTATTACTTTACTAAATTGGCATACTCACATTACTCCTTGCACCTTGTGTGCAATTTCAGGTTTTTCTAAGCTCGGTGACAGGTTCATCGGAGTTAGCAAGGTATGCCGGGCGATCGCAACCCTACTTTTCTCCCTCCTTATTCTTCCTTATGTATTCTTGTGATTTTCCCGGCTGTATTGGTCTTGATATTGTTAGATAATTGTAGTAGATGCTCATGACTAGTGACACCCCGATGTCGGGCTTGTGTATTTATTCCGCACTATTCATTTAGACTTACATCATGAGATTATTGATTAATAAATGATATAAAAATGACTTTTATTGAATAATGGTTGATTCGGGAGTTATGTCGACTGGCCTAGTTTCACGATAAGTGTCATTACGACCGGGTCAGTTTTTGGGTCGTGACAAGTTGGTATCAGAGCCTAGGTTACATAGGTCTCACAAGTCATGAGCAGGTTTAGTAAAGTCTTGCGGATCGGTACGGAGACGTCTGTACTTATCCTCGGGAGGCTGCAGAACCTTTAAGAAAAACTTCACATTCTTGAATTCTTATCGTGCGTCTTTGATTCAGCTTGAAATGTAACTCTTGAATTCCTTCCATGCGTTCGTATGCGCGCATGAGCGCTCGGTATCAGTTGTGCATCAATGGCTTGTGATTCATTGATCAAGGGGCGAGATATGATTTCTGTGTGTTGATGTTGGGCCAGTCTGGAGGACTTGAGGCCGGGCCTTGGATGTAGCTTGATCCCTGAGCTATTGATTTTGTGAGCGCATGTTTTTGGATTTATATGATCGATAAGTGTCCCTATTAGGGGAAGGGATGGTTGGATAGCCATGAGATAAGTGTGATGCGACTGCTAGATGTGTTCGTATGATTTGAATAAGGTGAGAAGGGTCTGCTTGGGGGTAGTAAGAACTGTCCGGTGCTTGATTTTCATCGTGAGTTAATGTATAGCCCGATTTGTAGGCATGATGAAGGATCTTTTTCATGTTGTCTAGTTGGGAAATGGAGTAAATTTCATGTTGTGATATGAGTTCAGACTCAGGAAGGGTAAATGATCGGGTAATAGTTATGATTATGGAAGAACATAGAGAGATGCCAGTTTGAGGCTGAGCAAGTGGATTATCTTCTGCGGAGTGTTCTAAAGTTGCATGGTCCCTATGATGTTTGTTGTAAGTCCTCTTTTATCAGTGAAATTATATGTGCTGCAGTTTGAGTTTCAATCGCGTAGAAAAGTTGTTTGACCGTTACAAGGGTGAACGCGAGGTTTGCAAATGATTTGAAATACTGGATGGTCTGTGTTGCACGAGCTTATAAAGGATTGAGTTTAATCTCACTATGGTATTATGGCAGTAATAGAGCATATGCATTATGGGTTATTGTGTGTTTTGATCTATGGCTTTGAGCCAAGTGGGGAAGTGTGTTATTGATCAGTTGATTGCACGGTTATGTGCTGTGTTGGTTCCAGTTTGGGCCATACTAGTGAAATCAGTTATGGCTTATAGAGGTTGAGATCAAGGATGACCCGAATAAAGAAAATTTTGGATAGAGGTCATGTTGTGCTTTATGGGCGTATAAGAATCTATGGAATGACTTAAGTTGTTATTGGTGAAGGATGTAATGTACATGGAGCAGGAATTTATTTGGATGCATTAAGGTGGGTTACTTTCTGTGGTATTGGAGTGCTAATGGAGCACAAGTCGTCCGATCCGTTTGATCAGTCTAAGTGAGGTTTGAGTAGAGTGGATGACTCTCGAGAATAGGTCTAATGAGTTCAAGATTTTTACATGTAATCACTGGAGATTTTCAGGTTGTATATTTGGCTAGAAACTGAGGTTTGCATTGGAGGGTGTCATGACTCGTAATATTTCTGTATCATTGTGGATGCTACACATCAGTGTTAGGAAGGTGAAGGTAATGACTTTAGATTAGCAGAAGGTCTTCTCAGAGTGGGTATCTCGGCTGTGGTACTTTTGGGGGTGCTTAAGAGGAATGCGAGGGTTTATGAGCCTTAGGGCAATATGATTTTAAGCTAAAGTTCATGGGGGTAAGTTTTAGTTAAGGATAGTGGTGTACTAGCAAGGAAACGTATCAATTTGAAGGTAATTAGGAAGGAACACCGAGAATTAGGACAACTTGGTAGTAGGTTAGATCGGCAGGGTAATGGATATGATTGGTTGTTGGGTGCTTATGATGCACTAGGTTTCTACAGGTGTTTCGTGGCAATGCTCTTAAGTTTTGATGGCCTGCGTAGTTGGGTTGAGTTGAAGGAATTTAGTTCTGACGGTTTGGTCTTGTGCAAATGGAATTCGGAGAGTTCTTGATGGTTTCTACCACGGTTAGAGATGTATATTTTCTACTGGCGCGAGGAGCATGAGATGTATAATAATTTTCTCCTAGATGAGATCAAATGGAAAGTCTTGGCTAGTTGAGTACATGGTAGCTTGTGGCTCGGAATGGATTATGAAGTCCTCATATTTGACATAGGATGGCATGGTATATGTGGTATGTTGTGTAGGGTTGAAATTGCGTGTAAGGTTACGGTTCAGTTTCGGAGGGAATGTTATAAATTCTTAGGCGGCATGGACAATTTCATATGACTGACAAATGAGATCACTTATTGGTGTGTCTTGATGAGGGTATACATTTCAGAAAGGGCGATGTGTTGAATTATGGATGCTTCATTGGTATGGCGGCACTCTCTTGTTAGATCGACTACTGATATTCAAGTTCGCTTAGTAGCATAGGAGAATTTTAGGAGTATACCTCGTGGAATGATCGAGTGTAAGATGTGTGTTAAATGTTCAGCAGTGTGGCTGGGATCGGATATGGTGATTCGTGTGCTTTATGGATTGGGAGATTGAGAGTTTTCTTGAGTAGATGGTTTTGCGATTATGGATTGTGAAAATGTATCCAAGGTCAGTCAGAGGGTAGTATGCATTGTGATTCAGTCACTGTGGAGTTTTGGAGAGTTATTTGTCTGTTGTGGGTTACCAGAGTTGATTTGTGGTTCATTGGTAGGCCCAACATGGATGTGTGTTATGCATCAGGTCGGAATTGTTGACTCTGAACTATTATTATTGAAAGATGTGCCATTCGATTATTGCTAAGCTTATCCGTCTTTTAGAGTGATCTATGAGTTACTCTTCTGTGTTACGAGGAGTTGTGATTTGTTAGTTATATGCATATATGGTGCGATGAGCTTTATAGCGGAATTTGAGCGAGACGGGTAATTGGGCGTTGCATAATTTGTTGCGCATTGGGTATGTTCTTTCAGACTGATATGGCATTGCGTCATTTGCTTCTCTATGGTTATGGTGATTCACTTTTGGGTGCTAGGCATCAAATTGCGCTTGGTTGATGATTTTTGAGCATGGTGTCTTGAGGCATCTCATGTGAACCAGTGTTTGGATAGGGTCGCGCATTGCGACGAAGTTATGTCGAGCTATGATGCTTCGGGTTAGATTCATGTGTTCTGGTTCTATGTTGTGTGATGGGTTCTTAGCATTGTGTTGTGGTGGTATTGGTGAGCATGCAGTACAACTCTCTCATTTGATTCACTTTCCATGGTTTGAGTACATTGGGACTGTTGCTTATTGGTGCACGGGTTGCACGAGTTGTGGCTTAGATTGTATTGATGTGTCATGTCACCAGAGTGGTTGTGTTGGATTAGATGAGCCTATTGGGATCTAGAATGAATACAAACAGATTCGATTTCAGTGTGCTGGAAGGATAATATCGATGTTCGACTCAGAAATTTGCTATAGCCCTTGCCAAAGGAGAGGGAGCTTCATGAATGGTTGATCTGAGGAATGGTTATGACTTTCTGCGTGTTTCATCCATCATTGGCAGTATACGGAAGTGTTGGAATGAGGCTTTATTTGATAAAAGGTTTATTATCGATATTAGGTTATTTGGATCAAATGCTGTGATTAGAAGTTATCGCTACGAGTGTTTGAGTTGTGTGGTATATCATGTAATTGCATCTGAGGTTGCAGGTACGGTTCATCACAGCAGGTTCGAACTTATTTAGTGTATAGATGGGAGATTCTGATCTTAAAGATGAATTTGGAAGTGGAAAAATTGGTTCCAAGGTTTAAGGGCTAGGATGGATTGTGGAATTTGAGTTGCATTATGTTATCAGACCTATATGAGATAGGGTGATATGGGATCACCCCCGGGTATGTGCATGGTAAGGTTACACAGCGATTTGATGGTTTTCAGAACAACTCTAGGCACGTTCGAGGATGAATGTATGTTTAAGTGGGGGAGGATGTAACGACCCGACCAGTTGTTTTGAGCTTTTGCACTTCGCTCGACAGTTTTCGGGCATGACTATCCCCATATGATGTATTATGACTTATGTAAATCGTTGGTTTTGGTTTTCAGGATGATCGGAATGAATTTGGAAGAACAGTTCTCAGTTTGGAGCTTAAAATTTGAAAAGTTTGACTTGTTAGTATATGATTCGAGGGGCAAAGGCATCACAGGCTAGAGTTTGGATCGGATTGGGGTAAGTAATGATTGTACTGTTATGAGGGTATGAAACCCCGGATTTCACATCGTTGTGCTACTTTGAGATGACACACATGCTAGATGGCGAGCGTGGAGTCGTGCACTATTGGGGATTGTGACTTGGTTTGTCCCGTACGACTGTTAAGTCGCGTATTTGATTGAAAACTGTTTGATATCATTGTGTTTTTGAAACGTATTGCTATGTTTTGGGTGGAATGTCATATTTGGGTCTCGTACCAACTATTTTGGACCTTTATGGGGCTTTTACTAGTTTTCCTCACTGTTTTAACTTAATAATTGTACTCAATCATGCTGTATTTTAGTGATTTGCTAACTCATCCTTATTTACTCAATTTTGATATTATAAATGATATTTTGAGCTGAACGCCCTGTTTTTACTGATAGTCCGAGTGGCTTGTGAGGTTGATGGCTGAGAAAGACCGAGGGTCTGATTGTGAGGCTAATGATTGAGAGAGGTCGAGGGCCTGGTTGTGAGGATTATATATTTATGGATTGGGTTGCACGCCGGGTTGCATATATATATATATATATATGGATTGGGTTGCACACCGTAACAAGTCCTATGGCTTGGGATGTAGGAGCCCCTCCGGAGTCTGTACACCTCCAGTGAGCGCAATCGACTATATATATGGATCGGGCTGCATGCCGCAGCGATATATGGATCGGGTTGCACGCTGCAACATTTATTATATGGTACCTATTGAGCGTGAGTGCTGAGCGTGAGCGCTGATTGCTAAGAGTTGAGTCATGAGTGACTGAGTGGCTTGCCCGAGGGGCTATATATATATATACACATATATGAGTGATGCTTCGCCTGAGGGGCTTGTTTATGAACTTACTGTTTTCACTCCTCCTTAAAGTGAGTCTGTATTGAATATGTTGATTAAATTACTGCTTTCACTCATCTTTAAACCGAGCCTCTATTGAAAATGTTAAAAAAATGTTTTAAAAAACTTTCATTTAAATTAAAGTTTTTACGAGGTGTTCGAAATTTAGTCACTGATTTGGCTTTGTTACTTCCACTGAGATTTTTAAGTTATGAGATGGTTATGAACTTCTGTTTGCCCGAGGGGCTGTATACGAACTATGTTTTGGCCGAGGGGCCGACTATGATTTTCATCACTTTCACTATAAATTATATCGAACTTCTACTGAAACTGTTAGAAAGATATTTTTCAAAGGATTTTTCCCCGAAATGGGAGTTGAACGAGATGATTTGATTTGTATCTTGTTTTGGAAACATGTTGTACTCACTGTGGTGCTATGATATGGTTTACGTGATTTCTTACTACTCAGTCTTTATTTACTTTTATTACTTACTGAGTTGGCGTACTCAGATTACTCCCTGCATCTTGTGTGCAAATTCAGGTATTTATGAGCTCGTTGGTAGGTTCATCGGAGTTAGCAAGGTAGCTGTCTGGCAATCGCAGCCCTGCTTTTCTCCCTCATTATTCTTCCTTATATATTCTTGTGATTTTCCAGGCTGTATTGGTCTTGATGTTGTTAGACAGTTGTAGTAGATGCTCATGATTAGTGACACCCCGATGTCGGGCTTGTGTATTTATTCCGCACTATTCATTTGTACTTACATCATGAGATTATTGATTAATAAATAGTATAAAAATGAATTTTATTGAATAATAGTTTATTCGAGAGTTGTGTCGGCTAGCCTAGTTTCACGATAGGCGTCATCACGACTGGGTTGGTTTTTGGGTCGTGACATCAGTAAAAGCTTGTAGACATATCGTGTAAGTCAGTGCAGTATGATGGCCTCGTAAGCCTTATATGTGTATTTTTTTTGTTTATTAGTTGTAGTGGTTATGACGGCCTTACCGGTCCAACTTTATACTGATGTTCAGCTGGAGTTGGTCTCCGTTCAATTTTTATATTTTATTTCACAAATTATCCTGCGATGTTGCTCTGCGGCCAAAGTATCACATTGTATGTTCAGAGTTTCTCAGTCTCAGATTGGTACGCTTAGTCAAGTGAGGCACCAGGTGTCGGTCTCGCCTCCCCAGGTTTGGTGCATGGCATCTATTGCATACCAATTAAACATGGTAGCATTTATTCCCCAAATGGGGCCCTATCATACTTTAGGAGTCCCCATTATTTTAAGCAAGAATGAACTATTAACGTCAAAATCTAAAATGTTATCGTATCTAAATGCTAAGTGAACAAACATTTACCTATAAATGACACAGTCTAATACTCCCTCCATCCCAAGATATTTGTCGTCCTTACTAAAAATACTTGTCATTTTATTTAACCAAGATAAAATTAAATAGTTTTTTTTTCATTTTACCCTGGTATTAAATACAACAATGGGTTGATCTTGTGAGTAGGGTTGGCGTTCGGTACTTCGGTACGATATTTAAAAATTTCGGTATGATACTTCAGTATACAATTTATTAATCGTGCATAACAAATACCGTACCAAAATAGTTTGGTACGGTTCGGTATTTTCTTGTTTGATTCGGTACGGTTTCGATATCATACCAAGTCTTTGTGAATGAAAAGGTGTTGAACTCTAATTCATGATTTCACATAAGAATATAAGATCAGTTTTTCTAATGCATTTTGTTCTCTAATTTCAGAGGTAAAGATCCGTTTTTCTAATGTATTTTCTACTGAAAAAACTAGAGGTAAAGTAGAAACTGCAACAAGACATTAGTCATACTACACTAATTGAGAGAGGAATGACAATTTGACGCATAAAAAACTGGGGTACATCACTATGTTCCACAAACCCTGATATAATAGTCCAAAAAAGGATTGTATGTAAGCATAGACATATCTTATTTAGGACAATCCATAGTTTTAATGTGCTCTGGAGCATTACATACTACCACCACTGTTCCTATATAACCAATACGCATAGGTATCTTAAGGAAAAAGAACGTTCTCCGACCTTAGGATAAAACTAGTGCACTCTCATAATATTGAAGAAAACTTCATTAAAAGATGACAAAGACCTGGTTGTATCTCTAACAAGAATGTTTGCATATTTAGAGTAAGAAATAGCTTTTTATAACGTTTCGGAAACAACATAAACCTATATTTGCTTAAAGGTCAACCCCCTTATTTTTCAAAAGATCAGTATTTCGGTATTTCGATTTGTAGAAGTATCGAAAGTTCAATACTGAGAATCATACCGAAGTATCGAACTTTTTAAAAAGTTATACTAAATTAGTACGGAAGAACCGATACTGAAATACTGAATTAATTCAGTCCAGTTTGGTTTATTAGTTTTTTAAATTTTTTGCCTACCTCTAGAATACAACAACTAATCTAAGCAATAACCGAGCAACTATAGAATACTACAGCCTAAGAAATGCATATTAAAGAAACTAGATGCTTACAGACGACAACATAAAAAACCTATGGACCAGAAATAATATCATCTACCTTCTGAAAAAATCAACCAATCACTCTCTAAATCAAAATGAATAGAACTAAGGTACGCAAGAAAGCATAACAAATATTATATTCCCTCCGTTTCAATTTATGTGAACCTTTGATTGGGCACGGAGTTTAA
Source organism: Nicotiana tabacum (assembly GCF_000715075.1). Lineage (NCBI taxonomy): Eukaryota > Viridiplantae > Streptophyta > Magnoliopsida > Solanales > Solanaceae > Nicotiana > Nicotiana tabacum. Next base: position 31,736,749 of record NC_134080.1, read on the forward strand.
AAAAATAGAGAAGACTTTTGAATTTGTAGTGTAAAATGAGGCACATATATTTTGTGTGTCCATAAATCAGTGTATAAAGATAAATTATTTTCAAATAAGGAAAAGGGTCATTTTTTTGGCACGGACTAAAAAAGAAATAGGTTCACATAAATTGAAACGGAGGGAGTATATGATAATGTAAAATTCAAGCAGTTATTTGCGTTCTGCCCCTAGTCTTTAAGATCATCTCTATAAGATCTTCCTTCTACTTGAGCTCATCTTTTGTGATATTTGGGTCCGCCGATTCTCTTTTTTGGTAGAAATAATAAATATTATTAATCACCACTAAAAACAAATACAAAGGTGGAACACAAATACAAAGGTCTCACGCAGCACTAACGACAATTAATTGTCCCCTATATCCTATCAGGGGTGGAACTACAGTAGCAGGTGTGGGTTCACGCGAACCCAGTAACTTTTTTCGGGACCCTGTATTTATATTGAAAAATTTACTGTATCTATATAGATATATCATGCCGAACCAAGTAATAAAAGGGGTCTGAGTTCACGGTAAGAGCTCTGGATTCGCTGGAGAACATGCAGGTTCGAATCACAGGAGGCAGTGTGTTATTTTGTTGTTTTTTACAATTTTTTTAGAAAGAAAAAACTAAACGATGTCGTAATTCCCAAACAACTCGAAACGATACTTTGACTTTCTTTAAACTAACGTTTTTTCTTTTTAAATAAATAAAACATAAAACATTTTTTCTTTCTAATAAACAAATCCTTCTCTAAACAAAAACAACATTCTCTAGACAAAAAGTCAAAAACACGTCTTCTTCTGATCTTCTCAATTCCCAAATCAAAAAAGTCAGGGTTCCGCTTCTTTGATCGCTGCTATCACCATCTGCCGGAGTCGAACTCACTGTAACTCTCGTTATGTATCAGTGTATGCTCTTTCTTCCTTAGAAGTTAGACCCTTCTTCCTTTTTCAATTCTTCTTTCCTGATTTTTTTCTTCATATTTTCCTCTTATATTTCCTATTTGACAATTTATACAAACTCTGATTTTTAATCTTTGATTCTAGGGTTGTCCCATATTTTGAACTTTATTTTCTTTGTCAATGTATGCTTTTATACTTTCCAAAAGTTTAAATTTGGAGTCTCCGACAAGCTGGCATACAAGGTATGTGTAACGAACCGGCTGGTCGTTGATCGAGTCCAAGCCTACACTACTATGGAGTGGCAAGAGCGGTCGATGCACCTTTTAGTGGATTCCTACACTCGGGATCGAATCCACAGAGAGCTAGAATGTTTGGGAATTGGATTCCTATCTAAGCTTGCAGTGTGTAGTGCTTTTAATTACACTTCGAATCATAATTGTTTATTTGTTACTTCTAATTTTATATTACTGATGTACGAAATTAAATTAAGTAAGAATGCTTGTAAGGTTTTCTAAATGGATAACGAGGTACTAGGTGTGAGCACGTGATTTTTGCCTCATACGAATTACTCCAAAAGAATTCCCAAAGTTAGGTTTTTTCTTTAATTATGTGTTATTTTTAGGAATTATTGTGTGATTTCCCTGATTGTTCGCATATATTTGTGTGCATGTTTAATTTTATTAATGCATTAAAAATACAAAAATATAGCATTTTTATTTAAGATTTGATTTTTACATTTTTTGGAATTAATTAATAATTAGATGTTTTACAAAAATAAAAATTCAAAAAAATAATAACATATTTTTTGTAATTTTAGTCAAATTGTTGTGATTTTCTTTTAATTTGGCATTTAATTATTTGTGATAATTATTAGTTGGAGTTAATTAGTATTTTTAAGTTAATTTGGTGTTTTTATAATTTAATTTAGGATTTTGGTTTTAAGTTTTCAGAATTGGGCCAAATTTAAGTTGATTTAAGAAGCCCAAAACCAAAACCCAGCCAAAAACCAGCCCAGACCCTTCCCAACCCGGTCCGCCCTTACCAGAACCAAACGACGTCATTTGGACACGCTTTGATCAGGGCCGTCAATTTTATTTGATCGAACGACCCAAAGCTTTGCCCATCACCCGTATCCGACCCATTTCATCTGAGACCGATCCGGTCTTCAGCTCACTCAAACGACGTCGCTTCATTTAGTCAGATGATCCAAGCCATTGATCTCGTTTGATTGAACGGCCTGGATCCAATTCCACCCCAGTATATATACATCCAAACAAACCCCGCCCCCCTCAGAACCCCCCATCCCGTCTATCGTCTCCCTCACCCCAAACCCTAGAGACCAGCTGCCACCATTTCCCACCGCCTTCCGGTGGTGGCGCCGGCTCCAATCCTTCCCAAATTAACACCCTGAAGCCCCCTACCTCTCCTCTTCCACGATCCATGACTCGTTACCCTTGAATTAAACCAGAACATGTCGAATAGTGAATCTAAGTTTTAAACCTAAAACTACAGAGTCAAGTTTAGTTGTTACTTTAAGCTAATCTTGACTTTATCTGTGTGTTCTTGATAAGAACACACATTTAAAGTCAAGATTTGGTTTAAAATTTTTTGAAAGATTCGAAGGTTCTCTTCAGTTACTACTGACCGGTGAGTTCTTCTGTCCTATTTTTCTATATTTGTAGTTTAATTAGTATTATTCTAATGTTCGTCTTTCCTTATCTCTTTTTCTTTTCTCTGGTCGATTTCAATTGAAAACTCGACCAATCTTCTGGCATAAACTATTTTTCTGATGTTGTTTGGTTTGGCTGCTTGATGATTTTGTTTTGTAGAATTGTTTGCACAAATTTGCAAATAGTCAGAATTTTCAGTAGTTCTGATCAAATAGGTAGGATTTCAGAGTACAACTTGAGCATTGTTTAATAAAAAGGGGTATTCACCTAACTTAAGAAGATTCTAATAGTGGTAGGGTTAGAAGTGCATTAATTGAGTAAGTGGAATCATTTTTAAATATTGAAAGGTCATTTTATGAATCCAAAGGGCATTTCCAGTTGCCTATAAGATAGAGCTTCAGATATAGATAGAGGGGGGATTCGAAGAGAGATATAGGAAAAGAGATACACAGAAATAGATACAGAAAGAAAAAAAAATCAAAAACGATTGCAGAATTTCAGGAAAATACACTGTTTCATTGAGTCATTTGGTATTTTCTGAAGTTTTCCTCTAGTATGGAAGCAATTTCGGGTTAGCTGATAATAAAAAGGGTTTAAGTCGAGTCTGGTTTGGTGTCTGCTGATTCACTAAGACTGAAATTAGGGTCTGACTATCGTATCACATCCCTTGGTTTCAAAATTAGTCTGCTGGTTCATTTTCTGGTGTTGAATACTACTGCTACTGTTGGTTACTGCTGATACCTCATTTTTCTGCTTCCTTCTTTCATTTCCAGGTACCTTTCTTACAGATTCTATTGAAGTGGAAAATCAATCCACATGTATGAGCAATGGTTGTATTAAATGAAGAAGATGTTGTTTATATTGCATATGAACTCTTCACATGTTGTTTAGTTTTAATTTTCAATCCTGATGTTCATTAGATAAATTCATTGTTTGTATTAAGTTGGATTGTAATTGGACTGCCTAGACTTATTTGATTTCAGTATATTTGGTTAAATGGAAGTTAGTTCACAGGCTTGTAGATCAGAATGGTTAGAGCATAATTTGGATATTGTAAGTAGAACTATTTTGGATTTTTGAATTTATGAATTTGTAATGGACTTACTGAACTATTAGAGCAACAGTCATTCATTAGCTTATCAGTTAGTTCGCTTTGTAGTGTAAATTTTTTAGCCAGAAGTTAGCTAGAACAACAAGAACAAAAAATGATTTTGGAAGCCACAAGCCTTATTTGTACTAATTATGGCTGGTGTTAATACTACTGTGTGTTAATTCGAATCAGGAATCAAAAATGGTTGAGGTGCAATTGTGTCCAAATGTTCCAATCACATAGAACTTGTTTTAAGCCTTGTTAACTGGAACTCGTGGTATTTTCTAATTTGGCAGTCTCAGGTTTAATTCAAATCAGTAATCACCCATGCATAATATAGTTTATTTGGATATCAATAGGACATTGAGCTTGACTCGTCACAAAAATAGTGATTCAATGTATAATTATCATATTGGTTGTTTGAGGTCATTCATTTGTTAGCATATTGATGATTTCTGTGCGTTATTACAATTGGAAACTCATTGGGGAATTAGTCGTTAATCTGGTCTTGAGTATTGAGGCCTTCAAACGTGCCAAATCATGACTGAAATCTAGTCGTAGTCCCCGGGGCTCGAAATGAGGCCATTTTGTGAGGTTGGGCTCACGCATGCCTCCTGAATATTGGCTCCCGTTTGGGCCTGGGCCATAGTCAACAATTGGTCAATCTTGTGTGATTTACTTTCGGTGGGCTTATCCTGGAGCCCAATGGCTAGACTGTGGTGCAGAATTATCATTTGGTCCAGTAACAAATTAATTAGGACGTTTTCTTTTATTATTAGAGACAAATAAAATAGAAAATCATAGTTGCTTTTAGGTTTGCCTTTTAAATAATAAATTGAGATGAGCCTCGCTAAATAAAATGCCTAAATCACGGGGCCCTCAATAAATGTCTGTATTAAATTACTTAGAATTTGGGATGGGTCGTTTAGAGAATTTCACGCCCCCCCAAAGATAATAACGCGTTAGTTGCTTTAGGCGCGTATTTTAATAAAGTTACTTTCTTAAACTCGGGTATGCATCTAATGTGACCCAAATCAAATCCCAAATGTTGAATAAAAATGTGTTCAGGATTGCGGGTGCATTTCATGTGACGCAATCTAAAGACATGTTTTAGACGACGTTCAACTTTCATTTAAAAATTGAGTAAAAGCGGTTGAAAGTTAAAATTGGCACATAGGTTTCAAAATGTATTAAAATCAGATAAATAAGCCAAATACGACAGTTAAGCGACCGTGCTAGAACCACGGAACCCAGGAATGCCTAACACCTTCTCCCGGGTTAATAGAATTCCTTACTCAGATTTCTGGTTCGCGGACTGTTAACAGAGTCATATTTTCCTCGGTTCGGGATTCAACAGGGTGACTTGGGATACCATTAATCTCCCAAGTGGTGACACTGAATCTTAATAATAAATCCCGTTCCGATTGTCCTTTAAGTGGAAAAAATCCTATTTACGCCCCTTTCCGGGGGTGTAGGTAAAAAAGGAGGTGTGACAGCTCTGGCGACTCTGCTGGGGACTGAACCCAGAATCTCTGGTTCAAGGTTCAAGAATTCGAGCTTAGAATAATTGTTGTAGTTGGCTTTATCCATTATCTGAGTTTGTTACATGATTTGGGCCTAATGTGCTAATTGATTGCTTTTGTCGCTTTGATATTCCGTGAACTGTATATAAACTGTTGCGAAATCCCTCTTCTCTCTGAGTCTTCTAAATCATGAAGAAGTGTATACTTCGTGTGACTTCTTTTCTGTTAGAGTCATATCCCCAATTTAGAACGAGGTTCGGACAAGTTGCAAAGCCGGCGAAGCTTCTGTATTCCCGGTACGCTGCCCTCCCTCGGCTCGAGCTGTCCGCTCGGGTAAGTCAGGTCTAGAACAAACACCCAGGTTCTGAACCTAGAATAACTCAACTTCATGTTGGATCCCTAGTAGGAACGCTTATTTGCATCATGTGCATTTGACTTAGGGGACTCAACACAGGGGTTGGGTCCGTCTAGGACAAGCAACCTGAAATGAAAAAGACCATCCTGATGCATCCTACTTATTTTCTGTGCATTTATTTGTTCGGACTTGCATGCTGACCGGCTTCTGAATCTCGGGAATATCAGAAATTTGAGAAAAAAAGGAGAGAGAGGAAATAGCAGTGTAGAGTGTTAATTACCTATTTTTTGAATAAAACCAATGCCCAAATACTGTCGAAGCTCTGCCGAAATTTTGAGAAAATAAAAAGAAAATATTTTATGTTTTTAAAATTTTTTGTTTTACTCAAAAAGCAAAAATGCGTGAAAAAGAGTCTTTTATTTTAGTTTGTCTTGTTTTCAAAAACGAAGAAGAAAAATAGTTTGTTTGTTTGTTATAAAAGGAACAAAGGAAAAAGAATCTTGTTTTCAAAAATAGCTAGTTTCTCTGCCCGAACTACACAGGTTTGGTTCTCACCGGATGTGAGATACGTAGGCAACCCTCATCGGGTCCAACCTCCTGCAAAAATAGCCAAAATTGTCAAATTTTAATTTTCGTCATAAATAAGTCAGGTGATGCCGTTTTTGTCAAAAATAGCCGAATGTCCCCAAAAGGGGCACCGGAAGGCCGATTTTGCATAAATAACCACCTTTGGTCATTTTTAAGATTTCGATCAGTTAATCCACACAACCTTAAAATCTTCATCTCCAAAGTGCTAAAAGACCGTGTTTGAAAACCGGGTCTTTCATTTTAGTTTGGAAAAAAAAAATAGTAGTTTTGTTTTGAATCAAATAAATTTACCTCTTTCTTAATCACCTTAATAAATATGCAGGATGAGCACAAATGCAAATGATTCTTTCACCATACTTAATGAGGTCCTCTCCAGCTCCACATGTGGTGGAATGATCTGGGAGAAGGCAACAAAGAAATAGTGGCTAGAATCCTGGGAGGTCTTGTCGGTCTACTAAATGTCAAGCCAAAGTCGGATGTCATCGAGACCTTAATACCATTTTGGGACCCGACCCGCAATGTGTTTCGCTTTGGGGGTTTTGAGCTTACGCCCATGCTGGAGGAAGTCGCGGGTTATGCGGGTCTGAATGGAAATCTGAGGGGTCAATATTTGCTGTCACCAAGACCGATATCTCCGCATAAATTTTTGGATTTGCTAAACATCAGCCGGAGTGTTCAGAATGATGATTTGTCGGGAGGATGTTGCACTCTTCAGTTCCTGTATCAGCGTTATGGTAATCCTCAGGGTTTCGAAGAACCAAATTTGGGACTAACCCATGCTGGGAACAGAAGTAAATGGGAAGCAAGACGAACCTTGGCGTTCATAACGGCATTCTTGGGAATCGTGATTTGTCCACGAGTAAATAAGAAAATAGAGACAGGTCTCGTGGGGATGGTTGATGTTGCAATTAAAAGGGCAGATAGCACTATAGTTCCCCTGATTTTGTCAGAAATTTACCGAGCATTGACTGTTTGCAGGGAGGGAGGACATTTTTTCCAAGGTTGCAATTTATTACTTCAGTTGTGGATGCAAGAACATCTGTGCCAACGGGCGGGGTACATGAACTATGGGCTGACTAGGTTAAGCTGTATCGAAGAATTTGAAAAACGGGTAAGGGGTATTGCATTTCCTGAGGGTACCGAAGCTTGGCTCATACGACTGAGGTCATTGACTGCCGATCAAATTGAATGGGCATTTGGGTGGTTGCCCGTTACCGAGGTGCTATATATGTCAGCAGGAGAGTGTCATATTCTTTTAATAGGTGTTCGGAGTATCCAACCGTATGCTCCCCATCGGGTACTACGCCAACTAGGAAGGTTTCAAGTCATCCCTAAAGATGAAGACTTGAGCAAGCACGTCATTAAGTTAAGTCCGAGAGCCACATTCCCGGAAGATAAAATTCACAAATTGTGGAACGAATGCCAGTTCCTCGAGCCTAAGACTATGGTCCGAGATCTGGCTAAAGGTGAGGTGGACCCGAAGTATAATGCGTGGTTTGGGAAAAGGTTCCAGATTCTCCAAAGGCCCGCCAAAAGAGCCCATGTCCAAAAATTTACTAATGATTCACAAGAGTAATGGGGTTGGTTAGCAAAAGAAGAGAGTTACAGGGCAGAAATAGGCAAGCTGAAGCAACAGATTAGAGACCTGGAATTTGAAAATAGTCTGCAAGTTGATGCCGATCAGGGAGAAAAGAACAAACTGGCCCAAGAAAATGAGGCGCTGAAAGCCCAAATCCGACAAATGAGGATAGATGCTGACAACCAACAAAGAAGTCGGTCGGATGAGCGGTTAATAAAAGGGTTGAAAAAGGAAATCAGTGAGTGCCGGGATGATTTGAAGAAATCTGAGGGTACCATAGCACAACTCCAGGCACAATGGGCAAAAAGAACAAAATAGCGCACACAGTACTTACAACAGGCGAGGAAGGATTATGAAAAGACCATTGCCAGTCTAAAAAGGAAGGTGACCACCCTAGAGAGCGAGGCGGCTAAACAAGCCAAGGCTTTTGAAACCGAAAGTGAACACTGCTATGATCTAATGGCCTTGATGGAAGATGAAATACAGCAGTTACAAAAACAACATCTGCATGATTCTCGGGTTTTGAAGGCTAGAGGGGATCAGATAGAACACCTACTCCTAGAGAAAGACCGAACCAGGGACAAGATTTTGACTATTGCTCATGCTATTACCAGGAAATGTCGGGTGTGTGAAAACATGACCCACACTACTTTCTTCTCGGCAGTGATGATATTTGTGAAGCAAATCATGTATGAATTGGAACAGCTGGAAAGGGGCCTTACACCTAAGCCCGCGGCAAGGCCGAATGACGCCCCGCGGGCACCCAAATTTAAAACTTTAATGTATTCGTAGTTCGAGTCTGGATTTTCTTTTTCCTTAGAGTCTGTTGTCTGTTAGAGTCTATTTTTTCCTTTCGCATCAGAGTCTATCAGAAGTTCTTGAGTTTGTACTTGGTTTGGTTTCGAGTCTGTTATTTTCCTTTCCGAAAGCGTCTAGTTTGTAATAGAATGTTTATTAATGAAAAATCAAAAATTTCCAAAAATTGTCTCTTTGCTTTTCGCACTTATTTTGATAGAACTACGCACAGTCTGATTCATGCGAGGACATGATACGTAGGCAATCTCTATAGGATTCGACCACCACTAAAAAGAAAAAGGGAAAAAAAAGAAGGATAGAATAAAAGAAGCTTAAAAGAAGGGGCACAATTATGAGAGGCCAGGATGACGCACGCAACCGAAGCAAATGCATGATAGAAAATGGTTAATTGCCTAGGTGCATTGCATCCCAACGTGTAATTACATATGTGTTAAACTCTAAGAACTAACAAGTTTGTTCATTTCCAGAGAGTTCAAGCAGTTTGTTTATTTAGAGGATACTGGCACATTATCATTACCAAACCAGATCAAAGGGACCAATACCAGAAATCATGTCTATCCCGGAGGTCGACACTAGTGTTGAGGTAGAGGAGTTGGATGTCAATAAAATGAAAGAGGAGATGTTCAAGCTTAAGCAACAGATGGCCGAAATGTACCAGGCCTGGTCCCAAGGGCAATCACCACCGTCTTACCCAGCCAACCCGGCTTTTACCCCACCATTATCTCAGTCTCAGGATCATCCCACCACCAATCCAGGTTTTCCCATTTATCAACACTACCATGGCACTACTTCTCATATGCCGCAAACTCCACCACCAAAATCGATTCCATGCCCTCCTCCGCCAGTCACCCCTGTCTTTGTGGCATCTCCACCAGCTACACTCCATAGATTCCTGAGTGAACCCATGTTTCAAGCGCAGGACAACCAGTATTATCCCCCAGAACCCACCTTTAAAGCTCCCGAAACCTACCCCTACGATCCACGTTCTGATCTCCCGAGAGAAGCTGAGAGACCAGCCAAAAATCCCGAACATGAGGAGATGTTCAGAAAAATGAAAAGCATAGAACAATCCTTCAGGGATATGAGAGGGATAGGAGGTCAGGTAAGCGTGGCTTACAAAGACCTATGTCTATTCCAAAATGTACAACTACCAGCAGGGTTCAAAATGCCCAAATTCAACTTGTACAACGGACACGGTGATCCGATGGCTCATTTGAGAGGTTTTTGCAGTAAGATGAGGGGAGCCGGAGGAAAAGATGAATTGCTAATGGCTTACTTCAGTCAGAGTTTGAGCGGAGCAGCATTGGAGTGGTACACCCACCAAGATCACGGAAGATGGTACACATGGGATGATCTGGCACAAGCATTCGCTTGTCACTTTCAGTATAATCTTGAGATCATTCCAGACCGACTATCTTTGACTAAACTAGAGAAGAAGCACGGGGAAAGCTTTAGAGAATATGGTTTCCGGTGGAGAGAGCAAGCAGTAAGGGTAGATCCCCCAATGAAAGAGAGCGAGATGGTTGATTACTTTTTGCAGGCTTTGGAGCCAACTTACTTTGGTCATTTGGTGTCCGCAATTGGCAAGTCTTTTAATGAGGTTGTAAAAATGGGAGGCATGGTCGAGGAGGGGCTTAAGTCCAACAAAATCATGAGTTATTCAGCGATCAAGGCAACCACTCAGGCCATTCAAAGCCGCACTGGGGGTGTACTTGGGAAGAAGAAGAAAGAAGATGTCACGACTATTGAATCCGGTGCCTGGTTCGGATCTAGAGGCCCGTCACCCTACTATAGCCAACCACGACCCTACCACCAAAATTACCCCACACTCCATATAGCCCTCCACAACATTACTACCCACCACCAGATCCCCATTTTTCCGTCCATCATGCACAAACCTATACCCAAACTCCGACACACGCACAATGGCGTGCGCCGGCTCCACCAAATCCATACCCAGCTCCACAAAATACATATCCACCCCCAAGAGCCTACAGAAATCCCCCCGGAATGGGTTTTCGACCAAACCAAACCTTCAAGAATGAGATGTTACAGAAGCAAAAGACTTTCACTCCAGTGGGGGAATCATATACCAGTCTTTTCCACAGGTTGAGGCAGTTGGGCATGCTGAATCCAATTGAGCCTAAAATGCCAAATCCTCCTCCTAGAAATCTTGACCACTCGGTGAGTTGTGAGTACTGTTCAGGAGCCCCGGGGCATGATACAAAGAAATGTTGGAGACTGAAAACAGTTGTGCAAGAGCTTATTGATACTCATCGGATCGAGGTTCAGGCCCCAGAAGCACCAAATATCAATCAGAATCCACTACCAGCTCACCATGAGACCCATATGATTGAGTTGATACACAAAGGAGGGGATTCCAAGAAGCCCTCGCAGACGGTAATGATGGTCCATTCCAGTGAAACCAGCTCAAAGGAAAAGGTAACTAATAGGAAATCAATGGTCCAGTTGAAAGGGGTAGACAATAAGCCAGCTGTGGTAGCCGAGAAAGGGTCGTCAAGCATTGTTGCAGTGAAACTCGAGAAAGCTAAAGTGGTAGTACCAGGGGTTGCAAGTGAACCTGTTGTGGTCGTGAAGGGGGCTCGCACAGAGCCTGTTATTATAAAACCAGTAACTCAGCTTCTAGTGATCAACAACAAAGCTGTTCCTTGGAATTATGAACGGGTGACGGTGATTTACAAAGGAAAAGAGATCAAGGAAGAAGTTTGTGAAGCACAAGGTTTGACTCGCTCAGGAAGGTGTTTTACTCCCGAGGAGTTAAGAAGAACTAAGGATGATCCAACGTCGGTGAAGAAAGCTGTAACTAAAGAAGAGGTAGAGGAATTTTTGAGGAAAATGAAAGTGCATGACTATTCTGTTGTAGAGCAGTTGAGGAAAACGCCCGCTCAGATCTCATTGCTAATCCATTCAGATGAGCACCGCCGATCATTGATGAAAATCCTGAATGAGGCCCATGTTCCCGACAAGATCTCGGTAAACCATCTGGAAAAGATAGCCAGCAAGATTTTTGAAGTAAACTGAGTCACTTTTTCCGATGATGAATTGCCCATAGAGGGTACTGAGCACAACAAAGCCCTTTACCTGACAGTAAAATGCGAGGATTCCGTGGTTACCCGGGTATTGGTTGACAATGGCTCAAGTGCAAACATATATCCACTCTCCACTCTAAGCAAGCTAAAAGTAGAAGATGAGAGGATCCATAATAACAATATCTGTGTGTGAGGATTTGACGGCGGAGGCAAAGACTCAGTTGGGGACATAATGTTGGAGCTGACTATAGGTCCAGTAGAATTCACAATGGAATTCCAAGTGCTGGATATAGCTGTTTCCTACAATTTGCTATTAGGACGACCATGGATCCACGCCACTAAAGCAGTACCATCAACACTCCATCAGATGGTCAAGTTCTAATGGGACAGACAGGAAATAGTTGTGCACGACGAAGATAATTTGTGCGCTTATAGCAACACCATTGTGTCATTCATTGAGGTGGAAGATGACAAGGGACCATGGGTCTACCAAGTTTCTGACACAATGTCAGTCGAGAAAGTTCCAGAGGGGAAGTGTATCCCAAATCCAAAGATAACCGCCGCATCAGTCATGGTAGCGTATGAAATGCTGAAGAATGGTTTTGTACCAGGAAATGGTTTGGGGTCAGATCTGCAAGGCATCATACAACCCGTATCTCTTCCTGAAAACTTGGGAACATTTGGTCTGGGATTCAAGCCCACAACCGCAGATATAAAAAGAGCCAGGAGATTGAAACAAAGGACATGGGTTCTTCCAAAGCCGGACCCACGTCTTTCCAGATCATTTGTAAAGTCCGGTACGAGGAGTCGCCCAGTGACAACAATTCCTAGTTCTGTGATTGATCTAGACAGGAGTTAATGGAAAAATTTGAGAAGTTGTTCGACAGTGTGAACATGGTGGAAATTGGAGAAGGTTCTAGCAATGCGGAAGTGCAATTTGTCGGGCCAACAACAAAGCTTAATAATTGGAAGGCTACTCCTCTCCCTACTCGGAAGGAGTCTTGGTAGTTTGCTTTGATTTTCCTTTAAGTTTGTACGGATTATTCCAGTGTTGTAATCCGAATTTCATTTTTTAGTCTGTTTGAGTGTGCAAACCTTGTTATCTTTTATCATTCAATAAAATACAATTTCCCTTTCTTCATCATTCCTGATGGTTTTCCTTTATGTTTTGCTTTCTTTTCTATACAGTTCTTTTTACGCTGGTTCTAATAACGTGGTATGCATAAGGAATCCTCAGTCCAGTCTTAAAAATCAATCTGATTCCAAAATGTTAGTTCAAGAAGTAGATTGTGATTACGAATCAGAATACAATGATGAGGATGAAACCTTCGAAGAAATTAGTAAGGAGTTAATTCACTTCGAAGAAAAACCCAAACCCAACCTGAACGACACAGAAGCCGTCAATTTAGGGGACACAGACAATGGCCGAGAGACTAAAATAAGTGTCCAATTCGAGCCAAAAATCTGGGAGGAGTTAATCAAAACACTCATCGAGTACAAAAATGTTTTTGCGTGGTCATATGATGACATGCCGGGCTTGAGAACTAATTTAGTGGTCCACAAATTGCCCACCAATCCAGTGTTTCCTCCCGTCAAGCAAAAGTTGAGGAAATTCAAAACTGATATGAGTGTGAAAATTAAAGAAGAAATCACCAAACAGTTGGATACAAAGGTCATTCGGGTCACTCGATATCCTGTTTGGTTGGCTAATGTCGTGCCTGTACCGAAGAAGGATGACAAGATCAGAGTATACATCGATTACCGCAATCTCAACAAAGCAAGTCTGAAAGATAACTTCCCACTACCCAATATCCACATTTTGATTGATAATTGTGCCAAACGTGAGATTGGATCTTTTGTGGATTGTTATGCCGGGTATCATCAGATTCTAATGGATGAAGAAGATGCAGAAAAGATGGCATTCATCACACCCTGGGGAACTTATTGCTACCGGGTAATGCCATTTGGTTTGAAGAATACTGGGGCAACTTATATGAGGGCAATGACTACTGTGTTTCATGATATGATGCACAAGGAGATTGAGGTATACGTGGATAATGTGATCATAAAATCAAAGCATCAGGCCGACCACGTCGGGGATTTGAGGAAGTTCTTTCAGAGGCTTCACAGGTACAACCTTAAGCTTAAACCCGCCAAATGTGCGTTTGGTGTCCCATCCGGAAAACTGTTGGGATTCATAGTCAGCCGACGAGGCATAAAGTTGGACCCGTCAAAGATCAAAGGCATACAAGAACTGCCACCTTTGAGAAACAATACTGAAGTGATGAGTCTGTTAGGAAGGTTGAACTACATCAGCAGGTTTATTGCTCAGCTCACGACAACTTGCGAACCTATTTTCAAGTTGCTGAAAAATGACGCTGCAATCAAGTGGACTGATGAGTGTCAAGAAGCATTTGACGAGATAAAGGGATACTTGTCTAACCCTCCTGTGCTGGTACCACCAGAACCAGGGAGACCCTTGATTCTTTACTTGACTGTCCTAGAAAATTCATTTGGCTGTGTACTGGGGCAGCATGACGTCACCGGCAGGAAAGAACAAGCCATCTACTATCTTAGCAAGAAGTTCACAGCTTATGAGGTTAAGTACACTCACCTGGAAAGGACATGTTGCGCCCTAACTTGGGTGGCACAGAAATTGAAACATTATTTGTCATCCTACACTACTTACCTCATTTCACGCTTGGATCCATTGAAGTATATCTTTCAAAAGCCTATGCCGACAGGAAGACTGGCGAAGTGGAAGATTTTGCTCACAGAGTTTGACATAATCTATGTGACTCGGACTGCAATGAAAGCCCAAGCATTGGCCGATCATTTGGCCGAAAACCCGGTCGATGAAGAGTATGAGCCACTGAGGACTTATTTTCCTGATGAAGAGGAGATGCATATTGACGAGCTAGAACAAGCCGAAAAACCAGGTTGGAAACTTTTCTTCGATGGGGCTGCTAACATGAAAGGAGTGGGGATAGGAGCCGTGCTTATTTCTGAAACAGGGCATCACTATCCCGTTACAGCTCGACTTCGATTCCATTGCACCAACAATATGGCTTAGTATGAAGCATGCATTTTGGGTTTAAGGCTAGATGCAGACATGGATGTCCAGGAAGTCTTGGTCTTGGGATACTCGGATCTTCTGGTACACCAAATTCAAGGAGAATGGGAAACACGAGATTAGAAGCTCATACCGTACCGACAATGTTTACATGATCTTTGTCAACGGTTTCGATCAGTGGTGTTCAGGCATATTCCGAGGGTCCATAATAAGGTCGCCGATGCTTTGGCTACCCTGGCATCAATGTTGCACCATCCGGACAAAGCTTATGTCGATCCTCTGCATATTCAAGTACGAGATCAGCATGCTTACTGCAACATGATTGAAGAAGAACTTGATGGCGAACCGTGGTTTCATGATATCCAGGAGTACATCAAAATGAGGATATATCCAGTGCAAGCCACGAGGGATCAGAAGAGAACAATTCGACAGTTGGCAAGTGGATTCTTCTTAAGTGGAGGAGTTTTGTATAAAAGAACACCAGACCTTGGATTGTTAAGATGCATAGATGCTAGACAAGTTACGATTGTCATGTCCGAAGTACATTCAGGAGTTTGCGGACCACATATGAGCGGGTATGTGCTGGCAAAGAAAATTCTCCGAGCAGGTTATTATTGGCTCACCATGGAGCGAGATTGTATCAGTTTTGTGCACAAATATCATCAATGCCAGATACACGGAGATTTGATTCATTCTCCACCATCGGAATTGCACACGATGTCGGCACCATGGCCCTTCATTGCTTGGGGCATGGATATCATTAGACCAATTGAGCCAGCAGCATCCAACGGGCATAGATTCATTCTGGTAGCCATTGATTATTTTACCAAGTGGGTTGAGCCAAAACTTTCAAATCAGTGACCAAGAAAGCAGTGGTTGATTTTGTCCACTCAAATATCATCTGTCGATTCGGCATCCCAAAGGTGATCATCACGGATAATGGTGCTAATCATAACAGTAAATTGATGGAAGAGGTATGCCAACAGTTTAAAATTACACATCGCAATTCTACCCTATATCGTCCCAAGGCGAATGGAGCAGTTGAGGCCACCAACAAAAACATAAAGAAGATACTTCGGAAAATGGTAGAAAGTTCCAGGCAATGGCATGAAAAATTACCGTTTGCGTTGCTGGGCTATCGCACTACTGTCCGTACTTTAGTAGGTGCAACTCCTTATTTGTTGGTATATAGCACTGAAGCAGTAATACCTGCAGAAGTTGAAATCCTTTCCCTTCGGATTATCGCTGAGGCTAAGATTGATGATGATGAGTGGGTCAAAACCCGTTTGGAGCAGTTGAACTTGATTGATGAAAAAAGATTAGCAGCAGTATGTCATGGCCAGTTATATCAAAGAAGAATGGCAAGAGCATACAACAAAAGGGTGCGTCCCCGAAAGTTTGAAGTGGGTCAGCAAGTGCTGAAACATATTCTTCCACATCAGGTTGAAGCAAAAGGCAAGTTCGCCCCGAATTGGCAAGGGCCATTCATTGTGACCAGAGTATTATCCAATGGCGCTCTATGTTTAACAGATATCGAAGGAAAATGCATAGACATGGCCATCAATTCCGACTCGGTCAAGAGATATTATGTATGATTTCTTTGTTATAATTGTTGATTATTTGTACTTGGCATTGTTTCAAAGATTGGAATGATGAAGGCAATCTGTTCTGCTATATAAACACTTTACCCTTTTGCTCCCCCTTTTGAGCCACATTTGTTTATTTCATACCCCTCTTTTGGAATCAATAAAAAAAAAGAGAAAAGAAAAGAAGTGAAAAGAGAAAGTATAACAACAAGGAAATTCAGGTGTGAACTACGTTTGACCTGATTCCTGTTAAGGATACATAGGCAGCTCCCGGCTCGGTCATAGTAAAATAAAATATCCAAAGATCCCCAAGCAAGAAACTGGGGCAGAAGTTGTACTTGTAATAAGAAATGTGATTCCAAGAGTTGTAACTTTAAACCCGTGTCAAAATTGCTTTGAGCCTTTGATACCCTTTCTTTCTAACCCCATCTAAAAGCCCATATTACGGTCCAAAGAAAGACCTTCCGATAAGTCTTTGAGAGATGCCAAGTCGAGCTATGTACAGAGAATTCATATCAGGGGCAACACTCCAGTTTAAGTAAGAAAAATCAAAAAAAATGAGAGAGTCTTATTGGTGAAAACCCTCATGGGCACCATGAGGCGACGAAAGCTAAGAGAAAATAAAAATGAGAGAGTCTTATTAGTGAAAACCTTCACGGGCACCATTAGGCGACAAGTAATTGAGGAATCAACAAATGAGAGAGGTTTGTCGGTGAAAACCCTTTAGGGCACGGCAAGTCGAACGAGGTCGATAAGTTGGCGGAAAGTAAAATTGGGTTGTGGAAATCTTGGAGAACAAAGTAAAACAATTGGAGAGGAGATTGGTTAAATAGAATGGGTTGATTGATCCAAATGCATACCATGATCATTGGTGCCGGTGATTCCGCTCAGATAAGTCCCTTTTCCTATCTCCAACATTCATCCAAATTTGGATTCTTTTCTTTATTCTTAAAATCCTTGCATTTCATTGCTGTTAATTTTACTTCTCCAAAAGCTCTACCAAGTTTAGCCTTGTAAGAAGGAATTTCAAAGCTTACTACCAGTTTCGGAATTGCACAAAGCAAAATGCAGCTGGAACATACAAAAAATAAATATGATGGGACCTATGGTGTAAGCAAAAGTTAATACTGTGGAATGGTTCAGTAATGTCGCAGGAGATGTATGGTTTCAGGCAGAAAGGTCAGGAGGGGAGGATAGCAGTTGGGGATCTTGCAGTTAAGGATCAGTCAGGAGGTCAAAACAATCTTTTCGATCAGTCCAAAACAGTTGGACGAAGCAAAGAATGGCAAAGAGAAAACCACCTCCAGCAGGAATGCCACGATGAACCACCACGTTTTAAACTGACGAAATTTTCTTTGATGTGAAACAGGGGCAAAAATGGCATTTGTTTCGGGAAATCATCCGTAGGAAGAGTAAGTACTAGGCAGAATTGATTGCGGAAATTATCAGGACCCTCCTGGAAAATAGGACTTAGTTTAAAATTCAAAATAATCATGAGTAGCGGAATTTGGCATGAGTGCACCCTAGAAGATTATAAGTGGAACTTTGAAGTTTGTATGTTTGAGATACACTTTGGACATTACCCCATGAGAATAAAGATTCTGACTTCTCTTCTTTCCCAGATTAATGATTATGATTTTCTGTTTCCTCAACATTTTCCCCAAGCAGAAACACCATCTTTTTCCGCCTTTTCCAAATTTAGTCGGAAATTTTCAGGACCCTCCTGTAAAATGGGACCTAGTCTAAAAAAAATCAAAATAATCATAAATAGCATAAATATACCCCAGGGAATATAAGTTGGTTTCAAAGTTTGCATATTTAAGATAGGATGTAATTAGGAGTTTTCAGGACCCTCCTGGATAATGGGATGTAGCTTTAAGACCCTCTTAGATAACAAGATTTAGCGGAAGTCACACCTTTAGAAGATATAACTTAGAGTTAAAATTGTCGTTTAGGTAAGAACTGTCAGGACCCCCCCGGATAATGGGACCTAGCTTTCGAATTCTTAGTAATATTTGGTAATATGATTCAGTTTAACACTCACATATGTGCCCAACCTCCAAACTGGGGCAGGAAATTTTCTTTGTTTTATCTATTTCATTGAAGTCAGGAGCCCGCCTGGAGAGTAGGGAATACTTTCAAGCGCAGCAGTCAGGAGCCCGCCTGGAGAGCAGGGAATACTTTCAAGCGCAGCAGTCAGGAGCCGCCTGGAGAGCAGGGAATACATTCAAGTTCAGCAGTCAGGAGCCCGCCTGGAGAACAAGGGAGTACAATTCAAGTTTTAGTTTTCAAGTTCTTATTGATATTTGGTAATGTGATTCGTTTTACACTTACATATGTTCCCAGATACCCAAACTGGGGCAGAAAAATTTCCTTTATTTTCGTCTATTTTGGTTGAATTCAGGAGCTCGCCTGAAGAGCAGTGAATACATTTCAAGTTAGCAGTTAGGAACCCACCTGAAAAGCAAGGAGTATATTTCAAGTCTAGCAATCAGGTACCCGCTTGGAGAACACGGAGAAGCAATTCAAGTTTAACAGTCAGGAGCGCGCCTGGAGAGCAGGGAATACATTTCAGTCTTTACATTTTTCAAGTTTTGAAGTTGGGAGCCCGCCCATATAACAGAGGAATACATTGAAGTTTGAAGTCAGTAAAGCGGAGGGTTACAACAAAAATCCTCAGCAGAAATCAGAAGAAAGACCACAAGTCGAGCCAGAAGTAAAAGACACAGCGGAGGAAGCACAAATCGACAAGGCAACATCAGTCACAAGATCAAGTTTGGAAATAAATCTTTGTAAAGCATAGATTATAGCTTAGTCTAGCTTCTTCATTTTTGTCATGGTGTAATAAGGAGGTCAGTAGGCAGTATCAGCAGCAGCAGCAGCAGTAACAGCAAAACCGCAGCTTCATGGTAGTCCCAGCTACCAAAACTTCCCGAACTACATTGACCTGATTCCTTTATAGCCAAGGATATGTAGGAAACCTTTGAAGCAGAGATTCGATAAAATCTTTCAAAAATGCTTCCCACGGAGTGTTCAAACAAGCAAAAATCGCTCGTATCCGCTCACTTTATCTTTGCACGAAAACTCTTCGTGTTTCCGGATAAAGAGGGGCAGCTGTGAGCACGTGATTTTTGCCTCATACGAATTACTCCAAAAGAATTCCCAAAATTAGGTCTTTTCTTTAATTATGTGTTATTTTTAGGAATTATTGTGTGATTTCCCAGATTGTTCGCATATATTTGTGTGCATGTTTAATTTTATTAATGCATTAAAAATACAAAAATATAGCATTTTCATTTAAGATTTGATTTTTACATTTTTTGGAATTAATTAATAATTAGATGTTTTACAAAAATAAAAATTCAAAAAAATAATAACATATTTTTTGTAATTTTAGTCAAATTGTTGTGATTTTCTTTTAATTTGGCATTTAATTATTTGTGATAATTATTAGTTGGAGTTAATTAGTATTTTTAAGTTAATTTGGTGTTTTTATAATTTAATTTAGGATTTTGGTTTTAAGTTTTCAGAATTGGGCCAAATTTAAGTTGATTTAAGAAGCCCAAAACCAAAACCCAGCCAAACCCAGCCAAAAACCAGCCCAGACCTGTCCCAACCCGGTTCGCCCTTACCAGAACCAAACGACGTCATTTGGACACGCTTTTATCAGGGCCGTCAATTTTATTTGATCGAACGACCCAAAGCTTTGCCCATCACCCGTATCCGACCCATTTCATCTGAGACCGATCCGGTCTTCAGCTCACTCAAACGACGTCGCTTCATTTAGTCAGATGATCCAAGCCATTGATCTCGTTTGATTGAACGGCCTGGATCCAATTCCACCCCAGTATATATACATCCAAACAAACCCCGCCCCCCTCAGAACCCCCCATCTCGTATATTGTCTCCCTCACCCCAAACCCTAGAGACCAGCTGCCACCATTTCCCACCGCCTTCCGGTGGTGGCGCCGGCTCCAATCCTTCCCAAATTAACACCCTGAAGCCCCCTACCTCTCCTCTTCCACGATCCATGACTCGTTACCCTTGAATTAAACCAGAACATGTCGAATAGTGAATCTAAGTTTTAAACCTAAAACTACAGAGTTAAGTTTAGTTGTTACTTTAAGCTAATCTTGACTTTATCTGTGTGTTCTTGATAAGAACACACATTTAAAGTCAAGATTTGGTTTAAAATTTTTTGAAAGATTCGAAGGTTCTCTTCAGTTACTACTGACCGGTGAGTTCTTCTGTCCTATTTTTCTATATTTGTAGTTTAATTAGTATTATTCTAATGTTCGTCTTTCCTTATCTCTTTTTCTTTTCTCTGGTCGATTTCAATTGAAAACTCGACCAATCTTCTGGCATAAACTATTTTTCTGATGTTGTTTGGTTTGGCTGCTTGATGATTTTGTTTTGTAGAATTGTTTGCACAAATTTGCAAATAGTCAGAATTTTCAGTAGTTCTGATCAAATAGGTAGGATTTCAGAGTACAACTTGAGCATTGTTTAATAAAAAGGGGTATTCACCTAACTTAAGAAGATTCTAATAGTGGTAGGGTTAGAAGTGCATTAATTGAGTAAGTGGAATCATTTTTAAATATTGAAAGGTCATTTTATGAATCCAAGGGGCATTTCCAGTTGCCTATAAGATAGAGCTTCAGATATAGATAGAGGGGGGATTCGAAGAGAGATATAGGAAGAGAGATACACAGAAATAGATACAGAAAGAAAAAAAAATCAAAAACGATTGCAGAATTTCAGAAAAATACACTGTTTCATTGAGTCATTTGGTATTTTCTGAAGTTTTCCTCTACTATGGAAGCAATTTCTAGTTAGCTGATAATAAAAAGGGTTTAAGTCGAGTCTGGTTTGGGGTCTGCTGATTCACTAAAACTGAAATTAGGGTATGGCTATCGTATCACATCCCTTGGTTTCAAAATTAGTCTGCTGGTTCATTTTCTGGTGTTGAATACTACTGCTGCTGTTGGTTACTGCTGATACCTCATTTTTTTGCTTCCTTCTTTCATTTCCAGGTACCTTTCTTACAGATTCTATTGAAGTGGAAAATCAATCCACATGTATGAGCAATGGTTGTATTAAATGAAGAAGATATTGTTTATATTGCATATGAACTCTTCACATGTTGTTTAGTTTTAATTTTCAATCCTAATGTTCATCAGATAAATGCATTGTTTGTATTAAGTTGGATTGTAATTGGACTGCCTAGACTTATTTGATTTCAGTATATTTGGTTAAATGGAAGTTAGTTCACAGGCTTGTAGATCAGAATGGTTAGAACATAATTTGGATATTGTAAGTAAAACTGTTTTGGATTTTTGAATTTATGAATTTGTAATGGACTTACTGAACTATTAGAGCAACAGTCATTCATTAGCTTATCAGTTATTTTCGCTTTGTAGTGTAAATTTTTTAGCCAGAAGTTAGCTAGAACAGCAAGAATAAAAAATGATTTTGGAAGCCACAAGCCTTATTTGTACTAATTATGACTGGTGTTAATACTACTGTGCGTAAATTCAAATCAGGAATCAAAAATGGTTGAGGTGCAATTGTGTCCAAATGTTCCAATCACGTAGAACTTGTTCTTAAGCCTTGTTAACTGGAACTCGTGGTATTTTCTAATTTGGTAGTCTCAGGTTTAATTCAAATAAGTAATCACCCTTGCATAATATAGTTTATTTGGATATCAATAGGACATTGAGCTTGACTCGTCACAAAAATAGTGATTCAATGTATAATTATCATATTGGTTGTTTGAGGTCATTCATTTGTTAGCATATTGATGATTTCTGTGCGTTATTACAATTGGAAACTCATTGGGGAATTAGTCGTTAATCTGGTCTTGAGTCTTGATGCCTTCAAACGTGCCAAATCGTGACTGAAATCTAGTCGTAGTCCTTGGGGCTCGAAATGAGGCCCTTTTGTGAGGTTGGGCTCACGCATGCCTCCTGAATATTGGCTCCCGTTTGGGCCTGGGCCACAGTCAACAATTGGTCAATCTTGTGTGGTTTCCTTTCGGTGGGCTTATCCTGGAGCCCAATGACTAGACTGTGGTGCAGAATTATCATTTGGTCCAGTAACAAATTAATTAGGATGTTTTCTTTTATTATTAGAGACAAATAAAATAGAAAATCATAGTTGCTTTTAGGTTTGCCTTTTAAATAATAAACTGAGATGAGCCTCGCTAAATAAAACGCCTAAATCACGGGGCCCTCAATAAATGTCTGTATTAAATTACTTAGAATTTGGGATGGGTCATTTAGCGAATTTCACGCCCCCCCAAAGATAATAACGCGTTAGTCGCTTTAGGCGCGTATTTTAATAAAATTACTTTCTTAAACTCGGGTATGCATCTAATGTGACCCAAATCAAATCCCAAATGTTGAATAAAAATGTGTTCAGGATTGCGGGTGCATTTCATGTGACGCAATCTAAAGACATGTTTTAGACGACGTTCAACTTTCATTTAAAAATTGAGTAAAAGCGGTTGAAAGTTAAAATTGGCACATAGGTTTCAAAATGTATTAAAATCAGATAAATAAGCCAAATACGACAGTTGAGCGACCGTGCTAGAACCACGGAACCCAGGAATGCCTAACACCTTCTCTCGGGTTAACAGAATTCCTTACTCAGATTTCTGGTTCGCGGACTGTTAATAGAGTCATATTTTCCTCGGTTTGGGATTCAACCGGTGACTTGGGACACCATTAATCTCCCAAGTGGTGACACTGAATCTTAATAATAAATCTCGTTCCGATTGTCCTTTAAGTGGAAAAACTCCTATTTACGCCCCTTTCCGGGGGTGTAGGTAAAAAAGGAGGTGTGACACTAGGGAAGTGTCTTTATCCTAGGTGAATACTTGACGGGATCTAAAGCCTAAGGCAAAGTTGTTATGTTGGGGATTGCGATATAGCCAATGCACGAAACTACTCAATCTATACCTCTCGGTAGCTTGAGTGACTTTGCCCTAATTGACTTTCTCAAGACCAATTGGGTGTCAAAATTGTGCAAGCAATATATGCTAAAGTCGGGTATTGCTATCTCTAGGTTTAACCCTTTAATTGAGGCTATCAATCTCTTGAATACACCCCAATTTCTTGTTGGACTGATTTTTCTAGACTCAAGCTCTCTTTCTCAAGAAAAGCCCAAGTTAAAATGGCACAAATTAGTATTTGCAACCACTAATTCAACATGAAAAATACAAATCAGTCCAAATATCAACTACCCATAAATATCTAAGCCTTAAAACAAAAGGCCAAATACGCACACTAGGGTTGAGCCACAACCCTAGCTAATGGGTCTAGCTACTCATAATAATGGAAAAAATTAGATATTGAGATGAAGAATAACCCATAAAATGTAATTACAAACTAAGATTAGAAGATTCAATGTTAAACTAGCTACAAAATTACTCAATATATCTTAAAACCGCCGTTCACGTGCTCTGCTAAGATAAAGATACCCTAAAAATGTGAAAAAGAAATATGTATACAAGGCCGGATTTTCTAGACAAAAATACCCCTGAGAAAGGTACCGCGGTCCGCAAGAAATGGACTGCGGCCGCGGTGAGGCTTTTTGGCTTCAAGTTTTGGTCTTTGAATCTGGCCACCGCGGACCACATAAAATGCACCGCGGCCAAGGTGACCTCACTGCGGACTGCACAAAATAGATCGCGGACCGCAGTGGCTTCCAACTTCCATACTCCCAGCTCTCTGAATCCCCTCTCTGCGGACCGCATAAAATGGATTGCGACTGCGATGAGGCTACTGCGGCCGCGAAGAATCTACCACGGACCGCAGTGCTTGAGTTTCAACAAATGCACTGCGGTCGCGGTGGGGCTATTGCCGTTGTGGTGGATTTACTGCTGTAGCAGTGCTTTGACTTGCTCTTGGTACTTGAGCAGGTTTCACTCCCTTTTGAGCTGATTTTGACTTCCTTGTCACTTTTTGACAAAACACTGCAAACAAGCACAACATATAAGCTTTCGAGATTACTTGTATACATTTTTAGTCCAAAACTCAAGCAAAAAGGAGTATAAAATAGACTAGAATCCCTAGTTATCAGTCGTTTCATGAGTTACCGCTTTGTTTCCCTTATTTCTTCTTCCTTGTGTGTTGTTCAGCTGTATTTCATCATATCCTATTGGTTGTGATGTGTTCGGAGTGATCTTAGAGTGGAATGAGACACTTAGTCTCTTATTTGGAAGCTTTAGTTAGAAAAGTCAACCGTAAGTTGACTTGTGAATAAATGATCTCGGAATTTGATTTTTATGGTTTGGATAGCTTTGTTAAGTGATTTGTGACTTGGGAGCGTGTTCAGAATGTATTTTGGAGGTCCGTGGTAGATTTAGGCATGAATTGGCAAAATTGAAATTTTGGCATTTTTCGGTCGGCAGTGAAAATCTTGATATCGAGGTCGGATTGGAATTCTGGAAATTGGAGTAGGTCTGTTGTGTCATTTGTGGAGTGTATGCAAGATTTCAGGTAATTCGAATGAGGTTTGATAGATTTTTACGTCGTTTGTAGAATTCGGAAGTTTTGGAACCCTTAAGCTTGAATCCGAGGGTGATTTGATGTTTTGACATTGTTTTGAGTATTCCGAGGGTTGGAACAAGTTTGGATAGTAGTATATGACTTGTTGGTAGGTTTGGTTGAGGTCCCTAGGGCCTCGGGATGACTTCGACAGTGTCACGACCCGGATTTTCCACCCTCGGGAGTCATGATGGCGCCTACTAATGTGAGCTAGGCAAGCCAACTGTTTGAACCAATTACCTTTTATCACGACCCAAAAATTCCTTCAAAGCAGTCGTGATGGCACCTAGTCTCTAAACTAGGTAAGCCTAACATAAACTAAAATAACATTGATGCTTACTAACTTTAAATTAACCAACTCTTTCCCCAACCCAAAACACAATTTAAATGATAAAAATAAAGACAAATTCATGGATTATATTTAATTCTAGTTGAAGAACACTTACCCAATCGAATTTCGTGAAAAACCCATCAAATATTGCCAAGAACCGATCTCTAGAAGTCAAAATATGATGAAAATGGTGTAACCCTCGATTTTGGGATATATTCTGTCTGTCCTGGTGTTTGTTCATTGCGATCGCGGGAGAAGTGATGCGATCGCGTAGAAGAAAATAGCTACTGGCCCAAAATGTTCTATGCGATCGCGGGCAAATCAATGCAATCGGATAGAAGGAAAATGCTGTTGTCCAAATTTGTGCTATGCTATCGCGAACAAATCAATGCAATCGCATAGAAGGGAAATGTTGCTGTCCAAATTTGTGCTATGCTATCGCGGACAAATCAATCCAATCACATAGAAGGAAAATGCTGCTGTCCAAATTTGTGCTATGCTATCGCGGACAAATCAATGCAAACGCATAGAAGGAAATACCAGATAGCAGAACAACAGTTCAAACATAGGGAAAAATGACCCGTAGACTATCCGAAACACACCCGAGGCTCCCGGGACCCCGTCTAATCACACAAACAAGTCATATAACCTAACACAGACTCGATCGAGATTTCAAATCATATAAAACAACACCAAAACAACGAATCAAACCAAAAATCAAACTTATGAATTTCCAAATCTTCAAATATCAAATCTCATGCCGAAACCTATCAATTCAACTCGGAATAACGCCAAATTTTGCAGACAAGTCCAAAATGACATAACAAAGCTTCTCCAACTCTCGGAATCTTATTCCAACCCCGATATCATAAAAGTCAACTATGGGTCAAACTTCTCCGTTTCCCAAACTTCAACTTTTCCAACTTTCGCCGAAATGCCTCAATCTACCCTACGGACCTCCAAATCCGAATTCGAACGTGCACCTAAGTCCAAAATCACCATACGAAGCTGTTGAGATAATCCACAACCCATTCCGGGGCCGTTTACCTAAAAGTCCATTTCCGGTCAAATTCTCACAGTTTAAACTTCCAAAGCTAGTTTCCTTCTTCCAATTTGACTCTGAATCATCCGTTAACTGAATTCAACCATGCACAGAAGTCAATACACATATTATGAAGCTGCTCGAGACCTCAAACTGCCGAACCGGGCACAATTGCTCAAAACGACCAGTCGGGTCGTTACATCCTCCTCCACTTAAACATACGTTCGTCCTCGAATGTGCCAGAGTCATTCCAAAACCATTGAACCACTGGATGAGCTCACCATTTATACACCCGGGGGTGTTTCCCCATCATCCAACTAATGAAGAACTGACAACGCCACTCAACTAAAGGTCTCATCTCCTCCTTAGTCCATAACCTTAGAAAAGAACCTAAGCCTCAACATCTGAAATTCATCATAGGACCCGAATTCCACATCATCACACTGAACACACCTAAACAAGCTGAACCGAGCCAAAAATTCCAATCCCGAATACAATCACATGCTGCTCCATACAACTCAATGCCGAAGCAATAACCTCTGACCACCATAGCTGTTCAAATAACACCCTGGATGCCGGCAACACACCTCACATTGAATATAACCTTATTCCGGACCTCCACATCACTGTCCATGATAAAGAAACATGCGGGAACTTATAGCCGCCTATGAAGTCAACAAGTCAAGAAACCCTCTCACCCGCCAGGGCCATTATCCAAATCTTAGCAGAAATACCCACATACTTCCAAACACTCCTCACCCCCAATACCATAGTACCACTCTCAGGTCTAAGAACCACATCTCGGACATTACAAGCAGCCCAACTGATGACTCATCACGGAAACACACAAATTCTCACACTACACAGCTCGTACACTGAACCAGCAATAACTCAATTACGCAGCACAAATAAAGGAAAAGCAAGGTATTAGAATTTTCTAACGAGAACCACATGTATAACAACAAAAGTATATTGCTCATCAAATCGTCCCACAGAGGGAAACACAACATTAAATAATCACAAGGAAAGGGTATCCCACATAACATCCGCTGCGGCGTGTAGCCCGCTCCCAAATGCTCACCGAGCCAAAAATGTTTCGGCTCACTGATCATATACATACTGATATCAAGTACAACAGTGTGCACAAATAAATCTTTGGAAAAGATGAATAGAAGTAAATAAACATCAAAGGAGCAAGTACAACTAAGGTGCAATGAGCAAATTAACATCACAAGTGCTATCTCACTCGCACCGCCATAAGGCCTGAACAAAATTACAATGTGCATGGGCAATAATCATAAAATCTTGCCGTGTGGCATAACATAAAAGAGTAGCACATAACATAGGCTAGGGGCACAAATAATATCCATCCTGCCTGGTAACATGATCAAAATGACAACCTCATAGGAGCACACAAACTGAACCTGATACAAAACAAATATTACCGCTGGTCCTCCACATAGCTCACAATCGAATCCTGATCCTTCCCAATTAGATAAATATTCGTCGGAAGATCAACAATAACCTATCGATAATACATGCCATTAATTACCCCATTCTCAACATTTCTTCACAATCCACTAACAAGAAATAGCCCACATACGGGGACACCTAGTCCCTAAACCTCAGGAATACTAAAAATTCCATACGCGGACTCAACTATGCATATCAAATTGCTGATACATCACTTACCTTCCATCATCCTGTCTAAGCACCCATATAAGATTCTGGTCATGCAACAAAACATGAATCTCGAAAGCCTCAGAACCCAGTAATCACCATGCTATTAGTCACGCACTGCAAACCAAAACTCAAGGCTCTTTCCAAAAATTCACACTCTTCACATATGGTAGCCAACGACGCCAACACTCTATTAGCTTCGGATACTGATCCAGGAGAAACCGCAATATACCACATATTCTTTATGCCCATAGTAGACACCCAACTCAAGTCGTATTTAAACCATCGAGATCTGCCCGCGCGCAACTAAGCCATAAGAATTGCACCTCTCCAACTCAATCGAGTCGCACAAACCATCCAATCCAAGAGTGCTGCCATAAATGCTAGAAGAGAATTCCTATTTCAAGGACCAATCACTTCATCGCTATGCTGACCCAACACCATAGAGCTGACTCATTTTTTCGGATAGTCGATATGCAATAATCCCAATCAAAGTCCTAAATACAGATAATCCCAACACGAACCACGTAACTAGAAGCTCATAAACCACTGCATTTCCTTTGAAGCACCCCGTCCTGCCGCAACCACGACACCTACGCTAAACAGACCTTCTATGAATTTGAAGTTGTTCCTCCAACTACCCTTGATGCTGAAATGTATATCCATTATTTACGTAGAAATATGGCAAGCCCCAATATCATCTCATGCAAAATCTCGATCCTTGGTCAAATGCAAAATCCGGGAATTCACCAATATTACATATATACATGCCTCCAACCCAAACTAATATAAGTCTGACTCTGCAATCTGGATGCCGCTATTGGACTCCTTCACTTGGCACAAAGCCATGGGAAACAACGTCTGTTAATCCACAAAACTACTCTTCACAGCTAGCACAACACAAATCACAAGGTACTCCAATACCGCCAACTATTCCCAATCAACACCCACCTCGTGGCCTTGCCAAAAATTGCTATGACTAGTCAACCAATTAAAACTTCCTAGCTCACACTCATCAACTAGATGTAGGAAACCGGTGTGCCTCCATACGAACAACGAAATAGTTTCTCAATACCTTCGGGTCTTCAGTCTGAACAACATGTTGAGATAATGTCTGAGCATCCCTGACTCCTTCATAGTCTGTTTGTAGCATCACGAACCAGTGGCGTATAGCGAACGCTAAGAGCATAATATTATACATGAGTGGATGTAAAGGAACATAATTTATATACTTCGAGTTGAATCAATATCGCACGATAAGGAATGATAAAAGGGGAATTTCCTAATAGTTCTGTAGCCTCTCGAAGATAAGTACAGACATCTATGTACCGATCCACAAGACTCTACTAAACCTGCTTGTAACTCGTAGCACCCATGAACCTAGAGCTCTGATACCAACTTGTCACGACCGAAAAATCCCTTCGAAGGAGTCATGATGGCACCTAGTCTCTAAACTAGGTAAGCCTAACATAAACTGAAATACTATTGATGCTTACTAACTTTAAATTAACCAACTCTGAATAAATCAAAATTCCCAAAACTAGTGGTACAAGTCACAAGCCTATCTAAGAGTAATTTCACAAAATAATACATCACTGCCCCGAAACAAAGGAGCAAATGGAAGTAAATACAAATGAAGGTGACTCCGAGACTTGCGAATGCTATAGAAGATTTACCTTGAGTCTCCACCGCGACGACCCGCACAGCTACTATCAATCCACCTGGATCTGTACACAAAAATATACAGAAGTGTAGTATGAACGCACCACGATGGTCCCCAATAAGTATCAAGACCAACCTCGGTAGGGTAGTGACGAGGAACAGTCAGGACACCTACTGGTCAAATGAAATGAACAGGATATGATAATAAAACATCAAGATAAAGATAACGAAGTAATATCAACCGCAGAGAGAAAATCCAAGTACAAACAATATAATCAATAAAGGGAGAACACAGATAGTAACAAACAGAAACCAAGTAAATCAGATAACCCAAGCAATTCAACACTGACGTAACAGAGACGGAGAAAATTAAGAATGTATCCAATCAAAGAAAACAATGTCAACTCAATCAATCACAACATGTTTAATACACCATCCTGACCATTTCAATCCTCGATTTCTCATATCATAATCTCAACTTTCGAACTTTCAGCACATATGGCACCTCGTGCCAACATATTTTCCATCTCACTCTTAACAACAAAATCCACATGATATACAATACAAAATGTCCTTACAAATGCACTTAAGATGTTCGAGAAGTCCTATTTACATGATATAAATTAAATTTTAATTTCTAAATAAGTTTGGAAAATCGGCGAGAAAAGATGAAGTTATTTTTAGAAATCATCCGAGTAACAAAGTACCCCTTTCAATTTAAAAACAACATTGGAAGAATTATTACCTTTAACATGGGAGCTGATAACTTAAAACTTTGTAGAAATTCCTTTTTAAGAAAAATACACCCTAAGACGGTTTAAGGGGATATAATTGAGAAACTAATTAAATTAAGGATGTAACAATTATTGAAGTTTGAAGTATTGGAACATATAAATAAATATATATAAATACGGTGAGGTATTGAAAATATTGTGGGTTCTAACACAAAGGATCACAACAATAAAGGGATTAAATAGTTTAAATGTTTGAATTGATAACAACAAATACACACAGCAGCAGAAAGTGCACGGCATCACCCTTCGTGCTTTTACTCTCGTTCTCACCATAAGAATCAGTATTCACTTTTATTCTTTCTTGTTGCGGCGTGCAACCCGATTCCAATCGTATATTACTATTGCGACTTGCAACCCGATCCAAAGCATATAATATTGTTGTGGCATGCAAACCGATCCAAATCATATAATGATGTTGCGGCGTGCAACCCGATCCATATAATATTGTTGCGGCGTGCAACCCGATCCATATAATATTATTGCGGCATGCAACCCGATCCCAATATACAAATCAACACCATTCACGAAAGAATCCCGACAAGGGAATAATAAGGAAATAACAATATTCCGATAAGGGAGTCAACAACAAGAATAAATACGTTCCGGAAAGGGAACCAACAATAAGAATTAAATATGTCCCGGCAAGGGAATCAACTACAACCAAACTTGTACCAACAATTAATTTCACAATGAAACCTCAACTACACAACAATACATAATAAGCACGTGATAACTACACCGGCAACCACAACAATTGGACATGTAGCCTATTTACACGAAGTCATAGAGGAACTCACAACTAAGAAGTATCAAAACAATAAGGAAGACAATCACCTCAATTAAGGCAATTTAGGGTCAATGTAATACGTAAGAATTAGAGAAAAACTAACAACGTCATATGGAGCATATAGAGGCAATTTAAGCAACTAGGAACCCAATCATAACAGGATACTTTCCACATAAGGACCTAAGAACCCCAGAGGCAAATTTTTCACAAATAAGTCCGAGCACACACTCGTCACCTCGCATGCATGGACTACAATTAGCATAGAAGACTCAATTCCTATGGGGGAGTCCCCCACACAAGTTTAGGCAATATACTTACCTCAAAGATGACAACCCGGTACTCTAAAATGGACTTCTCGGGCGAAAAGACCTTCGGACATCTCAAATCCAACTATAACCACTCCAAAACACAATTAAATTGAATAAGGAACTATTCCGAATAATAAAGTTTCAATCTTTACAAAAATATAAAAATCGACCCAAAAGTCGACCCTCGGGCCCACACCTCGAAACCCGTCAAATTTTACAAAATCCGATCACCCATTCCAAAATGAGTTCAACCATACTAAATTTATCCAATTCCAATACCATTTGGTCCCTCAAATCGTGATTTTTCATTTTGAAATTTTTCTTCAAAAACCAACTCTTTCCCCAACCCAAAACATAATTTAAATGATAAAAATAAAGACAAATTCATGGATTATATTTAATTCTAGTTGAAGAATACTTACCCAATCGAATTTCGGGAAAAAACCCATCAAAAATAGCCAAGAACCGAGTTCTAGAAGTCAAACTATGATGAAAATGGTGTAACCCTCGATTTTGGAATATATTCTGTCTGCCCTGGTGTTTGTTCATTGCGATCGTGGGAGAAGTGATGCGATCGCGTAGAAGAAAATAGCTACTGGCCCAAAATGTTCTATGCGATCGCGGGCAAATCAATGCAATCGCATAGAAGGAAAATGCTGCTGTCCAAATTTGTGTTATGCTATCGTAAACAAATCAGTGCAATCGCATAGAAGGAAAATGCTGTTGTCCAAATTTGTGCTATGCTATCACGAACAAATCAATGCAATCGCATAGAAGGAAAATGTTGTTGTCCAAATTTGTGCTATGCTATCGCGGACAAACCGATACAATCGCATAGAAGGAAAATGTTGTTGTCCAAATTTGTGTTATGCTATCGCGGACAAATCAATGCAATCACATAGAAGGAAAATGTTGTTGTCCAAATTTGTGCTATGCTATCGCGGACAAATCAATGCAATCACATAGAAGGAAATACCAGATAGCAGAATAGCAGTTCAAACATAGGGAAAAATGACCCGTAGCCCATCCGAAACACACCCAAGGCTCTCGGGACCCCGTTTAATCATGCAAACAAGTCATATAACCTAAAACAGACTCGCTCAAGGTTTCAAATCACATAAAACAACACCAAAACAATGAATCAAACCAAAAATCAAACTTATGAATTTCCAAATCTTCAAATAACAAAGCTCATGCCGAAACCTATCAATTCAACTAGGAATAAATTTGCAGACAAGTCCAAAATGACATAACGGAGCTGCTCCAACTCTCGGAATCTCATTCCGACCCCGATATCACAAAATTCAACTATGGGTCAAATTTCTCCGTTTTCCAAACTTCAACATTTCCAACTTTCGCCGAAATGCCTCAATCTGCCCTACGGACCTCCAAATCCGAATCCGGACATGCACCTAAGTCCAAAATCACCATACGAAGCTGTTGAGATCATCCACGACCCATTCCAAGGACGTTTACCTAAAAGTCCAATTCCAGTCAAATTCTTACCGTTTAAACTTCCAAAGCTAGTTTCCTTCTTCTAATTTGACTCCGAATCATCCGTTAATTGAATTCAACCATGCACGCAAGTCAATACACATATTATGAAGCTGTTCGAGACCTCAAACTACCGAATCGAGCACAATAACTCAAAATGACTAGTCAGGTCGTTACACCTTTTTACCCCTTTTATATTCTTTAACAATTATAAAGCAATAATGTGTAGACCGCGAAATTTACAATAAGTGGAAGAAAAGCAATGAACTATCTGAATATGTACCCAATACAACTATTTGAACATCGACTACCCAGAACTGGTGTCACAGTTTCACAGACGATCTAAGAATACTACATACAAAGTTTGAAAGATATAAGATACACTGTTTCTGAAATAAGTAAAGGAAACAGGATAAAGGAAAGATAGGGTGACGCCATGGACCGCAAACGTCTACAGGACTACCTCGGGTCGCCTGTGTGAGCTGAAGATAACACCCTCACTGCGGTCCAAGCACTCCGATATCAGTATCTGCACACAGTGCAGAGTGTAGTATCAGTACAACCGACCCCATGTGCTGGTAAGTGCCTAGCCTAACCTCAACGAAGCAGTGACGAGGCTAGGACTAGACTACAAAATAAACTTGTGCAGTTAAATCATATACAACGGAAAAATAAAAGCAGATAATTACAGTTAAAGATGGGAGGGGGAAAACATGCTTTGGGGAATAACAGATAACAACATAATATCAAGAGGGGTATAAAGAAACAAAAATCCAATTACTGACAAGGATAAGGAAAACAAATGCAGAATTTACTTTCATTTCGCATCTTGTTGCAGGCGTGCAACCCGGTCCCATTTCATGTATCTCGTTGCAGGTGTGCAACCCGATCCCATTTCATATATCTCGTTGCAGGCGTGCAACCCGCCATTTCATATATCTCGTTGCAGGCGTGCAACTTGCTCCCATTTCATATATTTTATTACAGGCGTGCAATTCACTCCCATTTCATATATATCGTTGCAGGCGTGCAACCCGCTCCCATTTAATATATCTCGTTGCAGGCGTGCAATCCGCTCCCATTTCATACCAGCTGAAAACCTTCAATTTTCCTAAGTCCGAATTCCACCCCGTGACCTATCCAAAACTCACCCGAGCCCTAGGGGCTCCAAACCAAACATGTACACCAACCTAAGAACTTCATACAGACTTGCTCGTGCATTCAAATCATCAAAATAACATCAACAACTATGAATTTAGCATCAAAATCATGAAATTTCTTAAGAACTTCAAATTTTCCAATTTTCTCAAATACGATCTGATTCACGTAATCTCAAGTCCGTTTATTACCAATTTTCATAGACTTATCTTAAATCACATATAAGACCTGTACTGGGCACCAGAACCAAAATACGGTCCCGATACCATCAAGTTTTAAACACATTTCATTTCCAAATCTCATAAATAATTTCAGAAAATAATTTTCTTTAAAAATTCATTTCTCGGGCTTGGGACCTCGGAATTTGATTCCGGGCATATGACCAAGTCCTATATTTTCTTACGGACCCTCTAGGACCGTCAAATCACGGGTCAGGATCCGTTTACCCAAAATGTTGACCGAAGTCAACTTAAATCCATTTTAAAGTCAAAATTCATTATTTTTCACAGATTTTCACATAATGGCTTTCTGGCTATGCGCCTGGACTGCACACAAATCGAGTTGATGCCGAAAGAGGTTTTTGAGGCCTCGAAACACAGAATTTACTTTTAAAATACATCCTCCACCTCTAAAACAACCGTTCGTCCTCGAACAAATAGAAAAAGGAAGTACCTAAGTCGGGGAAAAGATGGGGATAACGGCTCCGCATATCGGACTCGGACTCCCAGGTCGATGACTCAGTGGGCTGACCTCTCCACTGAACACGAACAGAAGGAAAACTCTTCGATCTCAACTAACGAACTTGCTGGTCTAGAATAGCTACCGGCTCCTCCTCATAAGACAAGTCCTTGTCCAATTGGATAGTGCTGAAATCTAACATGTGGGATGGATCGTCGTGATATTTTCGAAGCATGGACACATGAAACATTGGATGCACAACTGATAAGCTCGGCGTCAACACAAGTCTGTAAGCCACCTCTCCCACTCGATCAAGAATCTCAAACAGGCCAATGAACCTAGGGCTAAGCTTGCCCTTCTTCCCAAATCTCATCACGCCCTTCAAAGGCGACACCCGAAGCAATACCCGCTCACCGATCATGAATTCCAAATCTTGAACCTTAGGTCGGCATAACTCTTTTTCCTGGACTGACCTGTACGAAGCCCATCCTGAATAATCCTGACCTTGTCCAAGGCATCCTAAACCAGATCCGTACCCAACAACCGAGCCTCCCCTGGCTCAAACCATCCAACCGGCGACTGACACTACCTACCATACAAAGCCTCATAAGGAGCCATCTGGATACTCGACTGGTAGCTGTTGTTGTAGGTAAACTCCGCTAAAGGCAAAAACTGATCCCACGAGCCTCCAAAGTCAATGAGATAAGCTCGGAGCATATCCTCCAAAATTTGAATGGTCTGCTCGGACTGCCCGTCCGTCTGAGGATGAAACACTATGCTTAACTCACCCCGCGTGCCCAACTCTCGCTAAAATGCTCTTCAGAAATGGGAGGTAAACTGCGTACCTCATTCCGAAATGATAGACTCGGGCACACCATGAAGACAAATAATCTCCCGGATATAGATCTCAGCTAATCTCTCGGAAGAGTAGGAGACTACCACAGGAATGAAATGTGCTGACTTGGTCAGCCTATCAACAATAATCCACACTGCATCGATCTTCCTCTAAGTCTGTGGGAGTTCAACAACGAAGTCCATAGTGATACGCTCCCACTTCCACTCAGGAATCTCAATCTTCTGGAACAAACCACTAGGTCTCTAATGCTCGTACTTAACCTGCTGACAATTCAAACACTGAGCCACATAGGCAACAATGTCCTTCTTCATTCTTCTCCACCAATAATGTTGCCGCAAATCCTAATACATCTTTACAGTGCTCGGATGAATAGAGTATCGGGAACTATGGGCCTCATCTAAAATCAACTCTCGAAGCCTATCCATATTAGACACACAAACTCGACCCTGCAATCTCAAAACTTCATCATCTCCTAAGGTAACCTACTTGGCACCTCCGTGCTGCACCGTGTCTCTAAGGACACACAAATGAGGATCATCATACTGCCGATCTTGGATACGCTCCAATAAAGAAGAACGAGCGACTGTGCAAGCTAATACACGGCTGGGCTCAGAAACATCCAACCTC
The DNA here is from genome assembly GCF_000715075.1 of Nicotiana tabacum. Taxonomy (NCBI): domain Eukaryota; kingdom Viridiplantae; phylum Streptophyta; class Magnoliopsida; order Solanales; family Solanaceae; genus Nicotiana; species Nicotiana tabacum. The sequence goes on from NC_134080.1 coordinate 31,772,967, forward strand.
ACGAACTGGTTGGCCAACACCTGAACATCCAAAGCAAGTGGTCTCTCACCGACTGGAATATAAGCAAGACTACACATATTGGCTGACATCCTACTCAAAGCATCGGCCACCACATTGGCCTTTCCCAGATGATATAAGATGGTGATATCATAGTCCTTTAATAGCTCCAACCACCTTCTCTGCCTCAAATTTAGCTCCTTCTGCTTGAACAAATACTGCAGACTCTTGTGATCCGTGAACACCTCATATGTCACGCCATACAGATAATGCCTCCAAATCTTCAACGTGTGAATAATGGTTGCTAAATATAAATCATGAACCGAATAGTTCTTCTCATGAATCTTTAACTACTGTGAAGCATAGGCAATGACCTTGACATCCTGCATCAACACCACACCAAGTCCATACGAGATGCATCACAATAAACTATATAAGGCCCTGAACCTGTGGGCAAAACCAACACCGGTGCTGTAGTCAGAGCTGTCTTGAGCTTCTGAAAGCTCTCGTCACACTCATCTGACCACCTGAACTGGGTACCCTTCTGGGTCAACCTGGTCATCGGGGCTGCGATAAATGAAAATCCCTCCACAAACTGACGATAGTAGCCTGCCAATCCCAAGAAACTCTGGATTTCTATAACTGATGTTGGTCTAGGCCAGTTCTTGACCACCTTAATCTTCTTTGGATCAACCTGAATACCCTCTACTGATACAACATGACCTAGGAATGCAACTGAACTCATCCAGAACTCACATTTCAAAAACTTAGCATACAATTGACTATCCCTCAAAGTCTGAAGAACCACTCTAAGATGTTGCTCATGCTCCTCCCGGCTACGGGAATAGATCAAAATATCATCAATGAAGACTATCATGAACAAATCCAAGTAAGGCCTGAACACTCGGTTCATCAAATCCATAAACGCTACTGGGATATTTGTCAACCCAAATGATATCACCAAGAACTCATAATACCCGTACCGAGTGCGGAAAGCTATCTTAGGGATATTGGATGCCCTAATCCTCAACTGACAGTATCCAGTTCGAAAATACCTTGGCATCCTAAAATTGATCAAATAAATCATCAATCCTCGGCAATGGATACTTATTCTTGATTGTAACCTTGTTCAATTGCCGATAATCAATGCATATTCTCATCGATCCATCCTTCTTCTTAACAAACAACACTGGCGCACCCCAAAGCGAGACACTAGGTCTAATGAAGCCTTTTTCAAGCAAGTCTTGTAACTGCTCCTTCAACTCTTTCAACTCAGGCGGGGCCATACGATACGGCGGAACAGAAATGGGCTGAGTGCCAGGAGCCAAATCAATGCAGAAGTCAATATCCCTGTTGGGTGGCATACCCGGCAGGTCTAAAGGAAATACCTCGGGAAACTTACGAACAACAGGCACAAAATCAATAGAAGAAACCTCAGCACTAAAATCACGAACATAGGCCAAATAGGACAAACACCCCTTCTCGACCATACACCGAGCCTTCATATAAGAGATAACACTACGGGTAGAATGACCAGGAGTCTCTCTCCACTCTAAACGGGGTAAACCCGTCAAGGCTAAGGTCACAGTCTTGGCATGATAGGCCAAGATAGCGTGGTAAGGTGATAACCAGTCCATCCCCAATATGACATCAAAATCAACCATGTCCAGAAGTAATAAATTTACACGAGTCTCAAGACCCCCAATCATAACTACACATGAACAATGGACTCGATCTACCGCAATAGAATCACCTACCGGTGTAGACACATAAATAGGAGCACTCGAAGAATCACTAGGCATGACCAGATATGGTACAAAATAAGATGACACATAGGAGTACGTAGATCTTAGATCAAATAAAACTGAAGCATCTCTGCTACAAACCAGAACAGTACCTGTGATAACCGCATCGGAAGCCTCAACCTCGGGCCTGGCTGGAAGAGCATAACATCGGGGCTGGGCCCCACCACCCTGAACTACATCTCTGGGACGACCTGCTGCTAGCTGGCCTCCACATCTAGCGGCCTGAGCTCCACTTCTAATACCTCTACCTCCACCTCTAGCACCTCTACCCCTACCTCTAGCTAGATGGGAGGGTTGTGGAATACTCGGTGCCTAAACCATGGCATGGGAACGCTGATGCTGAGAGCTACTCGATGCTCGAAGGCAATACCTAGCAATGTGCCTCGTGTCATCACAAGTAAAATAAGCCCTCGGCTGCTGGGGCTGATGACCCCAAAAACTCTGAAGAGGCGGTGCACTGATAGGAGCTGGTGGTGCACTATAGGACTGCTAATTAGAATACTGCATATGAAAACCACGACCACCTAAAGCACCATGAGAAACCTGAAGTGCTAACTGAAAAGGCCTAGGAGGATGGCTTCTACCATACGAATCCCTGCCTCCAGACAAGGTACCACTAAATCTGCCTAAATGATGACGCCTCTTGTCAGACCCCTGACCACCTCCCTGCGATAGAACCATCTCAACTCTCCTGGCCACATTGGCTGCCTCTTGAAAGGAAATCTCACTCTTCATCTCCTTGGCCATCTAAAGTCTAATAAGCTAGATAAGTCCCTCAATGTACCTCCTCACCCTCTCTCTCTCTCTGTGGGAAGTATGATAAGAGCATGACGAGCCAAGTCGATCAATCTGGTCTTATACTGAGTAACATTCATAAAAACCTGCTAGAGACACTCAAACTGCCTCTGATAGGCCCCTCTCTGAGTGATGGGGAGAAACTTCTCCAAAAATAGCTGAGTAAACTACTCCCAAGTTAAAGTAGGTGAGCCGGCTGGTCTAGCCAAGCAATATCTCTCCACCAAGTCTTGGCAGATCCCAACAAGCGAAAAGTAGCAAAATCGACCCCATTAGTCTCCACTATCCCCATGTTCCTGAGAACCTCATTACAGCTGCCTAAATAATCCTAGGGATCATCAGAAGATGCACTGCTAGAAGTGGTTGTGAAGAGCTTAGTGAAACTTATCCAACCTTCACAAAGAAGCGGTACGTGACCTCGCCATTCGCGAAAGGACAAGAGTAGAAGTTTCAATTTAGCATTGAGAGAACAAAATCGGATGACAGAAAATAATAAATGTGAAGTTTTTCCTAACTCTGCAGCCTCTGGGGGATAAATACAGACGTCTCCGTATCGATCCCTCAGACTCTACTAAGCTTGTTTGTGAACTGTGAGACTCATGTAACCTAGAGCTCTGATACCAACTTGTCACGACCCGGATTTCCCACCCTCGGAGTCGTGATGGCGCCTACTAATGTGAGCTAGGCAAGCCAACTGTTTGAACCAATTACATTTTTACCCCTTTTATATTCTTTAATAATTATAAAGCAATAACGTATAGACAACGAAATTTACAATAAGCGGAAGAAAAACAATGAACTATCTAAATATGTACCCAATACAACTACTTGAACATCGACTACCCAGAACCGGTGTTACAGTTTTACAGACGGTCTAAGAATACTACATACAGAGCCTAAAAGATATAAGATACATTGTTTTTGAAATAAGTAAAGGAAACAGGATAAAGGAAAGATAGGAGGTGACGCCAAGGCCCGCGGACGTCTGCAGGACTACCTCGGGTCGCTTGTGTGGACTAAAGACAGCACCCTCACTGCGGTCCAAGCACTCCGATATCAGTATCTGCACACAGTGCAGAGTGTAGTATCAGCACAACCAACCCCATGTGCTGGTAAATGCCTAGCCTAACCTCAACGAAGTAGTGACGAGGCTAGGACCAGACTACCAAAATAAACCTGTGCAGTTAAATCATATACAGCGAAAAAATAAAAGCAGATAATTACAGTTAAAGATGGGAGGGGGAAAATATGCTTCGGGGAATAACAGATAACAACAGAATATCAAGAGGGGTATAAAGAAACCAAAATTCAATTACTGACAAGGATAAGAAAAACAAATGCAGAATTTACTTTCATTTCGCATCTTGTTGTAGGCGTATAACCCGATCCCATTTCACGTATCTCGTTGCAGGCGTGCAACCCGATCCCATTTCATATATCTCGTTGCAGGCGTACAACCCGATCCCATTTCATATATTTCGTTGCAGGCATACAACCCGCTCCCATTTCATATATTTTGTTACAAGCGTGCAATCCGCTCCCATTTCATATATATCGTTGCAGGCGTGCAACCCGCTCCCATTTCATATATCTCGTTACAGGCATGTAACCCGCTCCCATTTCACATATCTTGTTGCAGGCATGGAACCTGCTCCCATTTCACATATCTTGTTGCAGGCATGCAACCCGCTCCCATTTCACATATCTTGTTGTAAGCGTGCAACCCGCTCCCATTTCATATATTTCCGTGGTGGCGTGCTACCCGATCCCAGTTACAAATCAACCACAATCACAAAAGAAACCTGGCAAGGGAACAAGAGCAATATAACAACATCCCGTCAAGGGAACAATAATATCAATAATAACATCCCGAAAAGGGAACAATAATGATAATAACATTCTAGCAAGGGAACAATAATGATAATAACATGTGAAATGCAATAAACCACAACAGAGTCATAAAATTTACAATACAAGACTTATGGGCATGCTTGACACCGACGTATAGATACTCGTCACCTTCCCTATACGTCATACTCCACAATTAACACATAGAAAATAAGACATGACTCCTAATCCCTCAAGCTAAGATTAGACCAAACACTTACCTCGATGCCACGAACACAATTCAAGTCTCTACTATCGCTTTACCTCTTGATTCCACCATCAATTCGCTCGTATCTAGCCACAAGTTACTTAATTACATCAATAAACGCTAAATGAATCAATTCTACAACAACAACAACAACCCAGTGTAATCCCACAAGTGGGGTCTGGGGAGGGTAATATGTATGCAGACCTTACCTCTACCCCGAGGGGCAGAGAGGTTGTTTCCAGGAGACCCTCGGCTCAAAGAGGCAACAAGAGACACTATATTAGTACTATCAATAGACTCATAATAAAACAACATAAAATACCATAAAATCCATAACATAACATAAATACCATAAAAAACAAAGTAACAGCAATATAAGAGATATAGGAAATACGAGAAAGATGTAAGGTATTAATACACAGAAGATAAAGCCCATCATCAGTAGTTGATCAATAGCATCCTAAGACTAATTCCTAACTGGCTAGTCTCACTCTAGTGCGCTGTAAAAAAGACATCACAATTTCCCCTAACCTACAACCTTAATGCTCGATCTCCACAATTCCCTGTTTAGGGCCATGTCCTCAGTAACCCTAAGTCGCGCCATATCCTGTCTGATCACCTCTCCCCAATACTTCTTAGGTCTCCCTCTACCTCACCTCGTACCCACCACCGCCAGTCGTTCACACCTTCTCACCGGTGCATCAGTGTTCCTCCTCTGAATGCATGAATCAATTCTAATGCATGAAAATGAGTTTTCCAAAGTTTTACCCAAAAAGTCAAAAATCGCCCCCGGACCCACATGGTCAAAACCCTAGGTTCGAACCAAAATCCGATTACCCATTCCCCCAAGAACCCAAATATATAATTTATTTTGAAATCAGACCTCAAATCGAGGTCCAAATCTCCAATTTTTTGAAAAACCTAGGTTCTACCCAAAACACTCAATTCCCACATGAAAATCATTGATTTTGAGTTGAAATCATGTGAAAAGATGTTAAAGATTGAAGAAAACTAGTTAGAAATCACTTACAATTGATTTGGAAAAGAAATTGCCTTTGAAAAATCGTCCTAGAGTGTTTTGGTTTTGAAAGAGCATGAAAAATGGTTGAAATGCGTCTAAGTTATGAATTTACAGGTCTCTGATGTCGCAATTGCGACCAAGGTTCGCAAATGCGAACCCTTCAGAATTCTGAGACTTTCGCATTTGCGAAGAAATTTATCGCATTTGCGACTACCCCTCATTTCTGAGGTGTTCGCATTTGCGAAGTAGGCGTCGCATTTGCGACTGGGGCCTTCCGCATTTGCGATCAGGCCTGCCCAGGCCTTTGTTCGCATTTGCAATGGAATTCTCGCATTTGCGAAGCCTGATACCTGATCATACCAGCTTAAAACCTGCAATTTTCCTAAGTCCGAATTCTACCCCGTGGCCTATCCAAAACTTACCCGAGCCGTCGGGGCTCCAAATCAAACATATACACCAACCTAAGAACTTCATACAGACTTGCTCGTGCATTCAAATCACCGGAATAACATCAACAACTATGAATTTAGCATCAAAATCATGAAATTTCTTAAGAACTTCAAATTTTACAATTTTCTCAAATACGATCCGATTCACGTCATCTCAAGTCCGTTTATTACCAAATTTCACAGACTTATCTTAAATCACATATAAGACCTGTACCGGGTACCGAAACCAAAATATGGTCCCGATACCATCAAGTTTTTAACACATTTCATTTCGAAAACTCATAAATAATTTCAGAAAATAATTTTCTTTAAAAATTCATTTCTCGGGCTTGGGACCTCAGAATTTGATTCCGGGCATACGCCCAAGTTCCATATTTTCCTAAGGACCTCCGGGACCGTCAAATCACGGGTCAGGATCCGTTTACCCAAAATGTTGACCGAAGTCAACTTAAATCCATTTTAAAGTCAAAATTCATCATTTATCATAGATTTTCACATAATGGCTTTCCGGCTAAGCGTTCAGACTGTGCACGCAAATTGAGATGATGTCGAAAGAGGTTTTTGAGACCTCAGAATGCATAATTTACTTTTAAAACAAGTGATGACCTTTTGGGTCATCACAGACGGGTTATCAGAGAGTTGGAAAATGGAGTTGTAACTGAAGTTGTTGTTTTTCTGTCATAACCACACCTGCAGATTGGGGACCGCAGGTGCGAGCCGCAGAAGCGGCATTTTGATCGCAGGAGTGGAGGTTGGTTGGCTGGGGATGTATCGCAGATGCGGAAGGCAAGTCGCACCTGCGAGCCCGCAAGTGCGGTGAATTGATCGCAGATGCGGATAGGGGAATTTAAGTGAAGTCCGCAGATGCGGATGTTTGGTCGCATGTGCGGGGCCTGCAGATGCGGTATTTGGACCGCAGATGCGGAAACCTCTGGGCAGAACATATAAATTCTTGCCTTCGCAAAATTTGGTCATTTTTTCACCATTTGTATTTGGACTTGGAGCTTTTTTAGAGTAATTGAAGAGGGATTCGAGGGGTAACACTTGGAGGTAAGGTTTTTGAACTCAATACTCAATTCTATAGTGATTTCTAACTGATTAGACATGAAATTTATGGGAAAATTGGGGATAAATTGGAGAATTAGGGCTTGTAATTGGAGAGTTTAAATTGGGGATTTGAGGGGCCATTTGAGGTCCGATTTTGGTGATTTTGTTATGTATAGACTCATGAGGGGATAAGGATTCTTGTGATGTGACTTTTATCGAATTTCGAGACGTGGCCCCGAGGTCGGGTTTGACCAATTTCGGGATTTTTGAGTTAATTTGATTATTTTTGCTTGGGTTTTGTTCCTTTAGCGTATATTGATGATAATATACTGATTTCGATTAGATTTGGAGCATTTGAAGGCCGAGTCGAGAGGCAAGGGCATCGCAGGTTAGAGTTTAGATCGGTTTGAGGTAAATAATGATTGTAAATATTGTCATGAGGGTATGAAACCCGGGATTTCACATAGTTTCACTACTTTGAGGTGACACACACGCTAGATGACGAGCATGGGGGCGTGCACCGTTGGGGATTGTGACTTGTCCGTCCCGTATGACTATTAAGTCGCGTAATTGACTGAAAACTAGTTTCCAGCTATGATAGCCTTTCTTGTGCTTAGACAGATCTTGTAGCTGCTCGTGACTTGTGACACCCCGATGTCGGGCTTGTGTATTTATTCCGCACTAGGTATTTAGACCCATGTTGCGAGATATTGTCAATTAATTGTTTAGAACTGTCTTTCATAAATTAATAGTTTGAATTGGGATTTGTGTCAGCTGGCCAAGTTCAAACTTGGCTTCTCCGACAAATCGACACACAAGGTATGTGGTCCTACTTTCTTATTTTTAGTTTCTTAGTGAGACCAACTTGCATTCACATGAATACTGCTCAGAAAGAAGAAAACTTTCGTATGTAGTAGCCTTTTAACACTTTGAATGCTTCCAATGTTGGTTAAAAATACCCCTACATCTACCTTTTTGGTTCACTTATGCCTTTTGACCGTTAGGTCAATGCTGAATTAAAATAATAATTATTTAAATTCCACGAGGTAACTTCTTATTGGCCAAAATTAAAACATCTAATCCATTAGAAAGACTCACTCATATCTACCAGTTTTTCGTACTAACCCGCTTCAAACACTAACCCGACCCGAACAAAAAGTTCAACTAAAAAAAAGAGGCCTCACTTCTATCAAACTCCATGGAACAAAAGCTCAATGGAAGTTGTAGCGAACATATAAACCAAATTTACTACGTGGTTTTTTTCTTTTCTTGTTATGGCATCTAGTTCAATTTAATTTATTCATTTTCACATAATGGAAAGATCTCAAAGTAATTTATCATAAACCATTGGACTATCCCTAATTTTTCGTCCCACATAATTGTCAAGAAAATCATTGGCTCATTCATGCTAGGTTTTTCTTGTTTGTTTAATTTGTTCATGAACCTTTATTGATGATATCACGCCCAAAATCCACTAGTCGTGATGATACTTAACCCAACCTGCTAGGTAAGCCAACTAATAACTATCCAATTTCAATAATGCTAATAAGTCAATTAAGCAAATTAAATTATCTAGATCTATTATATTTCCCAAGGACTGGTAGTACAAATCATAAGCTTCTAAGAATAGAGTTTACAAAGCTGATATGAAGAAAATACATCTTCTGTTTGAAAAGTACATAAATAGAATTTTATAATCTAAGGCTACCGTGAACAAGAGGTAACTACAGCAGGAATGCAGGTACACCTTCAAATCCAGCAACCATCTAACACAACAACATTGGCATCCGGGATCTGCATGCAATGTGTAGAAAGTGCAGTATGAGTACAACCGACCCCATGTACTCAAAATGTAACAAACCTAACCTCAGGTTGAAAGCAGTGACGAGATGGAATATAGGTAGGGTCCAACACTAATAACCGACAGCAGTTTATACAACGTATAGCATATAAACAAGGAAATAATTTCAGAGATGTTCAGCTTTTGCATAGTTTTCCGAAAACAGTTCCGCTTTTCAAGAATATCAGTTAAAACCCAAATCCTTTATCTAAATCATCAAAAAAATTATGAGATAGTTTGAAAACTGTAATTTTCTTGAAAAATCCTTTCCACAATAAATAAAAATGTTTCATTTCCTTTCCAAATAACAAGTGTGAAATACCACTCTATGCCCACATATTAATGTGTGTAAAAAGTCATGAATGATGTGATACCGTACAACATGAGGAAAATGCATCTCCATGCATGTATGTCTTATATGCATGCCAATGCCATGTATCTTAGAGATGAATCATGTACTCACACTCTCAGAGTACTCAACCACACTGTATCACACTTTCCACTCATCATACTCAACCACTCGATACTGTATATGGCCCATACAGCCCAGGAAAATCCATCCCGGAATATATACAATACTGACTATAAGTCACCCAGTACGAGGAAAAAGGGCAATCCAATGCTGTGGAGAAATCCATCTCCAGATATCAAGTACTTCGGACAAATCCATGTTCAGGGAAATTCATCTCTCAATAATATATAAATGCTCAACCACTCGGTACTGTATATGGACCATGCGGCCTAGGGAAATCCATCCCGGAACATATACAACACCGACTAGAAGTCACCGGTACCGAGGAAAAAGGACAATCCAACTCTGTAGAGAAATCCATCTTCAGATATCAAATACTTCGGACAAATCCATGTTCAGGAAAATCTATCTCTCAATAATATCATTTACGCTCACTATGGGTGTGTTACAGACTCCGGAGGGGCTCCTTTAGCCCAAGCGCTATCATAATCATCAGTATAACCATTGCGGCGTGCAGCCCCATCCCATAACTGTCACTTATAATCAGGCTCTCGGCCTCATTCAGTCATAAATCTCTCCAGTCTCACCCACGGGCTCATAATTTCATGAAAACTGATCCAAAATAATGATATGGTATATCAATAAGCAACAGCTGAGACTGAGATATGATATGAATGCATGAATGTGACTGAGTACAAAATATCAATGAAATCAATGAGATGACAGCAAGAAATGACTGCTAGGAGCCCCAACAATATCAGCATAAAGCCTAAACATGATATCTAGCATGATGTACAGCTCAATTACTTTATCACATGGTGAAAAACACAAATATCAACAAAGTGGGCCACTAAACAGTGCCCTGGAAACAATAGAGTCACAACTCACAGGGTGCACGCCCACACGCCCGTCACCTAGCATGTGCGTCACCTCAACACCAATCACATAGCACATAATTTAGGGTTTCATACCCTCAACACTAAGTTTAGAAGAGTTACTTATCTTAAACAAGCCAATTCCGACACCGGGCAAGCCAAGCGATGCTCCAAGAATGCCATCACATGCGTAGCAACCTCCGAACGGCTCAACACTAGCCAAAAGCAACTCAAATACATTAGATAAAGCCCAAGAAAGCAATTACAAATGATAAAGTTCGAATCCTAAGTCAAATTTCAAATCCGGACAAAAATCACACCCGGACCCACGCCTCAAAACTCAATAAAACTCACAAAATCCAACAACCCATTCAATTACGAGTCCAACCATACTAGTTTCACTCAAATTCGACTCCAAACCGGTGTTCAAAACTCAAAAATTCATATTATGAAACTTTAGGCCAAAACCCCCAATTTCCTCTTTAAATTCACCAACCAATTGCTAAAAATGAAGATGGATTCATGAGATATAATCAAAACTGAGTATAGAACACTTACCCCAATCCTTGTGATGAAATTTGCTCCAAAAATCGCCTCAATCCGAGTCCCACATCTCAAAATATGAAAAAAGAACAAAACCCTCGATTTTTATAACACTATCCAGCTATTCCGCATTTGTGGTCAAAATGTCGCATCTGCGACCACTACATTTGTGGTCACCACATTACTTCTGCGACCGTAACTCACCAGGCGACCCCTCGCACCTGCGGAACCATTTCCGCTACTGTGCACTCGCAGGTGCAAAGCCAAACACACATATGCGCTAAACCTTGCTTCTGCGACCAACTGTTTGCATCTGCGCCCATAATTCCACATATGCGGAAACACCAGAACCAGCAATGATATACCTTAGCCAAAATTTCCAAAATGCCCCGAAATCAATCCGAAATTCACCTGACCCCCTCGGGACCCCGTTCAATCATACCAATAAGTCCCATAACATAACATGGACTTACTCGGGGCCTCAATTCTCACATAACAACATCTAAGCAATGAATCACACCTCAATTCGAAATCATTGAACTTTGAAACTTCAACTTCCACAGCCGATGCCGAAACCTATCAAATCACGTCCGATTGACCTCAAATTTTGCACACAAGTCATATTTGACATTACGGTCCTGCTCCAACTTTCGGAATCGGAATCCAACCCCGATATCAAAAAGTCCACTCCTGGTCAAACTTTTCCAAAAATTCCAACTTTCGTCATTTCAAGCCAAATTCTACCACGGACCTCCAAATCACAATCCGGATGCGCCCCTAAGTCCAAAATCACCCAACGGAGCTAAGGAACCATCACAAATCCAATCCGAGGTCAAATACTAAAAAGTCAAACTTGGTCAAACTTTTCAAATGTAAAGCTTCAAGTTGAGAATCATTCTTCCAAATCAATTTTGAATAACCTGAAAACCAAAATCGACGATTCACGTAAGTCATAATACTTCATACGGAGCTACTCATGCCCTTAAATAACCGACCGAAGTACAAATGCTCAAAACGACCGTTCGGATCGTTATAGATGATAATGTTATACATGAGATTAATCAAGAAAATGAATACATGTAAATCCATGGGTTGGATGGAACTGGGGCGTCTTTTTTTATTTGAACTTTTTATTCAGATCAGGTTAGTATTTGGAATGGATTAGTCCAAAAAATGGGTAGATATGGGTGAGTGTTTCTAATAGGTTAGATGTTTTAATTTCGACCAATAAGAAGTTGCCATGTGGAATTTAAATAATTATTTTTTAAATTCAGCATTGACTTAACGGTCAAAGCTCATAAATAAACCTAAATGGTGGATGGATGAGTATTTTTAGTCCAATAGGTGAATTTAGGGTATTTTTAGACCTTTTTCAATAGTTGAGAGGCATTTTTGACCCTTCTCCGTATTATATATAATAAACGTAGAAATCAAGATTATTAGTTTTAATAAGAACAGGATCACATGATTGCTGCTTAGTCGTGAATAAAAAAGTTATTCTACCTTTTCGAATATAATACTTTCATATTTGGTGGCCTTATTAAGAAGAAAACTTTCATATGCGGCGGCCTTTTAACACTTTGAATGCTTCCAACGTTGGTTCAGTTTCTTATTTTAATTTTTTTATGAAGTGAGTCCTTTTGTGAGATAAATAAATTGAATTGAGTTTACTATATATACTAGCTAGCTAGACTACAACAACAACAACAATAACGACCCAGTATAATCCCACAAGTGGGGTCTTGGGAGGGTAATATGTACGCAGACCTTACCCCTACCCCGAAGGGTAGAGAGGCTGTTTCCAGGAGACCCTCGGCTCAAAAAAAGCAACAGGAGCTGATATATTAGTACCATAAAAATGCATAATAAAATAACAGCAATATAAAAGATATGAAATACAAAATATGAAATACGAAATAGATGGCTGATATAGTAAAACTAGCAGGTAAAGCCCTGTATCAATAGACGACCAATGACATTCTTAGTCTAACTCCTAACTGGCTAGTCTCACTCTATTGTGCTGTAGAAATATTCACAAGTTTCCCCTAACCTACAACCTTAATGCTCGACCTCCATAATTCCCTGTCAAGGGCCATGTCCTCAGTAATCCTAAGTCGCGCCATGTCCTGTCTGATCACCTCTCCCCAATACTTCTTAGGTCGCCCTCTACCTCTCCGCGTGCCCACTACAGCCAGTCGCTCACACCTCCTCACCGGTGCATCAGTGCTCCTCATCTGAATGTGCCCGAACCATCTAAGTCTTACTTCCCGAATCTTGTCCTCCATGGGGGCCACGCCCACGTTCTCTCGAATATCTTCATTCCTAATCTTATCCATCCTTGTATGCCTGCACATCCACCTCAACATCCTCATCTCAGCTACTTTCATCTTCTGGATGTGTGAGTTCTTTATCAGCCAACATTCAGCTCCATATAACATGGCAGGCCTAACCACTGCTCTATAAAACTTACCTTTTAGTAACGGTGGCACTTTCTTGTCACACAAGACTCCCGACGCTAACCTCTACTTCATCCACCCCACCCCTATACGGTGTGTGACATCCTCGTCAATCTCCCCGATCCCCTGAATAACCGATCCAAGGTACTTGAAACTACCCCTCTTGGGAGTGACTTGAGAGTCAAGCCTCACTTCAACTCCCGTTTCCGTCGGCTCAACTCCAAATTTGCACTCGAGGTATTCCGTCTTCGTCCTGCTCAACTTGAAACCTTTAGACTCAAGAGCATGTCTCCAAATCTCTAGCCTCTCGTTGACGCCGCCTCGTGTCTCATCAATTAGAATAATGTTATCAGCAAATAGCATGCACCATGGCACCTCCCCTTGAATATGATGAGTCAGTGCATCCATCACCAGGGCAAATAGGAATGGGCTGAGCGCAGACCCTTGGTGCAACCCCGTAACAACTGGAAAGTGTTCAGAGTCGCCTCCTACTGTCCTAACCCGAGTCTTAGCTCCAGCATACATGTCTTTAATCACCCTAATATAGTCAACCGGGACCCCTTTATCCTCTAAGCAGCTCCATAAGACCTCCCTAGGAACCCTATCGTACGCTTTCTCCAGATCAATAAACACCATGTGGAGATCCTTCTTCCTATCCCTGTACTGTTCCACCATCCTCCTAATAAGGTGGATAGCTTCTGTGGTAGATCGCCCCGGCATGAACCCGAACTGGTTGTCTGAAATAGACACCGTCCTTCGCACTCTCATTTCTACCACTCTCTCCCAAACTTTCATGGTATGACTTAGTAATTTGATGCCCCTATAGTTGTTACAGCTCTGGACATCACCTTTGTTCTTATACAACGAGACCATTGTACTCCACCTCCACTCTTCAGGCATCCTATTAGTCTTGAATATAACACTAAACAATACAGTAAGCCATTCCAAGCCTGCTCTACCCACACACCTCCACAGTTCAACCGGAATTTCGTCTGGCCCGGTAGCTCTGCCCCTTCTCATCTTACGCATTGCCTCCATGACTTCATCAATCTCAATGTCCCTACAATTACTTAATTCATGGTGACTGTCGACATTCCTCAATTCCCCAAGTATAATATCCTAATCCCCTTCTTCACTTAGAAGTTTATGAAAGTAGGTCTGCCACTTCCTCTTAATCTGGTCATCTCCCATCAAAACTTTGTCGTCATCATCCTTTATGCACCTCATTGGTCCAGATCCCGAGTTGTCCTCTCTCTCGCCTTAGCGAGTCGGAATAACTTCTTCTCCCCACCTTTGTTCCTTAGTTCCTCATACAGACGAGCAAAAGCTGTCGTCTTAGCCTCCGTCACTGCCATCTTCGCCTCCTTCCTAGCTACCTTATACCTTTGACTGTTCTCTCTCTTCTCCTCCTCATCAGTGCTCCCTACTAACCGCAAGTAAGCCGCCTTCTTTGCTTCCACTTTACCTTGGACAACTGCATTCCACCACCAATCTCCTTTGTGGCCACCATTGTGGCCCGTAGATATCCCTAACACCTCTCTCGCCGCCTTTCTTATACAGTCCGCCGTTGTCAACCACATTGTGTTTGCGTCCCCACTACTTCTCCAAGCTCCCATTGCCGATAACCTTCCTTCCAACTCCTTAGATTTATCCTTAGTTAAGGCGCCCCACCTAATCCCGGGGCATCCTTGTACTGTATCAAAGAAGATAAAGAATAGGTTGTTATAGCTTTGTGAAACATACAACTTGAAGTATAATTTGTGTTTTGTGAAATTTAGGGTCATCTAGCAAAAGTCGATATGATCACGAGTTTTTACAAAGCTCAAGCTTTTGCATCTTCTTCTAGCTCTCCTTTGTCAAGTTCTCTATATCCAGTTATTAGTAATAATATTAATCCTTCCCAAGCATCGGATAAAGTGTTGGATTATGCGCCTGATCCCATTGAAAGAAAATCAATTTCAGAATATCCACCTAATTTACATGACCTAGTAAAGAGAAATTATATACAAAATGGACCTTGTCAACCTCGTGGTTTTGTATTTCCAAAAAGAGATCTTGGAGGAATAATGCGTCGCTTTAATCCCGATGGTTTAAAACTTCATGTTCTCAATGGTTAGAATATAGTATTAAACAAGATGAAACATTTTGTTTTTGTTGTTACTTGTTTAAAAATGAGGTTGGAGGATATGGAAAAAAAAGTAGGTGATGCTTTCACAACAGATGGTTTTAGAGGTTGAAATAAAGGTTTAAAAAGGCTTAAATCATATGTGGGTAACATGAATAGTGTTCATAGTCGATATTTCAAGATGATGCTAGATTTAATGAATCAAGCACAATCTATTCTAACTTTTTTGGACAAGCAATCTGAGAAAATTAAAAGTGAACATCGAGTTCACTTGAATGCTTCAATTGATGTGATAAGATATCTTTTGAAAGAAGAAATATCTTTTCGGGGCCATGATGAGAGTGTAGCTTCAACAAGAAGAGGCCATTTTTTTTACATCTCTTAAAATGGTATGCAGATATGAAAGAAGGTGCGAAAAATGTGATATTAGAAAAAGGTCCAAAAAATAACACCATGATTTATCCTGATATTCAAAAAGATATTGTGAATTCTTGTGCAAAAGAAACGGCGAAATCAATAATTGAAGACTTGCATGGAATTTTTTTGAGATATTAGTTGATGAGTCTAAGAATGTCTCTCATAAGGAACAAATGGCTCTTGTTCTGTGCTATGTCAACAAGGAGGGTGAACTTATTGAGCGATTCCTTGGTCTTGTTCATGTTAAAGATACAACTACACATGTATCATAAAAAATAATAAATTCTTTGCTTTTACAATATTCATTGAGTTCATCTCTAATACGGGGACAAGGGTATGATGAAGCTAGTAACATGCAAGGAGAAATCAATGGTCTTAAAGCTTTGATTCTAAAAGATAATCCTTTGGTATACTGCGTACATTGCTTTGCTCATCAATTGCAATTGACTCTTGTAGCTTTTGGAAAGAAACATCATGATATAAATAATTTTTCTAACATTCTAGCTAATGTTTTGAATGTTGTTGGAGGTTCTTATAAGCGTAGGGAGATGCTTAGAGGTGATCAAGCTGAAAAATTAGATGAGTTATTAGTGCTTGGTGAAGTTCATACAGGAAGTGGTTTAAATCAAGAACTTGGGCTTTAAAGACTAGGTGATACCCGTTGGGGATCACACTCTAAGACATTGCTTAACTTTATTTCTTTATTCTCATCAATTATTCATGTACTTGGAGTTCTTGCAAATGAGGGTTCAAATTATCAGGAGAAAGCACTGGCAAAAAGTTTAGTGGAAGATATAAGATCTTATGAGTTTGTGTATACATTACATTTAATGTTAAAAATATTGGCAATTAGATATAATTTTAATATGGCTCTACAAAGAAAATATCAAGATATTATTAGTGCTATAAAACTTGTTCATTTCACAAAGAGGTAATTGCAAACAATGAGGGAAACTAAATGGAATTCTTTGATAGAAGATGTCTCTTCGTTGTGATAAGAATTGTATTGTGATCCCAAAAATGGATGAGAAGTATGGTCTTCGAAATTCAAAGCATAAAAGCTCAACTATTACGTACTCTTATCATTTGCACGTAGAAGTTTCTTGTGCCGCTATTGATTTGCAACTTTCGGAGCTTAATAGTCGTTTTAGTAAAGTGAATATTGATCTGCTTCTTGGTACGACTAGTTTGAGTTCCGATGATTCTTTTGCAAATCATGATAAAAACAAGATTATAAAACTTGTTATATATTATCCAAATGAGTTCACTACTTCCAACCTTGAAAATCTTAGTTTTGAGCTTGACAACTATATTGATTATGAGCGAGAAATGGACAATGCATTCTCTAACTTGAAAGGGCTTGGCGATCTCTTGAAGACATTGGTTAAAACAAATATTTACAAGACATGAGGACTTGTTTGCTTGCTTGTGAAGCTGAGTTTGATATTACCTGTGGCTACTGCAATGGTCGAAAGGGCTTTTACTTCAAAAAATTTATTAAAAATTACTTGCTAAGCAGAATTGGTGATGACTTTTTGAATGATTGTTTAGTTTGTTATATAGAGGATGAAGTATTTGAAAGTGTACCTAATGATGCGATCATTGATCGTTTTCAAAACATGACAAGTCGTCGAGTGCAATTGAAATGATAGTGTTTATATTCATATATTGTGTTTGTCTGGTTCGTTACTTTTTAAACATATATTAGATATTGATATTCATTCTTTAGTCAGCTTGTTATTGTATATTAGTTTTAGGTCATAATCTTGTCTTATAATTTAGAACCCATACACCTCAAATCCTAACTCTGCCTATGTATCCTATATCTTACTTTTCATTTCCCATGTACATTCTCATTCTACCTTATATCATATACCTAACTGTCCCTTATGTCCCCTATATCCTATATCTTACTTTTCATTTTCCATATATATTCTCATTCTATATTTTGTGTTTGTCTATATGTATAATTCTATTATCTATCCTCTTCCTTTGATGTGCAGTCCAATTTTCAGAATGTCAAAACATCTTTACTTACAGTCTTGTTTAACCTGGTCAGAAACCAGCTGGGTCTTGGTACTTTTAGCTTCCAAAGAGTTTCATTTTTGGCCTTCCATATCTGGTATATCATAGCTGCCACCCCAGCCAAGGTAACTGCTCTCCCAAATTTTTCTTTAACTATTCTAGTCATTCTGTGCCTTATGCATTGCACTTCTACGCTTCGTATGACCGATTTTCAGTCAATGCAATATTTTTCTGTTATTTATAGCCATCAAAGAAACATTAAGTGATACAAGAACGCATCCAATTATTAAATAAAAGGGTGATAAGAATTTGACTTGACATGTATATATACATATATGACTTGAGATTTTTTTCCTTTTAATTTTATTTTATATGTCATACATAGAGTTTGAAAATATATAATATTTTAAAAAGGTTTTTACTAATATACAGAAGATGCAAGCATGATGCACGTGAGGCGCACACGATATCTCGGTCATTCCTCTTGTTATATAAAGAGTGCAAAACTTCCTCACACTTATACGATCATTCCATTTGCCCTGCATTTTGCCAGAACGAGCTGTATTTTGGTTGGTTTCCTCTTGCCTTCTTGCATTTTGGTTGGTTTCCTAATTCTTTTATTAGGGTTATCAAGACTCGCCTAGATGGTATTGTTATACACTGGGCTAACTCTACTGTTCGGATGTCATGTTGTTGCGCAACACGTGCTCCATCGTGGTAGCTGGTCAGAGCATGCTTAAATCTTACTCTTTTATTGGGGCTCTGATAGCATTCACGTGCATTTATTATTGCATTGGGAGGTGGTATCTATGTAGCCGAGATGATCCAATGGACATGGACATAGAGATGCAGGAGCATCCTGCAGAGGAGACGCAGGATGTAAAGAATTGTATGATCTGCTGGGAAGCAATGACTGGAGGAGAAGTCGAGCTTCCATGCAGCCACAAGTTCACCCTCATTGCATCCATGGATGGACGACCAATTCTGGTATGTGCCCAGTCTGTCACCGCACTATATCATATTTTGCAGTTGCTGCAATATTGTTATTTTTTACGTGCAAATAAAAATGTTAATTTTAAATATTTTTATAGTGAATTGAGTTTAATAGTTTTTGTGATTTAGATGACTTTGGGCAATTCATATGAAATGAAGTATAAGCTTACTGATTTTTTAAAGTTTTTTACAACTGCACGACACGCTCAAATTCTCTAATTACTTTGTCATTTACAATCAGTGTAGTAAGCTTACTATAAATTGAGAAATATAAAGTTTTAGCCGCTCTAAAATATAATAGCCAATAAAATATAGGCAAAATACATATTTTACCCATCGACCTTGTCTCCAAATCCCTCTTACACACCTGTTATATACATGAATAATATTACACGCCAAAACTTTTAAAGGTGTCATGTGTGTCAATTACACACCACTTTGGTGTTTGACCACATATGCTTAAAGATTGCTATTACACGCGCCAATAAGCATCTGACACGTGTCATAAATCGAGGAAAAAAAAGAAAAACTGGAAAATAAAAACTCTGCCCCCCACCCCCACTCTTCATCTTCCCAAGGATACAACCTGTACAACCCATACAAAAAATAAAATGCTCTTATTGAGAGTCAAACTCAAAACTCTTGCTTAATAAGTGAGTGCTCCAACCAACTGAACTACAAGAGCTTGTTGCTCCCTTGTTACAGTTCAAAACTATTGATCTTTTGTTTCAATACCATAGGTGAATTTTTTTTTTGGCTACAAAATTTAAATATAGATACGAATGGTATTTTAAAAAAAGTATAATTATAAATGGTAAATACAGTATAAATACTTGTTGTATCATGTATATAGTCCAACATAAAGTTTCCTTGGGCCTAAAGAGGCTGATACGTGTTTAAGCTCGCTATATTTTGGATTCTTGTAATCGTTGCCAAAAGCTTGTAATAAAGGCCACACAAATAAAAGCATGCCTGCAAATATCTTAGCAACGCGTTTCTGGTGGCCTCAAGTGAAATTTGTTGTAGTGGTACTTATCTTTTGATTTATACCTTTATAACTGAATATTTTAGAAAATATATAAAAGACACACAAAGTCTGTATTCTTGTTTAGTTAAAGGTTAATAAATGTAGTTGTAGTATTTTATACCAGCCAATTAAATTTAAAAACTAGATCCGCATGAGATCGAAAATAATATAAAAAAATAAGTTTTTAACCTAGCTCAATCTTAAAAGCTAGTTTATGGGACGGAGATTATTCAAAACTGGATAAGGAGTTAGTACAACATTTCTTCAATCAATGCGACACACTTCACCCCTCCCCCCCCCCTTTCCCTGTATGTCCATGCTTAAACATCTGGAAGGTGGATAAATATAACATCAGAGACCAATAATAAATAAATCAAGAATAAGAATGAGTGACTCAAATATATGTGAAAATCGACCTTGGCCTTCGTCAAATCCAGGAAGTTTTGTTCAAACCTTGTATTTGTATTAAAAAATCTAATAAATATATACAAATTATTAATTTAAAACCCATTAACTTAAAAAGACTATACTCCCGAACCCATAAGGTTCAAATCCTATCTCCGCCTCTAATTAGTTTTACAACGATATTTTTTTCTTATTCACCAAACAGTGTTTTAGTTTATGCAAAGTTCTATGGTAGGATTTATTATTCATGTTTTCGTTGAGCCGAAGGTCTATCAGAAATAACTTCTTTATCTTTACGAGGTAGGAGTAAAATTTGTGTATACAATACCCTCCCCAACCTCTCTATATTCACAAGGTAGGGATAAGGTCTGCGCATACTCTACCCTCCCCAGACCCCATTTGTGATTACACTGAGTTTATTGCGGTTGGATTCATTATTCCTATATCATCAACCAAATGAACGCTTGGTGTATAAAGTACAAACTAACTGCTTTTACAAAATAGAGAGAACAGGCCAGCAATATCGCTGCTGGACAATCCTCTTTGATCTCTTGTTGGGTCAATAATTTGTACACAAATGTAAGCTTGTGAAACTTGGGAAATATATTTGCTTTTGTTGCTCTAATCTGAATCACAGACAATTAACAGTAAAAAACCAAGCATAATATCATGTGCGTAATCAAATCAAACATTTACACAAATCCATAAGCATATTCAAACAGCCAGAATTCGCAGGGGAACAAAAATTCCCACCAGAACGAAAGTATATTAGTACCAGGAACAAAGTATTTACAGTGCCATATATCGAGAACAGAGAATTCCCATCGAGGGAAATGGAATGATGGAATAAAAGAGTTTCCGCCATTAATTTCAGCCCTTTCCTATCAGACTCACTCTCCGAAACTTTACAGTACATCTCATAGTCATCGTACACCAGACAAAAAGAGGGAAAATCTATAATGGAACTAGTTGAGTGCTACAAATCGATTAGGGTGACATTCTTAACTGGATTTAAGGGCCCATAAATACATCCTCTAAACTCTTTACCTGGCTTTATATGCATACATATATCCTCTAAGTTTCCGTACTTCTTCAGATGACACATTTAGTAAATGGTCTATGTAAATGCAGATTCCAGCTCCACTGCAATTTCAAAGTTCGATGACAGTTTTTCAGCAGAAGGCATAATTAAGAATGTGGAAACAGTCAAAAGCAGGCTTACCTAAGGGGCCCTACAGGTAGCCACAAAATATCCCATCTAAATTTTGCCAACCTGCAAAAGACATGCACGATGTAGGTCAAACCAACAGATTTATAGGGCCTAAGGGTCCAAATTGATCAATGCAAAGCAAAGACACACGTATCACGTAGGTGTAAACATGTAGAGAAAGGAGAGAGGGCAGCTGAATAAAGGTGTTGATCAATTTAGTATATGGATATGCCAAAGGTGATACTATATAAGGCCTATCAACGACCACAGAAAATATGATGGCAGTTTCTACCAAATGTATTGGATTCATTGTCAATAAAAGGAAAAGATCATCAGTAGAAAAAGAAACTGCAAATATTAAACTCTAGTGGCAAGGGACTACCCACGATGGTCGGAGCTCATTTATAAGAAACCAATAGGCAAAATTAAAGTCTGAATTTGGTTACTCCTTCAATTTCAGTTGTTTAGGTAGTTTAATATCCCAAAAGTGGCTATTGAGTATAACAAGAAGTAAAATAAAACCTTGCTGTGATAAGCAGCTCACCTTAGCATGTGATTCAGCCAAAACACTGCTACAATCATGCCAATGCAGCATGAAGACCATAGCCACCTCCTATGATATTTCGATTCATGCAGTAAGCCCTTTATGGTCATTAAGCACGTCAAAATAGCTGCCCAATCTGAGAATTTCTCAAGCAAATGCCAACAATTAGGACATAAAGTATGAAACAATTGTTCCTCATTTGATTAATGATAGCACATGATTTCCAGCAAATTCAAGACTGAAAATAATTCCATAAGGGGTCGTCTGGTACGCGGGATAAGGCGGAATAAAGTGTAGTATTAAGTTTATGCTAAGTTTGGTTGATGATATTTATCCCGGGATAAATTTATACCGTCAACCAAACATAGTATTAACTTAGTCCCAGATTTGAATATCCCATCTTATCCCACCTTATCTCATCAAACTTGGTATTATTTTTATCCCACCTCCCAGGTGGGATAAATTAGTCTAGGAATTATAATTCCTATGCTATAATCCTGGGATAATTTAGTTCGCATACCAAACGACCCCTAAAGATCATTGCCTATATAATCATCTAAGAAGACATCTAGTACTCGGAACAACTAACTTTCAATTGTAGAAAATTATCAAATGCTAGCCTGCTTAAATGCTTTTTGCCCCTAAACAAGAAATAATTCTAACATTTACCAGTACCTTATTTGTGGTACAGAATAAGTCAATTCCCTCTTTCTTTGATTATCTTCTTTTTTTTTCCTTTATCTACTTTCAGAGGGTAAAAGATGGTCAACAGAAGTTTCCAGCAGTGCTAGAAAATCTTCAAAGGTTGTAAGCCCCTCCAAAGGATGGAGGGACCATAACCATGCAAGAGATATGTTACTTGTTGAGCAAGCTTATAACAATGCTCACTTTGCGTTTATTCTCCAATTTATCCTGAAGAACTATCGTAACCAATATAGTGACTGAATACTTACTCCCTCCGTTTCATTTTAGATGACAGTATTTAAGATATTAGTTTGACCTGTATATCACAATAGTGATGGTAGTATGGTACAATTAAAATATTAAACTAATGGTTGAAAAGTCAGTTTGATAGAGGAACATCATATCAAACTTTAAAAGCTGAGCAATTTAATGTTTAAATTCTTGAAAGTTGTGAAAGCTCTTTAAAAATGAAATGATGTCAAAGACAAACATTTTGGGAAGTTTTAAAATAGAAAGATCGTCATCGTCATATAAATTGTAATGTCGGGAGTCTCGTCTTTCCAGAAATTATTGAAGTGATTTAACTGAGCCTGTAAGCTTGTAGGTAAATGAACTATGAGATGAAAATAACACAAAGGGTGTCTATTGTTGTCAACCTTTACTATGGGCCACATTATGTTGCATCCACCAATAACCCTCTGAATTTTACCATTGACATAATAAAGCTAAAAGCATCATAAAACTTGTCTTTCTAGAAATAAAGGAATCAAACTGCAGGAAATATGAAGTGGTAGGGCATGACCAGAAAGGTACTATGTTCAGAGAGAGATTTTTTAAGCACTGAATAAGCTGCAATGCCAATGAAAGCACGAAAGTAGTAAAGGGACAAACCTGCAGCAATGATGGTCCATGAGTCAACTTCATACATGAAGTAAGCATGATATCGCTGTTAACCATATTAAAATACTGAAATCAACAACAGCATTAAGGGGGAAAATATTGTGAGTATAATAGATATTTCGCATAATTTGCACTCTATTTAAGATTTACAATCACTTCTTCAGTGGAAAGTACCTGCTGCCATCAAATTAGCTGTCTTTAATGTAAAGAGTGAATGTCTTCTACATATTTTGCATTAGTATTGAGGAAGTAGCAAAAGATCGACATATCATTGATGCTTATAGAGCATATTTATTACACTCGACATATAAACCACAAACACACACTGCAAAGTGAGAAAATCAAGAATAAAACATGGTATTTATCATTGTTTTCCATCATTTTCCTAGCATAATATAACTCCTAAGTTTCCTGCATAAGCTTATCCAACTATCTAACATTCACTTCTCTTCCTAAAAGTTTGTCCGGTGCTAGTGTGACCAATATTCAGATAACGCTTCTGTAGGGTACTCCAACAAATTCCAATATCAAGGAAATAAGAGAAAGACTCAAATCAAGGTAAATTGTGAGTTTGATATATAAAATCCATGTTTCAGCTTCTTTGATTGAGGACATGCTTGATTATCAGATGCCATCCTCAAATTTCATGATATTTAACACTTAAACCTCGTAATTGAGGAATAATTATAATGTGAAATTGATGTTACCGATATGGAACACCAAAAAGGTAGTTTGTACCGCTCTCTTCTCATGATACAGATGAGATGGAGAACAGAAGTCCATGAAATGGTGCTCTTTAAGAAGTTCTCTTATTATTTCTTCTTCCAGATGATACTCTTCTTTCTCGTCACACATAAATCAATGACTGGATGCTGCTGATTCATACAATAATGTGTCTTATTCATCAGTCAAATTTTTCCATACAGTTGACTGCTTTACCAGCAGCTCTTGTCCTAAAGATAATTTTTTCCTGCGTGTTGAATTGGCATCTTAGTTTTTATGATTCTTAAGTTTCTAGTGATTGTACGCTTGCTTGGATGGCTGCATTCAGATTCCTAAACTACTTGAACATGAAGAATTCCTACTTTATTATAATGCTAGGTTTGTAATTTCAGTCATCTGTTTCCAGCCTGAGGTCCTCCCTTACCTTTTCTCCCGGGGTAGTGGGAGAGGTGATACTGGAGGGAACTGATAAGCTAATAAAGCTTCTATTGAGAGTTGAAAAGTTAAAACAAAACTTGTTACTTTAGCCTGATAACCATAATCAATGATTCAATATGAAAAGTCTAGTATATGGATACAATGAAGGTGCAGAACCTTATCGAGAAAGAAAGAAAAACAAAATAGATAGGCTGTGTAGAAGTTCAAACTTCAAAATGGTACTATTTCTCCTCTCATCATTCTGAACTCCACTTTGTGCCATACAAGATGGAAGGATAAGACCAAAATCTTTTCTCATGAATTCTTTGCTAGCAAATCCTACTGGCAGAACTTAGATGAGCCCAAGTGAAACCTCCTTTACCTCAGAGAGAAAAAGTGCCAGTTCCCTAAGCTTAATTTAGTTTCTCACGTGAATCTATGCTCCGTAGGCTTGATCTCAGGGCACCAGCTACATGAATGGGACATACAAATGATTGGTAAAGACGAGAAACTGTGATAGTTCATGCCTCTGTCATACGGCACTGATGAGCACTCTTTCCATTCAAATTATCTTTAATGTCACCAAAGAATGCTCCTTGTTTGGTATGGCGGTAAATATTTAACAACTAATATATTTCGTTTGGCTACGACATATCACTTGCTTCAACCAACATTTACTAAAAAAAAGTTGATCTTTAATGTTGAAAATGTCACTGAAACACGATTCTCAAACCCTAGAATCCACTTCATATAATTGTCTTATGTCACCTACCCAACCAAACACTGAAAAATAGCCCAAAAAATTGGTTTCCCAATCTAAACTTTAAAAAAATAAATACGAGTTCACAATGTAAAATATTTTCAGCAGAAAACATTTTACCCTATAGATGATAACAAGCTTGTCCACCTTCGCCAATTTAACTTTCAACAACCTGCCTTAACAAGAGCCCAGGAACATCCTCATGGATGTGCATGAGATAGATGATGAATGTAAGGAAATCAACTTTGGTGTCCCAAAATTTATTGTAAGAAACTAAATGATTAAAACCACTTATTTCTTTCCTTTGTGCTGGGATAATAAATAATTTTGTTTTTCTTTTTTTAAATAATGGTAGTGTTTACGCCAATGGCGAAGCTAAGTATGTTTAAAGGTGGTTCAATTGAACGCCCTTCATCGAGGGTAAAAAAACAAACTTTTTTGTATACATGTGAATTGTTGAATCCCCTTTATAGTTAAGTGCATTAACTTCAATTGCAAGTTAGCCATTTTTGAATCCCTTATTAAAATTTTGGCTCCTTTCACTGTTCCACTGGGTATTTGCTACTTTCAACCAGTGATGGTAACTCTTGGTTTTCTTTTGCATCTTCTTGCATAATGCATACTATTAACCAGATACAAAGTCAAAATAAATTTATACAAGGAGCAGAGGAATACCAATTCCCAGGGATAATATGCCTGTTGATAGATTGAGTATATTAGAAAAGCCACATAACACAAAAGTAGGCCCGAGAACACACCCTGCATGACACGAACACACATAAATAAACACAAGCTAACAAGTAAATGGTTACCAAATTTTGTAAAGTAATACACGTACCCTCCAGAGAAGAGATTGCTGAGTTTGAACTTTCTCGAGAGATCGAACTAACTCTTCTTGTTCTGCAAATTCAAAATTGAACAAATTTAAAACCCTAAATTTTAGTAATATTGAGGAGTTTACAACAATGATTAGAAAGAAGCCATGTATGATGACCTTGGGTATCAATGGGACGACCATCGTCGCGAGTTGGTAAAGAGAATTTATCGTCCTCGTCGTACTGAGATTCTCGTCGAGAATTTCTCCATTTTCTCGTTAGCTTCTGCATCACCATCATTATCATCCTCCTCGGAAATGCCTTCCACTTTTACGACTTTGAGCAAAGCTTCTCTGCTCCCTGCAACGACGTCGTTCCGCGAATGGAGTAGCGTGCTGCTAAATTTGCCAACTGGGTCGGCCCGGCCAGGATCCTGCCTCTTTTGAAAGGAAAAAAAAACACTATTTATATTTGATTCCTTTAAGAAAATTATTGAGAAAATAGCCTCGAATTAAAATTTTAAAACATACTGGTCAGAAATTTAAAGCACCGAACATCTTGATGATCACCTAAATTATGGCAATCGTTAAAATTGTGACGAAATACCATAAGATTTGCCCAAGAATTATGGATCAATGTGCTTTAAAAAACTGATCCGAGACTGTTTTTCCAAGTTTTTTTTTATCCGGGTGAAAATTCAAACGTTGGAACCAAACAATCCTATTTATGGGCCTCATGTATTGGGAAAAATTGCATTTATATATGTAAGTGACATGTTGAGACACGTGGACTGGTCAAATAGTCAAAGAATTATAATTAGTCAAGAGGCACGGGCAGCAATAGAAACGAGCAAAGGCAAAGGAAGAGGCACGGGAGAACATTCGAAGGATTCAGCGCCCGCACCTATTTAAGTCATTTATCAAAAGAAATGGATCTGGCCATAATAAAGAGCGCAAATACGGAATTCGACAGACATTAAATACTGGATACGTTAGAGAATTTGTATTGATTACAATGATTGTGTAACGTAGCATTTAATACCTTTAATTATTCATAATAGTCTCATTATGATTTGGGGAAAACGCATATCTTCAAGATACCTATAAAAGGGAGGTATCTGGTCACCTGTAAACACAAGATACAATTGGAATATACTTTGATTCACTTGTTTTTCTCCTGATTACACTCTGGTTACCCCAAATTACTTTCTTCTACATATTCTTTTGATTATCAGTAACTCGCATTCTTCTAAATTCTAGCTTTGACTAAAATTTTATTTTTTGGTTAAACAAATTGGTTCCGTTACCGGGAATCTGATAATCTATTTTCTTTTCACTTAACCTTCCTTGTTGCATCAATTATGTCGAATAACAATGACAACACCCCAGGAAACCAAGAGAACCAACAAAGTCAGGGAGGTCCACAGAATATTAACATTCAAGTTCCTACTCCGCAGGACTCTCCACAGCAATCTCGTGAGGGTACTCTTGATGGATCTCAAATAAACGAGTATGCTCAATTTGAAAATGTTGAAGTTGTTGATGAAGCTTTGCAGAAATTAATTACTGCTCATGTCAACAAAGCTGTTGAGGCGCTTGTTAACCAGTTACCTGTTGCAACACCCATACCTACTCCAAATAATAACACTATAGAAAACCTTCGTTCCGGGCTTGTTAACTCAGGCAGCGGTGGAACTCCCAGTAAACAGCAGGAGAGAGAACCAAGTAATGTAATTAATTCTGATTTACAAAATTTAGTACTAACCTTGTAGAAACAGCTCAAGGAGTAAAGTAAACGCATAGAGCAGATACCCGGGGTGCTGCCCATAATCAAAGGGGTAGACATGGACAGATATTCGCAGCAACCCTGGAAGCCAAGTGCTGCCCCACTCCCAATTCCAAAAAAGTTCAAAATGCCTGATATTCCAAAGTATGATAGAGCAACAGACCCACGAGACCACATGACTGCATTCACAACGGGCGTAAAAGGCAATGATTTGACTAAGCAGGAGATTGAATCGGTATTAGTCAAGAAATTTGGTGAAACACTCACCAAAGGAGCACTAACATGGTATTCCCTTTTACCTGAAAATTCTATAAATTCTTTTGCTGAACTTGCAGATTCTTTCATCAAAGCACACTCGAGAGCCCAAAAAGTGGAAAAAAGAATGGAGGATATTTTCAAAATCAAGCAAGGAGATTCAGAATTGCTTAGAGAATTCGTGGACAGATTTCAAAGTGAAAGAATGACATTGCCACGTGTACCTGATAACTGGGAAGCTATAGATTTTACAAGCAATTTGAATGGAAAAAACTCGGAAGCTACGAGGAGACTCAAGGAAAGCCTTCGAGAATTCCCAGCTACAACGTGGAATGATGTTTATAACAGGTATAACACGAAGTTGAGGATTGAGGAAGATACTGTTCCACGATCTCAAAAAGAAGAAAGTATACGTTCAAGACGTGCAGAGACCGAAAAAAGATCCGGTAAAAACAGGTACGAGCCTTATATGGGACATGCGAGAAAAGACTCACGGTCAAAACAGGATAATCAAAGGCACGATCACAAATCAAAAAACAGAGAATCAAGTTCTTCATCAAGATTTAGGAACGAGTGAAACAACTATGAGTCACGGGATGATGATAGAAATTTAAAAGCGAGATTCGGATGTTACAACTTCAACGTCAGCACCTCCGAGCTCGTAGCTGTTTTGAAAAGAATGGGAGATAAGGTTCGATGGCCAAAGGAAATGAGATCGAATCCAAACAGGCACAACCCTGACCATTGGTGCGAGTTCCATAATGACCACGGGCATAAAACAGCAGATTGCAGATTTTTACAAAGTGAAGTTGATCATTTATTAAAACAAGGATATCTTACTGAGTTGTTCAGCGAGAAAGGCAAGCAAGCTTACATGAAGAACAGGCAGGAGCCTCCGAAACCACCTTCTCCCAAAAGAACTGTTAACGTTATAAGTGGGGGTGAAGACATCAATGGTGTGTCATATACTGCAGCTAACAAAACTTCTAAAGTAACTATTACCCAAGAGAAACGGGTGCGGCATGTTTTAGAAGAAGGCAATATTACATTCAATGATGCAGATACATATGACGTATTAACCCTCATAACGATGCACTGGTAATATCTTTAATTGTGCATGATACTAATGTGAAACGAGTTTTGATTGATCTAGGTAGTTATATTATTTTGCTAAGAGTGCTACGTGAGATGCAAGCTGAAGATAGAGTAATACCAAAGGCGCATACTCTATCTGGATTTGATAATTCCAGTGTCGTCACGAAAGGAGAGGCAACACTCACCACTTTTGCTGAAGGGGTCATCAAAGATATAAAGTTCCAGGTAGTAGACATGGAGATGGCTTATAACATGATTCTGGGGAGACCATGGATCCATGAAATGGATGTTGTTCCTTCAACCTTGCATCAAGTTATCAAATTTCCATCGCCATGGGGAATCTGTCAAATTCGCGGAGATCAACATACATCCAGGACTATTAACTCCGTTGCAGATACAAGCACGAGAAGTGAAGGCAAATAGCAATCACAGAAGGCAGTTGGGGAAATCACAACACAAACCTCAACTAAACAAGGGCGAACAAATGTAGACTCAATGCCTGATACCATTCAAGAACCAGAAGAGAATGAAAATATCAAAACAACGATAGATGAATTAGAACCTGTCGTGTTATTCGCTCAATGGCCTGATAAAAAAGTCTATGTCGGAGCTAATCTTGACCAAGGAATGAAAGGTAAGTTAATTGAATTTTTGAAAACTAACATGGACTGCTTTGCTTGGTCCCACTCCGACATGACAGGAATACCACCGGAGGTGATGACTCATAAACTAAATGAAGATCTGTCATATCCTCATGTGAAGCAAAAGAAAAGAAAGCAGGGAACTTTCAAGAATCAGGTGATTCAAGAAGAAGTCCAAAAATTGCTAAAAATTGGTTCCATTCGAGAGGTAAAGTATCCTAACTGGTTAGCCAATACTGTTGTGGTTCCAAAGAAAAATGGTAAGTGACGCGTTTGTGTAGATTATACAGATCTTAACAAAGTCTGCCCTAAAGATTCTTTTCCACTACCACACATAGATCAATTGATTGATGCAACTGCAGGTCACGAATTATTAAGTTTTTTAGATGCATATTCAGGTTATAATCAGATTAAAATGGATCCGGGAGATGAAGAAAAAACTTCATTCATAACAGACAAGGGGACTTGCTGTTATAAAGTAATGCCCTTTGGTCTAAAGAATGCAGGTGCAACGTATCAGAGAATATGAGGCTATGATTGCAGGTTTAGAATTGGCACAGGAACTTGGCATATATCAGATTATAATCAAGAGTGATTCACAACTCGTAATTAATCAAATGCTGGGGACTTATACAGCCAGGGAAGCAAGGATGCAGTAGTACTTGGAAAAGGTACGGGAATTGATAAAACAATTTCAAGATTGGAAAGTTAGACAAATACCCAGGGATGAAAATCTTGAAGCAGACGCCCTAACTAATCTCGCATCTGCGGCCGACGTGGCAAACGATGCAAATGCCTCAATGATACATTTATTTCATTCAGTTCTTAATCCTGATGCGAATGAGGTAAATTTTAATAACTTAACCTGGGATTGGAGGAACGAAATTATTGCTTTTTTGCAGTATGGAACCGTCCCTGATGACAAGAAAAAGGCTTATGCGCTTCGAAAACAGGCCGCTCGGTACCGCTTAAAACAAGGCAATCTATATCGTAAAATGTTCGGTGGTCCCTTAGCAAGATGTCTTGGACCTTCGCAAATAGAGTATGTAATAAGAGAAATACACGAGGGTCATTGCGGGAATCACGCAGGTGGAAGATCACTAGTAAGAACCTTAATTAGGGCAGGTTATTACTGGACTAAAATGGAAGATGAGGCAGAAAGTTTCATGGCCAAATGTGATAAATGCCAGAGGTACGGTAACAATATGCATAGACCTGCGGAATTATTACATCCGGTCATTGCGCCATGGCCATTTATGAAATGGGGAATGGATATCGTAGGTCCATTACCGCAAGTAAAAGGACAGGTAAAGTTTTTGCTTGTTCTCACTGATTATTTTACTAAATGGGTATAGGCAGGTGCATTCAAACAGGTGAGAGAAAAGGAAGTCAGAGACTTTATTTGGCGGAATATCATATGTCGATTCGGCGTACCAAAGGAGATCGTATATGATAATGGTCCTCAGTTTATTGGAGCTCAAATCACGGAATTTTTTCAAAACTGGCAAATTAAAAGGATTACGTCAACACCCTATCATCCGGTGGGTAATGGACAGGCAGAATCAACGAACAAAGTCACTATCAACAATTTAAAGAAACGACTAGAGGAATCAAAAGGAAACTGGCCTGAAGTGTTACCTGGAGTTTTATGGGCATATCGCACAACTGCAAAAACAAGTACAGGAGAAACACCGTTCTCATTGGTTTATGGAGCTGAGACTTTAATTCCAGTTGAGATAGGGGAACCAAGTACACGGTTCACACAGGCGACACAAGAATCTAATGACGAGGAGATGCGGGCAACCTAAATTTACTCGAGGGGCGGAGAGAAGCTGCTTTAATAAGAATGACAACACAAAAGCAAGTCATAGAATGATACTACAATAGAAAAGCACGCCTCAGGTTCTTCAAAATTGGGGACTTCGTGCTTAAAAAGGTTTTTCAGTCTACAAAGGTAGCTAACACAGGGAAATTAAGTCCAACATGGGAAGGACCCTACAAAGTGCGTGATGTTGCAGGAAAAGGAGGCATATGAACTGGAAACAATGGATGACAAGATACTACCTTCGCATTGGAATGCTGTTCATTTAAAGAGATACTATTTCTAAGGAAAACCCACGGTCAGGTATAACCATTTTAAATTTCATTTTTGAATTGTTAAAATTTTACTAACGATTTTAAATGATAGGCAAAAAGCTAACCCGTACTAAATGATGAGTCACGACCTGTAAGGCACATGGAGTAACCTAAAATTCCTGGCCTAAGGTTAAAATTATTCTGATAGAAATGCAAACGGGTTATGCAGTCTTCATCTATAATCGTCCCTCCGAGTCCCGTATGTTTTTCCTTGTCAGGAAAAGGACAAAATGAGAGAAACTACCAAGTGCTCGAGGCTTCATACTTCAACACTCAAACACTTGGGGGACTACATAATATACACGGACATGTGTATAAAGAAGGCAATGAAGATTAAAGAAAAATCAAGCCTGAAAGAGTCAAGTGCAGAGTAAAAGTCATAAAGCCACGAGCTAAGGCCAAAGAAAAATCTCACTATAGTTAGGGTAAAGGCTATGTACTGAAACGGGTTATAAGGAAAAATCCCGTGTCTATTATTCTTCTTTTAAATCTGTTAAAAAAAAAAACAGTTACGAGAAAGTTATAGATGTAATTCAAATACATGTAAAGTTTTATTCGGAACTAGACAAGGTTCAAAAATAAAAACTTGTCAAAGTTATTTCACAGAAACATGTGTATTCCTATTTCTTTTATCGTATGATAACACCATTATGAAGTTGAGACGTCTTCTTCGTTAAGTGTCGGAATATAAAAGGGCCCTCTTTTATAAAACTCATGTTTAAATTAATCATGAAGTTAACAGAAGCATTTTCGGAAAACAAAAATGCAAATTATTCTGTAAGTCCTTAAAAATAAAAGCAGGAATAAAGCAAACAGAAATACTTCTCAAGGAAGGGAATATTATCTTCACCCACTAAACCAACAGTAGGGGCAGCAACAAATCGGGCATACCAACCACGATCCTTGTCATCCTCAGGGCTCACCAAAACCCTCTTACTCCTGGCTACTAATGTAAAAATACCATTGCGAAAAAGCCTAGGTGAGTAAAGATGAATCAAGTGATGGAAAGTAAAAGGAGCTTCGGCTTTAGTGGCTAAATGTCTTAAACAGGCAACAACCCTCCATATGATTGGGCCAATTTGACCCAAGCAGACATTGAAGAAACGGCAAAATTCAAGAATGACTGGGTCGATTGCTGGTCTAAACCCTAAAGTAAAAGGATAAGTGTAAACAAAAGAGAACCCAGTTAAATAGGAAGTAATTCTCTGATTCGGATTAGGGATAATAATGGGAAAATCATTACTCCATTGACAGTCCTTACGAACCATATGAGTCAAAACCTCTGTAATTTGAGTGGGGTAAGCATCGACACGATCTAATGCGGAAACCTGGTTTCTAAGAGATTCTCTGTCATGGTAAAAAGACAATTCTGAAGGGACTATCTCATCTACTAAAGGTTCGCGTAAAGGTTCAGAATGATCTTTACCCCTGGAAGAAGATTTGTGAGAAAGGGAACCTCTGGTTCTAGAGGAAGGACCAGAACCAGAAGAAGGCATAGCCGAACCACCTCGAGTAAATCCTAAACTACGAAGTCTACCTCCCCTTCTGTGCCTAATAGGGGCATTGGGGAAGGAGTCAGTAATGGAAACTCTCTCAGGATTAGGGCTCGGAGAAGACATATCAAAGAAGAATGATTTAAGGAAGAAGTAAACAGAGATTTGGAGAAATAAGTGTTCAATAAGCTTTATGTGATAAAAGACAAGGGAAAAAGTTATATTTATACCGATAAGCAACCGCCAAAGGTAAAAGTGCGGAGGTGGAAAGACCATAATTATGATAACTAGCACTTCATTAATAGTGGAACCGTAAAAACCTTGAAAAAGGCTGCAAAAACTGCAGAGCCAATGGAAAATCGATACATGTATGGAATATTAAATGGAAGTGACAATTGAAGCGTCAATTTTGTCATAACATTAATGGTGACAAAAATTCTCGTTTTAATGAAATCCACTTCCCAAATATTCAATTGATGAATAAATGGAAAGTGGGGGGACTATCTGTATTGGAAAAAATTGCATTTATATATGTAAGTGACATGTTGAGACACGTGGACTGGTCAAATAGTCAAAGAATTATAATTAGTCAAGAGGCACGAGCAGCAATAGAAACGAGCAAAGGCAAAGGAAGAGGCATGGGAGGACATTCGAAGGATTCAGCGCCCGTACCTATTTAAGTCATTTATCAAAAGGAAGGGATCTGACCATAATAAAGAGCGCAGATACGGAATTCGACATGCATTAAATACTGGATACGTTAGAGAATTGTTATTGATTACAATGATTGTGTAATGTAACATTTAATGTCTTTAATTATTCATAATAGCCTCATTATGATTTGGGGAAAACGCATATCTTCAAGATACCTATAAAAGGGAGGTATCTGGTCACTTGTAAACACAAGATACAATTGGAATATACTTTGATTCACTTGTTTTTCTCATGATTACACTCTGGTTACCCCAAATTACTTTCTTCTACATATTCTTTTGATTATCAGTAACCCGCGTTCTTTTAAATTCCAGCTTTGACTAAAATTCTATTTTTGGTTAAACACCTGACCTTAGACCGATTCAAAGTGGGCCTGACTTCTTATGAACTGGCCCAGAAAAGGACCGGCCCATTAAAGGAACAAATGGGTTGCCGGTAATATTCAGTAAAAATTGTACGAGACGCCCTATTTGGTCGTCCCCATTTATCCTATACCCATTTTTTTTTTAAAGTTTTAACTTATACTCACTTTTTAAACAACTTCAGCCACCTTTCTCCTCCTCCTTCTCCTCCTCCTTCTCCTCCTCCTCCTCCTCCTTCCCCTTCTTCTTCTTTTTCTTCTTCTTCTTTCTTCTGTTGTTGTTGGTGCTATTGTTGGGACCGATTGGTTAAAGTTTGAGTGAATTTGATCAAAATTTCAGCTGCAGCTTAAAGGAAGAAGGCAAACAAACTGAAGCTGCTAGATTTTGCCAAGTTCATGCATATACGGTTGGACATTAGCCTAACTTCATACGGGTGGACATTAGCCTAGCTTCCAACTTAAGCTTCCTTAAAAGAGACTAAGGGGTCGTTTGGTAGGAGGTATTAGAAAAAATAATACAAGCATTAGCTCTATGCATTACTAATACTTTGCTTGGTACATTTTTTCAACATGTGTATAACTAATACTTGTATTAGTTATACATCATACTTGGTATTATCCTATGCATTAGTAATGCATAGAAAACCATGGCATTAGTAATACCAAGGCTATTAATGCATGCATTAGTATGTCTAAAGACAAAATTGTCCTTAAAGTCCTTTAAAGCTAGAGAATATGGAGGGCATTTTTGTAAACAACTATTTTTCTTAAAAATTATGCAATGCATTATAATTTTAATACACCACACCAAAGAGTAGATAAGAAATAATATATGCACAACTAATGCTTGCATTACTAACACATGCATTACTAATCCACCTTATTCCGCATTATTCTTATACATCCTATCAAATCACCCCTTAGCCATATATGCTTGACCCTTATGCAAAAGATATTTGAACTTTAGTCATATATGCCTGACCTTTATGCAGAAATAGAGTTAATTTTATCCAAGCTTCAGCTCTAGAGCTGAAGTTCGCCAGTTACAAACAAAAACTTCAGCTCTAGAGCTGGAGTTCGACAGTTACAAAACAAAAACTTCAGTTCTAGAGCTGGAGTTCGCCAGTTACAAAAATAAAAACTTCAGCTCTAGAGCTAAAGTTCGCCAGTTACAAAACAAAAACTTCAGTTCTAGAGCTGAAGTTCGCCAGTTACAAAAACAAAAACTTCAGCAATTACAAACAAAAACTTCAGCAAATAGAGAACAAGACTTCAGCTACTATGCTTAAGTTCAGCAATTACAAACAAAAACTTCAACACACTTGGTTCAGCACACTTGCTACTTCAGTCCCGTCTACAAGAATGCTGAAGTTTTGCATGATTGCATTTGCTACTTCAGCCCCGTATGCTGAAGTCACGCGAAAAAGTGAGTACGCTTGCAATTTTTTTTGCAAAGCGGACACAAATTAAAGCGTGACCCAAAAAGCGGGTATAGATGCAAATGCCCCTCATATTCATTGTCTACTTTTTTAAATTATATATATAGATTATACATATATAATACATAAATTATACATATATTATATCACCACCTGCTTTTAATTATTTTAATTTAAGTGATTGGGTTGGAAGCTATTTGGATTAATTCTTCTTTATTAAAACAAAATCTTCTGAATAATCATACCAGCTTTAAAGCATAACAAACATCGATGATTCACTTTTGTAGACTAAAAGACACAGAGCTTAATGCTAAGATTACATAAGATCAAATAATAGAAAATTTACAAGAATTGGAGAGAAGAAATCAACAAACCATCATAGTTATCCTTTTGAGTGAATGCTTTTGCAGCAAGTCTTCGACCCCCACCAAATTAAAGTTGATTGGCATTGATCAGCAGGCCCGAAACAAGTGTAGTAACTTATCATATTTATCTCCTAGAAGACCAAACGTCAAGTTAATAAAAGAAATAATTGGTCAAAATCATGGCTGTCAACATCAAATTGTACAACTACTATTATACTTAGTCAAATTATTTAAGTAATCTTTAGATAAGAAACCAAAATAAAAATAAAAATATTAACTTGCTATTATTGTATTGTATTTTAAAGAGAAGCGCATGACAAGTACCTACTTATAGAATTGTATATTTTTAGTGTTGTTGCTTAGGTTGACGGGAAACTCAATATGCCGGAAAATCACACAACATAAATAAAATAATTTTTGGTATGTGTTTACTTCTTGTCTTGACAAAATCCTTGCACTATTTTTCTTAAAATATCACTGTCACATTCTTCTGGTCAATAAAAAATATGATGCATATCACTTCTACTTTTTTTCTTTTCTTTTTATTTTATCTTTTCCCTGGTTTTGGAGATGGGCTATGAGAATGCGTTTATTGAATCAAGAATTCCTTTTTTTTAGGTCTAAAAGAAACTAGATATATTAATTAGATAACGAATGCATAGTACAAGGAGCTAAAGTTGGCATAGGCACAGGACATTGCTAACCTGCAAGAGTAACAGAACTACAGTGGCGACCTTGTGGTGGATCGTGACAAAAAGAGGGGAGGGGGTTGAGCTAGAACTAGCTAAATCCCTGAGATGAGGGTTACAAAAAGAGGATAGGAAGAGATTAGCGGTGGATGCAACTTTACGTTATGAACTTAGTACTTTAACGAAACATAAATTTATGTATAAAAATTTATCAAAAATACAACAAGTAGTAAATATGTATCGCTCGTAAGTCGTAACTTTAAATATATAATGAATTAAATCTTAAGAACTTTAACGATTGAATCCTAGAACTTAGATACTAGATTTCCCTCTACTGGTAGACATGTTCCCAACGGAGAGCGTTAGTGCTCAATATGTCACAATTTGAACTTTATTACACGAAATAGAATACAGATAGTTCCATGACCATTAAATACTTCAACTTTTCTCAACTATGTGGGGAAAAAAAGCGGGATAGTAGACATATATTTAACCGTTCCAAATAAGAAAAAGAATTTCTGTGACGAATATAATGGATTAAATTATTAAAAGAAAATATAGGATATAGAGTTTGAATTCTAGGCCTCTTTTTTGATATATTGTAATGTTACAAGTGTCAATTTTAAAGAAAAATATACCAAAGATGGGAAGATCAGTGATGGGTCAGTTACGGAGTATGTGGTCTCATGCTGAATAATTCCAATAGCAGTAGGGGGGCACCATTTTACCCAAATGAATATTTCTCTCCAACCGACCGATTAATAAAGTTGGACATTTTCCTTGAATTATTAACAATCGTCCTCTTTAGCTAGCATAGTATGTGATGTCGTGGCACACATGCAAGAGTAGCGACAATTTCTGAATACGACCTCTCGTTACCAATTTTTAACAACCAGGCCCAGTTCATCTTACCTATAGCAAGGAGCATGTTTGAACCGGAGGAAGAAATACTTATAGGGAGCTGCTTTGGTACATTAGGGTTTGTTGTCTTCGAAAGGTAAAGCTGTTCCAAGTTCTGTAAGCTCTTCTGTGCCATATAAAATGGAGCTACTTTATTCTTCCATTAGACAATTTAATTTGAAATAATAATCAAAAATTGAAAAATAAAATTAGAGCTTATTATAAAAATTTAGACACGTGAATCCGTCCATTATACTCGGAAATTTTTTAAAAGAATAAATATTGTTATAAAATAAAGACCGTAAAGTAAAGACAAGTATAGGGAGAAACTATTATATTATTCGAATTCAAATTGATGTACATAATGGACTGAAATTTCTTCTATTTATAGAAGAAAGGAAGTTGCTGTGTAAGCTGCTACTATATCAGATATGGATAATCTTCTAATGAGAGCAATGTTTATCCATAACGGAGTACTGAAAGGATAAGCTTATTATACCCGATATGGATAATCTTCTACCGGGGATAATGTTTATCCAACTGGGTACTGAAAGGATAAGCTTATTATACCCGGTATGTATAATCTTCTACCGGGGGTAATGTTTATCCATAACTGAGTACTGAAAGGATAAACTTATTATACCTGGTATGGATAATCTTCTACCGGGGTAATATTTATCCATAACCAGGTACCGAAGTGATAAGCTTCTTCAGGAAGCTTATTTCCAATAGAGTACTAAATAGATAAACATATTTACGGTGGAGTCCCATATGGATAAGCTTCTTCAGGAAGCTTATTTACAACGGAGTACTAAATGAACATCCATAATATAATATATTTATAACACTTCCTGTTGGATGTTCATTAAAAGATAATGTGCCTCATTAAAACCTTACTAGGAAAAACCACGTGGGAAAAAATCCCCGTGAAGGAAAAAGAGTACACATATTTAGTAAGACGCATTGCTAGGTGCCTCATTAAAAACCTTATAAGAAAAACCACATGGGAAAAAATCTTAGTAAGGGAAAAAGAGTGCATCGCGTATTTTACTCCCCTGATGAAAACCTTGTTTCAAATATTTGAGTCTCCGCATTCCAATCTTGTATACCATCTTCTCAAAAGTTGAAGTTGGCAAAGATTTAGTGAATAAATCTGCTGGATTATCACTTGAACGGATTTGTTGCACATCAATGTCACCACTTTTCTGAAGATCGTGTGTGTAGAATAATTTTGGTGAAATGTGCTTCGTTCTATCTCCTTTTATAAATCCTCCCTTCAATTGGGCTATGCATGCAGCATTGTCTTCGTATAAAATTGTGGGTCTTTTCTCACATTCCAAACCATATTTTTCTCGAATAAAATGAATTATTGATCTCAACCATATGCATTCCCTACTTGCTTCATGAATAGCTATTATCTCAGCGTGATTTGAAGAAGTAGCAACAATAGATTGCTTTGTGGAGCGCCATGATATGACAGTACCTCCATATGTAAATACGTAGCCGGTTTGAGATCGAGCTTTATGGGGATCAGATAAATAACCTGCATCTGCATAACCAACAAGGTCTGCACTATCTTTGTTAGCATAAAACAAACCCATATCAAGAGTTCCCTTTAAATATCGCAATATATGCTTAATCCCGTTCCAATGTCTCCGTGTAGGAGAAGAACTATATCTTGCTAGTAAATTAACAGAAAATGCTATGTCAGGCCTTGTAGCATTAGCAAGATACATTAGTGCACCAATTGCACTGAGATAGGGTACTTCGGGACCAAGGAGTTCCTCGTCCTCTTCTGGAGGTCGGAACAAATCCTTATTCACTTCAAATGATCGAACAACCATTGGTGTACTCAATGAGTGTGCTTTGGCCATGTAAAAGCGTTTTAAGACCCTTTCTGTATAGGCAGATTGATGGATAAAGATCCCGTCTGCTAAATGTTCAATTTGCATACCAAGACAAAGTTTTGTCTTTCCAAGATCTTTCATCTCAAATTCTTTCTTAAGATATTCAATTGCCTTTTGGAACTCTTCTGGAGTTCCAACAAGATTTATGTCATCAACATAAACAGCAAGTATAACAAATTCTGATGCCATTTTCTTTATAAAAATACATGGACAAATAACATCATTTATATAACCTTCTTTCAGCAAAATATTCACTAAGGCGATTATACCACATGCGCCCAGATTGCTTTAAATCATACAAAGATCTTTGTAATCTGATTGAATACATTTCCTGAGATTTTGCTTTAGGCATTTTAAATCCTTCAGGGATTTTCATATAAATTTCATTATCAAGTGAACCGTACAGATAAGCTGTAACTACATCCATTAGATGTATTTCAAGCTTTTCATGTAGTGCTAAACTGATGAGATATCGAAATGTTATGGCATCCATAACAGGTGAATATGTTTCATCAAAATCGACTCCAGGTCGTTGTGAGAATCCTTGTGCAACAAGGCGAACTTTGTATCTTTCAACTTCATTTTTATCATTCCTTTTTCGCACAAAAACCCATTTATGACCAACTGGTTTTATACCAGCAGGTGTTTGGACTACTGGTCCAAAGACCTCTCTTTTAGCAAGTGACTTCAATTCCGATTGAATTGCCTCTTGCCATTTTGGCCAATTAGATCTTTGTCGATATTCTTCGACAGATCGAGGTTCAAGATCCTCACTATCTTGCATAATATTAAGTGCAACATTATATGCAAAAATATTATCCACCACTATTTCAGATCGATTTAAATTAATCCCATCACCGATCAAACTTATTAAAAGTTTCTCACTCACATGAGCTTCGGGTTCAATAATTTCTTCAGGAATCTCAGAACTAATCAGATTTTGGGTCTCTTCAGAAGATCCCTTCATAGTATCGTTTTGATCATTTGTCGATTTTCTTTTTCGAGGATTTCGATCCTTGGAACTCAAAGGCCTACCACGCTTCAGGCGTGCTTTAGGTTCACTAGCTCTCATGCTAGTAGATGGTCCTACTGGGATATCAATTCGGATAGGCACATTCTCTGCTGGGATATGTGACTTAGTTATCCTTTTCAAATCAGTAAATGCGTCTGGCATTTGATTTGCTATATTCTGTAAATGGATGATCTTCTGGACCTCCTGATTACATATAGGGGTACGAGGATCAAAGTGAGATAATGATGAAATTTTCCACACAATTTCTCTTTTGATTTCCTTTTTCTCTCCCCCTAATTGTGGAATATTTGTTTCATCAAACCGACAATCTGCAAATCGAGCAGTAAATAAATGTCCTGTCAATGGTTCAGATAGCGAATAATAGAGGGTGATTCAAACCCAACATATATTCCTATCCTTCTTTGTGGTCCCATCTTACTACGTTGTGGTGGTGCTACTAGCACATATACAACACATCCGAAAATTCATAGATGGGCAATATTTGGTTCATGACAAAAAACTAATTATGACGGAGAATATTTATTATAATGTGTCGGTCTGAGACGGATAAGTGATGCTGCATGCAAGATAGCATGGCCCCAAGCAGTAGTG
This sequence comes from Nicotiana tabacum, assembly GCF_000715075.1. NCBI lineage: Eukaryota > Viridiplantae > Streptophyta > Magnoliopsida > Solanales > Solanaceae > Nicotiana > Nicotiana tabacum. Next base: position 31,814,811 of record NC_134080.1, read on the forward strand.
GGCAATTTTGTTTTCATAAGTAGTGGTCTTGCTATCAATTGCAGGCGTTTAATAAATGACTCTGCAAGGCCATTTTGAGTATGAACATAAGCTACAGGATGTTCAACTTTTATCCCAACGGATAGACAATAATCATCAAAAGCTTGAGATGAGAATTCTCCAGCATTATCAAGGCGAATAGCCTTTATAGGATAATCTGGGAATTGTGCCCTTAATCGAATTATTTGGGCTAATAGCTTTACAAACGCCAGATTGCGAGATGATAGTAGGCACACATGAGACCATCTTGAAGATGCATCTATTAGGACCATAAAATATCTAAACAACCCACTTGGTGGGTGAATAGGTCCACATATATCCCCATGTATACGCTCTAAAAAGGCAGGGGATTCAATACCAACCTTCATTGGTGATGGTCTAGTGATCATTTTTCCTTGATAACAAACATCACAAGAAAATTCGTCATTTGTAAGAATCTTCAAGTTCTTTAATGGATGCCCACTCGAATTTTCAGTAATTCGTCTCATCATTATTGATCTGGGATGGCCCAAACGGCCATGCCAAAGCACAAAAGTATTTGAATCCGTAAACTTCTGGTTTACGATAGAGTGTGCTTCAATTTTACTAATTTTTGAATAGTATAAGCCAGAAGATAAAGTTGGTAACTTTTCTACAATGCATTTCTGGCCAGAAATATTCTTTGTAATACAAAGATATTCCCTGTTCATTTCATCTATTGTCTCAACATGATACCTATTTCGGCGGATATCTATAAAACTCAACAAGTTTCTTCGGGACTTGGAGGAGAACAATGCATTATCTATAATAAGTTTTGTTCCCTTAGACAGAAATATTATGGCTCTTCCAGAGCCTTCAATCAAACTTATATTACCAGAAATTGTTGAAACATTTGATTTTTCCTTATGCAAATAAGAAAAGTATTTCTGATCGTTGAATATGGAATGAGTTGTTCCACTATCAATAACACAAATATCTTTATGATTTGTCTTTGATCCAAACATAATTTGAGGGTTATCCATATTCTTCAAAATAACATAAATAAAATATATTATAGTAAACATCATTATCAAAGCATAGCTTTTATTTATGTACAACAATTACATAACCATACTATCTATTACAAACAACAAAAATTAAAATATTTACATTTCTACAGATTCACTACCGATTACATGACTTGTTTCTCCTTCTGGGAGTGCAAAGTAATCAGCTACATCCAAATGCATGAAGTCTAAATTATCTTCAGAAATAAAATTTGCTTCAGCATTTTTCTCTGTCTTCTTCAGAGAGGCTTGATAAAGCTCAACCAGGTGCTTTGGCGTACGACAGGTACGTGACCAGTGCCTTTTTCATCCACATCTATAGCATGCATTTTCTGCATTTGGCGCTTGCACCGCTTCATGCTTTTGTTCCTTCCTTTTCCACTGCTGGTGGTGAGGAGGCTTCTTTGGTGCATTATTACTACTATGATTGGGGTTTCTTCCCCGACCACGGCCATGACCACGACTGGGGCCACGACCTCTTCCACGTTTAGCTTGGTGGAAGTTTGTCTCATTCACTTCTGGGAATGGATAAGAATCAATAGGTCGGCTTTCATGATTTTTCATTAATAGCCCATTATGTTGCTCTGCTATAAGAAGATGTGAGATAAGTTCAGAATACTTTTTAAATCCCATCTCTCGATATTGCTGCTGCAGGAGCATATTCGAGGCATGAAAAGTGGTGAAAGTTTTCTCCAACATATCATGATCAGTAATATTATCACCACATAATTTCAATTGGGAAATAATTCTGAACATAGCAGAATTATACTCACTGATAGATTTAAAATCTTGTAGCCTTAGATGAGTCCAATCATAACGTGCCTTTGGAAGAGCGACCATCTTCAGGTGGTCATATCTATCTTTCAAATTATTCCACAGTATGACTGGATCTTTAATAGTGAGATATTCCATTTTCAGGCCCTCATCAAGGTGATGGCGTAGGAATATCATTGCTTTGGCACGGTCTTGGTTTGATGCCTGATTTTTATCCTTGATGGTGTCTGCCAGACCCATCGCATCAAGATGAATTTCAGCATCAAGCACCCAAGACATGTAGCTTTTGCCCGATATATCCAGGGCTACAAATTCAAGTTTAGAAAGATTTGACATTATTTAGGAAAAGAAAGTTCTTATCTCTAATACTTTCAAAGTATTTCCTCGAGATGTCAGAGTCTCGTGCTGATAACGTGTTATAAAATAAAGACTGTAAAGTAAAGACAAGTATAGAGAGAAACTGTTATATTATTCGAATTCAAACTGATGTACATAATGAACTGAAATCTCTTCTATTTATAGAAGAAAGAAAGCTGTTGTGTAAGTTGCTACTATACCCGATATGGATAATCTTCTACTGGGAGCAATGTTTATCCATAACGGAGTACTGAAAGGATAAGCTTATTATACCCGATATGGATAATCTTCTACCGGGGATAATGTTTATTCATAACTGGGTACTGAAAGGATAAACTTATTATACCTGATATGGATAATCTTCTACCGGGGGTGATATTTATCAATAACCAGGTACCGAAGTGATAAGCTTCTTCAGGAAGCTTATTTCCAATAGAGTACTAAATAGATAAACATATTTACGGTGGAGTCCCATATGGATAAGCTTCTTCAGGAAGCTTATTTACAACGGAGTACTAAATGAACATCCATAATATAATATATTTATAACAAATATGAAATAATTTACTACCAAGAACTTTTACTTAATTGAATAATATTAAAAAGCAACAACAATACATACCCCACATTATCTTGCAGGTAGGGTTTTGAAGGGGATAGTGTTACTGCAGAAGCTAAACCAAAATTTATGGATTCAGTTTTCTAATTATTTTAAGTTATTGTGTTCTAAATTAACAATTTGTATATAATTTTTTAAGATAAATACATAATTTAGATAAAAGTTACTGGGTTCAATATTCAAAGGGCCGCTCCGCTCCTGTATGTGGGTGTAAACCTTACCCTTACATTGGGCGATAGAGAGTCGGCTCAGAATAATATCAAGAAGCACATGAACAAATTTGTAGCTTTGGCGCGTAAAACTCTAAATTCATAGAATCCTATAGATTAATTATATATATCTCTAGGATGGAGGCATATTGAAATGTTGCATTGTGAGTAACCAAGTATATCGTCCAGTCACTACTCTTTTATCAGCTTAACATTGAATCTTATCCTCCGCACAAATCACAATTAGTAAAAATCTGTTTATATTCACGTTTAACTTCCTTAATTTTTTGTTATATTATCATTTCATGAAAACTGTATCCCGTTTCGCGAACAAGATATTTCCTTAGGTTGAATAAACGACAAGAAAAAGTAAAGATCAAACAGGACAGGTTTTATCCGTACGACTGTCGCTGCAACGCTCTGTTTGTAGTGTTTTCATTTTCGCGCTAATAGTAGTAAAACTTTTGACACTACATACGTATCTCTGGTTCTCTTCTAAAAAGTGACAATTCCCTTTTGGTAGTATGTTCTTTGCATTCCCACAAAAAATGGAATCCAGAAAACTCTCCTGATTGCCAGCCCATATTTGCATATGCTTCCACTTTACTCCAAAAATCTCTCAACACACTGAAGAAAATGTAAATTGCATTACATTTTTAATTTCCAATAACATAAAGAGCATTGCTCCTTCTATATTTACAAGGATAAACATTCGTTAATCGAAATGAAGACTTGCGACATTACAGATACTACTACTAGTAATTATTCATCAGAGATAATTGGAGCAAAAGATGGACAACCTTAAAAGAAGAGCAAAAAGCCAAAACAAAACGGAATAATCCATCTTCAATCTGCTACCTTTGTTTGTACATGGATCGAAGGTTTCCCAAAGTTTACTTCCATCAAATGGCTCCAGAATATTCCTTCCCCAAAAAACAACAAACAATCCAGTCCCACTACTAAAATCTTACTGCTATATATGTACATAGAATTATCTTCTGAATTTAGATGCTTCCAAAATGATAAGGGGTAATACTAGCAAAATACATCTTTTACCTTCTCCATTTCCGTAGTATTCACATGCAGGGGAGGAAAAAAAAAAAGGGACAGCCCCATAATTTCATAGATGATTTTAAGTATTTTCACTGGATCAGTTCAGAGATCCAACCAACATCCGGGTTCGTAGCTTCAGAAGGAATCGGGTCGGGTACCATCCCATCTAACGGATTCTCTTTACTCAATTTCTCAAACATTTTAGCCCTTAAATCCCTCCCTGATTCTACCCTTTCCATAACTGGTTCTTCCTCGCAAAGATCAAAGCAACAGACACCGGGTCGGTTGAAGGCCCGAGTTGGCGTTGAGGGTAAGCTACAAAAACCGGGTCGGTTTACGGGTATCCTTGGTGACCCGAGTACCGGAGATCCCATTTGTAAATTCCAGGAAGAGGGCATGGACTTCACCTTGTTCAGCTGCAATTGACGTAGTGACGCCACCATTTCGTTGATCGAGTAATTAGACCCTAGAGATCGACTCAGCGAGCTCACTGAGTTGGTCGTCTGAGTCATCGGCGGCGACTCACAAGGTGGCGAGCCTGACTCAGGAGACGTTATAAAATGCATATTTTTCCCCTCAAAACCGTACCTGGAAATGGAAGGAGAGCCATCGAACGAATCGGCACGCGGACTCAGTACTCGGATCTGTTCCGGTGAGTGAGCAAAGAAACAAACCCTTCTCTTACAATTGAGACCATCTTTACAAGGCTGCGTACGATAGCGAGCAGGGTGGAGCCAGCACTCAAATACGCCATGAGCGAACTCACAACCATCACCTTTCCTACAGTTCCCTTTACGGAACTCAGGGCATGCAGTGCCCGAATAGTGATACTTACGTGGGTCCCTCCGACGAGCTTTCTCGCCGGGATGTGCGTACGGACACTCTGTCCAATCGTGTGACTTCCCACGTGCGCACTTCCTCACCTTAAACTCGTACATACGGAACTGATCACAAGAGTATGCGTCTACCGGAAGGTCAATATCCTTACCTTCGCCGTATTCAAAGTCAAAATCACCAACGACGTCGTTGAATGGAAGGTAACGCTGGAGTGCCTTCAAACCGGTGTCGTTTTGTAGAAACATGGAATAGTCCTCACCAGAGGCGGCACTGAAGCTGGGGCTTGAAGTTGCATTGCCGCTTGGGCTTAAAGTTAGGTGCATGTTATCCGTCTGATTATCTCCGAACGACCATGGTGGAATATGGACCGTCGGATAAGGGTGGTTTCTCTCTCCGATCATCATCTTTCTATGTAAAGAAGAATGGGGGTTTCTGTTTGGACTATGGACTGCAGATGGTGATGTGCAGCAGTTGATATATAAACTGCTAGATGAGTTTGGGGGGGGGGGGGTTAACCTTGGTTGAGTTACATTTAACTGCGGTTAGGATAAAAAATAGGGAACTAGAGATTTCCACTGCGGTTAGATTAATGAGGATACCTAAACACACATGCAGGTGAATATCTTGACATGAGAATTGTATAGTGAAAGGACACGTGTAGTTTGGATAAGGGTTTTTTAGGACTTGTTTGGATTTTGTTTGATACTGTTGTATGGGTTTGATTGGGTTGTGATGAAATAAGGTAGGTTGAGGAATGTGGAGTGAATTTTTATTAAACTGACGCCCCTAGTGTTTCCAAGGCGGTGAAGCGTTACATACGCAAAAGAGGAGAAAAGATAGGGAGGGGTACATTGGCCAGAATGCCGGGAATTGCGTGACCAGATTAGACATTTTGGAGTTGAAAAATAAATAAAGGATTAGACATTTTCAGGGCCTTCTCAAATGATTTTTAGTAACTACATAAATGGTAACAAAAGATTAAACAAAAAATACTACTTTTTCTCATTTTATTATAGTTTAGTTTTAATGATTTTTTTTTCACTTTAGTTTTAGTCTAAAGGGAGTAAAATATTTTCTTTTATAAACTATATAATAAATATATTTTCACTAACACTTAATAATATGATTTGTTGGGGCACTCTTAATACAAATACTCTTTCTTTTATAAAATAAAAAGACATAAAATACATTTGAAACTCTGGTCAAAACAAACATTCTTTACAAATATTGTATTAAATTATTTTTAATTATTTTTAATAGTTCTTAAATAAAGATATTAACGTACATTGAGATGTAAGAAAACAAGATGTTAAATTTTAATGTTCAGATTTAGAATTTTTTTTAATAATCAAATATTCATTCAGAATTAGGCATTTTATTTTAAAAACAATCAGTTGGTTCTTAATCACCTAGATTGGAGCAAGAATGCTAACTAACCATCATAAACCTCTTTCAACAAGTGGAATAAAATTCCTGAAAAGAAAAAAATAGTGGATAAATACTTCCATGTGTACTGGCCAAAATCTGATCGTTACGACTGAGTTAACCGATATTCTGTCTAATTAACCGGGCAGTGAAAGTTAATAGAGCTCACTCCATTTCTTCTCTCTCACATCCGACGAGTCGGTAAGAGTGGCGCCTAAAATCATGGCCAAGACACATTGGCGGCAAGAGGACGTCAAGTCAAGCAAAGGGTAAAGGTGCCTTGAATATATATAGCCAAGGAAAGCTTTCAATAGGGGGCCGCTCCTCCTACCTCCCTCTAACGAATGAAAAGCTCTCTTCGAGTATTCTGGAGACAGAAGAAATTGTAAACCTACTTCCTCATCGATTGATGAGGGAGACAACATTGAATCTGAATAAGATCATTTATATTTCTTTCATCCCATGTGTGATCCTTACTCTTAGCTTCTCAATTTGGAATTAATTATGTCTGACTAAGATTTACCCCTTCATCTTTGATTGATTTGATCAAAAATATTTTAATATCTTTTGAGTCAAACAATTTGGCGCTGTCTGTGGGGATTTCTTAGTGAAATTTCCTAGTTTATCCCAGATCGAAGCCAAGAAACATAATGACCCACAAAAGAAGCGCGAATGAAAATCCAACCCACACGAGACACGAGAGCAGCGCAATAGGAGAAGGAGAGTCGAGCAGAATTACCAAGCTTAGACATCCTCGCCCCATCAACCATCGATATACCAAACAAGGCAAAAGGTGTTACCAACCTGTTCTCCCCCACCGGACCATCGGACGAGAGCGAGGAAAATATCATGCTCACCTACTTTTTGTCCAAGCAAGCACATAAGACTCGCACGGGTGAAGGCACAAAGAAACATATCAATTGAAGAACAAAAAATTACTTCAGCACAGCCGAAATACTTCCTGTCGGCGATATCTTCGGGCCGGATGGTAGGAGTCAGACAAGAAAACTATAATGCGTACACAACGCAAACCTAAGCGAAACGTCAACGTCTCATAATCACCGACACTGCACCTCCTGATGCAAGCAATATCAAATGGACTGGGACTCCCACGGGAGATGTCCGACTCTCCAAAAACTCGAACGACGACAGGCTGTTATTTTAATAAGTTCGAAATAACACCCTTTAAGGCCAAGGTCCTTCGCCAAAAAAGAAAAGGGTTCGACCTCGATCGAATGACGACAAGTTGTTGTTTCAATAAGTTCGAAATAACACCCTTTAAGACCAAGGGCCTTCGCCAAAAATGAAAAGGGTTTGACCTCGATCGAACGACGATGTGCTGTTATTTCGATAAGTTAGAAATAACACCCTTTAATGTCAAGGGTCTTTGCCAAAAAAGGAAAGGGTTCGACCTCGATCGAACGACGATAGACTGCTATTTCGATAAGTTGGAAATAACATCCTGTAAGGCCAAGGGCCTTCGCCAAAAAAGAGAAGGTTTCGACCTCGATCGAACGACGACGTACTGTTATTTCGATAAGTTCTAAATAACACTCTTTAAAGCCAAGGGCCTTCGCCAAAAAAGGAATGGGTTCGACCTCGATCGAATGACGATGGGCTGTAATTTCGATAAGTTCAAAATAACATCATTTAAGGCCAAGGGCCTTTGCCAAAAAAGAAAAGGGTTTGACCTCGATCGAACGATGACAGGTTGTTATTTCAATAAGTTCGAAATAATACCCTTTAAGGCCAAGGGCCTTCGCCAAAAAAGAAAAGGGTTCGACCTCGATCGAACGATGACAGGCTGCTATTTCGATAAGTTTGAAATAACATCCTGTAAGGCCAAGGGCCTTCGCCAAAAAAGAGAAGGGTTCGACCTCGATCGAACGACGACATGCTATTATTTCAATAAGTTCGAAATAACACCCTTTAAGGCCAAGGGCCTTTGCCAAAAAAGGAAAGGGTTCGACCTTGAACGAACGACGATAAGCTGTTATTTCGATAAGGTCGAAATAACGCCCTTTAATGCCAAGGGCCTTTGCCAAAAAAGAAAAGGGTTCGACCTCGATCGAACGACGATAGGCTATTATTTCAATAAGTTCGAAATAACACCCTTTAAGGCCAAGGGCCTTCGCCAAAAAAGAAAAGGGTTCGACCTCGGTCGAACGATGACAGGCTTCTATTTCGATAAGTTCGAAATAACATCCTGTAAGGCCAAGGGCCTTCGCCAAAAAAAAAGGAGTTCGACCTCAATCGAGCGCGAACGGGCTATTATTTCGATAAGTTCGAAATAACATCCTTTAAGGCCAAAGGCCTTCGCCAAAGGGAGAAGACGTCGACCTCAATCGAAATACTCCGAAGGTCGAAGACCATTGGAAGGAAAGAAAAACCGGGACTCGCTATATAGGAGTCTATCTTGCACCAAAGCCGTAAGCAGTTGAAATAAAGGTGAAGTACAAGACAAATAACGAAGAAAAAGAAAACTCTCCTTTATACAAAGTCACAGTGCAGGCTATAACCGCCTACATATGGCCCAAGCCAACCCCAAAAAAAAAACGAACGGACAACAATCGACAAACAATTGAAAATAAAAATAGACAAGGACAACGTTCTTCATTCGGCGTCATCACCGCCATCACCATCACCATCACCATCATCATCACCGTCTCCAAGAGGCTCTCCATTACCGTCATCCGCATCACCATTAGCTTCGGGTGTCGCCGCGTCTTACCCACAGTTGATGCGAGCCTCCCGTGCTTTCGCTCGCGCTTCTTCATAAGCAGCCTCAGCCACGGTACCCGCCTCCCACAAACTCTTATATATATCCCGCTGAGCTTTGGCATAAACCCAGAGTTCGTGCATATGGCAGGGGACGACAGCGGAGGAGGACTCAACCTGAGCCAACAATCGCTCATTTTCTGCCTCCAAAGCCACGACCCGGTCTCCTAGAATCGAGGCCTCTTGATAAATCACGTAGATGCGCTCCTCGAGCCTCGCCTCCCTGAGGCTAGCAGTCGCTCTATCCGACTCCTGTTCGGATTGGAGGACGCGGATGGTGTTCTCCAGGGCCCTCGTCCTCGCCAAAGCCTCGGACCAGGCACTCTCAATGCTCTCCAACCCAACGAATTTACTTTCCAGTGCAGTCAATTTTCTCATCCATTCCATGCTCATCGCCTCGACCTTGACCAAGTTCTGATCCATCTCCGACTACATTGACTTCAACCTACCCTGCATATGCTCATATTCTGCGGCGACCCCCTTACCCAACTCGAGCTCCTAGTCCTTAATTCGAAGTTGCTCCCCGAGTGCGCTCTTGCTGCAGATAGTTTGCATCAATTCTTGTTCCCTTTTTTCCAACTCCTCACCAAGAGCCCGATTACGGGGCTCCGCCCTCAGCCGCTCATGCATCTCGCGACACCTGTCGCGGTAGAGACAATACTTCTCCATTATCTTTAAGAAAATTTTACCCGGATGTTGGCCCTACGAGTGCTTTCCACTTCCACCATATATGTCTGGAAAACGTAAAGACGGGGTTAGACTAGTACTTCCGAGAAGGGCGAATGAAGAAAGCGAAAGTAAAATGCGATGTACCCTTAAGCCCATGGTGGCCACCTCGTCCATCAAATCAGCATCAGGAACAGACCGGAGGGACTCATTCATGGCCTCAGAGCATAACAGGCTAAATTGTGGCACCAGATCCTCCCCTTCCCCCAAGAGATTGACAACAGAAGGGATCTGAAGAATACGGCCCGAGCCCCTTGCATTAACCACCGAATGAGTAAGGCCCTCTTCAAACATCCTGACATCATTGGGATCTAGGTCTGACTCAGATTCATAGTCGTCAACCACCATGCCTTTTCCCCTTTCTGCTGCTGAAGGTGGAGCATGACCCACTACAGAAGATGAGGGCATATATGAAAACACGACGGCGGCCCCAGAAGTCTGATTCCAAGGCAGCGACAGGAGTCTCTGATTGCCAATCACGGACATCCACAATTCTGACGGTCTGCTTCGTCCCTATGGGGAAAGCCACAACAACGCCCTCTCCAGAGCTCGTTGGGGGAGAGTCGTCCAGATAAATTACTGTTGGGGCGCCGTCTCAAACTCCACCCTCCGTCTCTTTGACGACCCCTCCTCTTCTCCAGTAGATGGTGACTCACCTGTTGGGTGAACGACATCGGTCGGAACCTCATCTTGAGAAACGGCCCTCGCAAGAGTAACGAAGGCCGCAGACTCAACTGAAGAAACCCTCGACGAAGGTCGGGTAATGTGTACTGTAATTGGGTGAGTAGATGCAGCCGGCTGACAAAAAGCTAACTGAGGGGCCCTTGCCCTCCACACTCTCCCTGACAAAGACAAACGACACATAAGAGGCTAAACAAAAAAGATAAAGAATAGTAGACAAAGACGTCATCTCACTTGTAAGGGGCATGTGTCCAAACCTCTCATGAAAGGTCGACCATGTGCGAATCCCCACCGTATGGGGAAGTATGGCCTCTACCCATTCACGTATACGGGAAATATCTCAGCTGCAAAGACGTGATAAAGTTTAGTACCCATAGAAAATGATCAAGCACTTCAACGACTAAAAATACAAACTTACGTGCAAAGTTCCATTTCTCAGGGAATCCCATTGGGTCCGCCACAATATGCTCAGTCCGCACATAAAAGTAATTCTCATAGAAACAACGGTTGGTCCTGTCGTCCATCTTCACCACTAGACCCCTCGACCCCCGAGGACGTATGTGAATCATCGAACCGCGAATAAGTTGAGGAGCAAAGATGCTGAGCATATGGTCCAAAGTGACCTCGCGACCGGTGAGTTCAGCATACTTGAGCAGCATAAGAAATACCTTGTATAAATATGGTGAAAATTGGGCGGGTCACACTTCGTAGAAACGGCAAAAATCCACCACCAATAGGGGAAGAGGAAATGTGTACCCTACAATGAAGTGGTAGGCATAGAACACACAGTACTCGGGGCGGTCGAAATGAACTATGTCTTTTCCCACTGCCAGCCGCATATCAACATAACCAGGGATCCCCTACCTTTCTTTCAACTCTGAAATATCCCTCCCCCTCAGAACAGAGTGAATAGGTTCCAGTTCGACCTCGGCGGGAGTAGTGAAGTTAGTCGGCTCTCTCCCAGGGCGGGGTAAGATCTCAATCACTGATGGGACCTCCTCATCCTCCACCACATCTGCCCCTCCGGCGATCTGAGCAGCACTTTCCAGTACCAGATCAACAGCAGGAAGATTGTCACGAGAAGAATCACCAGCCATTCTTGTCAGAAAATATGCCAAAGAAATAATTGAAAGAAAAGATGAAAGTTTTCAGTAAACAAGGGGGGACGTAGAAATTTGAGGTACCATAAAGAAAGTATATCAGCAGGATTCTTCCAAGTGAAAGATAAAGAAGTGTGTCAATCGAATGACAAGCTTCCTCTATTTATATGGGACATAAATCCCCCCAGCACGAAACCCAAGAGTCGACAATCGAATCTGATAGGGCACGAAACGTTTCAGTATCCCAAAAACGTGTGTCATAATGGCGATAACCATGAAACAATGTTTCAATACCCAACGACATTTCGCTTCCGAAACCGCCGCAACGGTCTAGGGGGATCAACAGAACGTCGCCACTCTGCTAAAAACCCACAAAATGTGACTAAGGAATGGAGAGTCATAAGTCATATTTCTCTCGAATTCGTCACGATCATGATCCGTCTGCTGAGCCCGACATAGGATGACCCCGATAAATGGAAGGACTAACTGTATTGGCTAAAATCTAACTGTCACAACCGAGTTGACTGACGCCCTGTCTAATTAACCGGGCAGTGAAAGTTAATAGAGCCTACTCCATTTCTCCTCTCTGACATCCGACGAGTCGGTAAGAGTGGCGCCTAAAATCATGGCCAAGACACATTGGCGGCAAGAGGACGTCAAGTCAAGCAAAGGGCAAAGGTGCCTTGATTATATATAGCCAAGGAAAGCCTTCAACAGGGGGCTGCTCCTCCTACCTCCCTCTAAAGAATGAAAAGCTCTCTTCAAGCATTCTAGAGACAGAAGAAATGGCCTCTAGAAAAATATGTAAACCTACTTCCTCATCGATTGATGAGGGAGACAACATTGAATCCGAATAAGATCATTTATATTTCTTTCATCCCATGTGCGATCCTTACTCTTAGCTTCTCGATCTGGAATTAGTTATGTCTGACTAAGATTTACCCCTTCATCTTTGATTGATTTGATCAAAAAGGTTTTAATATTATTTTTTGAGTCAAACACCATGCATGTCAAAAGAAATCCAAGAAATCAGAGTGAAAAGAATTAGTGGTTAAGCATTGTTTATTTGTTCTTAACTAAATTGAGAAAAATAAACCAAACCTATGAAGTCGTTCTAAAGTTGCACCTTGCATTTCCCCAATACACTGTAATCTACTATAATGATTGCCACACCGGTTTTGTTCCCAGTCCCCTAGTTAGAGTTAGGGGTCGTTTTGCTTAAAAATAATAAGTTATGCAAAAATTAATAAAGTGAGATTGTCTATGCAATAATTAATACTTAAAGAATTATTATGCCATAACTAATAATGAATGCATTATTATACAACAACAACCATCCAGTGCAATCCCACAAATGGGGTATGAGGAGGTTAAGGATGAACGCAACCTTACTCCTATCCTAGAAGGGCAAAAAAACTATTTCCGATAGACCCTTAGCTAAAGAAAAGATGGAAGAAACACTGATAGCAAATAATAACTACAGAAGATATTTAGAAAACTAAATCCAAGATAGCAAAAAGAGAATATGAGAAGTACCAATAGTAAGTAATAAAGTACAAGTTATGTCGTGATAACAAACTAAGGGAGTGCTGATGGCAAATAATAACAGTACAAAATATATGGTAAGAGCAAACTAAGGATAAAAGAGATAACATACTAACACTAATAGTATTGCACTAAATAAGAAAAAGAAAAACACTCGACTACTTTTTAATCTTCCACCCTAATTCTCAACCTCCACACCCTCCTATCAAGGGTCATGTCCTTGTTTAGTTCAAGTTGCGCACCTCTCCCCAAGACTTCTTTGGACTACCTCTACCCTTCCTCTACCTTCCTCGTACCTCCCAAGGACAACCTATCAGACCTCCTAATTGGGACATCTGTGCACCTCCTTTTATGCCCGAACCATCTTAGCCTTGCCTCTCGCATCTTTTCCTCTACACAGGCTACCTCCCAACATTGACCTGAATAATTTCGTTCTTAATTATATCTAACCTAGTATGCCCATATATCCATCTCAACATCCTCATTTCAGCTACTTTCAACTGCCGGAGATGTGAGTTTTGGACTGGCCAGCACTCTGCCCTATACAACATAGTCGGTCTAACCACTACCTTGTAGAACTTACCTTTTAAGTCTCAACGACACATTATTATCGCACAAGACACCGAAAGTGGGCCTCCATTTTATACCAAGTAGTTGCCACTTGATATATATTTTTGCCATATCGAAAGCTTACATAGGAATGAGGATAGCACTTGTAGGAAAGTTCTAGATAAATATAGAGGCTTCCCTAGGAAGACCCTATAACCCTATGGAATTACTAGTAAAGTCCTTGGAAGATTCTAGAGAGTGTACTTATTTGTAAATATGGAAGGACTTGTGGAACAATTATTATTTACACACTAGTTCCTGGGTGACTAGTATAAATAGGGGGCATTCATATGTAACTCACTAAGCAAACAATTCAAGTTCTCTACAATAAAAGCTTCATTTGGTAAATTTCTCTTGTCTTTCTTATCTGACATTCCCTTAGTGGTCTTGAGTGTAGCATTTTAGGATGACTTGACATAGTAGGATCGTGAGCAAGTTGTCAAGTACCGCACCTATGCTTAGTTCAAGACTAAGGACGTGACAATATGGTATCAGAGCAAAGGTTATGAATAAAGGAATGTTAAAAAGAATACAAGAGATTTCTAGAAAGAAGTTTTGTAGGGAACCATAGTTGGAATTACCAAGGGCGTGGTGTGTGCAAAAGGGACCAATGTGAAGGTCCCTAAGAGAAAGAAATATGGTGGTGCATAGGACACACATGAGGTGGCAGACTTACTTTGGAGGATCCACAAATACTTTGAGGTAGTCAAGGAGGATGACGAAGTTGTTAAGGTATGCAATGCCTCAATGTACTTGGCCGAGGTTGCCTCATTATGGTGGCGTCAAAAGTGTGCTGACATGGAGAAGGGGCTATGCAAGATTGAGACTACTTGGGATCCATTCAAGAAGGAGTTGAAGAAGCAATTCTACCCGATGAATGTGGTGTACGAGGCTAGGCAGAAGCTAAGGGAGCTTTGACAGACGACCACAATACGAGAGTATGTGTGCGAGTTCACTACCTTAATACTGCAAATCCCATCGTTGTCCGAGGAAGATTCCCTTTTATACTTCATAGATGGGTTGCAAAATTGGGCAAAGAATGAGTTAAGAAGATATCAAGTAGCCAACATGGACGAGGCTATAGCGCTAGCCGAGTCGCTCGTTGACTTCAAAAGGGAAGCTGCCAAGTCCAAAGAAGGCAATGCCGAGAGGGGTGAAGGAGATCTTGACAAGGACAACATGAAAGGCTTAGCCAAAGAATACAAGGACAACGGCAAGGGGTCATCACACGGACAGGGGTCCAAGATGTTTACCTCAAAAAATATGAGTAACAATTAAATATGATTTGTGGTTCTAAAGATATGTGATTTATTCCAATACTAGTGAATATACAAGTAATATTAGGTATAAGTAAGAAGAATTGATGAACCAAACTAGTATTGTTAGAGCAATAAGGACCTCGAGCTTGATTATCTCAGGGGCCTCGAGGTGAGTTAAGATCAATAAAGTATGAACAATAAAGTAAAAACAATAAAGCTAAAGAATAATTATGGTGCACAGTAAACGAGAAAAACAGAGTAGAATGTTCTATTGCAGTGAATGAGATGATCTTTACAAATGATTGTGGTCCCCTTTATATAGGAGGGAAAAGCCCTAATATGGTACATTTCCCATTATGGTAAAGAATTCTATTGGTACAGCTGTATAACAACCTAGTACGAACTTGTACTATTTTGTACAAATCTTATCCCATAATTCATGCCCTGATCCACGTGTCCTTGAGAAATTCCTACTCTTTCTTGAGTGTCATCGAAATTGTACTGCCCTCGAGGCAGATCATGATGGGTCTCCGATTTGCTTCTCGAGGTGCGCACATCCAGGCCAGGCTCGATTCTTACTTCGAGCTTCCCGAACTGGAGCTCGGGGTATGATCAAGTATTCGAAATTGAGCTCTCCGATTTCGACGGTATACAAATAGTCCCTACGTTTCTTAGAATGAAATGATATGAAATGATTTGAATTCCCGAAGTCCTTAGTTATGACGTTATATTTGTGATGCAGACATTCAAAGTGACCGAAATGTCCCGTCGGTTCATTTCCCCTAAACATTGAATGCACATCAGTATTGGTAGGCCACTAGCGCCGCCAAACCGCCGTTGCCCCTATATAAATATGGGGTGATTCCCCTGAGTAAAGAACTTTACTCTTTCTCCACATTTTTTCCATCTTCATCTCTTTCTCTACTTACCCGTTTCCACCGCCTCTTCAAGCGTCAGAAAACACCAAACTCTTGTAAGAAACATGATATCCCTGTGCAACCAATATTCTTCAGCTTACAATCATGGCTAAAACTTCCAGAACGGTCCCTAAAAAGGATAAGGCATCGTCTTCTTTTACCTCCCGACCTGCCAAATCGGTGGTGATGCCAACACTTGAGGAAATCACCCCCGGTCCTTGTATTATTAAAAAGGACTTTAGTATTGAGAATCCTCCCGACGTCCTTAGGCCGATGCGAGCATGCATCTCGGTATATCAGCTTGATAACGAAGAAGCTTATCAAGGATGTAAAGAAGGACTGTGGCTGGGGAGATGAGGTCGAGGTTCATATCCTAAGCCCCGATGAAAGCATTACTACCCACGTGGAGGGGTTTTTAAGTGTTTGTACCTACCCCTTCACACTGGTTCCCCTCGATTCGGTGGTGCTCGACTTCTGTAAGACATACAAATTCACCCTCGATAAGATTCACCCCTCTTTTTGGCATATTATAATCATGCTATGGTACTTTTCCGAGAAGGACAAGGGGTTGGAATTCATCCTTAGCCACCTGATTCGACTGTATCGGCCCTAGTTATTTTGAGGGCTTATCAAGCTGCAGCGTCAAACAACCAAAACCTTCTTTGTCAGTACTGATAAAACCAAAGATCAGGGTTGGATGAGTCGGTTTGTTAGAGTAAAAACCTTGGATGTCATCCTCGGAGATAAAATGTTATTCCTGGAGAGGTGGAACTTCAATCGTAAGTGGAGTTCATTTCCCAAATATCTATTCATATTCTGCTTTCATATTTTATAACGTCTTTATCCTTCTTTTGGTAGCCAATGCCTGGGTGCCCCAAGCGGTTCCCGACATCGAGTATTGGGTCCAAAAGTTAGCCGTCACCGTTTCCTATGATGAGCGTAAGTGGCATGAATTAGCGAAGGGCCACTGGGAGGCCAAGAACCATGGTGAGTGCCTTTCACAAGTTTTAAATACTCTTTGTATATTATTGACATCAACTTACTAACGTTTACTTGCATAGGTCTCGGTGATGCATCTGAGATGAGGCTGGCTTCGCCCGGGGAAAAGACCAAGCATTCACTCCCGAAGTTTGGGAAAGACAACAAAACAAAAAGGGTTTCAAAGCCCGAGGACCCTCAAGGCAAGAAAACCCCCGCTCGAAGACTGCGGAAAAGGTTTGCTAAACGAGCGCAGATGCGGCCCACGATTCCTCGGATGATGAAGAGAATGATGATGATGAGCCGGCTCTGGTGTATCAGACTAGGAAACCAGTCAAGGCTACCAAGCCCTTAGAACTAGAGACCTTGGCTCGAGATGAGGGGAGCCCAAATAAAGACTCGGGCAAGGCCCTCGTACCCCAGAGGTTGGGATCGTTCCTCCGCCTTCCACAACTATACCAGAGGGGATAAATGCGGAGACCCCCAAAGCTAATGAGAACACCCCCAGTGAAGAGTTTGGGTCCATGACAACGGGTCACTCCCGTTCTTGTCCAACTTATTCCGAGGAGGCAGTCGAAGAGGCTAACACTCTGCGTATGCCTGATCCGAGAAAGGTCCTTGAAGAGGATCCCTTCCAAAGTTGCTTTGCTAGTGTCGAGGATTCCACTTACCTCAATGATTCAACCACCATTTTCGAAGAGGCTCAACGTCTCATCTCTCGGGTAAATATTAACTTTCACTGTTGCAATTTTTCTTTATTCCTTTTCCCTTATTTGACCTATCTTCGTTTCATGCATAGGCCATCACCAAGTTTAGAGTAGAGCTGAGCCAATGTGAGGTCGAGCTTAGGAAGGTTTCAGGTGAGGAGAAGGCCCTGAGGCTCCTTTGTAGCCAAAAGAAGGAGGAGCTTAAGGATCTCCAAACCGCATTGGCCAAAGCTCAAAAAAGCGAGTCCGATCTAGACGAGCAGGTAACTATGATTTTAACAGAGTTCGGCCTTTTTGGACCTACTTCGGAGGCTAACACTTTGATATACCAGCTGCAGCAAAAGCTAGAGATAAGTGGGCAGCTCCGCGGCAAAGTTGATCAAGTTAGAGCTGATTGTCATCAGTGGAAGAAGAAAATGGATCAGCTTGCTGCCGATAAGGAAGCTGCTACAACCCAATTGGCCACGGCTGAAACTCAGATCCAAGGCATTGAAGCGAATGGTCTGGCTCATGCCAGGAATATCGAGGAGTTGGAGGCTGAGCTAGCTAAAGCCCGGGCCAAAACTGCACAGGCTAAGGCTGAAGCTGTACAGGCTAAGGCCGAAGATGAGAAGACGAAGGCTGCAACTGATAAATCCATTGCCATACACTTGAGGGAAGCCACGACCGTTCAAGATGAGTTGAGGGAGGCCTCCGATCGGGGAAAACGGAGCAATGAATTGGCTAAGTGCCAAAACCGGAGGGAGACTCTCGAAGAAATTCATGCCCGAGGGTTCAACCTCGTCGGGGAGATAGCCGAGGCTAAGGTGTGGGAAATCGATGCTAGGATTCTTGTCTCCTCCAATGAAGAGGATGTGGCGAGTGGCTCCGGGGATGATGGAGATGAAGAAGATGTTCCCGAAGGAGAGGAGACTCCGAAGATAGAGCCGCTAAAGATGCAGTTTCTGAAGGTGATGCTCCCGGGTGTGTGACCCCGAAAATAGATTAGGTTTTTTTTGTGCAAGGTCCCCTTGTGGGCGTTGTATATATGTTTTGTAAATTTTCCTTATGAATATAAAGTATCTTTTTGCTCTATCCTCGACTTGTGTTGAATTTTATTTTGTCCCCGTTTGTAGAAAATTTCACTAATTCAAATAATTAGCTCGAGTATTGGTTCGGACTCAGAATGCAGTTAACCCTTAGGCTTTTAATTGATCAACATCATACCCCTTAAGGTTTTATTACTCCTTGATCAAAGTTTAAAATTGATTTGATGTGAGCTCGGGATGTCGGAATTCTTGAGTCCAATTCGAGGCCTCGATCTCTATATGTTTTGACCCTTAAGTCTTTTAGTTGGCCCTTCGACTCTTATACATCGGCCCTTAGGCTCTTTAAGTTGGCCTTTAGGCTCTTAAGTTGGCCCTTAGGCTCTTAGACATCGGCTCTTAGGCTCTTTAAATTGGGACGTTTGGCCTCTAAAATGGCTATAAATTTCCCCTCTTCTTAGGCTAAAGACTTAGTAAAAATTTTGTATGCCTTAGCATGTGTTTTTGTACCTGTTGGGCTTTTCAAGGGTTCGACGTATCAGAACCTTATTAGTAATTTGTTTGTGTAAACATAATCGAATACCTTTTGAGGTTTTTCCGAAGACTGATGTTTATCGAAGCCTTTAAATAATTCGAGGGTTGAATTTATCGAAGCCCTTAGGTATTTCGAGGGTTGAATTTATCGAAGTCCTTTATATTTTGCTTTTGCCGAGGGTAGCCTGATTTAACCGGTTATTCAATGTTTGAAGGCCTTTAATTTATGGCAGAAGTTGGACGTCTCCAAGCCGCATTATTTCGACCGTAGCCTTTATATGACTGTAGTCTTTTATATGGTCGTAGCCTTTAACATGGCCATAGCCACTTGGACTTGTTTCCCGATAACTCTTCGAACTTTTCCGAAGAGTTAGTCCCAGAGTATATTGGCCTTGGCCTTTGTTTTGAGGGGTGCCTCTTTGAGGTTTTATGAGTCCGAGTTTTCAATGACTTGGATGTATTGACTGTTAATGACAGTCCCCAAGTATTTTAGGGTGTTGCCTCTTTGAGATCTTATGAGTTTGAGTTTTTGATGACACATATGTATTGACTATCAATGACAGTCCCCGAGTATTTTGGGGTGTTTTGGCCCTTGAGCCGCTTCCCGTAGGATTGTAAGTGTAGAGCTCGTATGATAGCAAACTTCTTTGAGATACAAAGTGTTTTTGATATAACCAGAATGATTCTTAAAATAATTGATGCATGCGCACATGTTTTGTCGTTGGGGCTAGACTATATTATATGGACACGATTCATTTGACCGTTTGGCCCATTACAAAGTTCTCATATCGAGGCCCCCTTAGGCATGGAGTATATTTTTCGAAAATATAACATCCGAGGGTGATGCCCCCAGTATTCGAGGTTGATTGAAAATAAACCTTGGATACTGTTGAGTCCTTCTTAGGTAGCACATAATTGTTGCCTCGTCAAAAACCTTGTCGGTAAAGCCCATTTGGGACAAAATTTGATCTAAGGGAAAAAGAGTGCAACACATGCTTTAAAATCTAAGGCCTTCGTGTAGAGAATGATACCTTCGAGATCGTATGCCTTCGATTGCTTCGATCGAAAATCTGTAGTGAGTTAGTTTTAAATTTAAATGGACAAAAGGGATAAAGTCATACCTAGCTGTAGTTTCGTTTGAGCAATGATATGTTCCAATTATTCGGCAGTTGTTGGTCTTCCATTGTGCTAAGTTTGTAAGAACCTTTACTGACAACTCCGAGGACTCGGTACGATCCTTCCCAGTTCGGGCCCAATTTCCCTTCATTAGGGTCTCGAGAATTGAGGGTGACTTTTCGTAGAACTAAGTCCCCAACTCCAAAATATCGAAGGTTGGTTCTTCTATTGTAGTAGCTTTCGATCCTTTGCTTTTGCGCGACCATCCGAACAAGCGCCGCTTCTCGCTTTTCGTCCAACAACTCGAGGCTAGTATTTATGGCCTCGTGGTTTGATTCCTCCGATGTGTGTCAAAACCTGGCACTGGGTTCCCTGACCTCGACAGGGATGAGGGCCTCGGAGCCATATACTAGAGAAAACAGGGTGGCCCCCGTGCTAGACTTCGATATTGTCAGATATGCCCAAAGGACCTTGGGTAAAACTTCTCTCCATTTTCCCTTTGCGTAGTCTAATCTTTTCTTTAGGTTTTGAATGATAGTTTTGTTTGTTGACTCGGCCTGCCCATTTCCAGTCGAGTGGTACAGTGTTGATAAAATCCTCTTTATTTTATGTGTTTCGAGGAGCTTTGTTACCTTATTCTAGATAAATTGCTTTCCATTGTCACAACAATCTCGGCAGGTATCCCGAATCGACATATGATGTGGTCCCAGATAAAGTCAATAACTTTTTTTTCTCAGACCTTCTCGAAGGACTGTGCTTCCACCCACTTAGAAAAATAATCAGTCATAAATAAAATAAACTTAGCTTTACCTGGGGCCTTTGGTAAAGGTCCAACTATGTACATTCCCCATTTCATGAAAGGCCACGGGGATAAGACTGAATGGAGCTGTTCTCCGGGCTGATGGATCATTGGCGCAAATCGTTGACATTTATCACATTTTCTGACAAATTCCTTAGAATCGTTTTCCATGTTATCCCAATAGTAACCTGCTCTGATGACTTTCCAAACCAAAGACTCGGCGCCAGAGTGATTCCCACAAGTGCCTTCGTGGATTTCTCGAAGAATGTAATCGATATCCCCTGGCCCCAGACATACCGCCAATGGACGATCGAAAGTCCTTCGGTACAAGATTCCATCTTCATCTAATGTGAACCTGGCAGCCTTGGCTCGCAAGGCCCTCGATTGTTTGTGGTCCAATGGAAGTTTTCCACTCTTCAAATAGTCGATATACTTATTCCTCCAGTACCATGTTAAACTTGTTGAATTTATCTCGGCATGACCATCTTCAACAACGGACCTCAGTAATTGGATGACAGTCCCCGGGATGATGTCATCTTCTTCGACCGAAGACCCCAAGTTTGCAAGTGCATCAACCTCGTTATTCAGTTCTCGAGGTACATGGTCCAGTATCCATTTCATGAAACGATGCAATGTCACTTGAAGTTTGTCTAAGTACCTCTGCATTCGATCGTTTTGAACCTCAAAGCTCCCATTTACTTGATTTGCTACCAAAAAGGAGTCACATTTTGCCTCGATGACCTCCGCTCCAAGTCCCTTGGCTAGTTCGAGACCTGCAATCATGGCCTCATACTCGGCCTCATTGTTAGTCAATTTAGAAGTTTTGATAGATTGCCTAATGACACTGCCCGTAGGCGGTTTTAAAATGATGTTGAGCCCGGATCCTTTCACATTCGAGGCACCATCTATGAAGAGGGTCCATACCCCCAATGATGTACCCATTTTTAGCAAGAGTTCCTTTTCTACTTCGGGTACAAGGGCAGGCGCGAAATCGGCCACAAAGTCTTCCAAAATTTGAGACTTGATACCCATTCGAGGCTGATATTCGATATCATACCCTCCAAGTTCGATGGCCCATTTGGCCAATTTGCCCGATAATTCGGGCTTATGCAAGACACTTTGAAGTGGGTACATAGTCAATACACATATAGGATTGCATTGAAAATATGATTTTAATTTCCTAGATGCGCTTATTAATGGAAGAGCTAACTTTTCTAAATGCGGATACCTAGTTTCAGCATCTCATAAGGTCTGACTTACATAATAGATAGGGAATTGTGTACCTTATTCTTCTCGAACCAACACGCCACTTACTGCTATCTCGGACACAGCCAAATACAAGTAGAGTGTTTCATCCTCCTTCGGAGTATGAAGCGAGGGTGGGCTCAAGAGGTACCACTTTAATTCTTCCAAGGCTTGTTGACACTCCGGAGTCCATGCGAAGTTGTTCTTCTTCTTGAGTAGGGAAAAGAAATGATGGCTTTGATCTGATGACCTCGAGATAAATCGGCCTAAGGTAGTTATCCGTCCGGTCAGCCGTTGCACGACTTTTACATTGTTTACCATGGTGATCTCCTCGATGGCTTTGATTTTATCGGGGTTGATCTCGATCTCCCTGTTCGACACCATGAAGACCAAAAACTTGCCCGAGTCGACTCCAAAAGTGCATTTCTCAGGATTGAGCTTCATGTTGTACTTTCTTAAGATATCGAATGCCACCTGCAAATGAGTCAAGACCTCTGCGCGCAGGGACTTAACTAGCATGTCATCAATATAAACTTCCATGGATTTGCTTATTTGATGTTCGAACATCTTATTAACTAAGCGTTGATTTGTGGCTCCTGCATTTTTCAGCCCGAAGGGCATTAAATTATAATAATACGTACCATACTTCATGATGAACGAAGTCTTTTCCTGGTCCTCTAGGTTCATTTGAATTTGGTTGTACCCGGAGTAGGCATCGAGAAAAGTAAGGATCTCATGGTCGACCATAACATCGATTAAACGATCGATGTTGGGCAATGGGAAAGAATCTTTAGGGCATGCACTGCTCAAATCTTTGTAGTATACACACATTCTAAGTTTATTTCCCTTTTTAGGG
Organism: Nicotiana tabacum; assembly: GCF_000715075.1. Classification (NCBI taxonomy): domain Eukaryota; kingdom Viridiplantae; phylum Streptophyta; class Magnoliopsida; order Solanales; family Solanaceae; genus Nicotiana; species Nicotiana tabacum. The sequence continues at coordinate 31,838,024 of NC_134080.1, forward strand.
ACCACCACTACGTTAGCTAGCCATTCAGGATATTTTACTTCCCTAATGGATCCTATCTTGAGAAGTTTGGTTACCTCTTATTTGATGAATGCATGCTTTACCTCGGACTGAGGTCTCCTCTTTTGCTTCATCAGTTTAAATCTGGGATCGACACTTAGTCGATGGGTAGTTATCTCCGGTGGGATCCCTGTCATATCTAAGTGGGACCAAGCAAAGAAATCAATGTTATCGATAAGAAATTGAATGAGTTTTTTCCTGAGTTCGGGGGTTAACCCCGTCCCCAGGTATACCTTTTGTTCTGGAAGATGCTCGATCAATATGGCCTGCTCGAGTTCTTCAACCGTGGACTTTGTCGCCTTCGATTCCTCGGGGGCAACGAAGGCTCGGGGTTGAGGAAATCTTCTTTTTCGTCCTCGACCACATGTGCATCAATCACCTGTCCCTCAAGCTCAACCGAGGGTATGGGCTGTGATTGCTATTTGGCCACCTGTTTGTCCTTTGACTTTTCCGATGTGGATGGTGTCGATACCGGTGCCAAGTCGTGTATTGCAAACATCTCCTTAGCTGCATGCTACTCTCCATATATTGTTTTCATGCCATCCTTTGTTGGGAACTTCATCATTTCATGAAGGGTTGATGACACTGCCCTTATGCTATGGATCCACGTCCTTCCAAGGAAAGCATTATACCTCATATCTCCTTTGATGACATGAAACTTGGTGTCTTGTATGGTTCTGGCCACGTTGACTGGGAGGATGATTTCCCCTTTCGTCAGTTCACTTTCCATGTTGAATCCATTCACGACTCGAGAGGCGGGTATGATTTGGTCAAGCAGCCCGAGCTACTCCACGACCCTTGATCTGATTATATTTGCTGAGCTATCTGGATCCACGAGAACACATTTAACTTGAACTTTATTTAAAAGGATAGAAATTACCAGTGCATCGCTGTGAGGCTGAAATAAAGCCTCGATGTCTTACTTGCTGAATGTGAGCGTGTCCTTGGGCATGTAGTCCCGAGTCCGCTTCTCCCTTGTGATAGATACTTTGTTACGTTTGAATATGGGTCCCTGTGGGGCGTCGACTCCACCGATGATCATGTGAATGACATGTTGAGGTTCTTCAGGTTCATTCTTCCTTTTTGCGTCTCTTTCTCGAAAATGGTTCTTGGCTCGGTTGCTGAGAAATTTACGAAGATGCCCCTCGTTGAACAACCGGGCTACCTCTTCTCTAAGTTGCCTGCAATCCTTGGTCCTATGCCCATATGTACCATGATACTTGCACATCATGTTGGGGTTCCTCTGAGAAGGATCGGTCTATATAGGCTTGGGCCATCTAGTATCTCTAATTTTGCCAATGGCTGAGACGATACTTGAGGCATCTATGCTGAAGTTTTACTCTTATAATCGGGGTGCCTACACCGGTCCCAAGTGCCTATCAAACCCGGTATTGCTCATGAGTCCCCGGAACTTTGACCTTGATCAGCTCTTCGATCATTCCGAGGTATGTTACACCTTGAAATGTTCCTTCGATCTTCGACGTATGGCTAATATCTTTCCTTGTTTGACCTTGACACCCTGTCTGCATTTATTGACTTATTTTCTAGTAACCTGCTTGGATAAACTGAGCCCGAGAGGGCTCGCAACTGGTCATCCTAGACCCTTATTTTTGATTGGTACCTATTATGCACATCCGCCCAAGTCACGGCGGTATACTCAATCAAGTTCTGCTTCAGCTGCTTCGAAGCTATCGAACTTCGTTCATTTAGCCCCTGAGTGAAAGATTGTACGACCCAATCATCGGAGACCGGCGGTAACTCTATTCGTTCTGACTGGAAACGGGATACAAACTCCCTCAGCATCTCGTTCTCCCTTTGCTTTATTTTGAATACATAGGGCTTCCTCGTTGCAACTTTTATGGCACCGGCATGTGCCTTTACAAATTAGTCTGCCAACATGGCAAACGAATCAATAGGGTTCGGGGGTAAGTTATGGTACCAAATCATGGCACCCTTAGAGTTTCCCCAAACTTTTTTAGCAAAACAGACTCAATCTCATTGTCTTCCAAATCATTTCCTTTTATGCCACAAGTATATGTGGTGATGTTCTCATTGGGATCAATGGTCCCGTTGTATTTTGGGATGTCTGGCATCCGAAACTTCTTCTGGATGGGCTTCGGAGCCGCACTCTGGGGAATGGTTTTTGCGCGAATTTCTTCGAGTCCAGTCCTTTCAAAATCGGAGGTGCTCCCAGTATCTGGTCGACCCTTGAGTTATATGTCTCTACCTTTTTGTCATTTTCTTCAATCTTTTTTTCTCCGGTCTCGATCCTTTTGGCGAGCTCTTCGAGCATCCTCATGATAGTGGGGTCAGTCCCCGAGTTATTTCTGTTTGATCTCTCCGGTTCTAGTTCAGCAGGTCAAGTATTCTCATGTTCAGCTACGCTCGGGGTCTTATTTTGACTCTGAAGTTGAGCGATGGCGATTTGTTGAGCCTGCAACATCTCAAATATCACTTGGAGGCTGATCCCCCATCTCTCATTCCTCGTGCTCTTTGGTTACCATATCGAGCTTTCGTGCATTTATTCCCTACGGGATCTGTGCCTAAATCCGTGTTTAGAGCGTTATGTGAGCTGATATCAACCGGCTCCATATTTGGCACTTGCTCAGGGTTTATGGGTGGTACACCGACCCCTATACCACTGTTTTCTCCAAGACCTTCGTTGTCATGAATAGGTGTATTCTGTGTGCTAGACATGTCTCAGCCCGAGAATCAAAAAATCTTGACAAGAAAAAGTGTAAAGATAACGTGTGTAATGAGAATCAGTAAAGACATAATCACTATTATCTTTAACCCCACGATAAGCGCCAAACTGTTTACCTCAAAAAATATGAGTAACAATTAAATATGATTTGTGGTTCTAAAGATATGTGATTTATTCCAATACTAGTGAATATACAAGTAATATTAGGTTTAAGTAAGAAGAATTGATGAACCAAACCAGTATTGTTAGAGCAATAAGGACCTCGAGCTTGATTATCTCGGGGGCCTCCAGGTGAGTTAAGAGCAATAAAGTATGAATAATAAAGTAAAAACAATAAAGCTAAAGAACAATTGTGGAACACAACAGAGTAGAATGTTCTATTACAGTGAATGGGATGATCTTTATAAATGATTGGGTCCCCTTTATATAGAAGGGGAAAACCCTAATATGGTACATTTCCCATTAAGGTAAAGAATTCTATTAGTACAACTGTATAACAACCTAATACGGACTTGTACTATTTCGTACAAATCTTATCCCATAATTTATGCCCTGATCCACGTGTCCTTGAGAAATTTTCGCTCTTTCTTGAATGTCATCGAAATTGTACTACCCTCGAGGCAGATCATGACGGGTCTCCGATTTGCTTCTCGAGGTGCGCACATCCAGGCCAGGATCGATTCTTACTTCGAGCTTCCTGAACTCGTGCTCGAGGTATGATCAAGTCTTTGAAATCGAGCTCTCCTATTTCGATCGTATACACAAGAAAAATGACAAAGGGCCGGAAAATAGTAGCGAGTACGTGCCTAAGGGAGGGTGCTACTTCTGTAAAGGATCACATCGGGCAAGTGAATGCCCAGAGTTGGGGAAACTTGCAATAATGATCGAAAACTTTGCTCAGGCACAGAAGGGTAACACAGGAGGACCGCCTATATTGGAGGGATGCGCTTGGAATCTAAGATGAAAGTAGGGGATTCCAAAGCCTATCTTGGCCCCATGCAAAACATTGTGGCAGCAAGAAATGTTGGACGAACATAGTTGAAAAGGATGGCGAGTTACAAAATGATGGCACTCTATCGGACTTAGACGATGCACCAAGTAGAGGGGTCAAGCTTTCTAGCAAGGCTGGGACCACAGAGGGCAGCCAAATAGGGAGTGGAGGCAGGGACCCGATGCTAGAGAATTTGCTAGACTTGGTTGAGTCATGGGGAGATTCAGGCCAAGAGCAAGGAGAGACAACCGACTGGCGGAGGATCAAGGCCATCACTGCTAGTCGTCCAAAGCACAAATGGGGCAAGAAGAAAGGTGACCAGTACCTTGTGACATGGGAAGGCAGACCGTTCCATAGGGCATCATGGCTAATAGAAAAAGATCTCCGGCGACGCCAAGGCGAGGTGCGCACGTACGTGTCGATGCTTTGTATCGAGGGCGACACAAATTTGGGTGGGAAGGAGTGTCATGGCCCTCCACATCATCATGCCGTGTAGGTAACACTTGGCATATATTTTTTCCATATGAAAAGTTTACATAGGAATTATGCTAGCACTTGTAGGAAAGTTCTAGATAAATATAGAGGTTTCTCTGGGAAGACCGTAGAATCATATGGAATTACTAGGAAAGTTCTTGAAAAATTCTAGAGAGTGTACTTATTTGTAAATATGAAAGGACTTATGGAACAATTATTATTTACACACTAGTCCCTAGGTGGCTAGTATAAATAGGGGCATTCATATGTAACTCACTAAGCAAATAATTCAAGTTCTCTACAATAAAAGCTTCATTTGACAAATTTCTCTTATCTTTCTTAACTGACATTCCCTTAGCGGTCTTGAGTGTAGTATTTTAGGTTGACTTGGCATAGAAAGATCGTGAGAAAGTTATCAAATATCGCACATGTGCTTAGTTCAAGAGTAATAAGTGTCGCGCCCCTTTTTCTCGCGAAACTGGGTTTCGACATAGATAACTCTTTTAATGAAGGGTTTAAAAGAGAGAGTCGCCACCTAACGGATTAAGGTGCGTTATGGCACCTATTTGTGGATAACTCCGGATTAACTAGTTACATCACCAAAGATCAGGTAAGGGCTCAAATTATCTTAAGGAGAAAGTGTTAGGCACTCCTCGAGGTCCACAAGCGAAACTTGAATTATATGAATTAGTCTAGGAGAATAGGAACAATTCAGATAAATGATTGACTTTAAACAAAGGTGGGGGAGGGGGTCCTAAGTTTTTTAGCCTAAAGGATCACCCGATGCAACATAAATAATACTTCGTAACTCCCTCAAGATGGGGTGTTATCCATATTATTTAGCGGGCACAGACTATCATCTCCTGCTACCCGATTACTATCTTTAAGTTGTTTACCAGAAGCGCACTAGCCAATTCTAAGTCGTACCCTATGCGTGCACTACCCGTCCCATACCTATGGTCCAGGAGGCATTTGGACCTCTATTTCTTGGTGGTTCTAGACTTTAACTCAAGTTGCTCAAAAGGGAAAATACTAGGCGACATACAAAACATTTTTGGACTTTCATATGTAAGCAAATAAAGGCTCAAGTTTGCCTTCACGCTTAGACAATAAATACACGCGAGACTAATTAACATTGACAAATTTTTATAAGTTAAGGCTGTAGAAATCTATAGGCAGGATTTCTATGTGATACTGAATTAATGAGCAAACAGTTTATACGCAGAAGCCACTCCTTAATACGCTTTCCAAAGCCTACATAATTGCCTACTGATTTTAAGCATAAGGAGATTAAACCTATATGCATGACGTCTAGATGTTTTACGTAATAATAAATAGTAGCAATCACAGAAGAATATTCAGAATTACTTATTTAATCCTATAGGCATACTTTCTATAATTTGTGAATAGGGGAGCATGTAAACAGAATCCTGCACGCACATTGAATCACATAATTCCCAATAGGCATGGTTTCTAACAAGTAGAAATAGAACAAAATTGAACCAAATGATGCACCTATAGGCATAATTACTAACATATAATGATTGAACATAATAGGATACCTATAGGCATGATTTCTAACACACGACAACTGAGCAATAACACATTACTGAACATATAGGTAGGAATTTTACCCGATTTAATGCAAGTATAAGGTAACAAAAAATCCCTTTCCCAATTTCACTGATTCCCCAAGATGTTCTTACAATAATTATTACAGACCCATAATGAATAGCATAAATTACAGAGTAGAGTAGCTATAGGGAGCCTACAGCAAGCCCAAAATACACCTGGCCAGGTCGGCCTTCATTCTCACAATTCACCATAGCCCTAAAGTTACATACTCATAGACATAACGCAACCAGGAATTGAGTGATTCACCTAGTGAGCACAAGACAGGGTTGAGCATATAGAACTAAGGCCCTAGTGTGTCAGAGTTCCCAAGGGCTTCAAGAACCCAGGCCAGTGCTCACACTAGGGTGTTTAACAAAGACAATTCAGATGAGGGATTAGGGACCAAATCCTAGTGTGTCAGAGTTCACAAGGGTCTCAAATGAACCCTGAGCAGTGCTCACACTAGGGAGGCCAAAGGACATAACTAAAATAGCCTTGGCTTTCAACCGGCTAAGAATATAATTTGAAAGAGCTTAGGTGACAGGTGGAAGAAAGGATCAAAACTGAGAAAACAGGAATTGAGGATTCATACATGATCAAATTGAATTAACAAGCAGGCATTTAAACAAATCATAGAACGTAGAAAAAGATTAGCTTAATGAAATTGATGAACAGGTTTCACACTTAGCACAACAACAACCACATGCTAAAGAAAAATTGACAAAGAACATGTTTGCAGGTTTGGCAAGATCATAGGTACAGAATAAGTTAAAATATGGTTGAATTATGCTAAGTACACAACCTATTATTACTATCAAGAAAACCAAAACAACATTGTGATGAGTCAGACAATCATAGAAGGGAGAGGGCATCATACTAGCAGAGAGGTGTCATTACAGCCACAAATTAAGACATCTATACAAGCTATTCTTCAGAGTAGTAGGTGGTTTAACAAAAGATGATCCAGTTTGTATCAAAGGTTAAAGAAGCAATTCAAACATGATGAGACAACTATTCCAAATTGCAAGCAAACATTAGAGGGGTGTGGGGTCGAGTGGTAATGCTGACACAATAGCGGGGTGGTAGATTATAACTAGCAATGAGAGTTTTAACACAGGCTAACACAAATATGAGGCATTCACTACAGGGATTCAGGGGCAAGTGAGTAAACAGGGTCATAGGCATTTAAGAGTCAATACACTAACTGAATAGGCCTTAAAGAAGTTCAGATAACTTTAGAACTGGTAACATTAGGAGCAATTAAGTGTTAAAGAGACAAAGACATACAAAGTTGATAGGATAATGCCTAAACATCATTAAAAGCATATTGAACCATGGATTCTTTAGTCATAACATATGCCAATCAGAGACATGTAAGAAAGAAATTGCAGAAGTCAAGTGACTCACTAGTTAAATGAAAAAATGTACAAAATAATAGAATTCCACGGTATTTTGAATAGCAAGATCTCAGAACTGAATAGCCTTGGCTTCCTGCCGGCCAAAGTCAGAATATAGAATGCAAATCAGGATAACTTTTATATCTAGTAAGGCTATATCGAGTTAAAGTAAAAGGTCCCTCTAAAGGGAATAAGGGAAGGGTTTATATAGTGATAGAAATTAACAAATAATCATGAAAATAAATCATTCAGATGCAAGTAGGTTAGAAAGAAAATATTCCGGGATCAATTAGAGGTAATTTAGGGCACAAATCAAGGATTCAGTAAATCAGGGAAACACACAAAATTATTCAGAGTATTTAAGGCAAATATTTAAAGTAAAAATTAGGGAAACACACAAAAATCATTTAGAATATTTAAGGCAAATACACAAAAATACCAAAACACAAATCGTTCAGAATATTTAAAGCAAATACTAAAGTAAAAATTAAGGAAACAAAAGGAAAGAGAGTAATCGAACACAGAAAGGAAAGATTCATCAAAATCAGTAAAGAAAAGGGAAAACTCTCAAACCCTAGTTTGGTTCGATTGAAAAAAGTTTGAGAACCCTAATTTAGGGTAGGTAAGAATCATCAACAAATATGAAAATATTCATACTTACAAAGAATAGATGATGAACATAGACAGAATAGTCATAGAAATTAGAGATGTGAACCAATTTGGTTCGATTTTTGCGAGATTTGCTTGCCATGATAGGCAAGCATCTAGGTAATATCATAAATGAGTAACCAGTAATGAGGAAAGGTAAATAAGGCAAGAGAATCCATGGTGGATTCCATTTTAGGGCTGGATTTGGAGAGGTTAAGAGAGACGACGGCTAGGGTTCGTGAGAGATGAGAGACGATAGAGTTCAAGGGAGGCGGGGTGGTGAAGAATAATTAGGGTTGGGGTTTGGGTATATTTAAAGAGGAGGGTGTAACGTGAACCGTTGATCTTA